>NC_083549.1:3376473-4075938 GCF_018135715.1 Danaus plexippus
CCCGTACAGAATAAAACGCATAGATATCATAAAATTTTACGAGCGGATCTCGCCTCTGAAAATCTTTAATAAAGATACTGTGAGTAAATTTCATATTTTAAAAATGAAATGGTTCTTGAAATTTTTATAAAAAGCTGTTACTTCCCTAGTTCTTTCATATTTATAAAACAACAAATAGAAGATATGTATTTTTTACCCTGAAGCAGTCCATACGATGATGTAATGATCATTGTGTGTACGTATTTGTATGGCAAGAGTAATTAATATCATATGTTGCAAGTTTTATAGAAAAGTATTAATAGTACGTCGTGAAAGGCAAATAAATGTATATATGTATATATAGAAAACAGTTCAAGTTTGTTTAAAATTAAATAAAAAAAACACAAGTAGTATTAATTCAAATTATTCATAAAATACTACTTAATGAAAACATTTGGAAAAAACTAATGAAAAAACGTATTATTTATTTATTTATGAGTAAAATATTAAAAACTAAATAATAAGAACTCCATAAAGCATCAGAGTGATTATAATTACATAACGTAATAAAAAAATTCGTAACGAATTAACAAAAAGGTAAGTGCTTGCTTACAAAATAAAATTGACGGTTTAAAAACATATATTATATGTATCGTAAATTCATATAGAAGTAGCAAATAAAGCAATATGTATTATACGACCTACACTCAAAGAGCATTTTTATTTGTTGAATTAAATATTATTTATCATATTAATATTAAATATTAGTCGCATATCAATATTATTTTATCTGGTAATTCTTTATGAATATGCGATATGCACATAAAAAAACTGCTATGCTAAATATCGTAACATTGTTCTTAATGTATTTAACTTCTGTTTTATTTAATATTACAATTTCCTTATGTTTGGAAACATAACTAACTGAAAAATATCTTGAATATCAAAAGAAAAATAGTTTAGTAGGGTCCTAATTAAAGAATACTTTCTTTTTTTCATTTAAGAGTTTTGCCTACTTTAACATTTTTAAAGCTAAATTTTGTGTAAATGAGAGGATGTGTATGATAAGGCTTGTTAATATTTTATTTAAAAACTATTGAACGCAATTTACTGAAATGACACTTATTATGTGCAAATCAGGACGACTAACGTCTATACGGTATGTATATGGGAAGCGTAATTAATCATAAGCCTCTAATAACGATTACGGACACTTATATCTCAACAAAATTTGTTAAATCAAATTACCAACATTATGAACTGAGTTTAAAACTAATACTTCTTGTAAGGGGTATAATAGTGTAATTTCTTTGGCTACTATAGGCTGTGACGGCAAACGCAATATTTAAATGTTATTTCGACTAGGATTTCCAGATGTGACGGTAACTTAAAATTTAAATATTGTGGACCTATACAGGATTAGGTAGGTATTAAGAAATTAATATTATGATTAAAGTTTTGTTCCAAAAGTAAATGAACCGTTATCTTTTAGAACGATGAAGCACCGAGGATGCTGTAATATTTTCATTAATTAAAATTATACATGCTCCTTAGAATAAAGATTTCTAATTATTAAATGAGTAACATTTTCAATACTAAAAGGTAAAGTTATTTGGGTACACTGGAACGAACTCCTTGGGGTTTTGTTGGGCTTTGGTTTTGCAAACTGAACTTTGTTCAAAACGGTAAAGGTACAGAAAATTACTTGAGAACTAATGAAAAGCATGGGAGTATATGAAATTATATATTATTGTAAGTAATATCATGTTTCAATAACTTTAAACTCAGCTATAACATTATTCATATTATTTTTAGCAATATTCCCAAAATATATTTTTATAGCACATGCAATATGTATTTTATTGTAGCATAGATTTTTTTTAACTTATAATCAAGTTTATTTCCAAGAAATATTTTGCTTTATTTAATTTAATAACGGTTTCAAATTTTATTTCAGCATTTTTTTCCAGGAATTTTTAATTTTTAGTAAAGAATATTGTTTTATAACCTGGCTGAATGCTTTCATGAAAATGAAATTTTCTGTCGAAACCGAAATAAAAGAATTTGAAATTAATATTCATTTGAATATATTTTTTTAATAATGATTGATTACATATTATTATATTTAAATAAGTTTTCTCCATTCTTTAATAAAATTCACTTCAAGCGACAACTACAAGCGTATCAGACGTAGAATGTAATAAAAAATTATAGACACTCATATTATTACAATTTCATTGGTAATATATTTTAATGTAAATCATATAAAAAAAATATTGATCATTTTGCGGTTTAAATGGGTATTGTAATTTTATTAAGTTATGATCCTTCAGAAAGGGCTTAGTAAAAGACTCATGAGAAAAATATTATTCCAGATCTGTTTATACTATATTTTATAACAGGTTAGGTGACTTTCGCTTTCGAAAACTAAAAAAGAACCGCAAATATATTTAATAATAAAAAACGGTTTTAGATCCATAGCAATAGTTATAAATAGTTTGTATTTAATTAATATTAATCAGCTAGAGCACGTCTTCAGTGCGCTGGAGTGGCTTATTGATAACAATCAGTACATACATTATTATTACCTTGCATCTCTGAGGCTTGATCGTATAGGTAAAGCTATCAGCATACCCTTTTTGTTGCCTCAATATTATTGCCTCAATTTCTAGTTAGATTTATTGTATCTAAACTTTACTTTTATGAGGCGATTTGACATAATGGTTGATTTGTTTTGTTTATAAATTTGGTGAAAATAGTTGATAACAAAACCACTTTTAGTCTTATTTTACAGTTAATGTAATAATTAGAATATTTCTAAGCTTTCATAACGCAGAAATATGTATTTCAAAGATTTTTGAAGGCGCTTTAAGCATGTAAACCATAATATAAAACTAACGATTTTTACTTTTATGAAATGAGTATAAAAATAAATATAAATAACATCAAAAAGTAGATGAATAAATGCATAATTAATTATTTATAAGCAGACCTGCTTACTTATTCAAAATTAAAATGCAATATGAATCTGAAAGGAGGACAAATTGATTTTCATTCATTAAAACCATAATCGACGCCAACATGCTTCAAACTTGCAATTTCCGGGAAATTGCGTATCTGACACTTCGCTAACTATGCTGTCTTATTATTACTTGGTATTTGTAATTTCAATTTGGTGTTACGTATAATAGTATTTTTATATAATAAAAATTTTCGCTTTTGGTTCGAGCCACACCATAAATAAAGTTCTTTCTAATACATTTTCTACATTAATTTTAGTCTCATCCAAATCTTGGTATCTTTCTAAATATTTCGATTATTTATCCTGATTTGAGTGCATGTTATTCATTCAGCATTTTAATTCTTTGAATGATCATGAAACAATTTTACGTATAATATGTTTAAGTGAGTTAATAAATAAATAGGTTTTTGATAGGGACTGAATATACCAAAATTTTATAAAAACTTTCAATAAGTGCAATTCAACATATTGAAAAGATAATTTGATTTCATTTTTTTGTTTATAAAAATTTTGTAATATTGGAAAACGTATGTTCATATAATATACGTTACTTTTTGTACACTAAAATTAATAAAAATTTACAAGTATAGTCAAAAATTCAATTTACTTGTGACGTATAAGAAAGCTATAATAAATTAATATCTATCTAAATTATATCGGTCTCGAGGATTCGTTTTATTTATAATTTTTAGTAATTTCTTTGACTTTGTTTTAAAAGATGATACAGTACTAATAGAAGATTGACTATACTTTCTAAGTATCATTAAACCAGAAGTACAGTTTTACGTTAGCACTTAATAAATGCCCTACAGTTAAAAATATTTTCCAAATTGCAATCTTTCTTAAAATAGCCCAAACATGTTAAAGTAAAAAAAAAACAAACTTTTAACGATTTCTTTGGATTGAAGTCGTCGACAACTTTTTGTATATTATCCCTGCTTTGAAAAGGTCACTATAGTTCCATACCATAACATCACAAAGAAGACATTAGATTTGAAATATAAATACGGACAAATCAAATGTTTTTGATAACCCCTCGCATTTAATGGCATAAAAATATAAATATGCCCAAATGTATTGATATATATTTGGTTGGCAACTAGACTATAAACCGGGATCCTATTGTAAATAGTTTTGGATGATAAATTTCATATTTGGTCTGAAATTTGAAAATTGAAATAGTTTAAATATATCGCAATCGCAAAATATAAAGCATGAATTCCTCAGGTTTACTTTTAGTTATACTACGTATATGTATGTTGAGAAACTGAAAGATTTCTGTAGATATAGCCAAGTTTAATTCAATATATTACGACAACGAAAACTATGTTACCTTTTTTAAATGCTACTTTACTCATAAACGTCATTGTATTAAACAGAATTAAAAAATTCATCGGCATCGGTATGATTCAAGTTATCATCATCATCATCAGCCTATCGCAAGCCCACTACTGAGCATAAGCCTCTTCTCGCATGGAGAAGGTTTGAGCATAAATCGAGACGCTTGCTTAAGACGGGTTGGTGATTTCAAACTTATAATTTGAAATTATAAGTTCAGGTTTCCTCACGATGTTTTCCTTCACCGTCCGTCAGTGGCGTCTAAATACTGTTAGAAAGTAAATATTGACTATGAAAAATCACATTGGTACTTTAGCCAGGTTTCGAATCCGCGCCCTCATGCATGAGAGGCGGTCCTTTAGCCTCCAGTCCACCACGACATTCAATTCAAGTATTCAACTTAAAATTGGCTTAATGCTAGAAATAAAGAAATAAAAGACTTTTAAACAGACTTCTTAATTTAAATAAAAAACTGGTAATTTATAGGATTTAAATAAAACTACGATTTTAGGATATACTACGCGGTTTTTTTATTATTTGAAAAACTACCTACTCCCAACAGCTCGGTTCCTTTGCAGCAACCGTGGTCACGGGCAGACGGGATGCCCGTCTCGTTCAATTAAAGGCATCATAGTTTACGTAAGGTGTGATACAAAACATTTTTTATGAAAAACTATATACTTTTAAAATATTTTTACTGGCTGTTAAATCGATAATTGATATGCTTAGTGCAAAGAGTGATTTTATTTTCTGGCTGTTCGAAATCAAAATGAGTCATTAATAAAATTTTAAGATAATTACTTAACATCACCGTAGACTCAGTATATAGGGGATACAGGTGAGCGGTTACTGTTGCAAATTATTTTTAAAATTCATATTTCCATGTTAATTTGCTTACATTCCCATTTAGTTTGTACGTTTGTAAATATTTCTTGGTATCTGTGAAGTGATAAAGTTTAAAAGTTTTTGGTCCTTTTAAAAATGAGCAAAAATTCACAATGTTAAATATTCTTATTCCTTTTTTGACGACGCTGGAAAAATGCTTTGATATACCACCCCGAACGGGGAGGACAGCTGTGGTTACGTGGGACTTTTGTATGTATAGAGCTTGGTCTACCAATTAAAAAACTATCGTGATTCCTTGTCACCGCAAAGGAAGGGTAGGTTGGCGTTGTTGGGTCATCATCCCTTAGTCGTTGTGCTACCTTTTTTGTGCAATGACTATCTCAAATATTTTTATTCCTAGCATTGTAATACAAATGTCCTATCACTGATTAGACAACTGATTAGATTTGTGAAACAAATGATATTAAAAACGATATGAATGAATAAAAAAAATACAAACATCGCCATATCAATTGTAGACCTTGTAAGAATAAATTGTAATAAATATGTGACATTTCAGACTGTTGACTAATTGAAATTTATAGTAAAAACCAAAAATATTTCCGATATCATTAAGATAGTATAATAATACTAGGCAGGTTACTTGGATTGAGAAATAGAATATAGTTTTTATAATATAATTTGGTTTAAATTCCCTAAGGAACTTTGAGTAGCCGTTGCACTTGTTAAAATTAAAATTTTACGTAAAATAACTCTTCATTTAGGAATAAGGTAACATTTTATTTACTTATCGTACACACGTAGTATGTACTTGGTTTTTACTATAGTAGTCGCTGACCAATTTCAACTCCCTTGCTTCGACAAAAAGCAGTATTTGATAGGTCTTACCCACACCAATCGTTATCCAAAGACGTTTACTTTTAATTTTATAAGGTATAATTGAAGCAATAATTATGGTGAATTACATTTGAAAGCAGACTATAATATAACCGTATATTAAATACGTATTTGACACGTTAATGGCGACGAACCGCTTTTGTATTTCTCACCCTCACATTTTAATAATAGCTGCACAGTGTATATAGATTTTATATACAATTCATATATTTAATAAATATTATTTAAACATGTAACAGTTTAATAACAAAAGCAGAATTCAAATGTTACTATATTGAACACTTGTTTGACATATTATTTATTGACGACGCAACGCTTTTCTAAGTCTTTACTCTACGCCTATTACGCTTCAAAAATTATAACTTATAGATTTATTTGATAAGTATTTTACAAACATATGTATAATAAACAATATGCTAGTATACTCATCAATAAAACATAGCTTAATATGGTGAAAAATTGGAAATCAAATGATATTATTATACAATAATACATGCTCCTCCTCTTTCCTTAAAGGTATCCATGCTAAACAATTTGTATGACAAAAGATATTCGAATGTGGCTTACAATTTGTTACGCCGCAATTGGATACGGCGATACGGAGAGGCGAACAATTGAAAGGGACTTTGATGAAACGTGACATCTCTGATAGAAATAAAATTTTGGGTATAAGGTAAATAAAATAATATCTGAAATTTTATCATATATTTTTTATGAGGCAAATTTTGGCTTATATTATTTTTAATTGGTTGATTCATATCTAATACTTTAGTATTTAACACAAAGAAAAGTTAATAATGCTGTTACAACGGCCCCTATTTTTTTTTATTTGTCATAGAAATGTATAAAAAAAAATTTGTCGTGTTTGTTAAATTATGTTACATTTCATACCAGAAGGAAATATTATGTAATAATATTGAGCTTTAGTTATTTAGGAAATAAGATTCATTATTATAATTTATAGCTTGGTAACAAGTTAAGCAAGTAAGCACAAGTTAAGACACAGTGCTCCTCATAGCAATATCCATGAATGTCTCATAAATGCATGTGTGTACAAATAAATGCATATCTAGTGCATGTGAATTCAATAAATTTATCGCAAATTCACATTTAAGTACATGTATTTGTATATATATGTGCGTGTCTACATATCTTACTAACATAATTACTTTGAATCGAGAGCGCTGGGCGCTTTTCGATATTGTTATAAAAACTTTGAAACGTCCTCTACTTAACCTTAATTCAATAACTTATAATTTAGGGAAACAATATATTTAAAAAAAACATAGTAAATTTAGATGAGAAATATATATTTTCTAAACTTTCTCAATTTACTTAATTCATTAAATAATGTTTAAGTGATAAATAAATAAACGTAATGGAAGGCTTCTAATAAAGTTTTTTTATATACAAGATAACTTCAAGGCGATTCTCAGTTTACATTGTTTTTATGAATATCTAAATTTTAGTGAAAAAGTTAGAGTTTAGATATTATTTGGTACTCGAAGATTATAGAAATTGTAAAAAATATATATATCTATTTAATAACCTTTGAAGTAGTTTTAACGTTAAATAGGAAGGGTTTTATATGGAAACTTATAAAAAGAAATGTAATTTTGAAAATACGTATATTCCATGTCTTATTACATTCATAATGGTCCGCATCACCTGACATGTGTGTGACAATTTGTTTTATTGACATTATAGTAGGTCAACTTTCTTAGAGCTTCAAAATTTTTGTGTCTTTGTCAGGGTGTAATAAAATATTGTACTTAGTATTCATACATCTGTCATAATAATGATTACGTTTATAATTTATTCTGTACACTAATTCAAAGCTGAATAACTAAAAATTCGTTGTAAAATTTCTTTAGAATTGTCTATTGTTATAAGGTCTTTATCTATTTGATGGTGATTAGTAAAAAAATGCAATACGCCCTTACTGTTTGATTACCTTATTCGCACTAAAAATTTAATTAAAGCGAATGTGTGAGGGTTGTTTGTCTGTGAGAGTGATTCGTTTCATATTTAAGTGCTGTTGGTACTATATTCTATTACACAGGGATCTTCAAACATATCTAATTACTAAGAATTTACAAACCAGACCATAAAGGCATGAAAACATCAGAGCCCGATTCCCTCATAAATTACTATTTTAAGCTATGATGTACCAACTTTTGTAAAGCAGTTGCTAAATTTGCAAATAATATTACTTTTGCATACATATTTTATATTCTTTACATTTTTCACAAAAACTATTTTAATAGCTTATGTACACGGCTATGATTGTCCAATCGGTAGAGTTACTAAAAATGGATTCTGTAAAGCAGTATCAATCAAAGAATCTGTAGATTTAAAAGAGCATAAAAAGAAAGGAAATACATAGTTATTTGTTTGTTCTTTCGTTAACACAAACTCTTTGTAACTAAATTATTTTAGGAATTTATTACATTTTCTCGGTGAGTAAAAGATCTTAGTGATTCACCAAATTTTTAAAGTTTAAAAAAACATAATTTAAACTGGTTATCGTTTGTGATTGCTAGAATCAAATATTAAATTATATAACTATAGAATATAAACAGCTATAAATAGAATGAGAGAGAGTAGCTACATATATTTTTGGCTTGAGGTAATTTTATTAAATTCACCGTTTAATAATATGAAAATGAGTTTTCAACTGACAAGGAATTTGGCTTCCATAAAATTTTACCGTCTGAGAAATTTAAATTGCAACACATACTTTCTTCCAGCTAAATACCGGACGGATTTCTGGAATGAGCATATATTTCTAAAATAAAACTTCTTTCAATCTTTTTTTTTATATTTTTAATATTAGTACTAATTCTATAGTGGATACATAAAATTTCAATAGTCGAATGTAATGTAACAATTAAGTTGAATGTATTTTTGATATGTCTACTATTATTCTAAAAATTATGCTTCTATCTATAAAAACTTTAATAATTTTTGTGCATATATTCCGATGTGTCAGACTGATTTAGTGATAGGGTCAGCGATACTAAGATTACCGAACTTCAATTCAGAAATCATAATACAGATAATAATTATTTTTTTTCATTATTATAATCTTTATTTAAACATTCTCAGTTTTAAAGAAAACTGTATTTGATACTGACGCAGCTGCAGGATATAATACATATAAAGCATGTTGCAATTAAACAAAAATACCTCAGGTAAATATTGGCAATGAAATAAAATCAGTATGGGATTGTTCTTAACATACAACGAATTGAAAAACATAAACATCAAAGGGAACATATTTACATTAAACACGTCAATTCAAAGCTTTTTGTTTCATGCATTCGTTTTTCTACTTACTCTACTAAATTTGGTCGTTCTTTATGCGTGTATTTTCATAAAATTTGCTTAAAACCTATCCTTAGCATTATATTATTCTTAAAAGAAATATGTGGAATAAATTAATTACACTGCCAACTAACTCATGCATAAAAATTTTGTTTATAACGGTAGACTATAATATTTACCTTTTTTTTATATAATATTAATAAGTAAAAGGTTCCTCTAGAATTTATATGCCATAGAAATTTAAGCTATATTTATTATTTATGTTTCTTAAAAGATACAGATAAAGATTTTGATATTTTTCATTTAATTAATCAATTAGTAAACGCTTTATCTTTATGACTGTCATTAAGATGGTATAAAACTTTGATACTGAGCAGTTAAAAAAAAATTGCATGATCGATGGTTTGAGCACATAAGGTTTAAAATTTATTTTATTAAAAATATTATACAGTTTCTTATTTATTTATAATTTAACACTATTATTACATTAAAAAATAACAATTCCTCATAATGTTAAATTGAAGTTAACACTTAAATGTTAGATGTATAAAGAATGATCTTAATAATGAATGAATTTACCTATTAGTTGATGTCAAATAATAATTGCTTAATACATTATCTTTACGAATAACCGTTTTATATATGAATTAAATGTATAATATTTTCAATAAACTAAAACTTTGTGATTAAAAGAGAGTATTGATTGAAGTCAAATCTTTTTATGGAAAAAACAAAATGTCCCATGACAGTATTTATTATATTGTTTTTTAACACCAGAACTTTTAAGTGTTTATAGGAATGATATGAAACTAGTTAATAACGTTTTTTTTTAATTTGTGCTTCAAGTATTTGACTTTATAGAGACATAAAAACAACAATATTTAACTGTATCATAATTTTTTGATTCGCCGCTAACAAATAATAATCAATACACATAGATATATTTTTTTTAATCTTATTTATTAAATATTTGGGCTATTACTAAACAATCGCAAGACTTTGTTAAATTAGAATAAGGTTTACTGTTTGTTTATCATTTTATACCCTCAGATCACAATCAAAAAATAAACTGTGTGGAAACTCTTGTCATATACAGAAACAATAACACTTGTTAAACTTCAAATATCAATAACTGTTTGAAGGCATTTAAAGTAAACTCATTTTAAAAAGTACTTTTCGGTCAAAATAAAATTGTTTCTTAGAAGTGCTGATGATGATATATACATGTATGCGGACACTTAATTTTACTTCTGGAAAATATAATTAAACTTATAATAGCATTTATTCCTAAAAGAAAATTCATATTGAAAGTATCATATTTTCCACGTTTGGTTCTATTTTTAAATAAATAAAAGAAAAAAATGTGAGCGATATCTAACTTCAAAGGACTGGGCTGGATATTACAAAAATGTTTGCGCCCATCAGACGCCGACACTAGCGGAAGTGTTGACAACCTTTGTTAACGCGCGGAAATTACGTCCTGGAGTCCTAACAACCATAAGCATAATATATAGAAATGAAAGAAAAAACTATATAAAGGCAGAAGATAATAAAAGCAATGACCCACCTAAAAAAAGTTTCTTAAGGAATATTAGAAAATGATATGATTGTTGACATCTTTTTGTAATTCAAAGACGAACTGAACATTTTTATTTCGCATTGCTTATATTCAAGGTATAATTTTATATTAAATTCACTTATCCATTTTTCCCATGAATAATATTTCTTCGTTATTTTCATTAACGTCAAAAAGTTTTTTACAAGGAAAACATAACAAGTTTTTGAAATTAGAATAAAATGTCCATAAAATCAATTTGACCTTTTTTCAGTTTTAATAAATATTTATCAAGTCGTATAATCATGATTTAATTAATTTTGAACTATTAGTATATTTTATTGTGTATTAAGCTATTTTTCTTTAACTATGATTATAAAACATATTATATTTTAATGATTAAAATGCCAAATATATATATCGGCGCTATCAGCTTCTACCGGATCCAACATGAAAATAAGTTAAGGCTGTCATCAATTATTGTAACAACTTATTGGTCGTCGTTACAATTGTTAAAAGTAAAAAGAAATCAAAGACTGTTTAAAAGGAGAATAGAACTATGTTTGAATTCTGGTATAAATATGACGTCTGGACGCACGACAGCGGACTGCAGAGTTCAGCGAGTGCGGATCATAAAGAATTTGATTATGAAGAACCTTCGAGAAATACAAGAACATTTAGAAGAATTTAAGTTTCATTTTGAAATATTTGGAACGTACTGTCCTCTGTTTAAAATAATCATTTTGTAATAAATCCGATATATATATAATATTAATTGCATGGATAACGCAATTATTTTTATTAACTGAAATGAGAAGGTAATATGTAAAAAATATGTGTAGGATGGTGAGGAGAAAGAGAGAATTGATAATGTATAAGATGTAAAGCGAATATTGAGCCATGTTGCAAAGCAAAGGAAAATGTAAAATATTTTTTTTTTATTAGTATAATATTCAAAATAAAATCAACTAGAAATAAATGCAGTATATATGGTGCATATGATCTTACACTCGAGGACTTCGGTCTTATTCGTATGCTTAGCTATAAATGCATGAAGTGTGTTCAAGCAATATACTTATATTCGAACCACTAACAGATACAGTAACCAAATGGCAGCGTCATGTAATTTCATACACAAAAAAAACTATTGGATCCCTGGAGCAGATACGAGGTAATTCAGGAAACTGAATTTTATTTTTATCTTTTATTCTAATATGTAATCTTCATTACTTTAAATTGTCATCAAAGTCCGTTCCGAAGTTTTCGTGTGAAATAACAGCTAACATCTATTAATTATTATACTCTCACAAACATTCGCATTTATAATATAAGCAGGATTTAAATGATACCAATATATGTATGTGCAATTTTTATTACCACTTAATTTACCATACTTACCTAACTACCTACCTACCTAATGAGAACTAAGATTTTCGCGAGTTTTATTCATTTAAATGAAACTAGTATTTTTCGGATAAACTACGCGTGATTTATTTTTTGTAAAAAACTACATACTCCGACGTTTCTGTTACTTTTCAGCAAACGTGATACGGGCAGACGACATGAGATGAGACGAGATGAGATCTGTCATAGCTGCACATTTGTAATAATTCTACGGTCAAGCAATGAAATACTTTATTATAATGAAGTGAATATGAAATATTAAGATAAGAGAAACATCATTGACTTTTATCAACAACAAAAAAATTCAAATCTAAATTTTCAGTTACAATTCTTTTTAGGTTTATCTATGAACAGTTTCAAATATATTCAACAGTTCAGACAGAACAAATATTTGCAACCTTTTGCTATGTGGATTAAACAAAAGGCTGTGAATATCAAATATTGTATTTAGTATAAAAAGAATAGATTCTTTTTAAATTCCTAATAAAAAATAATTCTAAGAAATAATTTATTTCAAACAAAAAATTTATAAAAATAATTACATTTTATGGCTTTTTTTAAACAAAGTCAAACCGGCAATATAATAAATTGATTACAGTTTTCTCTTTCTTATCTTCTGGTATTGTGGAAGATCTAAGCTGATATGATCTGATCTTTGAAGGGATCGGGCACTGGTAACACAGAAATGTTAGAATACTCCACCATATTATTACTTGTGCTGGAACAAGACAGGGCCAAAAGCTTAGAAGTCTACTTCTAATAAGTTAGCAATGACTATTGTGTTTTTGTAACATTTTTTACCCCTTCGGGAATGTAATAGAATAGATGTAATTTATTAACTATCCTCTTCTCCTCCAAAGTTTAGCAATAAAAAGTGTTACACATTAATATCATTAATAAACGAATGGTATATATATTCATTAACTACAGGTATAATTTAGTTTTATTCTTTAAACAAGCATTGAAGTATTTTTGTATAAAACAAGTGTAAGACAAAAATTAAAAATAACATGGTACAATAAAATGTACAATTTTAATATACGTAAGATTAGATTGTCTTTAACCTTTCAATGATGAAGGTATTACGTCTGACATAAGTGCATTTGTTAACGTGAACATTAAATTGTTATCAATAACAAAGTCCAATTAACTATTCACAGTAAAATTTTGTTGGAATCGTTGACTTTTATTGTACTTTTGTTTTTATTTCTGTTTATTCTGTTAAGCTAAAAAATATATAGATTTTATATGAATTGTATGTTTTATGCGTGCTTCAGCGAAATTTCAATATTTTTGTGAATTAAATTTTATTAAAAATATTAACAATTTGTAACTTAAGCTTTATATTATAAATAAAATTGAATAAAAACTCTTTAATTTTTTTTTTATCTGAACTATGAATAAACCCTTTTTAATAAAACTTAATACGAAATAAGTTACAACGATAACATGTTTTCTTTAAACAAACAAACTTTAAAAGTGTTTCCTTTCTAAGAAAAGAGACTGCGTCTATATCAGGAACTCCCAAACTATTCAAAGAATGGTCCACAATAGTATTTATTTTTTCAATTTATATTGTTGATTAACCTCCGTTTCAATAATTAGGTTTAAGGTCGATGTCAAGGCCCATTTTCTAAACCCTAGAATTTTAGGTAATAATAGAAAATATATTTATAGCTGTGCCCTGTGCGCTTTGCTGTGAACAACAAAAGACAGCATATATTTTATTGAAGTTAAATTTTTCAATACCTGTGGGTATACAATATCTTTTGTTTTTCCATTCTTTGTGTAGATATGGAGGCTATATGGTTTACCAACCCGGGAATACGCAACATACAATTGTCCATGTGAAAAGCAAACTACATCCAAATCTAGACCACACGTTTCTAAAGATTGACCTTTAGATTTGTTAATTGTTACTGCGAACGCCAATCGAATTGGGAATTGCAATCCTTTTAATTGAAATAGTGTATCGGTTCGGATTATGGGAATTCGTGGAATGAGGACATCTTCACTTCTAAAAGGCCCCCGTAATTTATTTATTATTTATTTATATACCAAAAGTATAAATAATTATAAAAGAAATGTGATGTACAAAGGATAACTTATCTCTTAAAAGAGATCGTTACCAGAAACCCTTTTGATAGAGGAAAGTAGATAAGAAATGTGGTTTAGCTACAATAACAAGAGAGAAGGAAAAAAGTAAATAAAGAGATATATAAGCATACAAAAAAGATTATAATAATAGAAAATGTAGATATTATACTACATAGATACATACTTAAATATACACATAAAATGTATACGTAAATATACACATAAATTTTGGGGATTTTGGTTTCCCACGGTACCAAGATTTCTTATAGCACAACGCGCTTTAGAATTCACTCATATAAAAGTATATCCGGTCTGGCCGCCGACGCACAGATATTCTCTGGGATTTATAAAAAAGATAATAAGTACACGCGAAAAATTTTACACATCATTATATAAGTATACAGTCTATTTATTTTTCAAAATTCCACAATTGAACAGAAAGTAGCTACCAGAACAACTTCAGTGTTAAAAACCTTAATATCACAAATAATTGTTATTGAACAATTGCTTGCAAAAACATAAAATTTTCATTAAATATTCACATCACTTTGCCTCAATATAAATTTTGCTGTTTCATAAATGTTAATGTGTATGACAAAAAGGATTTAATGAATAAAGTTTTGTGTATTAACATATTGTTCTGTGTAAAGAAACTATTATATTTTATATTAACAAAAGCTGGTGTCATAAAATACTCGTCATAAAGTTACTTATAATATGATTCATCTCGATTGTAGAAATAATATGAAAAACATAAAATGTTATTGGTTTTGCCTTATATATTAACTTAGTAATTTTTTTACAAAAGAAAAGTTTGCGTTTGTTTAAAAGTAATCTGTTTCATTTAAGCTCTTATTAATAAAGAAATATTTAATGAACTAGGAATAGTAATTACAACCTATAATTTTTAGTTAAAATTGAACTCTGATAGGAACAGCCTATATCCGTTTTAGGTACGGAACTGTCGGTTTGCGAAGTAGATTTACATTTAGTCTTTTTATCCTAAATAAACCCTATTTATTTATTCAATATAATATAATATAAAGACATTGTTCATTATATTACTTACCACACTTTTAGAATTTTTACCATCAAACGTGAAATGACAAAGACCTTTTTATTATTTGGTAAAAAATTTAAGTACTACTTGAGTTATCAGCTCCTACTGGTATGAATTATTTTTCTCGCTTCTTTTGCTCATTGATGTATAATGTAACTTTTATATATAGCCTTAAATTTTTTATTCATCTCTCGCAAATCACAAAAAAACTAGCCGTGGAGTAGGGGTAAACTACAATGCGCTTAAAAGAGGGTGCAAGGTAAATATCGCTGAAATCATATAATAATATATTGTCTGAAATTTTAGATTGTTTTTTTTTGTAAGAAAATGTTGAATGTTTATTTAAATTTTCACTTATTAGAATAAATCAAGATGGGTGAAATTACAATTATACCGATACTAAAGAATTGCAAATGGGAAATCTGATAGTCCAAAGGTATTTTCTGAACACGCAACATAACGTGCTTTAGATAATAAAACACATTTCTCTAATCGTTACTATTAAAGCTGATAGGCATAAAAAAAAATCTAATATATTTACATATATTTATAGTTGGACAGAATATATAATGTAATTATTTATATATAAAAATTATGTGCATATAAAAAACTCAGTTTAAATAACCTAAATAGATATGACTTTTTAAGTATGCGCCCGTATTGTTTGAATTCCAAACGATTAAAATGTTTTTTTTTCATGGTTTACGATATATATATATATAGTATAATGAGCAAGTACTTAGACTTGATTAGTAGCAATTAATATGATTTACACAGATATATAAAACATTATTATTGTTCATTTTTTTCTCCGCTCCATTTAAATATAACATAAAAATAGTAATTCAATATTTTTAATCTAATTCATTTAGTCAATTGATATCTAAATATTATAAATTAGAAAAATGTTGTGTGCCAGTGATAGGTAAGAAAAAGTACATTCTTTATTTCCAAATAATAAATTTATATGTTAATGATTATAAATGAAGATGTAACTGTCATACAGGATATCTGATAATTTTGATTTACTTTGAACTATATTGATAGGAAGACAGAGTAACTTTGTTTTCGATTCCATTCTCTGTTATAAAACAAACTTGTGTCCAAAATGCGATTTAATTTCAAGTTGTTTAAATATTTTTTTTTCTTTTTTGTAATTATAAGCTTAAATTTGTAACCATTGTTTCTTTCAAAGACATCGTAGTCACATAATAGGTGTAGAAAAAAAGTATTGTAATAAGTTTTTGTAAAATAATCTCGAACTCCTTAAAAAACTTTTCCGTTTTTATATTATGAACTATTAGAAAAAATATTTGGAAAATATAAAACATTTATCGAAATTAGTTGAAATTCCATGTTTAATTTTGATAAAAATCGTACTTATGTTTTGATAAAACGTAAGAGCATGAGATAAAGTGCTCATGACACCTTTTCCTGAGGATAAATGGGGACATTTCATCTTCACACATTCTTATTTATTTATTATATTCAGTTACATTATTTATCCCAGATATTATTACTTCTAATTTATATTAAAATATACACACATAAAACATTTTCAAAATGCTCGTAATAAGGGAAGTGATAGTACTGAAGAAAAAATAAAAATATTTAATTTATATATGTATTAAGTGGTATTGGAACATATTTGATTAACACATTCCTGTTCAAATATTAGCTAGGTTTACCGTTTAGTTTACTCAATTATTTGTCTATAAAATCAGAACCCTAAATGTGTGCTCAGAAATAGTAAAATTAAGACGTTTTTAGGTTTATCTATAAGTTGAATTCCTAGGCTTTTAATACACAATCTAATGACCATAAAACAGTGACTTTGCTTTGTAAGTATCGTTTAACTTAAAGTTTCATTTAAGAACTAAATATTTCTTAGTATTTGAAAAAAAAAAAAAAAAAAAAACAGTTTCTGCTTGAACATTTTCTAATTAAAGATTATATTTATAAATTTATTGTTTTTATTTATAATTAGTTACAAAACACAAATGAAATGTAATGTTCCCGTATTTACTTAACACTTATGAAACATCTGCAATGTATTCAAATGTTAAGGGTCTCGGAGAGTTACACAACCTTGTTCGCAAACCCTACCAGCTTAAATATTTAAAGGGTAAATAGAGATAAAAGTATTTGCTAAATTACTTATAAAGTATGCAAATAAGAATGTAACATCTCATGTTATTAAAAAGATTCAATTAATTTATCCACGTGAGAATTGTGTCTATCTTTATTTTTGTAATCTTTAGCGATATGTTTTCTAGTAATATTTTTTTAACAGAAAAAAGAAAGAAAAGGACGAAGATGTGGGTGTTTATTTCAAGTTTTCTGGAAATAATAAATCATTATCACTTTCTATTTTTTTTTAATTGCATTACAAAAATTTATTATTCTTCTAAGCTATTCTAGACAAATTGTTTATTGGCGTACAGGTTCTATTTATTTTGATAAATATCTTCCTTTGGCAAATTGCGTTAGATATTATAAAAAAGAAAATATTTTTTTATTTATTTGTAAGTTATACGTAATTAGGGCAGGTTCACGATGAAAATTTTAACCAGTTTCTGTTTATATAATAGCAAAATAAGATAACGTAATGGTAAAATTTCAATAATTAATTATTATTATTATTAATAACAACAAACAATACCGCGAAAGCCTATCAAACTATCAAAGTTGAGCCACCAGCTTAGGTATAATCCTCGGATAGTATCCAAGTAAAACTAATTTTCAATGTACTCAAAGCAAACAGATATTATTATTGCGAAACAATTCTATGACTATATTAAATTCTACTCTGATTTTGACATGACACAAGTCAATTATATTTATAATTAAACGATTTATTGTAACTATTGGCAAGATAATTTACATTTATATCTAATGCTGCCACTTTTATTCCGATAGCATCAGTAAATAACAACATACGCAATAAAAGCAACGGCAGTTAGCTCAGTTTAAAAAAGTAAAAATATTAAATAAAATTTAATTAAAATCTAAAATATTTTAGATTTATTGTAAATTTCTCGTAACAATATGATTTATTAACATAAAGATTTAATTATTTGTGGTACATGCAATTTAACTGTCCTTTGTATTTTGATAATTTTTGTACTAATAACTGAAATGATTCGTAAGACCTGCGAATTGTATTGTAACAGACCTTTATTTACACTACAACCGACTTCATATAGATAGTAAATTTAATAGTGAAGACAATATAATCTTATAAGTAATTAAAAAAAACTTATGCAAATATTGTAAAACGTTTACAACCTTTTATCAAATAATATGCGTGAAAGAAATAATATAGCGCTGTTTTTGTGATGTATTCAAAGTTATCGTTCCAAAGCTGTTATGATATTTTACTTTAGACTTGAGATGATTTATGGCTTTCCACCGCTACGTGGTCTAACTTTAGAAAGAAACCGCCTGTAGCAGACGAATTATTATGAAACATAAAGTTGGTTGAATTTACTTCACAATTCCTAAAAAGTTTCTTCATATACACTAAGTCAACTTTTACTTGTTTATATTTAAAACAAATAAATATAAAATACAAAGTGAAACTCTTACCACATTCTTCTTTTTATCTTTCTATCACATAAAGCCATACAACCGGAGTAGGGGTAGAGTGAACGGTGTATGGCAGAACAATCGAGGTGAATATATCAGCACTAATGATTTGAATATCAAATCCTGTAGAATATTTATTTTTGCTCATACGTACAAGAGTTTTGAGGTATGCGTTTTATAATAATGAGTAATATTGTACTCAGATTTAACTTCCATCGAATGCTTATACTCGTATTTATAACTCGTATTTTTTTGGTTAGCAGTAATAATCTCGTACATATACTCTTATCCGATTGTATTTTATTATGACATAGGTATATTAAATATAAAATTTAAAGAGACGAAAAAAAAATAAAAAAACCTTAAAGTTTATTACTAGTATTCTGTAATTAGAAAATATAAAGATGCAGGTGCGACCTAAATAATGAATTATGGAGACTTAGCAAGAATTTTACAAGGTAATAAATTTTCCAAAAGGAGATTTAGAAGAAATTATTACTCGGATATGTACAGGTTAAATTTAACCTTTTTCCCGTTTTTATATTAATGAATGTAATTATAAACCTAAAGAACGATAAGAAATAAGACGGACCTCTATAATAATTAATTATTAATAAGGTTTTAGGAATTTATACAATCCAGAAATAAAAATTTGTGATTGTGGTTTTCTTTGGATTGTCAGATATGTATTTAAGTCTATTAGTATCCTTAATGAAAGTTTTAGTAATCTTAACCTCAAAAATGACTTCTATAAATTGAAAACTGTAAGTATTTGATCACCTATATCTCCGGCTCCTGTCAAAACTCTCATGTCGCAAAAACTGCGGCCGTTGCTTTCTCTCTGACCACTGATTAGGAGATTTAGACTCTGCAATGGTGGCTGCTACCAAAAATTGAGTGAGTATTGGCAAAAGTGAAAACACACTGTCAAAAACAAATTTGACAACACTGTCTTAAATTTTGACAGGTAATGCTAGAGTCTCTTTATTGCTTGACAGAACAATGCATTTCTCTTAGATGACAACTCTCTTAGCAACTGAAAACCCTGGGACTGTAATATGCCCTACCCATCGCGAGTAAAGTGTTAGGCAAAGGACAGCACTTGGGTCATCAGATGGAAAATGAGAAGTGCTACCCTTCAAAAAGAAATAGGGAGCCAATGCAAGAGACAACAGGATTTTATTTAATTGTTTGTTGGTTATCTGGGTCATAAACTAAAGTTATGTTAAAAACTTTATTAAAAATTAAATTGCTGACCGAAAATTACTATTATATACAAACTTTTAATATGGCTATAATAATCTATACATTCATATTAAAATTGATTTCAATTTTATTACATGCTGGAGGTTGCTTGAGATGAGAAAAGCATAGGGCACTTTGTACTATGTCTTTCATACTATTTTTGAACTACTACTTTTTTCATACGATTAGTTCAAAAATAGTATGAAAGATATGGTACAAAGTGCCCTATGCTTTTCTCATAACAATACTAATATTTTCCGCCCACTGTTATTTTTAATGTTAAAGATCATTTTTTACTTTTTAGTTGGGTTAATTAGAAAAACATGTTTTTTAGATTTTTTTAAAGTATATTTTATTTGTTTGTTATATATATATATATCTTTTTAAATATGATTTATAATAATAATTGAAACAAAATTTCACAGAATTATTTCAGTTAAAATATAATTATATGTGGAATTTTAGTTATCAACAAAAATTCTTAGTTACCTGAATTACATGACTAAAATTCTGTTTGAATAATAATATAAGATTCTTTGAAAATGTGGAATGGTTTGTTCAACTTAATAAAAGTTCAATTTATTTTTATTTTGTACCAATTTCGAGTATATAAATATTTTTTTTATTAAGTTTTTGCTGCTTTATTTTTGCACTTTTCTTCCCTTCTTCGACTACAAGGGTATAATAGAGCAGCTATTAATATTAGTTTTTGAAAACGAACTTTCTTAATTCAGCAATTAATCAATAGAACTCTTACAGTAATAGAAAAAACCATCTCGCAGAATACGAGTAGAAGCAGAAACCTCAATAATTGTCACGACAGTGTATTTCCACATTTGTTTTAATTATGGAACATGTTATTAAAATGTAAATTTCAAATACGTGGTATGTAAATCGTATTTTAATAAAAATAACTCATTGTTTTTTTGCAATAAAGAACTAAGAGGAATTTCCATGAATAAATATTCTATCGACATAACATTTTGAACAAGCGAATTGAATGAAATTGTTTCGTGGATATAAAAAAATCTATAAATAAATAATGCACAAATGGATATACCTTGTTTGTTAGGTCTTATATTAAATGTAACTGTATTAATAAAACATATATATATGAATTTATTATAGGAAATGATAATTATATAAACTTTTCTTTGATATTACATGAGGTATTTAGATTTAAATGGTATTTTTTAGATACTCAGATTGAGAATATAAATAAATTCTTATTTATACCTATTTTGTGGGATTTTTTTACAAGGTTCCGAAAACTTTGAACATCTTTTCAACGGTTCCAATATCTTCAAGTTTGAACGAATGAAATAATATATAAAATGAATTGAAATAAGCTTCAAAATATAGAGGACGTGTTGAAAAATATAATGATTTGCATAGAACCAAGAACCTACAAGCTTCCCAGCAGTATCGAGAGTACTATCGGAGGACACCTACGGTTGAGCGCCAAAGTGCCAAACACATATGAAGAGTTTTACCAACAGAATTTGCAACATCTTGTAGAAAGTTACAACTTACAACATTTGTGTTTACACATACAAAATATGAAGAAAATCGTGCCAATTCCTAAAACCAATACGGCGGAAAATTTTTCAAAAAGTATGTGTATATAGCTGGATACTTGATTGTGACTATTGCTTTACAATAGCCAGGGACAAATTACACATTCTTATCGTGAGTCAAGATCAATAGAGAGAAAATTCAAAAATCTTTGGCGGTTTGTATATACATTTCGTCAAAAATTCTTCTGATAGAAGCAAATTTTTCGATATCTATAAGGGAGTACTTAATACTCTTGGGTCTTATGACATCAAATATATTATTTGGGCTCATGCCACATGAAGTTTTTATCTTAACGGAAAATATGTCTCTTCTACTTATTATTTTCTTAGTACTTGTTCTGTCCATTACTACCTGTGCGATTGCATTTCTTTACTTTATTCGATCTATTGGGTTCGTGTTTATGAAATAAACTATTGATCTAGCCCATTTCTCGACTCTATTTATTTACAAATTTTTTTTTTCATAGTATATTTTTTAATGCATGCAATAAAAATAATAAGTCACATGTTTAAGTTTTCTTTATTCATAGAAAAAATGTTTATATTTTTCTGATTCTTATTTTAGTCTGAGTGTAAATAACAATTGCTAGCTGTAATGTATTTTTATTGTTTATAATAATGTTAAATTACTACAAAATAAGAGTTCATATTTGTTCCTAACATTTAAGGGATGTTTGATAATATAAACCAACTACAAAGAACGTATATCAGTTGATGACTGCAAAACAATGTAACTATAGTTCACTTTCTGTGACGTACCTGTCGTCAAGGAAATGAGTGTATATTCGCTTCACTGAACTGAAATAATAAAACAATGAGAACTTAATGTGTAGGTTCAATCTTTGACTTATATAACGGAAATACTTACAAGTATCAACACATTTTCTCAGTATTTGTGTCGCATTTCCTACTTCCGCCAGTTTGATTAACTTGTAGCAATTGAACTGTAAGTTAGTCGAAAAGCCAGTTAATAGCGTACTTTGTCAGTATAAAACAGCATACGTTGCAATAAAACCTTATTGCAGCTAACCCGTTCTCTCTTTCCACCTTGCTACAGACATACAATATTTATTCAGTTTTTGAAACCATTTCATAGTTATTGGACAGTAAAAGTAATACTATTATATAGGTTTCAAATTTATTTTAGGTGGTAAGAATTTAACTTTATTGTGATTGTGGCTTGAGAATAAGTGAATTTGATATAGCGAAAATTAGACTTCACTTTTAGTTTAAACATATATTAAAAGTTTTTCGAATTGTCATCATAATTTAAAGCACCATATCCTTTGAATAATAATTTGATACTAGACCTCAGATATTTAACCAGTAAGAGTCGCTGGCTGTTGAATTATAAAGAGGATTACACTCAAACCAAACTAACTTATCTGTGAAACCAGATTGCCAGTCTAAGGACACGTACTAAAGGAAATTCTTTCTGTATTCACTGTTTTTTTTAATAAACCTTAAAGTACCGAAGGTTCCTCAATTCTATAAAGTTCTTCTTAATTTTCTATCGCTTGTATTTCCGTTTTTACTCACGACTTTCACAAGTTCTCTCAAGAATATTGTGTGATGTCACCTCAAGAGGAAGGGTATTCTCAAAATATGACAGTTTGTGAGAGGCAATAAAAAGCATTAAAAATCTTGAAATTCGTGTGACGCATTCAGTGACATTTTGTTGTTCACTTACAATAACAATATTATTGTGATTGTTGTTAATTATAGTGGCTGTTTGAAAGTTTACTTGTAGCGTCAGTTTAGTAATGATTCGTAATATTCTTATTGACTCTTGGGCAGACCTTTTGTAGCGAAAAAAAACGCGACGTTGATATATAAGGTGTTCAAACAGACAGTTTTCTAATGTTATTTAGTTACAATCATGTTAGAAAACTGTTATTCGTTTACATTCAATACGTAACTTTAAAAATATAAATTGAAATTTTGTGTAATCGTTACTTTAACAACTTATTTTACTTATTCTATTTTTGTTTTATATAGAAGAGTATAAGGATTGCTTGTAATTAATATTTAATCATAATTTGTTAATTGTTATTGATAAACGTTTATGTTCGCATCAAATTTTATCAGAAGATGCATTTTGCTGTTACTTAATTAACAATAGAATATAACACAACGGCAAAAGACAAACACATAAATATCAGTAAAATTCAGTCGGATGAAATAGGTTTTAAAACCACGCCTAAAAATATTTCCAGTTTGTTCGCTCAAATTGATTTAGTTGCTTTTATTAAAGGGATATTGTGATTATTCTGTACCAAATGTTGTATAATAGATAAACTCCATCTTAGGGCGCATTTTCATTGGTCGATAAGGCCCGCATTCGGGGTGCGGGAGATTTCTGTAACGCATGCCATAGGGCCCGCAAAGAGTTTATCGTTTTCACTGCTCGTCAGAGCCCGCATACGGGGTGCGGGTGATTTCTATAACGCATGCGAATTCCGTTATTCCGGAATGCGGATATCACCCGCACACGTTTAATCGACCGAGTTATAGACCAGTGGATTTCATTGGTTGTTAGCTCGCATGCGGGTACTCCCCGCAATCGGGCTAACTACCGACTTATCGACCAATGAAAATGCGCCTTCGTTTGGTTTGAGTGTAATCCTCTTTATAATTCAACAGCCAGCGACTCTTACTGGTTAAATATCTGAGGTCTAGTATCAAATTACTATTCAAAGGATATGGTGCTTTAAATTATGATGACATTTCGAAAAACTTTTAATGCAGTACAAATTTCAATCTAAAATTGAATAGCTAAGATATTAATTATAATTGTTGCGGTTATTTTTGCCGAACATTCTATTAGTTAATTGTAACATTCATCTATTCTCATTTTCTATCTCTTATAAAGGGGGCTAAGCACATGTGAGTCCACAAAAACTTGACAGAGTGCCTGTTCAAAAATTAAAATTATAGGTAAACAGGCCCTACCTGATGTGAAAACTATCCGAAAAGTGAAGTGCTTCTGTTGTATTAAGAAATATAATGAACCATGATGATAAAAAAAGAATAGGCAGCAAGAGATTTACTAGAGATCGTAAAGAAAGATGTTTCATAATAAAGTCTACATGAGGATACAAGAATAATTTTCTGTAGCTTTTGCTAAAAAAAATCTGGGCAGCAAGCGTGTACACTATGAAAAAAAAGCTTCGCGAAGATTCATTGTACTATGTGAGAAAACCAAAATGGCAAAAGTACAGGAGAAGATATGAGACACTAAAAGCTGCCTCAAAATTCTACAAAACACTATAACTAAATGAAAATATAGCATAAACTGAAGAAGAACATAATGCCATAATAAAAGGACAATACTAAAAATGTGAAAATAAAAAACGATTAAAGGAGTTAGTACACAAATAACGAATAAGTAAATAGAAGGTTTACAGTGGTACGATGGTTTAAGTTTGGGGTGGTAGAGCTACTACAGCTCAATTGTAGGCTAGCTCCACCGGGGAAGTATCAGCGTCTTATAACTAGACTTTTGTTTCATCCTATGAGTGAGAGAGCCGTTGCTCTTTCCCTATTTTTACCCTTTCTTACCTTCTTCTTATCATCACCCTCTCCTCCTTAATCAAAAACCAAGGCTGATAACACATGCGCAACATCTGTTATGTTGCAGATGTCGATGGGTGACCCATCAAATAGGTCATCTGCTCCTTTGTCACCCTTGACAAAAAAAAATGAACAATAAAACTCCTTGTTCAGATGTTATTAAAAACGAATATAAAAATAACAATGACAGCGTCAAGGCTTACAGACATATTTAACGAAATTTTGTAAACCGAAAACTTTCCTAAGTATTTGACCATGTCGACCATTATACAATTGCATACGAAAAGGTATTAAAAAAAAAAATTATAGGCCACTAACAAGTTTTGTCACCCGTATTAAAGCAAACCAGCTCAAAAACTTATTGGATTTCGACGGAATTTTTTCAGTATAGATCATATCCACGCCTTTACAAATATAACATATAAAATATAAAGACTATTACTAGATTCACTATTTGAGATCTGATAATTTAAAAAAAGCAATCAACAAATAAATTTAAAAAGGACAATAAAAATATATTCCAAGAGGCCGTCAACATTCATAAGGGAACAATAAAAATACATATACACTAAGAGTACTGATCAAGGACAGCTAAAAGCTCTTGGTGACGAATTTATCAAGAGAGAAGAACGCTAAAGGGACATAATGTCACTCAAATTATGGACATGTATCTTAGAAATTATATTCAGCAAATTAGATGCATAAAATAACAAGCAAAATCGCCGAAAACCTGAGTTACAATGTTTAGTATACCATGTATCGATGAAGTATTGTTTCACGAATGACGCTTCTGACTCCTCGGCGGTGTGAACAGTACGGTTCCTGACACACAAGAAACGGCATTGCTATCTTAACTTTGTAGCCGTTATGTAGTGTTAGGTGTAGATTATAAGTTTTATATATGTTAATAATATATATATGTTAATAATAATTAATTATATATATATATATATTTTAAATATACTATATAACCGCACCCTATATAATTAGTATATAAAGCACCCTATACTTTTACCCATATAGAGCAAAGGTATTAAAAATTTTGGTTTACTTTTATTGGAGGTATAATTTATAATACTTACCTGCTTTGACAACCCATACAATCCCATGTAAAATATTTCTAAAAAATATGTTAATAACGGACATCGTTTGTCTTCATCATTAAGGATAAGGATATTATATTTTTAGCTTAGGGCGTTTCTTATTCCTCGGACAAAAATACCTTAGGGTTGGATAAATATTCTTGAAAAAGTTACGGACTCAATATCCAGAATAAATTCCTCATTTAGCTATAGACTATTCCCCTTATTTAATCCTGATATATTGGGATAACTTCAATGCTAAAACTTACCAATACACCTATTAACTTTCTATAACAACTAAAACTTAAAACAAAGTTTTACAAGTTCGTACTCAATCAATTTCTTGTTTAAGATTAGGTTAATGTTATTTCAACTCTCGCTGACCAGTAAGCGGAATTATAATAAATAATTTAAAATTTTTGTGAAAAGCGAATGACGCCATTGAAAAAAAAATTTTTTAATTGCTTTAATTTTTTTTAATAAAAATGTGTAGTTTAGTGTTAAAAATAAACATAACACACTATTTTAAAATGCATCTAGAATATATATTATTGTTAAAAGTTATTATTTTTTCAAAAGTTATGAATTAAATATGACAAACAAAAGATTTTCTGAAACTCAAAAGGTAACAAAACGTAGCGAGGAAGGTATTTGCAGCATTGAACTTATATATGAAATGCAGTTTTTAATATGATAATAAATAACTGACACTAAATTCTAGCTACTTAAATGTGACCAATTGGTCAGTTGCTAATCATGAGCAATTGCTAATCAACTCTCATAGAACTCTAAATTACCCAATTTTATTTTATTGGTGTAAAATACCAATAAAAATAAAAATGTATTGGTATTGTAACCAATAAAAACTTCGATATATTTTGTTAAATAAAGGAATATATAAACTAACTTTGCTTTCTAAAGTATTACTTAATTCAAATAAAATGATTTTGTAAATTTAAGAAATAACCGTAAATCGAACCAGTAATTGCCCTTTAGGTATTGAATTGAAACTTTTCAGAAAGATACGCGTTTCAATTACGGATATGAAAATCAATTAAATTTTTTGGTAACTGTACATCTTGAAAATAAGAATGATACTGAATACTGAATAATTAATAAGTACGCTACATAATGTTTTAATTAATTATTTATTACTAAAAATAACTATGTTTATATATTGAAGATCAGTGGTACAATTAAAAGAATATATATTCTCATTATTATTCTTTGGTTTATATAAACTAAATTCAACTAAGACAAATTAGCCTTAGGATATAGATTTTGAGCCGTTTCTCTAAGAGCCTGTTACTTGATTCTGACTCGGTTATCTGAAATGCAATGATGGTCAACATTACTGAGGTAATAAAAACAAAATGACTTTCACTATAATTTTAAAGTTAAAAAAATAAGACTTAACATTTTTTTTTCTAAGAGACGAAACCTCTTAGCATTCAATGGATTCACCGTGCGGGTGCCGGGTCCATTGCGTTGCAGGGAGTGGAGCTTCAACAGTGCCTGGGACTTGCGACCCAGGTGTAGGTTTAAGGGGCCCCTAACTAACGCGCGTTAAACGCTCACCTCCACTGTCCAAGCTCCTCTCCCTACCTAACCATATTTGAAAAGAACCTACTAGGGCTGCCTTCGAAGTACGTTCCAAGAACGAATTGATGTGAGTTCTGGACAGGCCCAAGTCTTTTAGCAGGTTGTAGAGAGATTTAGCCGTTATACCTCTCGCTCCCACTTCTACCGCGTATAAATCCACGACGAACCTATTTCGAGTGAGTTCGTTTGTGAGCTCGTAATATTTGTTGACCTTGATGGTATGGTCTTTGGGGATGTTGGTTTCCCAAGGAACCGTAAGCTCTATCATCACAACGCGCTTTAAGATTCGCGAATACATAAATATGTCTGGTCTGGAGGCCGACGCACAAATATCCTCGGGGATTTTGTATTGTTTTTCATACGTATCCATCATTATAGTCCAATCCGTAGCCGCTTTAAGGATGGAGTAAGGCTTAACATTTGTTTTTATAGCCCTAGTGCCCTCTCTCACAAAACCTACTGATCGCTCGTTTGTGGTTATTTCCTTTTGCGCTCTGGCTACCGAAAGACTAACCGCTTCACGTATGATTTCTAGAACCCTATCGTGACAACGCGAGTATTGACCGCTATCGAGGAGTACCTTACATCCCACTAACAAGTGCCTAGCACTTCCAACTGCCTTCCCACAGATATAGCAAGTCTTTTCGGTACCTTTACCCCATCTCACTAAATTACTTTGATCTGGGAGAGTCATCTGGAACGCATTGAGATAGAATTTTAGCAATGCTGGCGACCAATCATGGATTAAGGTGCGCCATTTTAGTGCTAATGGGATGCAAAAATCATATTTTATTACGACCTTAATTAAGTTCTCGGCGAGGAAACAACATATTGTCGGATGAAAATTACCTACACGGTTGAATATTTCACATTATTACCTGATTGGGTATTACATATTCGATGACCACTTCCCCCTTACAAAAATGAAAAATGTCGCTTTTACTTCTCGGATCGGTTACACTGATTAATAAAGGATCTTTTAAACGTTATTTTCGCTATTTACAGATTTTTTTTTCAAATAATTGACAAGGGATCATTATGTGAAAAAAGCTTCACCCAATAAGTTGTAATCTTAACCAACAAATAAAGCAATGAAAACACCACAAAAAGGATTTTGGATATAAAACGGACGTCAGGAAACATTTGATTTTAAATATAATTTTACCCTGAAATAGGATATAAAAAATAATTTTGGTTAAGGAGCGACTGGCTGACATATCGTGCACACATTTCTTTAATGCAAAGAATTGCTAGATCTTATGGTTTTACGCAAAACAAATTGTCTTTAAATTTTACTATTATTCGGTTTAAATTTATAGATATATGAATAACACTTACACGTCTCTATTTCTAATTTATTGATATAAATTATTAAATCCATATTAAGTGACAGCCAGCCACATACAAAATGAAAACTAAGTTTTGTGCATATACAAATAGATATGCACGCAAGTGATCGATGTGTCCATTGTTAAAAAAATATTTTATCAACACTTGAATATTCGTAATATATTGTTTTGTCCTTCTTTTTATTTCTACTGTGTAATCTAGGAGTTCGAGAGCAAAAATATTAACTTATTGTTGCTTTATGGAGATGAAGTCCATTACCAAAACAAAACATATATAATAATGATAACTTACAAAAAACACAACACTCGAGCGTTTATATTTGTAATCCAATGTTTTTTGTTAGTTTTAATGATATTTAAGATTTGATCTCTTATGAGAGTTATGTTTGTATTTTATATTATACAAATTAAAAAATATTTATTCACCTTAAAGATTTATACAATATATGATGTTATTTAAACAAATCGTCAAACGTACCTATAGAGTTTCATTGTGAATGTCAAAGACATTAGAAAATGAACGCTTTTGAATTGATTTGGCTCTTCAGTACCTAATAATCATTAGAATTCTTGGGAATGACAAGTTTGCGACTCAAATTACAAAATAATAGAACCAGAGATCTTACTGTCAGCATTCAGCAAATGGATTTATACATAAATTTAAATTTTGTTTAGATCGATGATATCTGGCTATTGTTTGGAGAATGACATCATAGCATTTACTTTAAGTTGTAATTTTCCAATATTACCATACAGCGGCGATTATTTTAAGTAAGCCTTAATCTCTCAGTCCTTTAAAAAGCAAAAAATTATATTTTTTTGAAATTTATAGCAACAAACGAAAAATAATCGACTAGTAGAATTCAGTATACTAAAAAATGAAACCTATAAACTTAAAAAAAAGTAGTCAACAAAAAAAATTAAACTAATGTAAGTTATGTACAGCTTCAAAATAACTCGGTTATATATTATAAAAAATATATATATAAATAAAAATATGGAACGCGTGAAATTTCTGTTTTTTTTTTTTAGTTTCGACTTGTTTGTAGCTGTTAGCGATGTTGTCTTTGTCAGTATCACCGGGAATGGTGAGTGGCCCGATGGGACCTACCCCTTAACTACGGGTCTGAAAGGCCTGATAGGGTATGCCACCTAGTATGCCTAGTGTGCCTAGGGTGACTAGACGTCGGACCTTGGCTTAAAACTTCGTCGAAGAGGGATAGCTTCGAGAGATGGGACTGTACGAGGTTCTCCGACGGCAGAAAACTGTGTGAATCGGGATCTTGTCTTGACTCACGAGGATGGTGTGTGTATTATAATTGTGTGTCGTAGAGCCATTCGTGTTTGTATTGTCGGTCGTTGTTCTATCGTCAGGAAATTTCTGTCGATTTCAAATCAATTATATAAATTAGGATTTTCATATTAACTTATGTTAGGCTTCGTTAAGTTTGATATTGTCAGACTAGAAACGCTATTATGTAAAACGTATAGGGCAAAGCTTGTTAAATTTAGAACTATTGATATTACTTTCAGCGTTTGTACTCTCCACTTTATTTTTACATTCTATTTCTATATATAACTAGATATTTTTTATTTAAATGAAACTAGTATTATTCGGATTTACTACGCGGATTTTATTATTTAAAAACTACATAATCCCGACGTTTCGGTTACTTTGCAGCAACCGTGATATTTTTTATTGCATATATTTGAATGATATATCTGTTAACTATGGTTGAGCCACTTATATATGTATATTGAAGTATTAACTTTATTGTAAAATAGTATATTTAAAACAGTCTTGTAAATTTTAATAATGAAATGCACAGGTTTATTGATAACCCCGATTTTATGACTGTCCAACTTTAGTTTGGTCCGTGGTTTGCATTCGTAAAGAGTTGTCTAATATGCATAATAAATTTTGTATGCGACATATTAGGTTACCATGACAGTAAAGTCATTCGTGACAATATCTTTTGCCATATTAAGTAAGGAATCTGAATGCTCTTATTCTATGTTGCATCAACTCCGGGTTTTTATAATAATGTTGACAAATGAAACTGGAAATAATATTATGAGTCACTCTTTTATCATTTTTTTCATCTTAGATTACAATTGCAATTTGACAATTTCAGGGACTAGTTCAAAACATCTTACCATGCTTTCTGGTCTTTCTTTTTAAGTTAGAGTCCTACTAAATCTTTGAAATTTTAACCATTGAATAATCGCAGTTTCCTTGACTCACGTTTTTGTTGTGTATCCGGATGTTTTATTTTTCTAACTATAAGCGGCCAAAAATATTTTGAATATTCAAATTTTCTAAGAACATGTTTTACGATAAAGATAGAGTTTTTATATAGGATACTCTTTTTTGCGCAGAAGCATTCGGTCCGCTTCATATGAAGCCTTTACCGTAACGCCGACAGAACTAAAGCTATTCCATGTTTTTCGGTAACCCTTTAAATACCTATTAACTACTCTCATACAGCCTGTTGGGACAAATGTAGCAAGGGATTTATACTATATCTATTTATATCGTAGGTAAATCTTCTAAACTTAAAAAAATATATAAATATTCACTATAGAAAAAAAATTAATTTATACCTTTAAACTATTATATCGATTCAGTAAAATATAAATGTACAGAGGTTTCCAAAGTTAATAAATTACCTAATAATGCTTTCTTTGAACCCAACTCAATTTAACTTATAAAAGTATGTCCTCAAAATATCGGCTGAAAGTCTTAAAGGCGAAATTCTTAGTTTATTTAAAATGTTTTGCCATAAATAAGAGAGGTTCGGAGTCAATTAGAAGGGTTTTGTTACTGAGAGCTTGGTGAAAATAATTAATGCTTTTTATAGAAAGGTTGTTGTCCTAGGTGAGGCTTATCATATTTATATATATTTTTTTTAAATTACGTATATTGTTTCATATATTTCAATTAATTTATTGTATTATTTAAATAACAAAAAAAAAAATGAAAAGTACGCTCTCTGATGAAATGAAATGAAAAATACGATCATTGCAATTAAATTTCTTGCTGGATTTTTAATTAACTGATTTGAAAAATACACTCTATCGGTCAAAAAATGTACTGACATCTGTTCAGGTTCATGTTCATCAAATTAAGCCTAATTTAAATACAAAAGCAAACGTTAAATATTTTAGTGAATCAATTAAAAAGAAATACATAAATATAACTTACAGGATTTACTCTGTATCCACAATGTCACTGCAAAGAAAACTACGATGAAACTCGATGAATTGACTTGAAATATTTGTGCTTTTTTTTCTATTTATAATAAGTTAATTCAATTATTATACTTGATATAATACTGTCTTATTTCTTTCATTATTAGGAAACATTTATATAGCATAATAGATTCAATAAATGTTATGTCCTAACACACAAATATGTACTAGATACGTAAACGTATTAAAAAAAAAACAAGAAGCAAAAAAAAATCTAAAATCATATTTTAACACTCATACTATTCTAAAACGTATAAATTTTTTCCCAATCTCTGTACAGAAATCGATTTACAACAAAGTTTATTATATGAAATGGAACATGACATATTTTAAAGAAGTAGGGGAAACGTAAAATTTTATTCAATAATTTTATATAATTATTAAATATTATAAACAAACACGTTGATTATTATTTCATTTAAAAAAAATATCTTTATTCCCAACGTATCTTAAACGAAAATATTTTTAATTTATTGAAATAAAAATATTCAAACTTGTGTATCAAAACCCATATACTCGTAATATATCTGAAATCCTGTGAATTCCATATTGTTCAATTAATTTCGAGATCAGATCGTGCGTATTAATTTCATAACAGAATATTTTATATGTATATTTAGGAATATGTTTTAAATCACCCATAATAAACAATTATTAAGGGTATCGTTAGTCTGTTGCAAAACTTCACTTTATATATAATATTAATAATAACGATCTAATTTAACAATTTATTATAAATTTCAGTCACCTACTGTTTCAGACAGTTTTTTTTCAGAAATTGGAAACGTTTTCGAATTTGTTATATGACAAATTAACATATAATCAAAAATCATAAAATTCATGACTTTCATCATTTTGACTTAAAACAAGTATTGATTTAGAAAAGAAATGTTCGACCTGATTTGAATGAATTAGTTAACGTTTGAATCAACAGACTCGTTGTCTCGTCAAATATTTAAGAAATAAATCACTTAATTTATTCCAACTTGTAAAGAATAAATTATATTACAATCACCTCTTTACTAAAACAGGTCTTTAATAAAGATGTTTAGAGATTTGTATATAAAAAATTGTATCTCTAATTCCTACTGGTCTTTTAAAACTTCACAAGAAAACGTGATTTTAATGAACTTTCATTTAAACTGAATACGCTTTTTGTTTTATTTCATGAATATTTTTGATAAACATTTCGAATAGTATTTATTATATGGAAATTAACTCCCATCCCAAACAGTTATGAGCTATAACAAAAGTATGACTGCATGACTTTATCGTCATATTTTTGTTTTCTTGTGTTGTTGAGAGAGGAAAATGTGTGGGTAATATACATAGATAGTGTAAAGAAAATTTTTATAACATTACTTTATTGCCTTTTTATCCATCGTAAGCACTAAAAAATATTTAGAAATATTACATACTTGCATAGTGATTATGTCATACTAGTTAAATATTTTTTTCTTGCATTTAGAGTGATTTATGATTATTTTTAAGAATTTATTACGGTTCTGTTCCTTATTCTGTTAAGGATTTAATTTTTTGTAATTCTGTATGTATTTTTTTGTTTTTTTTTTTGCGAGTCTCCGTTTTTGTCGTAGTTAAAATAGCAACGGGTTGTATCAAAGATTACCAAAATGTGTGACAATTTTATCAGGTAGCCCACAGACAGGGTTTAGTGATTAATTATTATTGGCATAAACAGGCATAGCACGTTACCACAGAATTTTGGTTTGACCGTCAATACAAAACCGCAAAATCAGCTGTAGAATTATCTGAAAAAAAAAGCCAAGCAGTTTGCTTTTAAAAACGTGAAATAAATTTTTATTAAATCTGAATAAATAAGTTGTATCGCACAAAAAGCCGTGAAAATCGAAGTTCTATAAAAATATAAGGTTGGACTGGATCCTCAAATATAGACACTGGACAGTGGAAGACTTGTCCAGTGTTCTATGTCGAGATTAATGACAATGAACTTTTATTAAATAACAACCTAAGCGTAAAATTACTTAACGCTTTAATATATGTGCGAGTCCCTGCTATCACCTTCTGGAACGAATTATAATCATTAAAGATTAACAATAATTTTTTTCGTAGTTTTAGATTTTATAATAATATTTTTAAGTTACACTTAGATTAAATGTGAAGTCTAAAATAATGATTGGATGATTTCTACTATAACCCCGATGTAATGCTATTGTTAATGAAGGGCAAATGAGTAGTGGAAAAACCACTGAAGGTTCAGTACAGTTACAGTTTTGGCCCAAAAATGCACTTCTTTGACGATACAAATACAGGGAACTTTAAAATTTAAGAAGACGACGCCACTGGTCACAAATCAGAGCATACCACGGCTCTGTTTGCGCAAAACAAAGTTGATCCCTTAGACTGGTCGAAATATTCACTTAAACTCAATCCGAAATAATAAATTTGTTCCACTTGGAAGAAAAAATCGAAATAATGTTTATATAGGAAAACATAATTTAGTTAACAAAAGAGAACAAGTACAAACATGAGGTAGAAGGGATATCATCGAGTAAATGCTTAAAGATAGGCTAAGCCAACATACTTTTATTTGTGTAATATAAATATTAGTAATATTAATTCTTATGTTTTATTTTAACCTTCTCTGATAAATCACTTAAATGTAAAGACTGCAAAGTGTTTAATAAACCAATTTAAACGTTTATATATTTCGGATCGTTTATTGAGATTTTGGGGCGTATAGCAACTAAAAATTTGGCAAAATATATACATCATATATTTCGTTTAGTTTCTATTTTTTTAATTTTTGCAAGAAATTTTTTATATAATATTAATGATGTAAAAATTTTATATTTTGATTTTTTTCTATGAACAGGTTGTAATAGGAGTCGTGTTAATGTTGACATAAAAAGTAAGTAGTACGCAAAAGTATAAGTACTTTTTTATGTCAAAATAGAGAAATAAAAATCTTTTTGTTATTAAAAAACATACAAGAAAAAATAAACAATGTGATCTTAAAACAATAACTAATGTTTAGAATAATGTATACATTAAATAGAAATGATTAGTTTCACTTTGAAATTTTTGATGCCTCCAGGTGTTTCAAAACTTTTCGTATATTTTTTTTTCTTGTATAAAATTAATATTTAGGGAAGAATAAAAATTGGACTCAAACATCAAACAATATTAAAAAAACAATGTTTCAGAACCAATAATAAATTATTGTGTTGAAAAAAAATGTTGTGAAAATTTTATATATCTTTTTTTCATAAAGCAAGTCATAAATAATGTTATCTAAATTGCTCTGTGTAATCACAGAGTTATAGAAATCATGAATATTGTAGGAAATCCTTATGGCTGTTAATATAAAAAATAAACAAATTAAAAATATCCTTTCTTTTAGGAATCATTTTAAGATCCATGGAAAGGAATAAGAATAATTAGGAACTATCCTATTGGTTGCTGACAAATATTGTTCTGTTGAAAATCGTAGAAGGCAACTTTTCTTTTTGAATATAAAAAATGTCTAAATAAAAAGTAATCATTAATATTTCAATGGCTACTCTAAACGCTAACACTATTACACTATTTCAGAAATGTAATGGGTGTAGTTTGATTTATCAGCATCATTCCACAATATACTGACAGTATTTACCCTCCAATGCTACACTATTTTGATTAATGGTGTCATCGCTCTTATTGCAAAGTAAATGACGTCATTTCCAACTATATTTACAATTATTGTTTTGGATTTTTTTGTGCACTTTGTTTAACTGAATAGTATAAATACAATTAAACATAATTAAGTTAATCAAAAGTTTTGCAATTAAGCAACGTTCACTCTGAAATATTTAACTAATGAAGTGAATTTGCTTTTATTTAAGTTAAAATGTATATTCTAATAAATTCTTTGTAAGAAGTTTTGTCATCGTCTGCAAATGTAATAGAATTATAATACTTAAAGCTTTAAATTTTGATTATTAAAATTTTCTCAATCCTACTGAAATTCTTTGCTTGTATTAAAACTGCTTTTGTAATACTAAAACTACGAAAAATACTTGTAAATGGGTGTCTTAGTAAGATTATTTATTGAAACATTTTTATGACTGTCATAAGAGACGACTTTTTTTATTTTGCTGTTGAATGTTTTTGTAATAAAACAGACTACTGTAACTTATTGACTAAATTTACTAAATTTTGATATTATTTTGTTGTCTTTTTTTGTTTATTTTTTTTTTGTTGCTATCGGTGTAATTGTAATTTCTTTTTAGGTCTGTTGTAAAATTATAATTAACCTTTGAATATTTCTAATTTGTAGAAGTTTTAAAAATTGGTAACTGACATGCTAAGAATTGAGAATTCAATGTGATAATGTATATATTTTTTTCCTAGCTTTGTGTTTCCATAATTAATTTATATGAATTGGTAACACTTATCATTTTTATACTTAATTATTGAAGTTATTTCTAATGTATGTTGGTAAATAATTTACACAAAACGTGTTATGACTAGGTTAAGTTGAAGCTGAATTTAATAATAAAAGTTCAGAAATTAGTGTATATTTTAGGATAAAATTAAAAATTTCGATTCGCCACTAAATAGTAAATATGTAATAAATGACAAAACGAGAAATAAACTCACACTTATTGTAAATAGTTTTAACAAGTTTGTGTCTGCTTATCATAATTTGTGACGAGGATAGAACAATCAATCACAGCAAACGACGGAGACAAATTATAAAGAGTAACAAAGACAAATGGTCTGGAAATTTTTAACGAAAAATCTAATTAAACAATAGACCAACAACAAAAGACTAAAACAAAATATCAAAAATTAATAACTTTACGCAAAATAACATAGAATACTTTAGGAGCTTGGACAGTGGAGGTGAGCGCTTAACGCGCGTTAGTTAGCGGCCCCTTAAATCACACCTGGGTCGCAAGTCCCAGGCATTGTTGAAGCTCCTCTCCCTGCAACGCGATGGACCCGGCACCCGCACGGTGAATCCATTGAATGATAAGAGGTTTCGTCTCATCTGTCTTTTCCAATTTGTTAGCAAAGTGGTGCATTATTTTGAATTTTCATTAGGAGAGCTTTTTTTAATTGAGGTTTGAAGATTTAATGGATCTCTTGAAATCACGAAATACAGAATATTTTTGTTTAGTAAATAAAATTGGTTAGTTTTTTAATATTTATATTTAAGATAAATTAACTAAATAATTGCACCCGAAATTATTTATTTACATAATTTAAAATACATATGCATTGAAAGGTTAGTTGATGCAATCCAACCTTTTGTTTCTGGGTTTTAATATAAATACCGAAAGTTGTAAATACCTAAATGAGTTATAATTTTGAAATCAATGTATGTAACGTCATTTTATATTGATTTTTTAAAAAGTATCTAAGGCGATGCACGTATTCAAGCAAGATTACATATTGGATATATAAATATGACACATATTCATTGAATTAAAAAATAAATAAGAACAAATATATTGTAAATATGGCTTAGATTAAGTAATTTAAAACTTGGACTCAACGGTTTTAATATAAGTAAATTTACCTAAGTTAAAATTAAAATTTAAACCCCCTATTTCAGTGGTCTTTAGTTACGTTTAATTTGAAAAACGACCTTAAATTTAAAATAATAAAAAGGCTAGAGTTCCATTAATCTAACTAGAAAAAATTTCACAATTTACCAATAGATAAATGAATGACATAAATTTCAACATTATTTCATGTTGGATTTAAACAGATAACGGTACGGGAACATACTTCGGGTCATTGAACAAAAAATGGCAAGCTCAATGACATTGTGTAGTCATTTAATTAAAACTAGGAATTTCATTGATTATCATGAAACTTCTTGAACTACGTATATTTGTTCGGCCTTTTGACCTTTTTATAAAGAACCCAAATGTGTAACGTTTAAATTCATAAGACTGCGTTCAAACTCTGTTATCATTTTAGAATTTTATATGCATATATCTTGTTATATTTTGCAAAGTAAATTTAATATATTTGTTACACAGTAATATTCGTAAAGAGTATTTTCTATAGAAGTATACTGCAAGTGTTTTTTGGATTTGTTCAAAGAAGATTATACATTTTTAAACCTACAATTAAAAGACAGTCGAGTTTTTCATTCTCTAGTTACATTCTTAGAATCCATTTAAATATTCTCGAATCATAATAAATTCTTTCTTCAGTGGTTGAATGAATGACGTAGGATTCGAGATATATCAAATAATATAATGGGTTGTGAATATTAATGTAAAAAAAAACTAAGACACTAATGTGGGTTGGATTTGAGCTCGAGATTGGAACTTTAATGGAAAGACGACTTTATGTTATATCACAAATTACTTCGAGTATTTTGAATCATTTTAGAAACCTGTTTTAGCGTGTTGCCACAATGATATAATGTTGTTTTTTCATGGAATTAATGGTTAATGTTCAAAAATATAGATTACAAAAAAATTAAAAAAATACTTAAAATTCTTTTAGAGTACTTATGTTACTTTATGATCAAAACAGAACTTAGTTTTTATTAATTTTGCACATTTTGAAAATTGATGTTGACAAGATGCAGAGTAATAATAGACTAGTCAAGACAGATAACACTCGAGGTATCTTTTGGCAGTGGTAGCTTCCTACTATCTAGAAGACTGGATAAATATAAAAAAAATATTGAAATCTAAGAGTTTCGCCAGTATTCCTTGAAATAAAACTATTTTTTCGGATCTACTAGTGATTTTAATTATTTTACCTATACACTTCCGACGTTTCGGTTACTTTGCAGCAACCGCGATCACGGGCAAAATGCCTGTCAGTTGGTCTGGTTATTTATCATGTACCGTCAACGATTTCTTAATTTCGTGATCGCGGACATATAATTTTATTTTGTTTATGAGGGGATCCCAGGTATTGGATAGATTCCTGCCATAATTAAATTGGGATATTTTTTTAATTTCACTTCAATTTCTTAATTTTTTTTCTTTATTAAATTAAAAATATATTTATATTTTTGGATAATATAAATATGACCTATGACTTGAGACCTATCAAGAGTACAATTCCTCTGCAACAAACGGGTTTATACAAACTCGATTGTGATTGTGGCTTATCATACATTGGACAAACGAAGAGGAGCATCGGTACAAGGGTGAAGGTACACATCTCAGACATCAAAAATAGGCGCGCGTCGAAGTCAGCAGTGTGTGAACATACAATGGACAAACCAGGCCACTATATTCGGTTTGATAAACTCCCGAGGGAGGATTTGTGGTTTACCTGTCTAGGTACATACCGAGGTTAATCCTAGAGGCTATTGAAATTAAAAAACATCCAAATTTCAATAGAGAAGATGGCTGGAATCTATCCAACACCTGGGGCCCACTCCTTAAAAATATAAAATCCCATGTCCGTGACCACACCGCAGGACCTCGTGACACCGTAACCGCATTCTACCGGCATCCAGAGCGGTACGCCAGAAAATTAAGAAATCGATGGCGTTAGGTGATAAATAACAAGGACCGACTGACAGACATTCACATCTCGTCTGCCCGTGATCACGGTTGCTGAAAAGTAACCGAAACGTCGGGATTATGTAGTTTTAAAATAATAAAATCCGGGTAGTATATCCGAAAATATATTAGTTTCATTTAAATAAATAAAACTCGTGAAAGTCTTAGATCTCACTAAAGTTTATTCATCAAAATTTATATCATTAAAGCTTGCCTCTCCTTCTATCAATAAAAGACTATTTGAGAGTAAAATATTGTTTCTCTACCAATACAATACCCCCTTGTTAGATAGACTACCTGCTCCTCAGTAAAACACGGCAGTAAATACATAATATAAACGTAAAAATATAATTTATACTCAGAACCTAAACTATGTACAGGATGAATATCTTCTTACACAAATTATATATCTAAATATATATCTCCGCTTCGCATCTTCCTTTTTCGTGCATTAAGCTTGCACACGTATAATATACTAGAAAGCAAAGTAAAATTAAAGATAAGAATTTTGAATGTGGTAGGGGAAATATAAAAGAAGTAACAAGTTATGTTTTTCAATTATGTCTGTTTTATAATTTGCCAAGCAACCAAACACCCTTACATATTTTATTCAGTAATAGAAATTTATTCGTTGTCTTCTTAGATCTAAGAAGAACTTCTATTAAAATCTCTGATTTAACTAAGGGGCGAAATAAAGTACACTACTATTTCTACCCCTTTCATACTTAAGGAACGCAGCAAAATTGAGGCTGTAAATACAGGTTCTTTAGTGTTTGCCTCTTCGTAATTCATGTAATTCATTACATTCTAATAGTTTAAGTAAAAGTAAAGAGGTCTTATTTTCTCTTTATTAAATTTCAAAATAAAACGTAGAAGTATTTTAAAATATAGAAATTAAGATCGCTAATTCTGATATTTTGAATTTTATTATTATTTAGAATACTATTCTTACTAGAGAGTGAAGACACAAAATAATCTATATTTGTAATTTACCCCAATGATATGTATACAAAAGAAGTAGAAAATTTATTTATTATGAGAATACATATGAACATAAATAAAAATGACAACACATTTTTAGACCGAAATTCAGATAAAGAACTCCCATGTGTCGTATGGAAATTGTTGCAATTAATGAGGCATTCAAAAAAAAATACTTTTGGAAATGAAAGTTTGAAACAGTGGCCAATAAGTGTAAAGGGCATTTTTTGATGTAAAATACCCCAATTTCAAATTATAGCCAGTACATCATGCTAATTGAAAAAGTACTCGTAAATTTCAATACATACGAATGTACAAGTTTTTGTTGTCTTCGTCACCACAAAACGTTTTGTTTAAAACCTTAATATTTTTTTATAATTATTATTCTTAGAAAAAGTAAGAAATTAATGAAATACCTACAGTTTGCTAGTTTTATCAACGATAAGGTGTAATGTTAACCGAACATTTTTTATTTCTAAAATATAATCACAATTTACTTTATAGAATAATCGAACATATTTTACCAAGGGAAAATAAAAAAATGGCTATCCTAATAAATAAGCTTAAAATCTCTTTTTATTACAACTATTATTTTTTCCGCTCAAATCACACGGTTACAGACTAGACGAAGATAAAACCTATTTAAATTATACTTACGTCTCAATGAGGCAATTATTCTGGCAAACAACCAGAGAAAAATAACAGTGATTTATTTTTATGGTTGTACTTTCAAAGAAACAAAGACCATTTTGATATTTAATTGTTGGTTTCTAATTTGAACTGTTATCACTATATACAATTTTAGATACCTAGCATACTTTTATATTTTTTCCTCAAATTTTGTTAATAAATATAAGTTTTAATTGGCTTTGAATTGCAAGTGTAAATACTTTATTGAAATGCTTAAACATAATTGTATTGGAATCTTTAAATTTATTATAAGCAATATAAAAAAAAATATTGAAAAAAATATCTAACAACAGAACAAGAAAATTTAAAATGTGAAAAAAAATGTAAAAAAATATAGAAAACGTGTGACCAGTAAAATAACAAATAAGCATTAAGTAAATTAAATAAAATACTGTTCAGGGACAACTGCAATATTGCATCCTTGAAATTGAAATTAAATTAAACAAAATATTTTGACATATGTTCTTGCAAATCAGAAGTTTTGGGTTAAAAAAAACGAATGAAAAAGAAATTTCTAGACTATTCAGATATACATCACAGAACTTATTTTTCATATAAATGATTGACCTAGAATAACAATTGAGTAAGGATAAAAGCACTAGCGCTCTTAGATATGGGCCAAATAGTTTCGAAAATATCGTATTCTGTTTCTCTGATGTAAATATTTCTTGTGAGGTTTTCTTTTTATTATTTCTAAAAGTTTGGGGCAAAATTTATGTGCCTAATGAGATAACTTATTTAAAGACACTAGGGACTCAGTTACAAAATCATTTGGAAGATTCGATTCAAATATTTGACCCAACATTCATTGTTTATTTTTTAAAAACTATCCAATATTTTTGGTTTTATTTATTTCGTACACAGATTTTATGATGTTAACTATTTTATGATTTTTAGTAAGATCAAATTAATATTTAATATATGTACAGAAATTTACAGTTGTATATTTTTCAGTGATTTGAATATTATTAGATTGAAAATAAAATAAAGAAGGCAAGGTATGCGTAAAAGAGCACAAGATAATATTTTTAAACTTAAAAAAAATTATAAATACAAAATCTTTAAAAAGGAAGTTTAAAATAACACCTATCTAAAGTGTATTCAAATTAACCAGCAAGTCACTTAGGTAAGACATTCAATGATATTGAACATTAAAGCGTTACTAAATAAAATATAAGTTTTTTTTAACAATCCATTTCTGTATTACATCACTCTTATTTAAATTTATTAGTAACTGAAAGAGCATTTTTTCATAATTTACAGCATAACCAGAATCTGTTATGATCTTTTAGGGCTTCTTTACAATGACGACTAGCGAATCTGAGTGGCTGAAAGAAGTTTTATTATAAACAGTAAGCGTATTATTCGAATATTTGCTAATAGGTAAAATTTGGTAAAGGTATATTATATGGAGGCTCCATTTTATATCCTTAATATAGTAAGGTTCCTGGTTTAATATTATCAATATCTTGGTATCGTTTAAACTAAAAGAAATAAAAACTAGATGAAAGAGATCTTGAGAGCCCAAAGCAAACGGAGTAAACCTCGCTACCTACCAAGGAATTTTTGATCGATAAATCTGCCTAACACCTGATGACAGATCTAGAAATGGGTAATCTTAATTAGAAAAAAAAAAGTGGAAGGCCTAAAATCTTCGTAAGCGAAGAGTTTCGCTTTAAGTCCAAACTTTTAAAACCCCATTTAATGTATCGTTTAACAGACCACATCGTCAAAGGGCTAAACAGTGGGTGCCTATATGTAAAAGGCATACTCTTTTTTGTCGTGACAAAAAAAAAGTATGCCCGTTACGTGTAGGCATTTGAATTCAAAAAAATGAGACAGAGCCGGGCACGTTATACGAGCCAATTTATGAAATCGCTATTTCTAGATTAACGCATTTTGTCCCGCTGCCTCGTGAATATTTCGGCTATTAGAAGTGAAATAGTACGACTACTTTCCCATAGGGAAAATATCCGTTAATAATGAATATGTACATTTTATTATATTTTAATTTTCATAATATCATAGATAATTAAAATATTTATGATAAATTTAAAAATATACTTGAAAGTCTTGTTATCAATTCTTTTAAAAATTAAACGAATGGCGAAGGTTTTTGTTGTGATAGGAATTTAATTTTCTTGATTCAATGAAAGATAGAAAGGAGGTGACTACAATTACTAATCAGAATTAATGATGATTATACAGTCGTTTATGTACCTAATCTAGTTTCTATATTATGTATTTTTAATTAAAAATAGTTTTTAATACCTACTGATATTTTTGTTTTTCAATTCTATTTTGCAGTACAATTATGAGATATCTAGGTTCTCACCATCAAACTCCTAGCTCCAGGCTTTGTAACATATCATTCAATTTACACACTCTTTACACATATCCCAACTCATATTATGGCTTCTCAGAATAAAAGGAGACAATGCATTCAATGCTTATAATTTTTTCAAATTTTAACGCATAGAAAAAAGTATTTGTTGAAAATAGAAAATGAGTGTAACTAGTCAATTAGTTAGATAACTAACTATACTATACTTGCATGGTCTTTATAATGAAACTGAAGTACTTTTTTCTCACATTAATCCGTTTTCAAATTATGTGCTTAGATTTATATATACGTCTTAACATCCCCCAAATGAAAAAATATATATATCTTAAAATTATCTTTATTATTTACGTTTTTGTAATTATTTTATAAATATTACATGAACATTTTGTTTCAAAAGACAAAATGGGTTTGTAGTCATGATTTTCATGCTTTTATCTTATTCATTTCCTTATCTTGGTCGACAGACACCATAATAGTGATTTTTATTTGATTATAATTTAACTAAACTACTATGAGTATGCCCTGGTATGAACTTATTGAAATGGTATTATAGGAGTAATTAATAATGATTAATCAATCTTCAACGTACCAAGAGTACATTAAATGAATATTTTACGAAAAATATATTTTACTTAAATAGTTAGTATGGTTTGACAACAAAAAAAACAGTTTTAACAAAAAAAATCTACATTTATTTTGTATTTTACAATTTCAAATCACTCGGGCTATTTTATTTTATTTTTGTCGTATATTGAATAATAAAACGATTTTTATTTTTACTATTTAATTGCCTGATGAACTTTTACATTGCTATCAACTGTTACAAGCTAGTTTCATCAATGAACCATTTTTACTGCAATAAAAATTGAAATTAAAAATTCTTATATTTTCGATATGAAAGAATACATCAATGGTAATCAAAACATTTTGAAGGGAAAAATTTGATTTGGAATAGTAAGTAACAGATAAATAATAGTTATGCACTGATTTATTTATTTAAATTATGACAGAAACTATGTATCTGTCATATGCAAAATTTCTATTTCCGGCGATGTTTGATGTAAATTATTTCTCTAAAAATATTTTAAATGTACGACACTTTTTCGAAATTCATAAATAAAAACTTTTAGAATACTTTTCTGTGTGCACGAAGATGGCGAGAAAGAGTCGATTTGTCCAGATGCGAGAAAGGTCTGAAATGGAAGAATTGAGACTACCTTGTGCGTCTAGTTGTTGAAAGTAAAAGAGCTACGTTTGTAGCTTCTGCGCAAGGCTCCATGTAATTCTGGAAAAAAACCGAGAGGCTGACTACTCCAAGACTATGCTTAATTATTTTTACCCAAATCAGGCAAGTGTGCAGTCACTTGCGTAAAACACAAATTACGCCAGACTTTTTCGAATGTTTCAAGACGCCAAGTTTTCAGTTTATCGTTGTACTGCTTTACTCTTGCAGTTAAATTTTAGGCTGACACGTCAAGGTAAGCAAAGCGATTACATTTTAATAATATATTTTATACAGACGAAAAACAAGATTCTCCGGCTAATCACACAGATTGGACCTGTTCACTCCCATATTTGAGACCGTCATCAATCATGTTGCTCCATAATAGACATCACAGTTGCCTCGTCAGCAAACTTCCAATAGATTCCGGACTGGAAGGAGAACCTAGTCTTTCCCATTCTTAACATAACATATTAAACTGTACATTCAGTTATTCGTACCAAAACAAAGACTCTTAAAGGATCCAAATCACTCAAAAACAGCGAGTTCGTACTAAACACCGATATACATAATCTAATCATGGAACAACCCGAGTCCTTTATTTTTATCATCATCGAACCCCTCTTTACCGGTTGCAGGAAATCTATTTCGGTCTAATCATTCGATTCGAGAAGTAAGTCTCCTTGATGAACAAATGCTTTAAAACACGAAGACCAGAGACATACACAGTCACCACAAATTAAACGCGACTAATGTTTTCAACTAAGTAATGGATTCCTTGGTACAACTTTTATATACTCTTAAGTCGTATGCTGTTAAAATTAAATCGAATTGACTTGTCATTTTAGGGATTTCTTTATGAAGCAAGATTTTATATATTGCATATTTAGAAATATCTGTCGCAGTTACAGATTTCGAATGGATCTTAACGTTACTAGAGCCTACTCTCCCTCATTTTTCTGATAGCTATTTCATTTTTTTATTATTATTCTATTGATATATCCATTGAAGCATATCAGCAAATTTTGGCAATAACGCAATTACTTAACAAAATGTGGTCACCGGACAGAATAGAACCAAAAATAATATTCCATTTAAATTAATTCCATTAACGATATGATTCACAGACACTTAATTCAAATGTTATAATAGTTATACTAACAGAAGACGGCATTTGGGCGTATAAAATAAGCTTAAACTCTTAAAGTCTATTTGTGTAATAGCTAACTATACATTTTTCAGTCTTTGGTAAAAAATGTTAGTATTGTTTTTAAAAATGTACTTAGTAAAACCATAAGAAAAAGATAAAAATGTCCCTTTTCAACTAGGAAAATAATTGATGACGTTAAACCTAGTCCAACCATAAGTTCTGTTACAAATAAATATCCTTTTTTTAAATTCAATATAATATTATTAAAAATATAATATAATATTATTAAAACTACAAGGTAATATCATATTATTAAAACTACATATTTTAAAGGTTTCAGCAAAAATGAAAATAAATTTCCTATTGGAAATGATCAACATGGTCTTTTATACAGTTTTTACTTTATTTGGCCAGGAATCTATAGAATCAGGCTCTGTTTTCGAAGAAAATTTCGCCACTGCTTGTCTCAAAGATTTTTTCAAAGACTCTATATCGCCGTGTCGTTTAGATCAGACCATGTTTTCTAAAACTGACGAAATTATAAGTCTCAACGGTTTTTTTTTTGGTCTAGATGAGGGCCAATATTAAGCTCTTATAATGTCCGGAAAGCTGGTATTAAGGCAAATTTAGGAGGTACACCTCTTGTAACCAAATGCAGAGTTCGGCTGGAAAGTCCCGGGTTATTTATAAAAGTTGTAATACTGAAAAGTTTCACAACATAATTCTAGATACTACCTTTAGCTAAAGTTTTCAGTCAAAATGTTGATAAAATCGTAATATTGTGAGTCCTTTATAAAACGAACCCCAGCAAATTACTGTCTCGGGATGATGACAATATTGTATCTTTCTGACTAATTTAGTAGCTCCTTAGAACTGTTAGTGTAAATTTTATCATTTTGCTTAATGCAGATTTGACGAATTCTGCCTTTAAGAGCATTAACGGCCTTTGTAGTTCTAACAGCACGCAACTGCCCCTATATTTTCTGGTCTTCGATAGACGAAGTGGTAGTGTATTTGTTGGCAGTACGAACACACGGCAGATACCAGGCTTTAATTATCAAACATGACCGACAGCTCTATACCCACGCTGTGCAAGGCGATCACTGCAATCAGATTTTGTTAAACACCCTATTTCGTATTGTAATTTGATAATGAACGCGAGAAAATTAAAATATATCAAAAGTTGAAAAAGGGAACGTTTTTATGTAACTGTATTTATCAAAAGACTGGTTATATATGTTTTAATCAAAAAGCCTTAAAACAATTTTAATTGAATAAAGTTATTGGTAAAACGAATCACTTAAATAACTCACGAACTGTTTTTCAGGTAAATATATGTATTTTTGTAAACTACCACCAAACAAAAACTTATCGCCGCTAGCGTAAGTACCGGATAAAATAAAAACCTTCTGTTTTCATACTATCAAGAAAATTTATGGGTGCGTTCAATTTGAATAACGACTTAAATTGCCATTGCGAAATTTACTTTACTTAAATTATCTAATACGGCTTGCACACAAAAACATATGAGAATAATGTTATTAGCTATATGTAAATAAAACTAAGAATAATATACCTTACATGAAATCTTGGAAGGTCATGTATCTTTGACGATTTAATTCGGTACAAGCTAATTATAGACTAAAAAGATTTTAATAAAATTTTAATATTTTGCTCACTTCCGATATACTCTTACCTTGATTCGAAGAATATTTTGCTAATAATATTGCTAGAAGCTAATTTATATTTCTGTTAACATTTAAAGACTAGTTTTTACTTTTCTTAAGTTTATATAATGTTTTTCTGAAATTTTACTAATTTTATGAATTACTGATATAAAAGTACAAATATTACAATAATCTTTGATGATAAGTGACAGCATGCGTTTGATTAAGTGATTGTCAGCCTTCGCAAATAAATGGCAACTCATTATATGCAAATCTGATTTTTCTGACCCTCTATATTTATGAGCTTAAGACCTTGGTTCAACAATCCAACTACCAACTGTTAGATGTATCGAGCGTCCTCCCACGCACTATTATCTGTTTAAATGTCTTAACAGGGCAATAATATTCATTTTTGTAGCCATAGTATCAGCATCTATTTTGTCATTTTCGAGTATTTAATTGTATTTATTATTAAGGGGAATAATTATTTATGTCTCGATAAGACATTTAAACACACATTAGTGCGTGGTGGGACGCTCTATCTAACAGTCCATCAAACGTCTTAACAAGACGTGTATAATATATATTTAACATTGATTGGTGAAACTGGGTTTAATTAATATGTAGGAAATTAATTTTATACGATGTAAAATATTTCGAAACGATGGATCCTGAAAGCGTTTCAGCAATATCAAAAACCTATAGTGGATTTTAAGACGTAACTCAAAAGTTATTAATAGCAATACAAATCTCTCAAATTCCAAGTCTGGGGATCAAATTATGTTAAATTATTATGGTGACGAATGATGTTAAGTTTTAACAAAAATATCTGATTGGTGTTGGGATTATTTTATTTTGTTAAATCTTTTGACTTCAGGAAATTTGATGTATTACGCATTTTCATTATTTTATAGCTACATAATAACGACGTTTCGATTCTTTCGCAGTAATAAAATAATGAAAAACACGTAGTGATATTTAAAAAACTTAGTTTTATTTAAACGAAACCACGTGAAAATCTTAGATATCATTAAATATTTATTATATAAATAAAATAAAAAGTCTTTATTATACTCCTTAGTTCGTAACTCACCATTTCAGTAAATTGAAAATTTCTAACAAATGTCCTTATCTTGTTTTATTACTGCCTCATGTTTGTATGGTTCATGCGTATCGTTTGCACTTTATATGATGTCATATAAATTTTATGCCTCCTCTTGCTACTGTAAGGTCGGTTGTATAGTTTCAACTTTTTCTTTATTGATTGGTTATATGGATATAAAATAATAGCTTAATTTTTTTTCAAATAATTTGTATGTTTTCTTTTTATTTTTTACAGGTTTAGAAACAATTTTTTAAGCCTAATTAATATACATGCCTCCCTGGTTTTTCAGCAGATCGGAAATTCTTGTGTAAATCCGCTTGTTCGCCAAGTTTGTAAGAGATATCATCCCTATGGACTATTGTCTCCTTTACCATTACTTCGAAATTTTTAAATGAATTCTGATCAGTTCTTATAAATTTCAATGCTATGCAATTTACATTCAAATATTTTATTTTTGCCCATTTCCAAGCTTTCAATCCTGATATCAAGCATATTTTTATTCATATAGAGTTTATGCCAATAATTTTATCCCCGTTTTTTATATGGATAGAGCAATATGATTGCATTTTTGCGTCAAACGCTCTAAGAATTACAAGTAAAAAGCATTGTGGAATATAGAACAAATAATGTTAATCAAAAAATTATCTTTTATTGATTCTTCTAGAAAAACTAATATATTTATAAAATTTACTCAAATAATTATGTTAAAATCAATTTCTTTTCACAAAAACTTACACCTTAAACTAAATTTGAAATAAATTCTTACAAAACCAAACTCGAATGTATATATTCAGGTTTTCCTACCGAACTTTAAATACTAACTTTTATTCAGCGTCTACAAGTTAGACCATAATTTAATAAGGTTCAATACTGTATCAGTTTAACATGAATTTGTCCGTCGTATTATAGTCATATCGCATAAAGACACTAATTTAATCCTTCGCTTTTATTTAATAATCCAATCATTAAAATCTATAGTAAATGTACAAAACAAAAACTTATTCGAAATAATTAAATGCATTTTTTAAATAAGTATCTTATTGCCAATATCATAATAGTAAAGACGTAAAAATGTTAAAGTAGTTATATATTAGATTTTGAGAAGAAATATTAAGTGTGTAAATCTTGGGGGATCTAGCAGTTGCGTGTGGTTCGGTGACCATAGTTGACGGCAGCTCTTGTACTTCAAGTATTTCGGGATGGTTTAGTTGTATGGAGTGACTTTTTGGTTGGTTGTGTTTTTCTGCATGAGTTGACTTACTACAGTTGCAGCACGTAGGAGCACATTACAGGTTGGAACAGGACTGTAATGTATGAGGGGCCCCTTAAACGTCGTGATACAACTGTTTCTTTGTGTTTTGGATTGTGTTGAGGTGTGTTTTTGGTTGTTTGAGGTGTGATAAGATGAGTGATAGGGAGGATGATCGTGGGGGGTTTGCCCGGGGGGGAAAGCCGGGCATTTTAATGGATGAGTGTTTTGGAGTTGACGACCCGATGTCGTCGCGCCCAGAATCGGAGTTGGGTGCCAAGCGCCTCTTTTCGGAGGTGTCTGGCTCCGACACCGAAACGGGGGGTGGCGTAGTTCGAGGGTTGGATATGGTGGGAAAGCGGGGCCGCGGTGGCGGCCTTGCTAGAGCCCGGAAATACCTGCGCCAGCGGGAAGAGGAGGAGTCGGAGTCCGCCTTCGACTCCTGCCTTGAAAAGAGTTTGAGAAAGGAGAGGGTCGGGGGAAAGAAGGCAAAGGGGAAGGAAAAGGAGGTCCCTTTAGATTTGGGATCGATGGGGGCAGAGGCGATGATGATCGAGGCGGAGAAGAGCCTCGATCTTATTAAGGGTCTGGTAGGGAAGAGTACCAACCTGAAAGGGGGGTACTCTTCCAAAATCATGAAGGCCTCCGCCTTCGTAAGGGATGTCCTCGACGTGCTGGTGGCGCGCACTGAGGCAGAAGAGACCCGCCGTCTCAGAGCTGACATTGGTCGGCTCCAGACGGAGAATGCGGGCCTCAAAGAAGAAGTGCGCGCACACCGGCAACAGTTCGAGGAGATGCGCCGGGAAAGGGTGGCGGCGGTACAGGCGGCTACTGACGGCCAAAGCAGCCGGGACAAGTTCCAGGAGATGGAGGCCAACATCGCCAGGATGGTGGGCAACCTCGTGGATGGACGGCTGGCTGCATTGGAGTCTCGGCTCAAGCGGGAAGAGGTCATCCGTCCTCCCCTGACGGGTGACAACTCGGCCGTCGCCGTGGCCGCCAGAGTGGCGATCCGCCGTGCGGCGGTTCAAAGGGAGGCCGGTAAGACGGCCTCGTCACTGGCGCCTTCGGCGCCGGTGATCTCAGAGGCGGATTTCCCTTCCCTCCCTGCGCCTTCCAAAGGGAAGGCCAATAGGGCAAAGGGAGGGAAGGAGGTTGTCTGGACCTCATTCGGTCCATCCACATCAAGTGGTAGGGCCGACCCGGTTGCTGAGGGAAATGGGGCCAAGGCGGGATGGACGGAGGTGGTTCGCCGCAAGGCCCCTAAGAAGAAGGAAGTGGTGCCGGTGCCAAAGACATCGGCGCCACAGCAAAAGAAGAAGGCGGGCCCTAAGGAGGGCCCTAAAAAAGTGACGCTCCCGCGCTCACAGGCCGTAATGCTAAAGTTACGGCCTGAAGCAGCGGCCAAGGGAGCGTCGTATCTTTCAGTCCTCCTGAGGGCCGAAAAGGAGGTAGACACCAAGGAGCTGGGCATAGGGCCCCTGAGGATCCGTTCAACGGCAACAGGGGCCCGCATCATTGAGGTGCCCGGCTCCACCAGTGCGGACAAAGCCGACGCTTTGGCCGCAAAGCTGAGGTCCGCACTGGCGGAGGAGGTGGTGGTGTCGAGGCCCGTGAAGTTCACGGACGTGAGGATCACGGGCCTCAACGATGCGACGACGGCGGACCGGCTGATAGCCGCAGTCGCGCGAGAGGGGGGCTGCACCGAGGCCCAGGTCAGAGTGCGCAGTGTGCGACCTGGGCTTCGCGGCACAGGCTCTGCCCTGCTGGAGGTGCCGGCTACGGCGGCCAAAAAGCTGCTGCAGCTGGGCGGTATCTCGGTAGGGTGGAGCCAGGTGCGGCTTTCCTACATGGAGGCACGACCCAAGCACTGCTTCAAGTGCTTGGGAATGGGGCACGTCGCAGCCGCGTGCCCCAGTCCTAAAGACCGCAGCGGTTTGTGCTACCGTTGCGGCGAGGAGGGCCACAAGTCCGCCCAGTGCTCCGCGTCACCGCGCTGCGCTGTGTGCGCGGACACGAGCAAGCCGGCGGACCATGTGATGGGGGGTCATTCGTGCCGCCCCCCGTCCACCCGTGGGAAACTTCCGGCCCAGCCACAAAGGGCGGGGGTTTCGAGGCAGGCGTCGGGAGCTGAGATGTCCGAATAATGGCCGGACATCTCAGTTTCCTGCAGGCCAACGGGAACCACGCCGCCGGGGCTCAGGACCTCTTCCTGCAGTCCATGGTGGAGTGGGCCGTTGACGTGGCGGTCATAGCGGAGCCGTACTATGTCCCTGCCCAACCTCATTGGGCGGGAGACACGGGCGGCTCCGTGGCGATCGTCACGCGGCCGGGCGCCGTGCCCCCCCTCACAGTCAAGGCGAGGGGCCACGGGTATGTGGCGGCGGTTCGGGGGGAGATTGCCATAGTCGGGGTATATTTCTCTCCGAACCGCGACCTGCCGGCCTTTGAGAGATTTCTCGACTCTCTCGGGCCGGTGGTAGGGCAGTTAGCGCCTCTCCAGGTGGTTGTGATGGGGGACCTCAACGCCAAGTCCATGGCGTGGGGAAACCCCCTCACAACACCCAGAGGAAGGGAGCTAGAGGAATGGGCGCTAACTGCCGGACTGTCCCTACTGAACACGGGGACAGTTCAGACGTGCGTGCGACGGTCGGGAGGTTCAGTGGTGGACGTCTCGTTCGCCACTCCGACCATCGCACGCAGAGTGGAGGGGTGGAGGGTTGAGGCAGGAGTGGAGACGCTTTCGGACCACCGCTACATACGGTTCGAAGTGTCTGCCACTCCTGCCGGTCGCCGGAGTCCAGCGTCGAGTTCCTCGTCGTCCCGGGAGAGAAGTCGGTTTCCGCGTATGGCCCTATCAAGGCTCAACCGGGAACTGGCTGAGGAAGCGGCCGTTGTCGGCCGCTGGAGTCTCCCGGGGAGTGCGGAGTTGGGGGTGGACGAGGGGGCTAGTCGCTTTGGGGACGTACTCCATAACGTCTGCAGAGCGGCGATGCCCCCCGTTAGACGTCCACCCCCACGGGGTGCGGTATACTGGTGGTCGGACCACATTTCCGACCTCCGGGTCGCCTGCAACGGAGCCAGGAGGGCATACACCCGCAGCAGGCGACGCCGACCCCAGGACGAGGAGCGTGATGGCCGGCTGTACAGGGTCTACGTGGCGAAAAAGTTGATCCTGCAGCAGGCCATCTGCCGAGCCAAGGAGGCAGCCTGGCTGGAGCTGGTGGAGGGGCTCGATCGAGACCCCTGGGGCCGACCGTACAAGCGGGCGCGGAACAAAATCTGCGCCCAGTCGGCCCCCATCACGGAGGTGCTCCAGCCGGCTGTTCTGAGAGGGATCGTCGGGGAACTCTTCCCCGACGCCCCGGCGGGATTCACTCCCCCCAGAATGGCTCGGCAGACGCTGGAAGAGGGCGACCGCGTTCCGCCCACCGTCACGGAGTCTGAAATGGAGGCGATTTTGGCTCGCCTCCAGAGTAAGAAGAGCGCACCGGGTCCGGACGGGGTGCACGGGAGGGTTCTGGCTCTCTCCCTGGTGCACCTCGGAGGAGCCCTCAGGGAGCTGTTCGACCTCTGTCTGAGGTCCGAGCAGTTCCCGAGGGCCTGGAAGGAAGGCCGGCTATGCCTACTTCCGAAAGGCAGCCGGCCTCCGGACTCGGCTTCTGCGGTGCGACCGGTGGTTGTGCTGAACGAGGCGGGGAAGGCTTTTGAGAAGATTATAGCCACCCGTCTCGTTCGGCACCTGGAGGAAGGCTCGGGACCGGGACTTTCAGAGTCCCAGTTCGGGTTCCGAGCCCACCGGTCGACCGTTGATGCCCTCAAACGCCTGAGGGCAGTGACGGAAGCGGCGGAACGCAGAGGAGAGGTAGTGTTGGCGGTGTCGCTGGACATCGCCAACGCCTTCAACAGCCTCCCACACAGCGTGATACAGGCGGCACTCGTATACTTCGGAGTGCCCCTGTATCTGAGGAGGCTGTTAGGCAGCTACCTCTCCCAGAGGAGGGTGGCAGTCGAGAACCGGAGGGGGTCCATAGAGTGGTGGACAGTCGACAACGGCGTTCCACAGGGTTCGGTATTGGGACCTGTCCTATGGAACGTCGGGTATGACTGGGTCCTGCGGAGCCGCCTCCTCCCCGGGATGGGTGTCATATGCTACGCTGATGACACCCTCGTGTTATCCCGGGGACGGAGCTACAAGGAGGCGGCGCGGCTGGCCGAGGTCGGAACTGAGCTCGTGGTCAGCCGCATAGAGAGGTTGGGGCTTCGGGTCAGAATCGACAAGACCGAAGCCCTCCTCTTCCGCGGGACTGGGCGGAAAGGACCCCCGCCGGGTGCCACCCTCCTCATAGGAGGAGGGAGGGTCAGGGTGAGCCCAACCATGAAATATCTGGGGCTCACCCTTGACGGAGGGTGGACCTTCGTGCCCCATTTCAGAGAGCTGGGGCCGAAGGTCAGGAGGACGGCAGGTGCGCTGGGGAAATTCCTCCCGAACCTCGGAGGTCCCAGCGCAGCTTGCAGGCGGCTATACTCTGGGGTCTGTCGGAGTATAGCCACGTACGGTGCTCCCGTTTGGGCTGATCGCCCGATGAGCCGCGGGGTCAAGGCCCTTCTGCGCTCGGCGCAAAGGGCGCCCGCGGTGAGGGTGGTTAGGGGGTACCGTACGGTCTCCTGGGCCGCAGCGACGGCTCTTGCCGGTGATCCGCCTTGGGATCTTGTGGCGTCGGTTCTCGCCGAGGTGTTCTCCTACGTCTCGGGTAGGAGGGCTCTCGGAGAGAACCCTTCGACAGAGGAGATCCGGGCGGTTCGCCGGCAGGGGGAGTCGCGCCTTATGCGGGAGTGGGGGGAGGACCTGGCGGGCCAGCCGTACGGTAAACGTACAACGGCTGCGCTCCGGCCGGTCCTAGAGCGTTGGATGAGGCGGAAACGCAAGCCCCTCACTTTCCGTCTGACGCAGGTTTTCACCGGGCACGGCTGCTTCGGTGACTACTTGTGTCGGGTGGCCAGGAGAGAGCCGGAAGGAGGCTGCCATGAGTGCGGCGCTGCGGTGGACTCAGCCCAGCACACCCTCGAGGTGTGCCCGAGATGGGCTGCGCAGCGCCAAGACCTTGTGGCGGCACTCGGCGGAGTGGGCTTGTCGCTTTCGAGTGTCGCGGAGAAGATGCTCGAGAGTGACAGGTCCTGGATGGCGGTGTCCTCCTTCTGTGAGACGGTCATGTCCACGAAGGAGGCATCTGAGCGGGAACGGGAGGTTGCGGCTGATGCACCCTCCCTCCGCAGACGACGGGGGGGGCGCGCCGGAGGCGATATTCGCAACGCCTCCAATAGCGCCCCTCCACTACGGGCTGGGGTCGGGCTGGTAACCCGGCTCCTGTGAAAGCCCGGCGTCGTCGGGGCGATCCTAATTGCCGGGATCGCCTCCTTTCTCCGAGGGAGTAAGTCCGGTCTTTGCCAGGACCGGCCAGTCGCTGGTGTGCCCTGTCGCTGACAGATCCGGGGTGCACCAACATAGCGGCCGATGGCTTTCGCAGTGGTTTTAGTGAGTAGGGACCTGCCCAGGTCGAGTCTCACACATCCTCTCCGGCCCCACCAAGGCCGGTGAGACGGCTCGTAAAAAGAGTTTCCCTGCGTCATCAAAAAAAAAAAAAAAAAAAAGGACTGTAATGTATGTACTCATCGTTATTGTACAACAAATGGCAGTGCTATACGTGCATATGTAACTAAGTAATATTCCACAATCAGAAAAGGTTTTGTAAAATATTTAAACTTATAAGTAGCCATTAATTCTAGGTAGTCTATTAATTATCTTTTTTCACACTCCTTCTTGCATCAATACAATCACACACTCAACCCGACCTGAAGGCATTTCCAAATATTTCTTAGGAAAATTATGACATTCTCGAGAAATTGCGGGTGATTCATATTTGATGTAGTAAGCAATGTAAACCACCTATTATATAAAGAGATTGACATAGGCAGATAAATTTTAGAATCCTAGATATTGGTTTGTTCTAACAATATGAATTTTAAAACGCGCAAGAATATTTAGTAAAGCCGTATTTAAGAGCGTGACAAGCCTCTAAAAGTATAACAGTCAGGTTTACAAATTCAATACCAGTGCAATGTGGTTACGAGGAAAAATTAATTGTGAAATTGTATGCTGTTATCACCCGGCAGCGATATAATACATGTACGAGTATTATTCCGAAGACCTAAACATAATTTTTGAAGTAATGAAAAATATTTTTAAATAAATAATAATCTTAATTTTCAGTTTGTAAAACATTGTTAAAAAAAATTAATTAAGATAAATATTATTATGGATTGCCTTTACAAAACCTAAAATGGCACCTCCGTCTAGATATGACGATTAAATATATAGATTGCCTAATTCGCCGCCCTGAGTCAGGACTTATGCTTTCATTTATGTATTTATAAATTTTACTCGTTTTCATCTTATTATAAAATATATTTTGTTCATGTGTTTACATAGAACAAGCAAAATATGAATGATATTAAGTATCATGTGCTTATTAGGTGTGACCGAATAAAATAAGTAGGTGAGTGGATAAATTGTTCTCATTTATCAGAGGAAGAGACGTGTCACAAGCACTTAATCTACCTCATCCTCTCAAGTTACATAAAATATTAGTATATTCTTCATATTTTTTTCAACAATTATTTATGAAGTAGGTATATCAAGTTGATATTTAAAATTATTGTGAAAATATTTTTTTGTCAAAAAAGCAGCGTAGGCATAAACTATAAATGTTTTGAAGGACATATTTTTTTTGGAAAGAAGACCTACAATTTTTCCTTAATGAAGGTTTCTCAAAGGAAGTTAGCATAAACAAACCTTTTTAAAACCGTGTTCCGTAAACACAATGTTTACAAATCTGTTAAAAAAACATTTTTTTTTCCTGCTTAAAAAAATGTATATTCTTCGCACTAATTTCTTCCCTCAGCTTAATAGTGCCATTACCTTAATAGATATTTTCATTCTAGAGACTGTCTTGCAAAAATTACGTCATCACTGTGTCTATAAAATAAGAAACATGTTTTTTTTTACTGATTTTTATCCAACATATTATTTTGTCAACTTCTAACTGCTATGGAACTATATACAGAAGAAAACATTCTTAGTTACTATGCGAGAACAAAAACTACTGCTAATTAAAACGGGTAATATTGTATTGCCCGGAAATATTATACAAGGCATTAGTTAATTAATTGATATTTCGTAAATATTTGGTTATATAAACCTTCATTAAACTAATATTAATTATACAGATATTAAACCACGGTCTACACATTGAAATAGGAAAATCAAAATTAAATTCGTATAATTTTAACAACGTTTGTGTGACACTAAGATTTTTGGTTGTCTTAAAATTGATAAAATCTTCAATTCTTTCACGTTAACCCTATAAGGTTCCAAATATAAAATTATTCTAAAGTGTTCGCGAGGAAGTATATGTACCGTATTTTCTAATGGCAGTAAATATGTAAAAGTATGTGAATTACACAAACAACTTTTTTATCGTCAGCTTGTTTTTTAAACAACACATAATCACTAAACAAAAAATAATTCTTTAAAGTTTTAATAACTTTATCAAAAATTATTTACTCCATTTTTGACACAAAAATTTAAACATCCTACTAAAATTGAGATCAAGTCAACGTTATGACGTACATATTTATAAATTAAAAGTCTTTATATCTGAACAAGACAAATAAAATAAGCTTAGAGTGGTCGGGACATGTAAAATTATTACATGCACTTCATACTTTTCTAGTATCTCTATCGCTTTTTTGACCACAAACGTAATAGTGGTCTTTGGGACGTCCTCTTGATTTTAATGAAGATCAGGAATGTTCTTGGTTTTGACTGACAGGCTTCTAGAAAATATTTTTTTAAATTCCTTGCTCAGCTAGTAGCTTCATGGATGTATGGAGCCAACTTGGATGAAGCCAACTGAATCAAAAAATCGCTACGTAGAACTTCGTCACCATTTTTATTCGCATAATAAATATATAACACATTCAGAGCAAGGAGGTTTAACAGATAAAAAAAGTATTTTCAGGAATTTCTAGATACACCGTAAAACGACCACTTTTTCCAAATACTTTTGTACAATTACGTTAGAAGCTAATTAATCAAATACGTTATGTTAGGTTACACGGAATTTAAAACGATAGTCTTTATTGGTTTTCGAATGAAGGCGATTAAAAGGCGATTAAAAGTTAAACATATTTAACATAAGGAATATGGAAGGTTTCATATATTGAATTTATTTGTTTTTTTTTTTATGATAAAGGTGGCAAACGAGCAGATGGCCTACTGGATGTTCAGTAGTGACCGTCACCCAAGGACATCCGTAACATAGAATTTACGGATGCGTTGTAAGCCTTGATTGTTGCGGAAAAGGGAGGGGTGAGAATAAGGAAATATCATAAAAGGTGAGAACAAGGTGAAGGCAACCAGCTCTCTCACTCATCGGATGAAACGCATCCATTAAAGACTACTACACGCCGATCTTCTGTGAGAGGGTGTACTCCCAGGTCGAGCCGACCCATGTTGGAGTTGTAGCAACTTGACCACAGCTAGATTCTACCACCTTCAAAATTTGTATTTATGTTTACAAGTATGTAATAACATATTAATATGTAGTAACATATTAATAATTCGTAGATTATATCATTTTTAAATGCTATAAGTCTCTTAAACATAAATAAAATATCTTTAAATGGGAATATGTGTTAATTATTTACTGCAACCAATTTTGTTTACTATTTCGTGCACGCTATATTGCGTGATCTGCAAATAACTTTGTATTCGTTTCAGAAGATTTTTTGCAACAAGCCCTTATTATTTTTATATAGTAATTATAAGCGTATAAATATATGTATTGGTAAAAAAAAAAATATACTAAACTTATTTCTGATGCAAATTAGACCAAATGCAATGATATGATATAGTATAGTTGACCAGTGATATAGTAATTTCAAGACACTGCTTTGGTTTTCATGTATATTATGTTACGTTGAAATTCATTCGTACATATTTTGAAATCCTTGTAATTTGTGAGTTGTCTGACAGAAAAAAGTAGTTTTATAAAAAGTATTAATATTTATTATTACTTAACCCCCTTTTTATTATAACTTTCAGGGCCATTGTAAGCTATGTCCGACCTGTATTCTAGTTTTATATGTATGTAATATTACTATTAGCTTTATAACCTTCGGTTGCTTAGTACTAATTCATTTTAATCCGTATATACTCAAACATTATTTTTCTTTAGGTTACCAGTATTGCATTTTAGTAAAAATTTTAAACGTGCATTTTGATGCTGTTAAGTGTATCCACTCGTTTTCATGATCCGTTTGATCTTAGAGGGAATAACTATGAGAAACCCACAGTTTCCGGCCTTTCGCTGTTAGCCCTCTGCGCCAAGCGTATTGTAGTGGAGATTATATTAATTCTAATAACACATCTCCGACTATTGGATAAACGTCTGGATCATCCAAACGTTGAATAATCTACCCGTTTGTTTTTCAATAGTTTGTTTTTATCCATAGGCATAAAGTCTTTTAATATTATTAATTATTATATTCCTGTTGTTGTCCCAAATTTGAACTCTGTAGTCGACATAGTCTTTGTACTATTGTTTGCGAGATCTTTTTCATTGTTCGTATTTTATGTGAAATAAATGTTTTATCTCTTCCATTTTTCAAAAGAATTTAATCAATTCGCAGAGGTTTTTGGTAGTGGCTACGCTTTTAGTTTGAACTCATAATCCTATCCCGAATGTGACTATTGATGATCCTTTTTAAATTCCTACGACGTGGACTTATCAAAATGTACGCTTTAAGAAGTTATTTGGGTCACCACGTGCTACTTGTTTAAACCGGGGACCGATTCATCATGTGTCCCCTATCAAAACCGCACTTACTGGTCTCGTTCCTAGATTGAAATCTTTGATAACTAGAATTATCTCTAGTCTTTGGAATCATACGGTACTATATATACTCTTTTTCTTTAAAAATCAGTGAATAGTAGATTTCCTAGAGCCACGTACCCATAGCCTGGCAACCAAGACCCACCTGGTAGTGTATCATTCTCTTTATCTGTTTATGTTGCGGGTATTTTTTATTGTGGCAATCCCTTAAGTGCATGAAACTCAAGGTCATTTGTCTAACATGACATGAATAATTAAAGAAACCATCCCTTTGCTATTAGGTAAGAATATAACGAATCAGTAATTTATTTTATTTCGCCAATATTTTGCTACAATAAAACCGATTTAATAATTTCAAATTGTAGAGGTGAGTATTGTTTTGGCTTATGGTAACAAATTATCAAAGATCCCAAGGCCTCCAGACCTTACTTATTTTTTGATGGTCAAAACTTTTATAATAGGTTAATATTAGAAATATTTAGTTAGTATGTAGACACTAACTAAACGTAAACATATCTGCTAGCTTATACCGATGGCCAATTTTCAGCTACCAGGTACTAATGATTTTTACGTATTTGTTGAAAATATTGTAAACAATTTCAAATAAATACTGCCACACCTTCTGTTGACAGATTTTTTTGCCAGACATTTAAAATATCGACAACAAAAAAACACAATATAGTTTGACACTTGATTTTCAAATTTAATATTTAAGGGGCTACTTACTTTTTGCCTTTTCAGACTTTTTGCCTTTTCAGACCAATCCTAGGGGCAAAATATCTATCGTCCATCTATCTATCCATCCACTCATCAAGCATGCATGATAATTAAGTGCCATTTTAATACTGTTCATTATTTTTATTTAAGTATCTTTTAATTTGTCCCATGAAGTTTTTAATAATAATTAAATGCTTTATTATCATTTAATTGTTCAAATGGTTTCCGAATAGTTCTAAGATTATAGGATTTTTTTTATTTTTTTGCAGTCGAGATAATTTTTTTTTCATGTTAGTATTTTTCTTAACTCGTCACTAGCAAAAAGTAATGTTATTTATGCGCCAACAAAATTCCAGCCTCAAGCATTGCTTCTGACAGCTTCGAAAAGATTTTTGGAAATTTAAAAGCCTCAAATATTTTAGCTTCGTGACAAATTTGGTGTGTAAAGGTGGTATTGATACATTTTCAGGTTTAGCAATAGGTTTAAATTTAATGTTTTGTTTCCTAATACAAAATTCATATCTTAGTAGCCATAACCGTTGAAAACAGATCTCTTCTATACCATAAACAGAAATAATACGGATATTTTGTATATCCACCCTGTAATCACATTAAGAATCCTAACATTTAAAAATCTTCAATGAACTACTTATTAAAATTGTAATATTTCAAAGCTTCTAGTAAAATTTTTCCACATTATAGGATGACAAGAATTTCTTGTCATATTTACCAAAAAAGCAAAATTTTCAAACATATTTGTGTTTTTCCTTTATTTTAAAGCATAGTGAACGGAAAAATCGGAAAATCAATGTTATGAACGACATTTTTTTTATAGAAGAAACTGTATAAGCCGAATAATGTTTTTCTTACGAGTTACTTAATAGTTTTTTACGAGTCGAATTTCAAGTCAAATCAAATGTCTTCGTTTTATGCTGTACCTGCAGTACCATAATAAAGTGTCGTGGCTTCATGCTTTATATTTTTGCAGTTACTATACAAATATACAAGTCAGTAAAATAGAAATGGTCCTCTTTCATATTAATATCCATATAACAGTACCGAGAAAATTGTGCTTCGATCAGAAGACCTACACAATTTACACTAGTAATTATAAATAAAGCTATAACTTGACGAACACGAATTTTCTAAAATGATGCAATTCTTTAAAAAAAATCCTATTAATTTCTTTACAAAATATTACTAGCCCTCACACTATGTATATATATATCTTCAAGACTAAAAATATATTAAAATTTAAAAAAAAATCTCAACGCTAACTACTTTTTATTGAAAGAGTACCGTGACTGAAAGAACTAATAAAGTAAATATACTTTATTACTTCTTTTAGTCACGGCAGCTATCTGTGGTATGACATCAGTATTAACCACAGTATAACCACGATAATTAGTAGATTATAAACATTTAGTATAAGCAATAACTGCGAAATTAACATTTACGTATATTTTTTATTACAATTTAATTATTGAAAACATTCAAAAGTATGTATTAAAAATCAGTGCATCCTTTACTATCACAAAACCAACCATCCAAATTCGACTTGGATGAAACATTTATGAGTTAGGTTTCTTTATTGGATTTATGGCGTAAATTTCATTAAGTGATAATTAGGAACATCTTAATGAATAAAAAACAAAAAAAAGAAATCTTTTGTTCTGTTGTTATTTTAAATTTATTAAAATGATTTATTGATAATGGAATTTATCTTTGCCCAATTGATTGTTGAGAAAATGGTTTCTGGCTTTCAGAACTTTTAGAAATTCAACCTTACGAATTCTAGTTTTACGACTTTTTACTAGTTGCTATTGCTTTTATATGTTCGTGAAGCGGGAACTCTTGATTTGATAAATATTAGTGTTCTTTTTTATCCTCCACGTGTAAAAAAATAATTAAACAGTAGTAAAATTCGTAAAGTTCATTTACATATACATTTGATTTAGTCCTACATTTCGTAATACCTCAAAGGTAAAAAAAATATATTAATCAAGACAAATCACTGTGTTTTAAGAAATTATTGAAGCAAATCCATCATAATAGTGGAAAAGTTGAAATATATTTTAACAGAATTAGTTGAATGTTATGAAATCAACTAGTATCTAAATAAATCCCAGTTTAAAAGTGACATATTTTTATAACCTTTGTTGGGTATCCATAGCACATGGAGCCATTTCCCATAAAAACTTTTTTGGGCCGTTATCCTAAATGTCATTTTATTATTTCTCAAAGACTGACATCATTTACATAGTAAAGACCTCAAAAGAGAAATTTAAGTTAATGGTCTCACTATTTCATTTTATGTTATCTAAAATAAGATCTAGTTATTTAAAGGGGAAGTTGCCACTTTTTTAATATTTATATATATACTTATACAAAGTAATATAAAACATATTGACGAAACTGCATCATTTATTATAGTTCAATTTTTGTGATTACATTTTTAAGTAGTTCTTTATTTTTTATATAAAAATACTATAGAATTAAAAAAATATATTTTTTTAATTTAATATGTAGTTAATATACTATACTACATAAAACTATAATATAAAATATAATTATTATTAATATTCTCATGAAATACATTTCTTTGTTAATGAAGTTTGTTTGGATAGTAATAGCTAGCAGTGTGAAAAAATATGATTTTACTTATGGTACCTAAATAATTCACCATATTATTCTTCATAAAATGATTAACCTCTTAAATTTTGATAATCGTCTAAACTCAAATCTTTCGAGTATTAATACTTTTTTCAATCTTCTATAGTCCTTCAAACTTCTGGTTTAATTTTTTATTCAATAATGGTGTATTGCTGCCTAAAACAGATTCACATTTTCATAGCGCGTAATTTTAGCCCCACTTTGTCTAATCATTTCTCAGACCAGCAACCATTAAGAACTACTGGAAAAGTGAGGTAACTCAGAAAGCAGAAAACCAGGTAACCAGATCAGGAAGTAGCTAGCCACAGCTAGAAAGCTTACCAATAACACTACCACTCCAAACCCTGTCTAAACCTTTTGAGATGTCAAGTGAAACTGCGAGAGCTCCATTATTATTCTTTGTAGTTTTCTCCCATAAATCTATCATATGCACCGAGAGAGGCGTTACAGTCGTATCTACAGAAGAAACCTCGGGTGCACATGTTTTCAGCACTATAGCCGGAATTCTATCAAGAAAGTTTGTTACGGATGTTCATATCAAAACCACGCAGAGTTAGTTCATGGTAGCAAATGTTTAGTAATTCGGAACCGGAGATAAAAAAGGCAGGTACGTTTTTTTATAAATACTTGAATTTTTCCATTGCCGCGGTATCCCTTTTTCTGATGTTAAAATATTTTTCGTTTGCACGACAACGTAGTTGGATATTTAATTCTCGGAGCGTTTTAATAACGCAAAGCATTTTGTCATCTACGCTGACTAGCCCGGTTCCGAGCTCAGAAATAACGATTCATTGCTTTAAAAGCACTGCTGTAACAATAAAAGTAATACTTGAAATTTCTTAGTCGTTAACAACCAGCTGACGTTTTGTGCAAGTATTTCTATGAATTTTATTGTTTAATAAGCAACCTGATGGCACTTAGTGCTCGTGTTTCTAGTCGCCGAAAGCTATGCATGAAACTATTTTATGTCTTAAACTTACAACTTCCACTTATAGACAAGTTCTATTTAATTTTATAAATCTCCATTCAAGTTTTTTATATATTTTTTCATTGAGGATAAACGTTAAAAGCCACCCACTACTTCCATTGCATTCTTTTGTTGCTTGTTATCTTTTGTGCCCGATCTTTTCTTTCACCCTACTGTGATTAAACGAAAATTATTTTTAATATTTCAAAAATAACTGTGTTCCTTCCTGTATCCTCAGGTTAAGATTTAAACTAACTAAGATTTAAACTTCATTGTATTGAAGTTGTGTCAGGACAAGCACGTGTTTATTTTGATATTCTCTGCTGGTAATCGAATGCAATAGAGTTTTTAATTTATTGAGAGCAAATATGTGACAAAATTATACTCTGATTGGGAAAGTTTCGTTAGCTAATATTAATGTAATCTATTTAGTCTTTTTAGGTTTGTCAGCTATGAAAGCTGGTGCAGATAGTTAATTTTGTCAGTTGTCAACTGATATCCTTATGGACCAGCAGACAGTAACTGGATTTGAATTGATGACAATGAAGTTATTTATGACTCAATTACTGACAAACTAAAATGTTTTTAATTTATATTATTCTGGAATACTAACAAAAATTATAAAAAACTTGTTTGAACATTATATGCGTATTTACTCGGATATCATAATGGCTACTTGAGAGTCGTTAGTTAAATTCAGTTAACAATGGTCTACTTATTTCAAAGCTTTTTTAGCATTAATATGTAATACGTGTTTATAGAAAATATTTAACGAATATAAAGTGTTTTTGTGGTCAAATCACAGTTTTCTTCCGTTAATCTTTTATTGCTCTTAATTGAACTGAAGTTAAGCCTTGATATTATTTATGCTATTCCTAGAATTAAGAACTAGCTAACTAAAAGACAGGAACCCTAGAAAGGACTGCTTGATACGGTGCAATAATTCAATGCCAATACGTATAACATATCCTGTCTAAGTTATATTTAGAACTAGCTGTCATCCGTAACTCCGTCTACGTAAAAAAAAACAATGATAAAACTTTTGAGCGCCCCATGCGTCCCGCCTACCTTAATTTTGGGATCGGGATTTTGGATCAGGATAAAAAGTAGTCTAAGTTAGAACTTATTACATCATCTACCTGCCAATAAAAGTCCCGTCAAAATCGGTCATGAAAAATTCAGACATTAACTGGAACAAACACAGACAAAAATTTAAAAAAATGTTATTAACAAAAAAATACTAACTATGGTGGATCTGAATATCTCGATCCTTAATACTACGATAAGTTTTTGTAAATATCGGTTAATTATTTCTAGTAAGTAGTTATTTTCTAAATAAAATGTTAATTTTCGATGAACTACCAAATTAGATATACACAAGTAAGTAAGCAAATCTAAGATGCTTATTATTATTAGCTTAATAATTATCTCATTAGCGAAATTTTGAATAAAGATTTTCCTAAATATCCAAACTTTTTCTGTTCATTAATGAAAAAACTACGATTTTTTAAACTACTATGTATTTTAATTTAATTTGATAGTCAAACTTGTTAGAAGTGGCAATTTAATTGGATTATTTAACAGATTCTCTGAAAGAATTATCATTGTCCTGAAAAGAATTTCATCGTGACAATTCGTTTACCGCGAACACGTCTTATTATTGTTTTGTTTAATTAGCATTGCATTCATGTTGAACAGATCATTATTTCCCAGAAGCCAGTCGCAATATCGAACCTTCCGATTCATCGTCGGAAGCAGATAGACGATTGCTTTTGCTGATCCTCGTCTAGACTAATTTCCTGAACTACAAAATGTATTTGAAAGTCAACTTGGTTTTGTGTATTATATTGAAACCATAAATTCAGATCATTCTTCTGCTAGATTTTTCCGCAGCATATAATATTTGAATATTAGTGCTGTTAAATAGAAATACAATGTGGTAATAATAATGAATTATTTAATAAATGTTATTTTCATCTTTATTTTCAAAAGACTTCGTATAATCAGGATTGTTTTTATTATTTTTCACGATGTGGATATCAAAGGATATGATTTTAATCCACTAAAAAAGTGTCTCTTTCGTGTCAAATAATCCTATATAAATCATACATGGAAGTAAAAAAATATTTTGGATTGATCGGGATTTTATCTGAATCTGACTAGAATAATAAAGAGTACTTGCAGGTAAAAATGGAACAATAATAAGTTACTGTCACATCTGGTTAAAATTAAATATATATATATTTCTGTTACATTCTACTTCTGTTTATCATAACTGCGAAATTCTGGAAAGTGATTTGACATTTTAGTCAGGACTTCGCGGGAAAAGAGTAATTTTAAAGAATTGTTGTTTACTTATTACTTATTTTACTTTAAGTTTCCATACATAATGTTAATTATAGTGTTTAAAATTATGAAAAAAATTAGGTTCATGAAACTTCAAAAATTGAAAAAAATATTTGAAAATTGTTAGTTTCCACGTGCATATTATATAATAATAAAAAATATATTGACTTAAAAAAAGTATTGATTATAGAATAATTTAATAAATTACTTAAAAATAAAAAAATAAAATGAACGCATAATAGCAATAACTATAATATTATAAGATACATATATAATTTAAGAGAAAATAAAAAATTATATGACATTCACATCTCGTCTGCCCGTGATCATGGTTGCTGCAAAGTAACCTAAACGTCGGGAATATGTAGTTTCTAAAAATAATAAAATATACGTAGTAATCCGAAAAAATATTAGTTTCATTTAAATGAATACTCGCGTAAGCTATATATCTATCTCATTCTATGAAATAAAAAAATATTATCCAAAATTAAAAATAAACGGAAGGACAATTTTACAATAACTTAAAAAATATTAAAAAATCAAATTTATAAGAAAAAATGTTTTTCCATATACCAAGTCAAAATAGGACATGATTCATTGTGAAAATGACAAAGGTTGGACCCAATCCCATTCACGCTCTTAGTCCGTATTGTCATTCTCTATTCAACATCCGAATAATTTGCTTCGACGATGATTATTCACACCCATTACTCAAAGTCAGCTATCACTTTTGAATTTAATGGATACGACTATTATGGATAAAATTTCTGGGAAATATTATTGTCACAAATAAACGTTAGCCAGGTTACTCCAAACAGTCATCATTATGAAAAAAATAATATTTGTGGTGCACACAAAAAATATATTACCTAAAATTAACCATTTTATAACAGTAACCAAATTTTTTATTATTTTTGTTAATTAATTAATTTGATAAGCATTTTTATTACCTTATTTATTTTGAATAAACAATTTTATACATTTTTCGCAAATTTTTCAAGAATAATTTTGGGATTAACCTAAGAAATCCATCGAAGCTCTATAAACACCTACGAGTTTCCAAGAGAGCAAAGGCCTCTTCTCACATGGAGAAGGTGAGAGCATTAATCACCACGCTTGCTCAAGACGGGTTGGCGATTTTAATCTTATAATTTGAAATTATAAGACCAGGTTTCCTCACGATGTTTTCGTTTACCGCCCGTCATTGGTGTCTATATACTCTAAGAAAGTACATATGAATCGGAAAAGATCACATTGGTACTTGCCAGGTTTCGAACCCGCGCCCTCACGTATGAGAGGCGGACCTTTAACCTCTAGGCCACCACGACTTCACCAAGAAACATTTCCTGGTTAAATCCCAGGATGACGTTATTACATCACTCCCAAAAGACAATGATGCCCTAGCGCTAGAATCGAGACTTCAATTCCACAAACAGTTTATGATAGGGTCATAAAGTAATAAAGTAGGGTTAGGATCAAGTAGGAAGGCCAAAGATAGGGATATATTAAAGACCTTTATTCGGCAAGACGAGAATTCTAAATATCAGACCCATGCAATGAGCTTAGAAATGCAGAATGAGTGGCCACAACTAGGAGATTTTCGCATCCCTTTAGCACTAAAATGGCGCACTTTAATTCATGATTTCTCGCCAGCACCGCAAAAATTTTACCTCAATGCGTTCCAGATGACTCTCCCTGATCAGAGTAATTTAGTAAGATGGGGCAAAGGTACCGAAAAAACTTGCTACATCTGCGTGGAGGCACTTGGGACTGCTAAGAATTTACTAGTGGGATGTAGGGTACTCCTAGATAGCGGTCAATACTCGCGCCGTCACGACAGGGTTTTAGAAATCATACGTGAAGCGGTCAGTCTATCCGTAGAAGAGCGCAAAAGGAAATAAGCACGAACCAACGATCAATAGGTTTTGTGAGAGAAGGCACTAGGTCTACCAAATCAAACGTCAAGCCTTACTCTATTATTAAAGCGGCTTCGGATTGGACTTTAATGATGGACACGTATAAAAGCAATATAAGATCCCAGAGGATATTAGTGCGTCGGCCTCCAGACCGGACATATTTTTATATTAACGAAATTTTACTAATAGAGCTCACGGTTCCTTGGGAAACCAACACCCCCAAAGACCATGCCTTCAAAGTCAACAAGTATTACAAGCTCACTAAGAATATGTTCGTTGTAAATTTGTACGCGGTAGAAGTAGGAGCGAGGGGTATAACAGCCAAATCTCTCTACAACCTACTAAAAGACTTAGGCCTGCCAAGAACTAACATCAGTTCATTCTTGGAACGTGTGTCGAAGGTAGCCCTAGCAGGTTCATTTCAAATTTGGTTAGGTAGAGAGAGGAGCTTGGACAGTGGACGTGAGCGTTTAACGCGCGATAGATAGGGGCCCCTTAAACCTACACCTGGGTCGCAACTCCCAGGCACTGTTGAGGCTCCTCTCCCTGCAACGCGATGGACCCGGCACCCGCACGGTGAACCCATGGAATGCTGAGAGGTTTCGTCTCGTGTCTGCTTAATATTTTTTCAAACGTTGGGAAAAACCGTTTTTGGTTTCTCTTATTCTAAAACTAATTTTTGTAGATATAAAGGGTTTGCCAATAAGAGCGGGTAGATTTAGGCGGCCCGTGGCGGCCATTTTGTCTTGATGACAATTATCAAACCTTTTGTCTATTATTCACTTACTTATGAAAAATTATCATCTCAGGTTACGTGATTGTACATCGCGTTCAAATAATTATTAAAATGAGTATTCATTAGTGCAAACGTTGCGTGCATTGCGTCTTTTTTACGATAGACTTGGTGGCCCTTAACAGTCGACCCTTCAACATTTGCTGTCTAAATTTGAAACTACAGGTTCGATAATCAATTTGCTCACAAGTTCAAGGAGTTCAAGAAAATCAAGATCAGTCGAGAATATCACGGCGGTCCGTCTAAGTGTACAGCAAAACCCAAGACAGTCGATTCCTTAACGTGCACAAGAACTCGGCCTTTCGCAAACTTCAACTTGTAGAAAAATCATCTACAATCATAAAAAATTGTGTTTTTATCTCTATATACACATGTATTTACATAACATAACACCTGAATGTTCACATGACATTTATTGTAATGTTGTTAGTTACGAATGTAACATTTTGCTTTATATCCTTAAAAAATATGTGATACAAATGAACTGTTTAGTAAAAAACTAAATATCATTTCTCTTTTTTAGATGTAAAACGTTTAAACATATAGCTTTATGGAGATCAACTCAACAGTTTCAGTAAAAATACATACGATCGCCTACCGATTACTTTGGTTAAAACGGGGATCTACAGAATAAATTTTCATAAAAAACATTAAAAAAACTAGTAGTAAACTATCGGACATTAACATACAATATAAGTTACTCAAAACATACGACCATAAATCATATCATTTAGTTTTTGTAATATAAAATTCTTGTAAATGTTCAGGTATTTATTTTTTAATAGAAATCTTTGAGGAGTTTCTTATAAAAGGTATTCTGATTAAGTTTGCCTAAGCTCTCGTCGGCTTTAAAGTTATAACTTAAATGAAACTTATATTTTTCGGATTACTATGCGTATTTTATTATAATAAAAACTACATACTTCAAACGTTCTGGTTACTTTGCAGCAACTCTGATCACGTGCAGACGAGATGTGATCATGATTGCAAAAATTTTGATCCATATCTAATTCTGGATATATTTTATTCTTTTTTTTTAATTTGGTACAATTTTAAACATGAAGAATAATGATTTAATAATTATTTTTATGCTTTATTTCATAGTGTCAACGTATTAAACTCAATTGAAACCTTTATTATAACTTGGACATTAAATTAGAAAGAGTTTAAATTAATGCTTTAATGAATATTTTTGGTCATTATAACGTTTTAAACTTGATAAAAGCACTTTAACAATCCTTTATATAAGAGATTTTAAATTTAACCATTTAGGTATCAAACAAAATTCGTTCATTTTCGCATTACAAAATTTTTAATAAGCTTTAGAAACTCTAATAATCATTAATTATATCATTTACATAAAATTTAATCACAATTTTTTATATAGAAATGTTTGACTTTGAAACATGTTGGTAATTTTAATTGTACTTTACATAGACTACTCTTCTATGGAGTGGCGAGATTAATATGTAAGTTTATCACTCCCTCAGAATTACAAAATGTAGTATTGTCTAAGCAAAAAAGTTTCAAATTATGCAATGCTTATGTGTATTAGTTGATTGATTGGAAGTAGTCGTATCACGTGTGATTTAATATTATTAACTGTGTAACGTTATGTTTAAAGAGATTGCAATAGAAGTTGAAGAATAAATTAAAAAACTGCTCTGTTATCTTATTATGTAGAGGAAATTCTTTTCAATATTAAGCAAAAGAATGTGCCTTGTTTTTAACACAAATAATGATATTGATTATATATCGCTCCTCTAATTTCAAACATTTATGTTAATAAACATGAACAGATTTTGTGTAGTGGGAATTTTACTGTTGAATTAGACAATTCAATCTGTAAAGCTAACATAAAAACTCGTTAAGGAAAAAGCTTGATTGACAATTAAGCTAAAACATGATATTCTGGACTTTGCACTTTCGATTCCTGCTCTTGGTGGGTATTTTTCCCTTAATATTTTGTTTAAATATTTTCACCTATTAACTCAACATTGCATTTATATTAAATACATATTTAGACATAGGTTTTTAAGCTTTAATTAATTTTTTTCTTGACTGACTTCCATGACAATCTTTTTGCCCTGATTTGATAATCCACCACCTGCCTTATCATTGTCATCAGATAACTAGTGATTCTAATGAGACGTGTTGACGCATTTTTTAAGTCATCATCAATTGTACTTACAAATATAAAAAAGAAAGTCATAACTATGAACCATTTCATTCATAGCAAAAAACGAGGTTATAGCTTTTGAATCACTTAATTCCACGTCGGAGAAAATTACAAATTCTCTAACCGATATTTTTTTTATATTTAAGTGATATTTGCAAAAGGCTTCAGTACCATTGCTCACATGCACTCACTAGGGTAAATTATCAAAAATAGCAGGGAATATAACTAATTAACTAACCTCAAGGTTAGCATATTTTGTGAAAAATGAAAATTCTGCTGTCTCTTAATATCAGAATTTCCTCCAGTCTTACCAAATTTAACCTACAGCTCCAAAACATGGTCATTCACTGTAAAACTGATCTACATATCCAAGGTCGTTCAGGGAGCTATAGAGCGTAAGAGTCTCTTACTTTCTCAGGTAGAGCGAATAACGAATAGAGTTTACGCTAGAAAACTTAAGCCACCGACATTGCGAAACAAATTAGAATGCTGAAATGGAAATGGACAGATCATGTCTAAAGACATTCATATAGCAAACTAATCCAAACTAATCCAAGCAAGGAAAATAATATAAGATCGCGCTAATCCCCGTATTTTAACCCATGTTATATTTGTAATTAAGAAAAGTTGAAGTCTTAAGTTAGTACATTATTCTAAAGTTAGGCTAAGTAATAAAATACTGCGGGAGTTATCCTTTGTGAAAAACGCTATAATAACAAGTTGCTTAAATATTGCTGGCAAAAAGTTTTATATATTATTACAACGAAAAATGAGCTCACCTTAATTGCTATTCTAATAATTATGCTAAAAAATGAAATACTGAGATAAGATTACACAGCGATTACGCTTTTTTATAAATCCCTGGATATGAAATTTTGGATCCCTCAATGTGAAAATAAATAAGTAGTCAATGGACAGCTTAAGTTGAATACTTTGAGTCGAATTAAATTTATTAAATTGATAACTTTTATTATCAAATTAGAATATTTTTATAAATCAAATATTTATTTTTAATCGATAAACTACAAAAAATCAGTTAAAATTAATGTACCCGTCATATTTAAAGTGTTTCATAAACAAAAGTTTTTAAGTTATTAGAATTACAAAGGAAATAAATCAAAACAAACAAATGTTCTTGTCTAAAACCCACTTTTTTATTTAGTCATTTAGTGAGTGGTGTTTTATGTAATTGGATATTGTTTTTTTTGTACCAAAGCTTAATTACTACTAGAACTTATAATTTTTTATAACAATGAAATATTAAAATAGTTATTTTTGATAAACTAAGACTGTTCTTTATTATAACTTAAAACAGAATGTTATTTAAGAGCCACAAAGGTTTTATAGCAATGCTCAAACTTCTTACACAAACTCTTTTAGCACCCGGGCCCTCGAGTAATCACCCTTTTTTACGTTTTAGTTCTTTTAAAGTAGCATTTTTTTATTTCAAAGCATATTTTGAAAATGTATTAGATACATTCTAGCTACAAGTTAGATGTATATATTGCTCATCAACCGCTATTTGCAATGGCCTTAATTATAATTAAGGTATTTAAAAGATAAATCATAAAAAAGTAATCAAAAGGTCGTAAATCAATCTATAATTAATAAGTGTAGGCAAATAGTTAACCGGCGCCGAATTGGTCAATTGTCAAAAAGTAGTCCGGTGCAAGTCATGGCCTGGACAAAAGTGACAGAGATATTACAAACCATTATGGTAAAAAGTTTAACTAATTTAGTCAATGTCAATAACAGAACAAAATTTTATTTTAATTTGTGATCTGTTTCATTAATAAACCGCCCATATATAAAATGTTAAAACTTTAAATACATAGCACTCTTAATAAATGGAAGTGGCATTCGGCACTGTTATTTTAGAATTGCTTGACCTGTTTTGACTATGCTATTCGTGGGCAGGTAATTTATTTTATTATAGTGTTTTTTCTTCTTCCTGGCAATTATCCCAGCTTTAGCCAGGGTCTGCCTTCCTACTCATACTCCTCCACTTGGCACGGTCTTTAGCATCCTCGGTAGTAAGTCCATTAGTTATCCTGCTTCACGGTGTTCAACCATCGTTTCCTTGGGCATCCTGGACAGACAGGTGCCCCATCATGACTGAAATCCATATTTACATTCTGAGACAGTACACTCTCGGCGGAGCCTGAGGTCGATCAAGAGATTCATGGCGTGACTCATGATATTAATGCCCCTATAACTTCCACAACCTTGAACACTGCACCTACCTTTGTAAGTAGCTGTAACGCCACTGATGTGGCAGAGTCCCAGTGTTCAATAGGCGGTTGAAAAGGTCCGTCAGTCCGTCCGTCCGCAGTTTCAACTGTATCATATAACGGTGATAACTTGTCACTGCGGGCTCTGTAAATAGCCCTTTTACTGGCACGTTACGCTACTATGAACTCTAGTCTGTCTTCAGGGGAGTTTGATTGCTGCCACTTCTTAAAGGCAGTCTTCTTTTCACGAATCACCTCCTGCACTTCGTCATTCCACCACCATGTCTCCTTGTCAATGACCCGTCCTCCCTTAGAAAGGCCTAGAACTCGTATACCTGCTGTGATAATTGCTGACAGGGCTCCATCCCAAACTTACTAAGCAGTTTTGGTATTAGTTGACAGATTTTGACTCTCAACCTCTGCCCGAAAGTTGGTCTGCATCGTTCCATTCAGCAACCACCACCTGATACCAGGCTTACATTTCTCGGCTACTTTTTTTTTCCGGGGTGACGACATAGTCCACGACAAGAAGACGATATTGGGCCGTCAGGAATGACTTTACAGTTAGTTACATTGCCGATAAGACAGCGTCTGGTCAGCAGATAATAATCTATTTGAGTTAAGTGTGACCCGCTCTTATATGTGATAGGATGCTACGGAGTCTTTTGGAAGAACGTGTTCACGACGGTTAAGTTAGACGTAATACAGTTTCTGAGAATATTTTCTCCCTCTGTATTGGGGCGACCATAAACAAAACCACCGTGTACACGTTCAAATGTATCCGCAGCCTTACCTACGTGGCCATTTACGTCCACCCAACAATTATTACCTTACATTTCATTATAGTGTTTAAAAATATTTTATGTTTTTTTCACAGATGTTATGTTTTTATTATGAAATTTTATTGGCATACAAATAATAAAGACATCAAGTTTCACTAATATCATAACTGAAGTGGTTGTATATGTTTATAATACTCAATAATATACTTACAGATAATAAAATAATTGAGAAATATGAATCTACAGTCTATTCTGAACTTTGAACCATACTTGAACTTTGAACCATAGCGAAAACTTATCATCAACCAATGTTTGATCACTATTGAATTCTGCTGTCAAAGAACAGTGAGAATACTTCTAGAAAACATCGAGTATTGTATAAAAGTTGAAAAGTTTCAATCATGACAGCGTATTTTTCAAAGTTAATAGCAAATGTTAAGGTTCTAAGAATTTTATTCATAAAACATATAACTGCGATGAGTCGTGGTGGTCTGGTAGTGAAAGGCCCGTCTCTTGTGCATAAGGGTGCGGATTTAAAACCTGGCAAGAACCAAAGTGATTTTTTTCCGAATTATATGTATTTTGTAGGAGTATTTAAACACCACTGAAAATCGTTGAAGAAAAACATCGTGAGGAAACCTCTTTTTTTTATAAAGGGGAAAATCATCATTTGACCCCTCTTGTCCTGGGTGGGGCAAGAGGGAGTGTCAGACTCTTACTGACTAAAAACCCCCTGTACCTTCTCCTGCTCTGAGCCAGGCCGCGGTACATCATTGCGCTTGCACGCCCAACCCGGCATGGCAACGACTCTCGGGCCCCATCTGTGGTAGTCTCATGACTCCTTGAGGCGCGCGCTGCACGCTACGCGCCGTACGCTTAGGGTCTGGTTCTGATCGGGTGACAAGCTACCCTTGCTCGCCGTCTGCAGACCCGCACTTACGGTGGCTGGAGATCGTCTCGCGATCCCCAACGCCATGAGCGTCCCCTGCGGTGGCTGGGGCGTGAGGAGGATCGTTCCGTCACGCGCTCCGCATCCTCCTTAGCTAGCATGACTGCTTCGCAGAAGGAGGAGATGGTTTCCCAGTGCCTCTTGCTCCGCACCATGGCCTAAACTAAGGCCGAACACGAGAGGTCGCCGCCGCCGATAGCTACCCTGAGAACACGGCGGTGCTCAAGCCCAAGCTAGGCACTCCGCCACAGAATGCTCCACCGTGTCTTCTGGTTGGTCGTCACAATGTCGACACCCGGGCGTTTCCTCCCTCTGAATCCGAAACAGCTACCTACATGAGATCACGCTGGAGTTCATCTCGCCACGCTCTAATCTGGCACAGCAGTGGAGCTTGGCCCTGGCGACAAGCTTCTGCGCGCAAACTGAAGACCTGCGCAAGCGCCTTCGCCTCTAGATCCTATGGCGGTGATCCGGCAAGGAGGTTCGCAGCCTCTCCGGAGATCGTGCGATAACCACGAATTATCCGAATGGCCATAACCCTCTGGGACGCAACCAGCGTACGAGCTGGTCGCCGGCTCAAATTTAGCGCCCACACAGGCTCCGTAGAGGGACATGGCTCGCACGATTCCCGTATATAAGCTCCGGCAGGAGGCATTCGGACCCCCTAAGTTAGGAAGGAGCCGCTTGAGCGCAGCCCCTGTCCGTTCCAACTTAGGAGCCACACTTCGGAAGTGTTCCGCGAAGTTCCACCGGCTATTGAGGACAAGACCTAGGTACTTCATCGTCAAACCTGGACCTATAATTTCAAATTATATAATAAATTTGAAATCGCCAATCTAACCTTCTCAATGTAAAAAGAGACCTGTGTTCCGCACTAGACAGCAATAGGCTGAGGATGTTTACTGCAATGAATGCTTGTAAGTAATCTTAGTCTAAGTATTTCTAATTAACTTCAGGAATACCTATTACTTATTTCTTTTGCTTTCCTGACATAAACTTCGGTAACACTTATTACCTTAAATTTTACTTGTTTGTTTCCCGAGCCTTTTCCAATAACATTACATACAAAGTGGAAAAAGGTATATCACGAAATCCCTATTATACCTTATAATTGGCATGTTCTCTATATATATATATATATATATATATATATATATATATATATATATATATATCCAACGAATTACAGACATAAAAATCCGAGCTTACTTAAAATATGGCAATTGTTTTGGTATCCTGCCAAATTGTCACACATATCTAGTCGTATGTGTAATAAACCTAAACAGTTATTAGTAAAAATCCATAACTTTTTGATTCAGTTTCAATAATTTAAATTTTTCCATTTAATTGCAAAAATACTTTAGCTCTTATAAATTAAAAAAGTTAAAAAGCGTTCTTCGTCAGTTTAATTAAATAGAAAATTTACTTACAGAATAAAAAACTTTCACGTTTATTTATTTTTAAAGGTATAATCTACAATCAGTTTAATGAGAAAAACGAGAATCGCAAAATGGTAAACATTATGTGAGTAACTCTAATACAAGTTTAATTTTAATATAATAAAGCTGTATTTCTTAATACAAAGGTCTTAATCTCTATGGAGCAGCGTTATTGCATTTGTTATGTACTTTTATTATTTACAATCTGAGTCTTCTTTCTAAGTTTAAATATTTTTATAAAAAAAATATTTTTATATCTTAGAAAGCATACTTACTTACCTCCTACTCCAACTCCCACTCCTAGGAGCAGGAAATCATGCTTTATTCTTAATCACGTTTTTATATGACTACAAAGACTGCCAAAATGAAGATTCAAAGAGAAATGGCAATGGAGAAAATTTATGTTCTGCTGAGATGCTTCAATATTCGTACCAATTATTTCTTTATAATAGTTTTAGTTTCATACAAAAACATTTATCTACCATGAAACATTTGCTTTAAATTAAAGTAATAACCTCACTGGTCGGCCCCATAAACAGATCAGTAAATAAAATGTATTTAAAAAAATCATGTAACTTGTCACAGGTTTCTTAACATACTCCTGTCTCAGTTTGTTGTTTTATTATAGAAAAAATAAATTAAAATAAAATCTTTATTAATTACTATTGTAACATAATAAATTATGAAATTATAATAACCATCAAGATTTCCCAGTAATATTTCATTAATTTTCTTAAAAGGTGCTGTGTATAAACGACTATATATTTTTATAAAAATCGACATATCAATGGTATAGGCCTTATTATAAAAGTCTAATTTACAAATGCTTTTAGGTCTACGCAATAATTGATATCTATTTAGTGAACTTTCACAGAAAATTCTTAAAAACCGAAAACTGGATAAACATGGATTCCTTAAAAGCATAATATAACGTATTTGATCATTGCTAGAAACTACATGTCGTCCCACTTATTATGCATGCTGTTATCATTAAAAAATATTCATAGTTGTAATATTTTATACGTTTATACAAACAATATTCCAGTGGTTTTGCTTAAATTTCTGTCGTAAGAGGCCATAAATGTTATATTTGTTTGAGTTATGGGTGGACCATAAAAATTCCTCAGCGTAGCTGTAGTTGGTCCTCCCCTTCTCAGCTCTCTCCCCTTAAAACTGTAACTGTGTTCCTTATCATATGTTTGTCACAGGTATAAGATGCAACAGGATAAAAATATCACTTCATTTAAAATCTTCAATTAACTTTACTATAATTTTAATGATGTAATTTATGCAAAATTTCCAATCATTTTTTAGTTTAAAAGCGTATGAAAGTGCATGCAGTTTTAATACTTAAGGAAAGGAAATTAATTATAAAATATTTATTTCTTGTAAAGCTATAACACTCAAAATTGCTCTGATATTTTAATATAAATCACAATATTTATAAATCACAATTTGTAGTGAATGGTAGTTGATAACAATCAGAAACTATTGAAAGAGAAATAACTGTAGACGTTTTTTAACGCTCTGAAGGATTTTGACAAACTTATCGGTACATTTACTTATGCCAAGTTTAGTATTATATTATTCTGAGATGAAATCTTGCCGTTAAATTTTATATAAAATAAATATAATTCACGTATCATGGATTTATATGAAGATTGCTTTTTTCATTCGTTATTCAGGTTTTCTTTTGTTGATTTGATGTTCATTGCATTATTATTACATATAGAGGCAATTTGTGCCATTTTTTCAAGAGTATTTTTGTCTATGTACTTACAATAAAAAAAAAACATAATTTATATTTGCACAAGAATTTTTGTAATAAAAAAAATTAAATTTAGTGAAATACTAAACGGGTCACGTCCACACATCGAGTGAGAACATTGTAAACACGAAAATTGAGATATGATTTTAAATTATATCGATATTGCTATTTTTGTACTGGAAATTTACGAATTAGAACTCGAATAGAAATCACGGAATAAAAATCAAATAGTATATAATTTTTTTAAATCATAAATTCATATTCAATTCACTCACTCACAATTTTGCAGATTACAACAAAGTAAAGTAGTTCAATACTAGTAGAAAAATATTGTTTGTTAAAACAATAACTCGTAGAACTCAAATTGTTCGATTAAAACGGATAGTTGTTTGAATATTATATTAGTAAAGTTTGCTTTTTAGATGAGGGTTTTTTCTGTTAGCAACTCCAAAGAACAAATAAAACTTTGGTTTTTGGATGAAGGTCGAATCCCTTTATGAAAATAGTCAAAGCCTTTATCAAAATGAATCGACCAGTAAGAAAAATTTTAAGTTCTACGTCTGACATAATTACACTTGGTCAACAATTGACTTACTAAGAAAAACTACATTTTTGCTAAAGAAAATCATTCGAATTAGATCTTATTTGCAAATTCCTTTACTGTTTGAGGCTTCGGCTGTCTTTCATAACTACTGCGATAAAATATCTTATTAAGATAACCTAGATTATACTCCAGATAAAAATCTTAATAATAAGATTTAATTTAAATGGATTCTGCTATATTTTCTGTATTAAAATGCATAAAAATTCTTTTACATGTGCACTAATTCACACAAGCTTAATATGAATATCTTCCAGTACTAGCCCAGTAGGTACATACAAATTTGTATACTGATTTGTTCTATAGTATACTATAATTCGAGAAATAAACATATATTTTTAATATAAGTTGACCTTTTCAATATTCATTAAATTCGCTTTGGTATTGGATAGAAAATGTTAACATATAATCCAAAATTAAAATTAACATATAATCCAAAATCAAAATTAAATATTCAAAACTGGACACTTTTTTAAATATTTCATATCTTAAAAGAACTTGATAAAAGAATTGCTGTGGGATTAATGAGACTTCGGTATGTATACAGTCTACACAGGGGTTGGGTCAGACCTATTGTAATAGTTCAAACTATGATAAGTAACAAGAGGGCCTGCCCGGCGGTGTTTATATCCTCCTATAAAGAAGTTCATTTGCAATAATTTACCGACTAAAAACGAATACAGTAGAAGAAAATGAGAATATGCAAATTTTTGCCCTTGATTCGTGTATCGAAATAGTATTACAAAATAAAAATACAAAGTTATGCTGTTAAATTTTGCCTATAGTATCGTAACTTCTTTATTCTAAATCGTGAAATAACGCCGTTTACTGTCATCTCACTGAAGACCATATTACTGTTTTTATGCACTAGTTCTAGTGATGATTGTAATGCTATAGTAATGCCTGTTAATGCCGTCTACATTTAAGATCATGGCTATGACACATGTTAAAAATGAATGTTAAAATGAAACTAATATTTTTTGGATTACTGCGGTTATTTTATTATTTAAAAAAAACTACATACTCCTGACATTTCTGTTACTTTACAGAAACTGTGATCACGGACAAATGAGCCTTATATCTCATTAAATAAATATTTAATTTATCACAGAGAAGAAAAAAAGCGGTATTGACCTAAACCAAAAGGAACATTTGAATAAAGATAAAAGTAAAAGTGATAAATAAAATATATTTTGAAAAGGTTTCAAATGTTTACCTTAACATGAATACAAACAAAGTCTAAACAATGCTAACGTTTGTAATAAAACAATAGCATTAATGAAATAACTAAAAAGCTCCAAAGTAAACAAAACAAATTCAATATAATAAAAGGAAAATTAAAAGCAGAGCATTTACAATATATTTATCGACCGTGATATCTGAATTTGTATTCTTAAGAACTTGGTAACTTGAAAGTTTTAATTTTGTTTTAAATAAGCGCATCTAATTTTAGTAACTTATTTTTTTACTCTAACAATCTCAATTAACTAGAGACACTACGAGTACATTACTTAAGTATGTAAAGTTTCGGAAATATATACTTCATTTGATTAACTATTAGGTAATTAAAGGTGGTCTGAATTCAATATTTAATGGTTATGTTACAGAGTAACTTGATTTTTCTTTGATTTATAGTTATCGCTCACAAAGCGGTGTGGTCACAGTAAAATATCTCCATGGTGAAACTCGCCTTATGGCTCTATTGAAAACGCGCACGACGCGTTGTGGCAATCACAGAAACACCAAATAGCAAAATTCGTGTCGTGTTTTACATGCTATTCGGTCTGAACGTTGTGACTATCGAGAAAAACCATGTTGCGTATGTAATATTATTTGATTACGACGCACACTACTTTTCCATATAGATCCTAATAGGCCTAGGCTATAAACGTTTTGGTAGGTCTGAGGAACTCTAACTAAAACAGTTTATAAATTTTCGATCTTTGAGCTTAACATTGACACCGATGAATGCTATTATGTATGCTTTAATGAACTGCTATACCATACATAATATTAATTTTTTATCATTTCCTTTAATAAACTTTAATATATTTTTTTATTATATGAGAATTCTTAGAACATATCATTCCGTTTAGCAAAACACATTGTTTTCAATACACCCTTCTATATTTCTGCATGCTTATTTATTACTTATGAATGTTATGTTATACTGTGATAGCATTTTAGCTCTGCTGGCTCCGGGAGCAATATATTGCAATGATATATTAAATGAATTGCAATAGTTCTTATTATTACACTAGAATTCAGGGCCGACATCAAGAATAATTCGCCTCGGATCTCCAAACAGATGGATTTTTTACTTCAGCGCTATAAGAACTCTGTTTTGAATTTGGTCATTAGAGTGCCGTAGTGCAACATTCCTTTCAAAAGTGTCTAAAGTAACCAAAACGTATTCCTTGACCATTGGTAGACCCCAGTTGCCCTGTTATATCTACTTGTAATTTTTCAAACTCATAATTATGAAGATAAGCTGTCTGTCATCTGTGGATACTATGTAATAAATTATTTTATGTCCTAAAAATCTTGGAGAACGTTACAGTCTGGTGATATTGATCTTGGGTGCATAGAGAACATGCCAAAAATGCTTGATCGCCCGAACTACTCAAGCTCGTCAGAAGCTTGTGGTGCGGTACCTACCTACTTTCTATATCTTTAGTTAGCATACTAAAACAAACTACAATCTGGTGTCAGGATTTATGATCTAAATTATTATTGCTCGAAAACATTGAGTAAAATCGGTAAATACCGGTTCAATAGGGAAACTAGAAAGTTTTGAGGAATAAAAAAAGTCAAACTCTCGTAGAAGTTAGGCAATGTACAATCTTCTGATGAACATGTTTCTTGTGTGTAAATTTAAGTCCATTGCCACTTAGCCTTTTATTTAGTTAATATTAAAAAGGAACCAGGATTCACGAAAATTTGCTTATAAAAAAGTGAAAATATGAGAGATTCTTGCTAAGAAATAAGCAGAATCGATACCTCAAACATAGTATGTCTGACGATATTTATACATTAAAAAATAAACCAAACAATATAATATAGCAGTATTCAGTTAATTATTACATGAGTACAGACTTCAAATAACTAGTAAACGATTTAATTATTCAAACACTGTGAATGCTACCTGCCTTATGAAATGTTTGTCCCTCCAAAAACATATTTCATTACGGAATATCTAAATAATCAACTGTCACCGTCAAAAATCTTGTATTTTATATGTATCTTCTTCTATAATTTTAAATCAATAGATGATTGTAAAAACACTTGTAAAGCAATTTAAACATTTAACAAACTCTTTCCACGAAGCTAAGGATTTGATCAACAATTAATTTTGGTGACAAGTATTTTGAATTGATTATCAATTAATTTTGGTGACAAGTACTTTAATGCCATGTTTTAATGAAAATTGCAATAAGTTGATCGCTAACAATTGTGACCATGACTCAACATATAACTTTTAAAACGTCTTTAATACTATGAATCGAGAATTATTTTGTTGTAAATAATTGTAGTGATTACAAATATTGTTTTAATTAAATGCTATGAACATTAATTTTTCCCATTTTATCTGTAGTTCCGTTTATGTTTGATAAGTTATCCATTTACTAATAAATTTATTAGAATCCTAAAACTACCATGACTGTTTGCAGTTATAGTATTCAGCCGATAGTTGCCCAGACTAAATTTATTTACCTATTGGTGCTTCTTAAAAAAAATAAATAAAGGTTCTACTTAAATAACCGTTTACACTGTTTTTTAAGATTATTTGTCACTTTTAACTTGCAGCTGTAGAACAATTTGAGCAACAAATAGCATTGAATATCAAGTGAAAAATTTTAAGCAAGACTGTGCTTTAAGCATTAGAAATGGAGCATTTTCACTTAAATATAAAAATAACTCTCACGTACATGTGTCATAAAAAGTACTTTGTACTAAATATTTTGTTAAAATAAGAACTCGACATTTATATTTAATCATATAAAGATGATTATATAAGAAGGACCGTTCTATAGTTCCATCATGCTACACAGCTTTTTACTTATCTGCAAAAAAGACAGTAACATTGTATACAATTTAAGTGGTCCTATTTCGCTCACAACTAAAAATGATATACCGTCTATGATACCATGGTTAAGCATAGCAATATATCATTCGAAATATGATAACGTCTAACAAGCCTTACCTATATGTTTAAACAGTGTTTTACGTATGATCCATATTAAATAGAAAGGTCGCTGAAAATATTCACATGTACATATTTGAACTATGTGTATTACGATTTAGTATTACCTATATATGAATTCATTCATAAAACCATTTCAGAATTCTTTGTGTGTTTGTTTTTGTATAACAAAAAACTTCACAGTTAATTTTTAAATATCGTTAATTTTTATCATCTTTAACATTTGTCGACTTTTCGAAAATATGGGTTTCAGATAACAACTGTGCTAGATTATTCGGAAATATTATCACGATAATAAGACCCTTTCATTAAGTCCTCCCACGATCATAATCTCTATAAAGTAACTAAAACGTTAGGTTTTAATATAAAATAAACCACAGTCATACCTGAAAATTACAGGTTTTTCAAAGAAGTGCTACCGTAAATTTGAAATTTTGGCTGTGTAGAAATATAATATGCATATCGGCTTCGAAAAACCAGATTGTCACATATTCATATAAATACATTATGTTTCTGATTATCCTAACTTTATTTACAATCAATTATTCATTTCTATATATTAATTATAAATATACTTATTGTTACAACTTTAATTAGATTTTTTTATTTCAGATAGAAGTGCTAATTTATATTTGTTTTTATTCACATATAGGTACAAACCTAATCCAATTTAGACAGTGGCAAAACTGTCCGAATTTTCTGGTTATTCCTTACTATAACTTGCCAGTAGACAAGTGATCTTATCACATCTATAAATCACCAGGCGTCACGGTCCTACCGACCAGCGATATATCTACTAAAGTAACGTCGTTGAACAAAATGATGTTTCTAAATTTACACACGAAATAAATAGCATAAGAAATGTTAGCATATACAGGAAACACATATAAATAAAGAGTGTTAATTTAATATTGATACAATAATCGCTTAATGCATTTACCAGATTGTGATAATTCCACTTAGCTTAGAACAAAGAATTTACTTGAATAATTGTTGAATATTAATTTAGCCGTAAAATATTATAGCAATTTTAATTCAATGGTGAGTCCAAAAAGAGCCGTTATGGATTATTTTAATTATAAAAAATGAACCATTACTGTATTGAGACTAATGTTGATGTTGAGTTAGTTCATTGCATTGGTTTTACAATTTCATAATATATTAACGCATATTATGCATTTTCATATACATAAATACAAATATATCGGCGCTAGCAGCTTCAATTACGGATGCAACATGGAAATAACTTAAGGCTGTCATCAATTATTATAACAACTTATTGGTCGTCGTTACTATTGTTAAAAGTAAACGAAATCAAAGACTGTTTAAAAGGAGAACCATATTTGAATTCTGGTATAAATATGACGTCTGGACGCACGACAGCGGACTGCATAATTCAGCGAGTGCGGATCATAAAGAATGTAATTATGAAGAACCTTCGAGAAATACAAGAACATTTAGATGAATTGAAGTTTCATTTTAAAATATCTGGAACGTATTGAAACAAGTGACATTTGTGACGTCAGCGAGGATGGCGTCCTCTCTTTAAAAAACAATGAATTTGTAATAAATCCGATAAATACAATAGGCCAAGTAAACTATTATGTTCGTTATTTAATCAGCCGCTCACAGTCAATTCGTATGCATTGTGTTAAAGTGTTAATCCTTATAGTGAAATAATGATTATTCGAATAAGTCTTATATCCCATACAATAAATTTCTAGTCTATATTAAAGAATAATCTTCTTAAATTTACTCGCCCATTCTTATTTCTTTGTATTCACAAAAATTCAAGATCAATACAAATAGAAACTAAAAGGCCTTGCAATTTCAGATATTCAAATTAAATGTGAACACGCATATATAAAACTTAGCATTTCCATTCGTTTCTGCGTAATTTATTTAAAAAAAATGCACGGGCTCTTTACAAAAAACATAAAATAGCCTATTTAATTTTGAGAATTATTAAACTTATATTAAGATAACTTTCAAATGATAAGCCTGATTCAGATGATTTAAAAGCTAATTTACAGATAGTGATGTAGGCTTGAAAACGAAGTAATTTATTTTGATAAAATTTTATACCGTATTTATGTAAATAGCTTTCCAATAAACGCTTTAGGAATGACAATTTTGAAAAGTTGTAAAATGGATATAGTATGTTATCCTTAAGGTATAGACATATGCCACCGCGGATTTTTCTGTAGACCCATATAAGATACACAATTCAACCATATATTAATTTGTTATATCACAAAGACTTTAGGCAGCGTTTTCGTTAAAAGATCTCAGATGACTCATGTTTTCCCGACATCTTCAACAAATATCGTTAATGTACACACAAAAAAATACAAAACCTGAACTAAAACCTTCCTCGAGAATCACGCTAATGAGTGGTGATAACGACTTGATAATCAGTGCAGCAGTTTTACCGCTTATCGCGAACAGACAGTCAGACAGACGCGACGAGGGACTTTGTTTTATAATATGTATTGATATAATTTATGTATAAAAAGGTATTTGGTAAAGCTCCTTAAAGGTCAAACAGGAGTAACAGAGCATTATATTTCTAAATGAAGATATGCATCAGCTGCAGGGCAAGTTTTAATACGTTTTTAATCTTTAAATAAGTGTGAATAAGTCTAAAATTATGTAATTATAAATTTTACACATAAAGATTATATAATTGATCACCTAAAATATGCGACCTCTTTAATTCGTGAAGTACATACATTAATATATTCGCCCGTAGTGTACTCGTAACATAATAGAACTAAGTTCCGCAATGGTATGATAAGTGACAATGGAATGATGAAATAATAATGGCCGTCTGTAGATGTGATTTCAGGAATGTTATTACCCTGGCCACTGTACATATTAGGAATCTATAGCATTGTACTTAGTAAAATAAAAGTTTGAAGAGAATTTTAACAGCTTATTACGATCTCAATTATTATTAGCCATCTTTTATTCTTATCGTCTATTTAAATACATACTTTTTAATTTTAATCCTTTTCCCAAAAAGTATGAGCGATCAATTTTTCAATTCGTAAACCCAAATCATTTGCATTTTATTAAAGCCGTTATGAAATTGAAAGTTTCTTTGAATATTAAATTGTGTGAAATAAAGCAAGTGTTCACTTCTTAAATGATATTACAATATGTAATATCAAAGTTGTAATAATTATGTTAATTTAATGCTATTTTACATGTTGCATATTTCGTTGTTTTCCAGTGTTAAGAGACTAACTTTTTCAATTTAAAAATATCATATTATTTAGAAGTTTTCCAAAAAAGCCCTAACATTGCTTCATATAAATTAAAATAGCAACAACTGTATGAAGTAAATTTTGTACGTCAAGAAATATTAATCCTAAAGATTTTTTAAAAATCTTATGTCAGTTATAGTTTCATATTCATTAATATCTTTTCCAAAATTATAGTAATTCAATGACAACAGTTGAGCTTCTACTAAAACATGAAAACAATTTTAGTATTTAAATTCTCTGAGATTAGATTTTTAATAGGGAATATCATTCTCTTTAGGTTCATATAAAATACATTCATTAATATTATTCGAATTTAGTTTTACAATGCATCGGCACAGGATATTTATGAAAAAATTCAAGGTACCTTGTCAGCGCTCATCCACATTTATTTTAATTCGTTAGGATGGTTTTTCATTGATAATATAAATATCCTAAAAGTAGAAACAAATATTAATCTTTGCATTCACAGTAGCTTGGAAATAGATTTATCATTTATTATAAATTGAAGACATTAATTCGTTTCAAGCTTTTATAAATAGCTTCTTGAAAGCACCTATTAGATTACGATATTGTCCCCTTGAATCTGAGATGCTTTGATGTTATTCCCTTTTAATATAAAATGCTTTTTAAAGATTCTCATTCCATTCTTCTTTAATGACTATTGCTGACGTACTTATCATTTTATGATTTTGATCATACATATTTGGAGATACAATTAAAGTAATTCTTGACAACGTTTCTTCAAACCTTTAGAAGTAACGTTGTTTAAGTAACAATTAAATGTGACAAAACAATAAAAAAAATCGTTACATCAGATACATTTTGCAACGTTTTAGTTGAACCCGTTATTGTGATATTAATTATAATTGAGAAGCGAGTTAAATTGTTAAAGTTAATATTTTTTTTTTAGACACTTATCTTGTTAAGCCAAACATGTTGTTCTGTTTTGAAGTCACAGATGATGGAAGATTGCTTTTTCACTTTATAGTCAAGACTTATGTCACTTCCATTAAAAGAATATCTATAGAATAATAAATTTAAAGGAAAATGTATTCATATTATAAATAAGTAATAAAAGTATTAAATATTTGAGACTATAATACTAAACATTTAATGCAAAATATATTTTTTATGTTATCGTAAAATGAAAAAGTTACGTAAATAGAAATTTTGTACATCGAGGTACAAATTTATAATATCGTTCTTAATATGCAGTTATAAGTGTGTATAACTTTGCTTGGAAAATTTTATTTATATGATTTCATTCATCTGAAAATTAATTTTGTTAAATATATTTCGTCGTCTGCCCGTGATCACGGTTGCTGCAAAGTAACCGAAACGTCGGGATTATGTCGTTTTTAAATAATAAAATCCGCGTAGTAAATCCGAATAACACTAGTTTTATTTAAATATATTTGTTCCGCTTTTGGGATCTGATGGTTGAACCTCACCCTGAGACAATGCTTCTACATATTTAATGTTCTGCGTTTACGTTCTTTTGTATAAACTCTACAACTTTAACTCAGTTCACCTACAGTTAGCTCTACAAATTTTTTATTGTTTTGGTGAACTGTATAAAAAGGATTCCATGGTCTTTACCACTACATACGAGCATTTTAAATTAGTAAAAAATGTTATAAGCAAGTAAATATAAGAAAATAAAAAAATTATTTCTGCTTTTAATATAATGTTTGTATTTTATTATTTTTTGTTGTTCTACTTCCTTTAAATATATGAATGAGTATATATACATATCTATTTATATTTGTTTCTATGAATTTTGGATTTGAATAAAAATGTATCAAATATCTTAATTATGTACACCATCATAACCAAAATTTCCATAATAACAAAAATAAAAGATAAATGTCTTACTAAGAGCTTTGATTTGCCACCAAATTAATTCAATCAAATCTACAGAATTTTTTAATAGAAATCCTTGTATAATGGTTATTTCTGTAAACAGTCTTAAAAATTTAATAAAAGTTTATTATGAGTTATAACAGAGCGAAAGCGAGCATTCTTGTCATTAAATGAAAATTCATTTTCACCTTTTTTATATTCAGTCCTTAAAAAATATTGTATGAGTATATATATTGAATACACTTGTCCTAAAATTTTAAAGCGAATGAAGAATAAATTATATTTAATTCCTTGAAAATTAAATCTACTTAAAAAACCTAAAAATCAGAACAATTACGTCTATGACACTACTAGTTCATGATGACCTTACTTATATTTTCCACTCATCATCATCATCATCAGCCTATCGGAGCCCACTGTTGAGCAAAGACCTCTTCTCACATGGAGATGGTTAGAGCATTAATTTCGAAGCTTGCTCAAGACGGGTTGGCGATTTCAATCTTATATTTTGAAATTATAAGACCACTACTTAATTATAATTTTAAATCGACGAAATTTTTTTATTGCCCACGTACCGATTCTATCATGAGCGTACGTCAAGAATCAATGGTAGTTCATAAGTAAAGCAGATTAATGTTATAGCGATTGTATACGTTTTGTGGTTTGGGCGAGCTGTACAAACCTCAAAAAGGCAAGAATATAATTGGATTAAGAGCTCGTACGTAAAGAATTAATTAACTAGTCATGAGATTGGTTTTTCCATACTATAAAGTCTTTGCCCAATATTAAGATTTCTCTTCACAAATTATCTAAATGTATTTGTATAAAACCATGTATGTAAAATATTAAAAAAAAAATATTATACAACCATATTAACTTTTAGTGTGAAGTGTAGGAAACACTAAATTGCAACATAATATTTCAAATTTTAATAAAACCATATGCAATTAACTTAAAATTCTTATTCTACTGTTTATTTTTTATTCATAAACAGTTTTAATTTATTTTCGGGTATTATATTTAAATACAAGAGACAAACGTATATTGCTACAAACACGTAGTTGCTCAAAATTATTTGATTTAGATTAACGGAGGCTAACATTTACCCTTACAATTAATTATATTTAATTAATTGACACAAGGAACGACTGTTATTATTCATTTATTTCAAATTATAGAACTAACAATCATGAAGAAAATGCAATATTCGTTATATGTAGCATTTTAACGTTATTCAACATTTGACAGAAAACAAATGACATGTGGACGGGACGAAGAATTAAAGAACCTAAATTAATAACATGAGGAAAAGGGAAATAATTAAATTCTTAAAACTTAAAGTTATTGGAAAAATAATACTTTAAGTGATATTATTTGTAATATATAAACATATATTAGGTGTGTTGTAAATTAAGAAATTTATTAGTCTTGTTTATATTAGGCCTAACTCCTCTAGTGTCTTACCAGTTATGTATTAAGGATACACAAATTACCTTATATATAAGGAGCTTTGTATTTTTGTGTATACGAGATATTTATTCTACTGTAAAAGGGTTATATATCCCAGTTATGGAAGACAACATCTGTTCAAGGTTTGCATTACGCGAACCGAGGTCAACGATAATTAATACAGCTCACTTGCAGCCATTGATTCTAAAGCTATTCGCAATAAAAAATATATTTAATTTAAGAGAACGGCCAGTACTTAACTATCACCTGCCACTTTTTACTTGCCAAGATAATTTTGAACGAAGATATTAGAAACGTGATTATATTTCTTGTATGATTAAAAATCTTCTAGAATTGATTATATGTTACTTGTTGGATTATATTCATCAAATTTTAGCGAATATTATTTGTGTATTTTTTTTAAATCAAGTGTATAGTTTAATGATAAGGCACCAAAAAATATGTAACACTTTCTATTATTCTATTAGTTATTCATTACAGCATAAATAAAAGCTTAAAATATTCAAATACATTGAATTTAAAAGTTTAAAATCCAGGCATCATGTTCGCCATGTTGTGAATTCAAATAATTTTTTTTCAAAAAGGCATATAAACTTTTAAGAACATAGATTAATCGTGTGCAAAAACAGAACAATATATCTATTTAAACCTGAACGTAAAACGCTTCTATGTTACATTTCAATTAAATGTCAAAGTAAAAATATACATAAACAATGTTATTTATAGAACAATGAACTACACAGATAATGACTTCAATGCACCGAACATACATATCCAAAGGTACGTTTAAAAGGTATTGTTGCTGCTAATTGTAAAGCAGAGTAATGGTTACTGCTGCAATTTTACATTAGCCACCGACAAGGATTACTCTAACAAATAAATTTGTTTTTGCATTAGTATTTGTTTATATTTTAAGCATTTTTGTTTGTCTCTATTATTTTAAATAATCTACAAAATATTTATTTTTTTTATCACTCATATACCTAAAAAAAATCTAGAAATTAAAATAATTAATAATATTTCAAAAAGGATTTTAAAAAATATACTTAGGATCCACGAAACAAAGCTTTTTCTTTTTAAACCCTTAACTGGCATCCAAACTGAAACATTATTTGAAAATTCAACTTAAAAGGTTTAAAAAATCTGTTCCAAAACATAAAAAAACATCCTTGCAAGTTCAATAAAAACCAATAACAATAGTACATCTAACAAAAATTAAGTTCCTACTCCCTTAGTTTTCTTGTGATAGGAGTCAATATAAACAGAGAGTTTAACAACTTGTTTTGCAGGAAAAAAAAAGACTTGTTAACAAGAAAAATATAAAATAAAATAATAAATAAGTCTTATTAGTTTGTAACGGTTTAAGTATCAGATTATATTGGGTGCGGTTCACGTCCTATCAGAGGTTCACGAAAAAATATGAAACTCACAAAGACATAAAATAAAAAGTACATAACTAAATTTAAATCCTTCATCTAAGAGTACGTAATTGTTTCGATGTTACGTAATAAAATCACATTTCTTGTTTTGTTTTAATAATTTTCTGTACACACGATCAGGTGTTCGTTTCGCGGAGTAAATATGATATATTATTCTTTATCTACACAGCAGTGCTACTCCGAAATTCTTCGTAAAATTTTCAATATATGTTTCGTATACGTGACAAAATATGAAATATAAATGAATTCGTTTTTATGTTAAATATAATTTTCATTTCTCATCAATACTATCATAGTAACGCGTTCTGGCAATGACAGTTTCAGTATGTAGCTGAAGTGCAAAACTTGTCAGATGATCTAAGGCGATGTCGTATATTTAAGAACAATATTCCTCATAGTTACATGTGCTTTGATAGCCAAAGTTTAGTTTCCATTAAAACTGCATACTTCCGTAACAGTTAACATAACGTATTTTTCACATTCCGTATTTTTGAAAGAAACAAGCAGTCAAGTGTTTTTTACGTTTTCATTTATAGTGTTGTTAATCTGGTTTCAAATCATAAGAGTACTTAACAGAACGAATGATTTACCTTTTGGAAATATTCAAGAGACAGAATGCTTCAGAATTAGTTAATTTATCAATCAGTTCTTTAGTTATATTGGAAAAATATCTGTACATGAACCAAGAGATATATTTTGTTTGATATAATAAATAAATAAGGATTTTGTGAAAACACGTTTAGTTTAAAATTAATGTTTTTATTTAAAAAAAGGTACGTAAACCACTACGTAGACATATAGAACAATATCTTTATACCAGATTTTACAATAACGGTATTTTAGAAAATAAGGCTAGGCATTTACCCATTATAACCACGCATTAATATCTTATACAGCAATTTGATAATGATTTTATTTGAAGAGGGTTTCATAGCAAGTGACAGGTAGATGTGGAATCATCCCATGGCAACCCTTTGAATTTACGCACTATCGCCCTTACAAGGTAAATTTATAACACAATATATCTGTCGACCTAGTAAAGCATAATAACTATTGTCTTTGATCGAATGTCTAATGAAATAGATAAAATATATTATGCACATATACTTCACTTTGAAGCGATCAATCGATGTCTTCTGTTTTTTGTTTTTTTTTTTTTTATATTAGTTATTGTTTAATATCATATTTTAGTTATAGTTAAAATGTATATGATGTTTACTAGAATGTATAAAGGGTTCACTGAATCAAGCTAGCTTTTACAATTTGAATCACTAAAAGTAGAAAATTTCTATGCAATAAGTGTTCGTTTTCAGATTGCGTGTTTTCTTGGTGTCACAAAAATTTGAGACTCTGAGTATTGTACATTTTCTAATTATAAGTTTTCTTTAGTGAAAGATTATCATAAAGCGAACAAAATATAAGTTTTGCAAACACGAAATCTCGATTTTTTAAAATAGGTATAAGAATTGTTTGTAATCATTAATTATTGATGAATTTGATTATTAAAATGAAATACAAATAAAAAACTGCAAAGAGTATTTCATTAAAAAGTAAGGATATCATTGAATATGCTGGATGTTTTCTTTCCCCTTGTTCCCCTTTCCCCTTCCACGTTGTTCATGAACACATTTTTTTATATTAAAAACATTACTAAACTTTATTTTTCTTTTAAACTGAAAGTTTAGTTTGTTTATGTAGAAACTATGGGTACAGTTACAACTTTAAACATGTTAACCAATAATAAACTTTCAATACATAAATGACAAAAAGCCGTTCATTTTGGTTGTATAAAAATTATGTCTTAAGTACTTTTATCTACAAAGATTTAATCAAAAATTGCATTGTGGAAACATAACCAAACTCTATGAGTAACGGTATATTGTTGTTCTGTGGTCGGAACATATTATCGTATCTATAAAATCTTTGTGATAGCCAGAAATAATTCAACCAAAATTAATAAGACATTTTTTTTACTGGACCATTCTTTTGCAATTAATTGTAATAAGAAATTAAATTTTTCGTTTATATTAAAAAAATCTGATGCAAATGTATAGATTTGTAAACAATTGTTTTATGGTATATTAACAAAATAAATCAGTATTGACTAGGAAGTTAAAACAAATTATAATAAATTGTGTTTATTTATCGTTATAAATAAAGACGTAATTAAAGAATAAAATGTCGTTACATATATGTGTATTCCTCTAAAAGAGCAAACACTTTTAAAATCTTTTCCCATTTTGAATAAAACTTATGAGCAAGCATTTTTTTTAAAGCATCATGAATTGGACCGATATTATGACCTAATTTTTACATGCCACTATTACTTTTCTAATAAATCGTTAGTTAAGCTGAAATAAGGTTTTTTTTTTCACCAAATCAACTGAATATGTAACAATGCGTAAATCCTTTAAAGTATTTTTTTTTTTTGTATAATTTTTTCTAATATTAAAAAGTAACTATTCAGTCTTTTTATTTACTTTTTGCAAAAATGAATTCTGTATTATAGATATTGTTTAATATGCTTTTAGCATTTAGACACAGATTAAATTGTTTAATAAATTTATTTATTATATAATATTAACTGTACATATAAATAAATATAATAGAGTGATTTCTAGTCAAAAATACAATAAAATTTCTTGACGGTTATAAGAAATCTAAAAAATACATTTAACCAAAACTATTTCATACTTCAGATATACAATTCGAATTTTTTAATGGAACTCAGTTTTTGTATTTCTCCAATTTACTTCTCGTAATTTACAAAATTGTCTTCGTACATTTTATCACGATCACTACAAAGTAATTGAAAAGTCGCATAAAATGTAGAATAACAACATTCCTTGAAGCAAGTCCGCAAACCACATGTAATTTTATTTAAATTTATATTCGCGAAAGTCTTAGACATCGCTGTCTAAGTTTTGTAGTATATTTTATCCTTGTAAAAAGTTGTATAATATAAAAAGTACTGTCTTAAGTTTTTGAACATAACTCGAAGTAATAAATCATTTGAAAATTTATTTTACCTTAACATTATTTTTTTAAGCCTAAATTAAATCAGATCGATAAATACTAATAAAATATATTCCATCATCGCATTATTATACAAATTTTTATCATGACAATCGACGCGATAGAAATATATTAATAAATGAAATATTTAAAAAAAATAATCTTGTTCAAGATTTATATGTAATTTAAAAGAAAAAACCTTTTATATAAATACCTACTTATATAACTTACATAATTAGTATTATATAAGTTTTTGTATTATTAAATCAGTTTAGGATCAATATTGTCGTCAACGCTCTTAAGAATTTAATTAATTCAATAGCAGACATTTAATAATAAGTAAATTCCTTATCGTAAAAAAACAGTTCAAATTTAATTTTTCCATATTTAATCCAATTAACGTTCTCATATTTTATTTAAGTGTTAGAGATTAAGGTATCGAAAAATTCTTTAAGTGAAAGAATATTTTATGTAGCTATAATTTATAAATACATATTATTTATTCGAAATTTATCTCATTATAAGGGTGGGTTTTAGACTTTGGACATGTCAGACGCAGAAGTATATTAAATTAGTTTTGAAGTCGGATAAACTTTTCTTCTTTATAAATTTCTTCACTTAAAACTATTTTGTTTATGTACGGCTGTGACATCAACTTCTACGCTATTTTATAATATCTTACTTTATAATTTATTAGTTTTGTAAGATGATTATTACTTTTCCAAGGTATATTTATGGTTATTATATTTTGCTGTAAATATAAGACTTTGTCATAATTTAAAACAAATGATAATAATGATCATGATTATGATAATAACAGCAACAGTAATAGCAGTAGCACTAGTAATAGAAATAGCGATGATACTAACATTAACAAACATAAAAATTTTATATTACTTCTAAAGAAGTTACTAAGGCTAGAACCAAAAAACTCTTTTTTATTTATGTATTAACTGTATTTTTATGTTATTGTTTATAAAACAAAGAAATGGTAACATCGACAAGATCCGTAGAACGTGTAAATGTTAAATTATTATCTTAAAAAAGAACTGGGCTGAATATTTTTTTTTTTACATTTTTATTATAATTGGATAGAAATATATAACAATACACAATTATAAAAAAAATAATTATTCAACTAAGAAAAGACATTACTCAATAGAAACATCGTAATATAAAGAACAATGAAATAATAACAATAAAAACAGAAAAATTCAATTTAAAGTACTTACATTTAACATTGTAAGGTTTTCAAATGCATGTGGTTTTGATGTTAAATTTATTTTGTGTAATAACATTATAATACAACAATTTCTGAAACCTAATCAAACCTAATGGTAACGATGACCTAATAACTTTATTAACTTCAAAACCGGCATGGAATGCAAATTGACTAGAATAATATTGTAATTCACAATACTATATACAATATAGTAAAGAACTGGATTGAACTCTAGCAATGTCCAAAACTTCGGTGCTCCGAATCTGATAATAAATCTCTATTTGCTTTAGAGTGTTATGAATTGAGGGACAGCGTAAATATTTGAAACTATACATACGATCACATTAAAGTAAATTAAGAGTACGTTATGATTAACGATAATGTTTTCTCAAGCTACTTTATAGTTAGGCGTGTGATATAGATTGTTAAATTATGGTAAATACCTATATATGGCATAGATATAAAAAGAAATAACAAAATTTCAAAAGTTTAACAATTTTTAGAGTATAGCGTGACACAAAAGATATATAATACCTTTTCTTAATTTACTGTCTAGCCTACTGACTAATAAGTAAATTAATTTGACCTAAACTACTACATGAACATATATTCTAAGAATGTGTCCAGTAGCATGTAATTAGTCTTTGTTAAGAAGAAGACACTTTGTTCATCTGTTATTAGTACGCGGCACTTATCGCTGCATTTATTTGACATTAAAAACGCTATACCAACTGAAACAGCTTTGTTCGTTTCAGTCTTCTCAAATATTAGTGATACCAAGGAGCTGGATAGATTCGACGTTCACGTGATGATGAAGTCGCTTTTCATGGGCTTTAGCATATTTTTGTATGACTTGATCTACGACGTTCACATTCAAATCTCGATGTAGCTCATAGTTATGAATGTAGGGTGCATTGACTATATCACTTGACAATATCACAATTCACTCAAGTCCATACTGACATCAATACCTGTTTGTATAGTAGGACATCGTTATGTACTGATACAAGAGAGTTTTTCCCAAGCAGCCATTATAATTTGTGATAATGTTCTTGTCCACAATTCATAAATACGGGAAAATACTGTGTTCTTTTATTTTTAATGTCGACGTAGGTTGACTTGCTTTCAACCTTTTGCGCCATTTTCTATTCCAGGAGATTATTTTAATTAAATTACTTCGTTGTTTGCTGTTTGGACCTTTTCAATTGCCTCTTTGTGATTGTCACTTATCGTCACTATGACAGTATCGTCGCCAAGGGTTTCAATGGGATTGTTTTTGTCGACTGGGATATCACTTGTGTATAATAGGTACAGAATTGGAACTAATGCGTTTTCTTGAGGTACCCCTGCTTTGAGTGGCCTTGTTTCTGAATAGGCTTCTTCTTGATGAACTCGGAATACCCTACTCAGTATATAATACTGAACAATATCAGTAAATTGTCGCCGGTAGCATTATTTTAAGTTTTTATATGAGTCTTTTATGCCAAACTTTATCAAGGGCTTGTGCTACATCGAGGAATATAATAGAGCAAACCTTTTTTTCCTATAGCGCTTTTTCTACAATGTTAGTTATTCTACATACCTGACCAATTTATTTTTTTTCTCTAAAGACAAATTTATGGTTATGAATAATATTTATGTTTTCAATAAGCTGTTTCCGTCTTTTTCCCAATAGTTTCTCGATTAATTTTCACATTATTGACAGTAGAGAAATTGGTCTATATAAAGCGTGTGCATATTGTAGTGGGGCAAGTTTTGGTATCATGATTATTTCATCTACATTCCACAGGTCAGGTACATTTTTTTTTTAGTTCAAAATAATTTTAATATTTCATAATATACTTGTTTAAATTGTAAAATTAAGTATAACTTAAGAGGAATATATTACATAAAAAATTATAACGTCTGTTGTTTGTAGAATGGTAATTTATTATCCTAAAGAATAACTTGCCTCCTACTTAAGTTTTCTTCAGATTTTATGGATACATTTTGTAAATTAACACATTTTTACATAATTTATTTGTTAATTTACACATAAAAGAAAAATATAATATTTATCTATTTCATATGTCCTTGTTGGATTAATTTGTATTTATACAAATTTTTCTTTTTATTACTTAGTAAAAAAATATTTTGGTGTAATACCAACCAAAAATAAATTTTAATTGAAAAAAGAAATTTAATTATAACTTTAAAAAAGTTGCTGATACTCAATTAAAATATTCTATTTTTTATACCATTCCAAAGAATAACGTATTTTGATTATGTTTCTAATCATTTTTTTGTGCAAAAATATTCAACGTTATATAAATGAATGAAGTAATATATTTTATTTTATAATGTAGTGTAAGATGTGAGCATCTGAGACATTTAAATTGAAAATTGTTTGCGGGACTGGAAGTTATTTCTTTCAATGAAACGTCCTTGAGACAGCGAAAGTCTAGTTTTAGATATTAAAATCGTATCTTAAAAGATAACTAACAGCTGTATTATGTTTAAAATAACGTTATTTAATACTTAAATAAACCTCTTATTTACTTTTGCCATAAAAAATATTCCAGAAAGTTTAAGTTTTGAAATACAAACTAAAAATAAATAAAAGTTCCTGGAGCATATAACTGTTGTATATAAACAGTTATGATTTATTTATATTTTAGAAATTTAAAATGTATTTATACGTTTTATTAATATTAAGTCCGTTTTAAAATTCAGGATGTAAAATATATTTTATACATTATTTCCTAAACGGGGTTTTAATTCCTATAAAATCTTATTAGAACTTTGTTTATATAGGTGCCAAAAGAGGGAGTTAGTAATGTCTGTACTGAGATATAAAACGTTTGAAAAATATTCAAATAAATAAAACTTTAAAATAGCTATGTTACGAATACCTAATAACATAACATTAAAAGGGTCTCGGCGTTTTTGATTAAACTAAGTTGAGCATCTTGTCTGATAATAATAGATATTTAATAAGAAATGTTTTAAAAATATTAAACTTATTAATTGGAGATATAATATTGTATTTTTTTATCTTCCTTTTCATCAGCCTTGCTCCACAGTTATCTGCAATGCGACATACGATATATAGACAGTACAAATAAGGCAACAAAAAATTATAATTTTTAAAAAGCCAGGTCAAAAAAAAGATCTCTTCTTTTATTGTGAGTAGGGTGATGGCTTATATTGAAAGCATCTTTGTTAGAACTATTAACTGAACTACCGAAAGCAAATTTTGAAATATTATGAAGGAGTTCAAAAAATTTTGTATTCATTAAGAATATGTTACGAATTTTGGCTTTAACTTGTGGCTTGGATGATATTAAAATACCAGAATTAATAACTTTTACCAATAAACACTTTCAACTCGTCTGCCCGCTATCGTAGTTCCTGTAAAGTAATCAAAATGACTAGAAAATGTTATAAATGATCGTAGTATATCCTAAAATCATTGTTTTATTTAGAATTAATAACTTAAATGGGAAGATTTTAATAGTTACTACATTCAAAATAGAACTGTCTTTTGCTTTTGTCCCTGGAGTGAACACATCTGTGATCCTTATTCTATTTTAATAGCTGCGATAACTTGACTGCACCATATAAGGTATTCTATTTTTTATAAAAATAAGGAAATTTTGTTTAGAATTGTGTAATCTCAAAATTTATTATTCAAATATTACTTGCTAGTGGACCTCGTAACTTCTATTTGTCCTTAGCTCAGAGGGTCGTAAAATGACTTTATACAGGCCCTCAATGTTTTTTATAGTATTTTTTTAAGAAAAAGCTTAAATTTCTTTTATATTTATAGATTAAAAAAAAGTAAGCAATACTTAAATTTAGTTGGATGTTAAATTGTACTCCAAGGAATTATTTTTGTCATTGTTGGTCCCTAGCTGGAAATACATCTTTTATACGATATAATGTCGTTTGTTAAAAAACTACCTAACTCAATTAAGTTTGTGACTTCTGCCTGTATCAATGATTTTCTTTATTTATTTTATATTTGGATTTTAAATGAATGTTTTATTAAATATTTTTGGTACGTTTCAATGTCTGAGATCATGAAAATAATAGTTTTTCAAAAAGAAATGTGGATTAATTTACAATTTCTATAAGGCTTTATTCCTTCATGTTTAAACTTAAGGACATAGCTAATCCTCGACAGGCAAATAATTGTATTCAATTTGAAATTACTTAATGTTCCTGTTTTAACGTTTAAACGTGTTTTACGGACGTACAATTATATATATAGGCATATTATAATATAATGTAATGCAATGCAATGCAATGCAATTCAATGCAATGTAATGTAATGTAATATAATTTTATATAATTATTTTATTAAGGCTTTCTAGTTTCTCGCTATTAATCTTTTCTCGCTTACACATCATAAAGTTACACCTAATAATTGTTAAAAAGTTAGAATTTTGGAAACTTCTGCAAACCAATGTTTTATTTTAGATTTTTTTTTGGGGGTAAATAAATTAAATAAAACCAAACCGATCGGTTATGATAACTTACACTGAAAATTTTCTATACATAATATAATTTCCAGCAAGTCTTACGAACAGTCGTATAATTTCTATGTTGTACCTTGTGACAAAAAGAATATCCTCTATAGAACTCCGTAATTTTATAATTACATTTTATATTTTTTTATTCACAATATTTCTATTTTATGTTTAATCATAAAATATATATTTGAAAGTTCGTTCCATTATAGAAAGATACTTGTACCAAAATTACTGATGAAGTTGCCTTGTTATTCGCAAATGAAATATATAAAATGAAAACAAAAAGTTAAACCACATTTCGGTTACTTTTCAGCAACCGTGATCACGGGCAGACGAGACGAGAGTATTTAGTTTTAACCAAAAATAAAGCACGCGTAGTATATACGAAAAATATCAGTTTCATTTAAATGAATAAAACTCGAAAAAAGCCTTAGATCTCATTATAACTCATATAGTTTATATAAGTTAATACACTTTTAAACTCAGCTTTCACACTTGTAACTAGTTATTAAAATACTTATTTTAAACTATAAGCTTAACAAAATTTGTTTTAAATTTATTTTTAATACAATATTATGGCTTGTCCTTAAATAAATGACTAAATAAATCCTAATAAAGCAATATATATTATGATGAATTTCATTAACAGTTATAGTATAGACAGAAAATATTTGAATTGGTAAAGTAAATTTCAATAACATGTGAAAACCTCAAGCAATATGATATATATTTTTAACACACGAAGAATTTAATAATAAATAAAATAATAGTTTCAACACTAATTCAATGATTCTTTATAATTCTTTTTCATATATTGTTTAACAAAGTGGCTTAGTACATGTTAATCCAACAAATAACAACAAATAGAATAAAGCTCTTGTCAATTTGTAGTCATTATTCTAGTCTCGAGTTGCTTATGGTAGGAGAAATCGCTGGCGGGGGATAGGGGTAGTTTTAGTTCGTCGACAATATATATAATATTGTTATTCTCTTAATTATCTTTATTAAATTCGTATTTGGGTACAAACGAACAGAGATTTGCCCAAGGTATAAACAACGCGATAAAAGCAAAGCCGACTATTCGGGTTATTTAAAGTAGAGCAGGACAGTTAAATGTGTCGTCACTAACCGTTACCGGCTAGCTTGCTGATATTTATGGACTTGGCTTTATTGAAATGGCTTCGTACTTGCTGCGATTTGGCTTTGTATTGGAGTAGGGCTAAATATAATGGAATAATATAAAGTAAACACTTTTTGTATAAAAATCCTAGTACTATTTATACAAAAAATGCATATTTTTTAAGGTTTAATTGTTTTCGAAGTTATACAATTTTGAAAAAAGAAAAGGTTGCTTTTGTTTTAAAAAAAATCTTTAAAAATAAAAAAAAATATTCAAATTTTAAACAAATCTGAAAAATTGGAGCCCACGTCATTACCAACAATTTTAAGGCAATAATTTTCAGGAGCTGTTAGCCGTATGTAAATGTTTCGTTAATATTTAAAAAGTTCAAAAACTACCCTTTTCAGAAAAAAACTTTAGGAAAATCTATGTCTCTTTGGTAAATTCAGAAACCATTCTAAAAACTTAAATGTTTTATCACAAAGCACCCATAATATAAAGTCGGAAAATTTTAAAATTAAAACATATACAAAACAGACGTTATGCTGGTTTAAGTCCTAATAGCTAATATTATGTATTCGGTTTAAAACAATTTATAGCACTTAAGTAAATATCCAGTAGCCTGTTATAAGCCCAGAGATTTTTACTGATCGTAACTTTTTTGGTAGCACTGGAGGTGATTTCGAAATATACTGCTTGATTGAGTGTGAGGACTGCTACTGTTGTTGTTATGTATGTTAAATATCTGTCTCTATATTGTGCTGCTTAAAAAAATTTGCCAGTAATAATACCAGGCATTTTTATAAGTTAGGTAGTAGGAACCATTTTCCATGACATTTCAAATCGCTGAAGACCGTAAAAGAATTTCTTTTTTTAATATTTGTGTCTATTCTTCATTATTTAGGTATATCCTGTTTCACTCATCATCTTATATTGTATCTAAGGATCACTGATCATTATTTGTTTAGAATGGCTTTACACATTATATCCCTAAAAACACGAATCAGATAATAATATTAATACAGATTAAATAATACATGGCTGAGATGTAATTAAATATTAACGAAAGTTAATTGAACAAAGAGGTAAAAGCGTTGCGAAGTTAGCAGTTTGGCAGTCTACACAGACGTTCACACGAGCCTATAAAATATTAATTATTTATAAGCAGAAAAAGCTCTTACTTCCGCACTCATGACTTGTTTTGGAACTTTCTTAGGATTCGTTACGATGATAATGCTTTAACGTAAATAAACCTAGAAAACAATGAGTTATATTACTCGATGCTAAATATTTAACTACAATATATTCATCGGATGTAACTAAAATCACAATGTCATTTTCATTGTGTTTGTTAACGGAAAAGGAGTCCGTAAAAACACTGGTAAATGTAAAGATGCATAAATACCACTACAACTTTATTATTTTTTTTCAAAAGAAAATTCAATGAAAGCAATTTATTTACTTCTTATAAAGAAAGGAATTTTAAAGTAAACATTTACATCGTTTATACGATTTTGAGTAAATCAAGAATAATAACGTTGAAAGAAATGACTCACTAATATATGATCAATATACATATCTGAGTATTCATACATTTGATATGGCCCCTATGTCTGGCAACTAAAAGGACAGAGAACAACAACAAACCTTCAACTATGGATATATTTAAGATATTCGATTGTAATAAACGTGGCATTAACACTGACGGGCTCCCGATAACTCAATTGTTTGAGCACCTCAAATTGACATCTGTCAAAATAAATGAACAGTATCCGACCGCGAAGTTATCGATTTTAGAAGATATCCACGCCATGTGTGTGTGGGTTTTGTTTTGTTTATCAATCCATTGACTGTGGGGGTAGATCTACTAATGAATTTGCTTTTACTCTTTGATTCTCACAAATATTTTAATTAACAATAAGAATTCATAGATCGAAGACCTTCTGGTGACTTCACGTCATGACTAGTATCTTATGTCATTGGGTGCACCGCTAAATTCTTTCCTACTCTGAACGTTTACTACTTTATTTATTTTTACTTTGGTGGGCGCTTCGTTTTTACATTTGATATATCCGTTCATGTAATCTTAATTCCTTGACGCCTCTGTAACAATGTTTCCTAAGTGCTGCAGAAATGTTAATTTAGTTTCCAAAGTAATTCATAAGTCTCGAATTTGATCAACCTCCTATAAAATATAATAGGTCCCTAAATGTCATTTGCTGATGTAATTTTTAATATTTCGTGTGAACTTTTCGTCAAAAGATTTTGCAGGATTAAAATTTTATTGATTTGACACAACTTACCAGCTGTAAATGGATGTCTTGATGCGTTTCAAAATATCTGAAATGAACAAAGCATAAACGGTCCATTACATTTTGTTAATTTTGAAAAAGTAGCAGATCTAGCTATATGATACTAATTAAAGCTTTTAACCTACACAAATTACAATGTAAAGTAAAAAAATAGTCAATTAAATTCTATGCTCAGGATTTTATTCCAAATATGGAAAGCGGTTTTTTATATTGCTTGTTTTAATTTCAATATTTTTTTTCTCCTAAAAAATGCTTGTTCCTTCTTTTTTGATTTTCATATCTTCAAATAAATATATCGTATAGTTGTCAAAATTTTCTTGAAAAATTCATATCTCTCTTGGTAATGAACGGTATATATTAATTTAATGATCCCTTGATACATATGTAGTTTTGTGTTTTTAGAGTATTAAATCCACTTTTATAATTTTAATAATGATAATTAATTTATAAACATAATTTTGTAGGAAAATTATCAGCGTCATATAAAAGACTACTTAAATAAGTTTTATTTAAGTTGTTAACCACTAATAAAACAACTAGTCGCCCACGACTTCATCCGAGTAAAATTTATGACTAAAATTAGTAAAATCGAACTATATTAAAAAATACTTTTAGGTACTCCGCACTATTAAAGGAAGCAAGAGTTTTAAGCATAATTAGGTATCATTGTATCCTGCTTTATTTTTATATATTTTTTCCAATGTAACAATAATATTAAACAAAACCCATGTTTCATAATAACAGTATGTTGATAATAACACAATTAGTCGAAGTGTGTTTATAATAAAAAACATTGTATATAGTCTAGTTCTGAGAAAATTGTTACTTTGCATCCTATAATTCCAAAGACTGACTCGTAAAGAAATTACAAACAGCAAGTTGTATAATATAAATTTATCTGTTGTATCTAAATAAAAAAATAAGTGGACATAGGTAATAGATAGATTAAACAATAGTTCTTGCACTACATTTAAAAATGATGACCACTTCAATAAAACTTGTTACTTTGAAATCAGAAACAGATACATGGACTTAATTTATATGCAATGTACATGGATATAATTTTATGAAGGCCTCGGCAATGATATTACCAACAAAAGAAATATTTTCAATGTTATTTGGATGGTTAAACTGTTGATTATATACTATCAAATTAGAAAGTAAATATTAAAAAGTAAGTCGGAAGCCGGAAGAAAAAGGCAGTAATTAAAACACATTACTCAATGGAACGACCACCGTCGGTCTACACCATACACATGTTTTTCCTATTTCTTTGAATATAACCAGGCTTCATCACATATTATTTAATATGTTTTAAAGGAACAATAACCGTTTTGAGGTTAACGAATACATGAAAATTTAATCCACAATTAAATAGGGATATTTAATCATACAATTGACACATTAAAAAATTATAAAAAAAAAAAACAAATCATTTAAAGTCATAAAATTTTCAGACTGATAAACAATAAATAATTAAACTACAAGAAGATAAAAGCATATACTTTGAGATTTTCCACAGATATCAATATTTTTAAACATAACATTACTATACATTCTAAGATTTCGTCCTTTATAGTACAAAAAGCTTAACTAATAAAGTTGAACAACACGTTAAAAACCCTGACAGTAAATATTTACTAAAGAGATGAGATTTGTAAGTTAGAAGTTAGATGTGTTATATCGTAAAGAAAAACAATAACTTAACTCTTTATCTGTAAATAGTGTTAGTAAGAGATGTTTGACCTTTATCACAATTTATTCAAAATGTTGGAGACAATCAATCACAGCACAAAGACCAAGATAAATTATAAGCTGAACAAAGACAAATGGACGGTGATGATATCTTTTCATTTAACGAACAATCGAAATATACAAAAAGTTAATTGTGTTTCGAAATACAAAACAACAAAATGTGATAAGATTAAAAATGTAATACAATAACACTTATATTCCTATTTATATTATCACGTGAAAATGATAATTTATAATATAAACATTTATTTATAAAAAAGTCCAAATGGAAGCTAAAATAAAATAAATTTTACGTTCAGCACATCTCTTAGAATATGACTAAATATTTGTCTTATTTTATTTTTATTTTATTATAAGCTAATAAAATTCTCCAAGACCATAACTTTTTATTATTTATTATGGGCATAACATTTTATTATTTCAGTTAATATCAAGTAGTCACTATAAACCAAGAAAAAATATTAATTTAACCTAAATATAATCGTGTTTTTGATAATCATAAGGGAAAATTATAGCAGACTGAAGACATATTATTTTTAATTTTAACGTCAGCTTCCCACAAGATTGTCTGTTTGAGGAATTGGAATTTGATAATTGAATCAATTCAATCAACTTTACTGATGTTTAAGTAAAGTGGATTGGTTCATTATAAATTTAATTGAATGTTGTTTTTCATTTACTAATCATAAAATAGAGAACTCGTATGTGTTAAGGTTGTACTTCTTTTTAAAAACTTTTGCTTGCTTACAAGCTTCCTTGGTCAAAATATTTTCTGTTTTTATTAATAAATGCCAACTATTACTTTGAAAAGAGAATCGAATTATTTATATTCAATTCATAACAGTGTATTTACACAACTTATCATATTATTTAATGTAATAATCCAAAAATTATAGCTACTTAAATGTTATAAAAAAACTCGAATCATACTTTTTAAATAAAACTTCCTCGAGGCTGCTCCAAGTTTAAGTTTTAACGCTCATTTAAAGTTACGCTTAAAGTAATAACCACCTCAAGATTATGAGTGCAGTAATCAAACAATTAAATATTTTTCTTACTGAATAATATTTTGGAACAAGGTGACATTTAAAAAAAAAACATAAAATTCTTTTCTCTTAATTTTAAATTTAAGGTTAAATTTTTAGCATCCTTCCTATTCGAATATTGCTTTACTCATAGCAGATATTAAATAGAAACCGTATATGGGTTCAACCAAACGTAGTCTAAAATATCAGCAGTTTTTTAAATAAAGAATTTATGGTCGTAAATTATTTTCCACACAATTCAGTTGGAGCTGTATTCTGGAATTCATGTTATACCAATTTTCTATTTCGAGATCTGATTTTAATGAGATGATTATCTTGACTTAATAATAGAAACTCGAAGTTTTATGACCGATCGATTGTTTTACTTATCTGAGATCACAACTATATTTACACACCTTAATTATATTACATTTAAAATTTACAATTATATAAAACTTTGCTGTTTTGCCCAACTTGAATAAATTCTAAAATACCCTCTTAGGTTCTTTTCTATAAGAGTATCCACAACCAAAAGTTTTTTTAAGTATATTTCATATAAAATTAGCTATTTCCAAATATATTCATTTATTTTTCATATAAGAGGAGTCGTTATTATTATTATTATCTGATTTCAAGAAGATAAAAATCGCTTTATTAAATTCTCTATACAGCGAAATAGGTAATGATGCTGAAGATATCATGCTCTACATTCATAATATTTTGCAAGGGCCTACGTCCATCAATCTTGGCATTGCTTAAACCCTCATTCATAAACGCCAAGGACCGTGGGTCTATTTATTATTTTATCATATGATCCTCCTCTTCCCCTGAGTTACAAATAATTAAAATAGATTTTATATTTCATTAAGCTTAAATTGAATCTTTTCATATAAAAAAGTATACCTGTAATACAGTAATGATAATATGATAATAATAGCTTTATTTGTGTAATACAGTGGTGAAATTTATTCTTTTTCTCTTGAGAAATAGTAGAAGAATCACCCGAGAGTAGCTTGATATTAGATACTTATAATGTTGTGAATGGATTCCTTAGAATTAAGTAATACATGTAAAACATAAACCAAACACACATTTAATATTGAGTTGATTAAAAAAAATAAGTTTGAGAAAACTAGAAAGTAATAAAACAATATCTCAATGAATAGAAAGGACGGCCTTCACAAAGTAACTGCAAGGTGATTTATAATTTTATAATAAATGAATAACACTTACACAACACAAAATAACACCTTGTATCTTTTATTTTACTATAAACAAAATAAAATAATAATAAGAAATCGTTCAAATAAGAATATGTAGTTTTATTATGAAATTTTTTGTGACACTTTTTAAAGAAAAGTAAATATTTTACATGCGATCTTTGTTATTGTTTAAACATTGTGTTTGTTATGACACTAAATCCGACCTTTGAAATTCAATAACTTATTTTTTTTTTATTACGAGACATGAAATAACGGATTTGCCAATGTTTGTATCCTCTTGGAAGTAAGCCAGTATGCGAAACAATAACATGGAATCGCTTTCTAGTAAAATCTCTTGGAATAAGTCTCTTTACTTTTAAAAATACGCCAGCTTATACATTATAAATTAAATAATAGTACCTTTTGTAGACTTCCAGTATATTTTACTAATATTATTTATTTTAAAATTCAGAGTAAAATCTATTCATCTTATTTTATATATGAGAAGTAAACTGAATATTTTTAATATTCTGAATATAAAAACGAAATTGTGGTAAGTGATATTTGCAAATGGATCGTCTAATATCACCAGATTATGGCAGAAAGTGAGAAGACTCAGCCATCTCATTAACTCCTTGGCCGACTCCCTGTCCTTGGAACCTAGAGTCCTAATTTTAAATACATAAATGTCACTCACAGATCACCCACTCTCCAAACTAAAGCCAATTAGGCTAACAGCTGTATTCAATTCGAAAAATAAAATCTTCCTATACAAAAAAAATTCTTTCTTCCTGACATATCGGAGTAACGCGAAAATAGTCGAAAGTTCTCAGTTATTTTTTTTTAAACAGTAACTCGTACTTAAACTCAGAATATGGTCTGATTTTATAAACCACGATACAACCAAATTTCTTCTATAGAAGGGATTATAGAAAAATTTATGACATTAAAAAATTCTTAATAAAAATGTTAATGATATTTATTTTACATTAAAAGACAACTTATCAAAGTAAAACTTTTAATATCTGTATATTAAAATACAGTACATAATATAATCAATAAAATATTACTGATAACGATGTTAAAAACGGATCAAGATATTTATTTCAATCACAGATCAAAACATTGCGCTACATTAGGCTTTGAACTCAACTGAGGAACTTTCGTTGAAGCCCACCCTGCGGCCGGCCACAATAGAACGAGGCGATGTAATACTAGTTTATAACTTTAATATCAGTTTCGTCGTTTTCCCACGAGGTTATATTAAGCAACAATGATTCTTTAAGTATTGTGTCTGTTTTATATACATACCTACATATACTTTTAATACCTGGAGCAGGGGGAAAAGTTTGTTTAGGTTTCCATCAAGTTTTATATAGAATAACTCATTTAAAGCATCGTGCATTATTTATATTACACTACAAAATTACATTTGGATCGTTCACGGTGGTTTGGATTATTAATTTGTAAAAAACTTAGTTTATTTTGAAAATAAATAAATAAAAATTCTCTATTTGTAGTTATTATGCAGATTAAATGAAAATTTTGCTTTAGTGAAGTTCCTTTTTTTGTCTTTTTTTTAAACACTGGATCTATATTCTATACATCTGTTTTATTCCTAAAATTTTATTTATATTAACCGAAATTCTTATTGTAAGTTAAATTATTTATACTTCGGCTCGAAAACCGCATCGGACGTCGACGAGGAAAATGACGGGTTATATTATAATTATACCAAAAATATCGACACACTTAGCCTTTTTCGCGTATGACACCGCAGTATATATGTACCTCATGCAGGTCCCTTAACTGTATCGTCTCTTGCGTCGAAATTTTCTCAAAAAATGCCTTTGATAAATTGTTCCACGGATGGAGGATAGAGACTAATCCAGAATCCAGAAAAAGCACTGCAGTTACATCTGCGGTTTCTAAATTTGAATAGTTTGACTCTCGTCAACCATTCAAATTTAGAAACCGCAATCAAGCTTACTGCAATAATAATTATTGAAAACGCCCTCAAAATATGAAATCATTCGTTGTAAATGTGAGAGAGGTTGGACCCATTCTCATTTACCCTCCGAGTCTGTATTGTCATTCTCCATTCAACAAACAAATAATGTGCTTCGACGATGATTATATCGCAACCATTACTCTCAACCAGTAATCACTATATATTTTAATGGACACGACATTCTGACGCTCAACGATTATTCTCCAAGAAATTATAAAGTTACTTCGTCCCGTAAAGTTTCAAGAGTCCCGTCAAAGACAATCATATTCTTTCACAACATTTCTTTCAAATTTACCCCTAAAAATAATTTGTTATTACCTACATGCAGGAAATAATTTGCTGGTGTTATAATATTTTAAATATTTTAATTCATATAAAGATATACCGCACGTATGAGAAATTTAGCAACCCTATTTTAAATTTTAATTATATGCTTTATATCAGATTGTTGGCAGGCAGATAAATAAAATAATTATGTATCTATCAAACAAATTATTTAAAGAGATAAATGGAGATTAAATTTAATAACGTATATATATATATATATATATATATATATATATATATATATATATATATATATATTTAGTACAATTTCGTCTAAATTAATTTGTATAACAGATATTAAAAAACACGACGATCTCGGGTGGAGCGAATGAATTTTAACAATAGCTTATAGCTATAATTATAGTGAAACAATTACAAAACAAACAGACACTGACAATTTGTTGGAAAACTTTTATACCTTACTCCATACATACTGTCAATTGACAACGAATATTAATGTATAACATATCGTCAGATATGAGATTTAACAATGAATTATTTCGGGAATTTAATTTTTGAATTTTTTAATATTTAAGTAAAAGAAAAAAGATTGGCATAAATATAATTAACACTTTTCACCGACCGGCTCATTTAATGAAATATATAACAGCACTGTGTTTTAGATATAAAACCGAGAAACTGTAGCTTTATTTTAACTAAATAATGTTGAGTTCATAGTTTCACTGCGGGTATGTTCCCCTCACATTATATTCAGGTAGGATAGAAAGTTGCAGGTTAATATTATTTAATATAAGTATATTGTTTTAATATATAAGCTATAAAAATAAACAAAGTAGAAGATGACGTGAGGTAACTTGTTTAGAGAAAACTTATCCAATTGATTTCTTTACCACATTCGCTCTTAACAAATTGCATTTTATGAAAAATATTTTCACTGTTTTGGTGATAAAACAAGTTTTAGAAGAGTCAAATTCTATTCTATCGCTTTACTATAATTAAACTCTGTTTAGAGATTGTGTAAGTAAAGATCATTAACCTCAGGGGTGTGATTTAAGAACTACATATGTTTGAATTCAAATATCTATAAGTAAACATTACCTTTATTTTGTTATAAAATTCAATTCAATTAGAATATTTTTCATTTTTATAATTTTTTTGTGAACTTCGATGAGATTTTTATGTTACGAGTTTGCACATTTATTGTGAAACTATTTAAAAAAATACACATTTTTTCTATATTTTTTTTGACATACTTATTTTCAATTTATTCTTAATTATTTTCAAATGTTTATTTTGCCTATCATAGGAAAAAATACATATTTCTAAACACAAAAAAAAAATAATCCATATACAAGCTTGATAAATGAATTGTTTAATCGCCTTTATCTCAAAATAGTGTTTAATTTAAGGAGAACCCAAAATTAACCCAACATTTTTTGTATACATACATTTAAACACTAAAAAATATTCTACCTATACAAAAATATTCAACTCCTAAACTATTTAATTTTAAGCTGATCATTATATTAAATACTTTTCAGAAACATTAATACTTAAAATTTTGATGTACATTAGAAACTGAAATAAAGTTTTATGACTCGTAGTAAAATATCAAAATGCAACGCTGACTGGACAAAGATTTGAGATTGTATCTTATAAGTCGAACCGTTCAAACACATATAGGTATTTTTATTTAACCCGAAAAGTCATAAAAATATATGTTCTAATATTAAAACGATATCTGGTTAAATTTTATAGACATTAAGAAAGAATAAGGAAAACTCGAGCTCATGTTTTGCCTTTAAAATATCATTACAAAAGTACAGCGAAGCAAACAGCAATTCCATTGTTAGTCAACAAAGTACAAAGTTGTGCTAGCTTAGACGTACCGGTATGAACATAACATAAAGCTCATCATATTGTTCCGCCATCATGAGTGTAATTATTCTCTATCGTCAAAGACCTCATTTGTATGAAAAATAAATATCATCTCTTAATATTATTTATTTTTATCTGTTTATAAACTACTACTGTCAGTAAGTTCCTATTATATACTTTCAATTACAAATGGAAATGATGGGATACCTCAAATGCATGTAATACTTTCCACATTTTTCATTATTGAGGTTAAATAAATAAATAGTCCTGGCATGCATATACATATGTTCATTATTTGTAAAGAAACTATTGAAATATATTTGATTTTTTATTAGACAAATCATCGTCAACTAATTCTAGACTGAGGTATTTTTGAAGACGCAGACCATGTCGTAGTAGAATTAATCTAAAACGAAATCAATGGTTTACTCTTGTACAATGAGAAAAGTATTGGTATTCTTGAGGAACAGACAATAGCAGTCTTTTTCGTTTGTATAGCAAAATGCTGTACTAGTATAATCTAAAAGAAGTCAGTACTCATACATAGTACTATACTTTTACCAATGAGATTGGCATGACCGTGTAAAATCAAAGCCTCGTTTTGTATATAAAATATGTGCAAAAGTAGTTCTTATACATGTCGTGTTTTTTGTACCGCTTGATCTAGTTTACTTTATATATGTATTTCAATAGAAATATTCGTTTCAAAAATACTTTTGCAATTAAATTACTTGTTAAAATTGAGAAAATCACAAGTAGAATAATAGAAAAAATAAAAAAGAAAGATTTTTATTCGTCTCTATATCTTTTTGTAAAATATTGAAGCGACAAAGTGGATCCAAGGATTTGCTTTCAGTCGTTGCATTGAAATCACGTAAATACCATATTTAGAACACGTCGTCCACAAAAGCACTCATGAACAGACAACCTTAAATTTCCCTTTCATATTCAAACGCTCGAACCTTGTATGGTGAATGAGATAATTTCGTATTAATTTTAGAAAGTGATATGGGAGCTAAAATATATCATTTTTATTTAATAATAAGCCCTAAATTAATAAAAGCTGTTATATACCCTATACAATTACAATCTTCATACATCTTTGGTATAAATTTATTTTGTAGTTATTTTATATTGTAATAGTACGTAAGAAAATACACGAGTTTGTAATTATAGTGGTTCACATCGGTATTTACCCTAGACATGATGTTTTATGTGATATAGGTAGGTCAAATGAAAGAGGTGTCCTCGATTTAAAATCCTTAAAAAAAAGTTTTAAAGTGTTATTTCTAAATTAGATTTTATATGATTTATTGTAAAACCCTATCAATAAAATATGAATATTACTAAAAATATATAGTAAAGTGTTTAGATAAACAAAACAATTCTTCAATAATTTTAAATTAGCACTATAAAAACGAATTAACAAGATTAAAATGGTAGGTACAACATTAAATATTATTTGTACAAGATATAATGTCAGATATTTTAACATTACATCATGTTCATTCATTAATTGTATGAAAAAGCAGAATAATCATCGATCATTTTTAGGGTTCAGTAGCCAAATGGTAAAAAACGGAACCCTTAGGGATTCGTCACCTGTGTCTGTCCGTCTGTCCGTTCGTCACAGCCATTTATTTTCGAAACTGTTGGGCCTACATAGTTGAAACTTTGTAAGTTGATGTATTCTGGTAACCGCTATTCAAATTTTAAATAAAAATTAATAAATTTAAAAATTAAAGGGGGGCAGTCCATACATGGAACTGGAATTTTTTTTTTTCATGCAAACTATTCGTGATGAACGTCTATGGATAAGGCCTTAAAAAAGACATTAAGTTTTACTAAAACCCTTTTTAATCAAAATCAATTGTTTGAAAAATAGACTAGTATAGACTAGATAGTCTCCCCCCCCCCCTCTAACTTTTAAAATAAGAGAGTGAGAAAACTAAAAAATATATATATATATATCGATCAAAGTTACAGCGCACTACAATAACTTTTATATTATGTCATCTGTTTGCTGCTACAGACCCCTTCATGGGCGACACCGATTCGCACTTGTTTAAATTTTTTATATTAGGTCTCTACGTTCGAATTACTTTTGGTGCTGCTACAGCAGCAGGATGCAAGCAAAATCGTAAGTGTTTTCTTTAGAAATGTCTATTATCTTCAAGATTTGATCTTTTAATCAACCATTAAGGTTTAAGATTATAAAATCTATTGTATGCATGAAACAATTGTAGGGAACTGTAACTTCCTTGCAGCATTATATAGATATATTCTCCGCAAGATAAACATACTTTAGTCGGAGTTGTGAAATTGATGGTGTAGTGTCGGCTGTTAAGTTTCTCGTCGGCAGGCGTAAATAGAGATGCTACTACTGATTTTGCATTCAGGGACTTTTTCTGTGAGCTAACGAGGGCTGTTATACATTCACGATGTTCAGCTGAACATGTTTTGTATCTCTTCATACAGATACCCTTTAGTGGACTTCGTGATTTTGGTTTTATATTCATGAAATCCTTCAGATGGATTGCAAGGAATTAGGATATAGGAACTGAAAGATAAATTTTAAACATACTTATAAATTTAGATAATGCATTTTCCAAAATAATTAAGTAATACGTTGTTAGTTTTTGTTTTGTTTAAGGTCTATAAGCAAGAAGGTTTGAACTAGAAAAACTAAAGTAATGAACACGCACATTCCCTTCCGTCCTTCCTTCTCGAAAATTTTAGTACCATGGTTGGTAAGCTAACTGGCCTTTTTTTAAATAATATATTGTCTCGTTTTAATTACACAAAAGGATTTATTGGCGTGAGTCATATTGACGTTGCGTAAATTACAAGTAATTAATTATATTGTTGCAGTAATTGAAAACGGCATGGATGTTGCAATTTTTTTTAACATATTTTCAAATAAGATATTGAAATCTGTTTCATTAAAAAATATTAATTAAACTTTTATTAATTCTATATATAGACGACCATAAGTAATCGATTATTTCAAGTTAAATAGTAGATCAAAATTATAATTGTTTTTTTTTGACATTTCGAGGCAAAACACTCGTTAAAGTTCTTCATGGATTAACTTAATGAGTGTCAAAGTGGGCAGTGTGTGCAATAGTTCATTTATAATATTTTAATGTTTTGTGTACGTCTTCTCCGCGTAAACTTGGCCTGTATTTAATTAAACATCTATCCATACACATAATTTTCTTAAAAAGCGAAATAATGAATTAAAATTATGATGGTGGTATAATATTCCATAAGTAACTCTATAACTGTATTAAAAGTTCTACAAAGGTGAAAACATGTGGTGACATTATAAGTAGGTCAATCGATATGACACATCTTCAGGAATCAGTGATTTAATATAGATAAAGTTATAGTTGGCACTTCGCATTTTACTAAACTACTAAAATAATTATACGGAATGATGTTTGGAAATTGTATGAAAATGTAATTGCAGACGAGACACGGTGCCTTAGTTAGTGGTGGTGCCTAATTAGTGGTTAGCATCACCCGTGAAATCAAAGTTATCGTTAGGGAGAAATGATTAAATGTCGTAAAATTTATCTATCTATCTATCTATCTATAACGAATTTAAATCGAAAAATCCATGGGTTAATCATACCGGGTTTGAAAGTTATTTTTCTGTTCTTGAAATTAGATACTTTCAACTTCAATTTTGTCAAAAAAAATAGCTGCTATTATATATTTTCCTGTTTTAAAAGGCTAAGAATCACTATTTCAAACATTCACATCATCAACACCATATAACATTCCGTCACTGATGAAAAGCAGGTACTTTCGTTTAAATCAATATTTATAAGTAAGTACTTAATTTTAAAAGAGCGTTTTTATAATACAAAATATTTCCTTTTGCTATACTCTGTAATAATAGATAATATTATATCATTCACAAATCAATTGTTTAAATTAAAATCTTTCATGGATCTCTTCGGAAAAAGTAGTAAATTGTTTTTGGCAGGTGAACTGACGAGCAGCGAATATCGTCAATTTAGGTAAAATGCTTGAAACCACTAAATTCTTGGAAACTATTGTTAAAATTTAGGTCACAACTTTTAAAACTGCCAGGATTTGTTTCTGAAAATGGCACATGACATATGCTAAAGAAAAACACACTGATAACGATAACGTTATCAGTGTGCTTTTGTGTATTTGTTAAAATAAAATTTAATGGCTTTATAAGATACAACAAAATTTTTGATTTTGAAATAAGTTCTAGCCATATAATATGAGAGCAACCAAACATACCAATTGATAGGGTTCATTGAAAAGGTGAATAGACTTCTGATTATCCTTTGACATAAGACTGGGAGAAAATTTTGTTTTTGAAAACTTAAGTAATTAAAGACAATGTTCGAGATATTTGATATTTAAATAAGTTCTGTAGCTTTATATATATAAATATCCTTTATCCGTTTACCGTCAGAAGCAGTTTTTAACATATCAATTATGTAATTTAAAATCATGTTGTAGATATCATTTGATATTAGGTTGTTTTGTTTCTGTTATTTTTATGATTTTTAAGAGGAGATATCGATTTTCACTTTAGGCTTGTTCATATATCAGTATACCGATAAAAAATGTAAAGACTCTCCTAAGGACGTACATACCATATATTACAAACACAGCTATATTTAACTGGTTTAAAAATTAAGGGTTATTTTCTACACAATTCAGTTAAATAGTAAAGAAATTTTAAATAACGATTAATATGCCATATATTTTTTATACATTTGATTTTATTTTGTACATATTTATAGGAAAGAGAGACACAAAGTGTGTAAAATAATAGGGACATATAGTAACCCGCGTTGCAACCTAGTAGCCGTGTAGTGACGGCAGATTAGAATACAGGTGTCACTACCCCCTTCTCTTCCCGCGGGTGTCGTAAGAGCCGACTAAGGGAGTATACATTTTACAGAGACCGGGCAGCAGCGGTCTCTGAAAACCGAACATCATTCAACTGCGATCGCCAACCCGCCTGCCCAGCGTGGCGATTATGGGCAAGTCATCCAATGGGTACGACAAAAAAGCCACGGCCCCCAGTTCTCGGCGGTCCCGCTATTCTTGGTCATGGTGGCGACCATGGTAACGGCGGGACGGGGGGTGCGAAGAATCTCCGGGCTACGGGAGGCCACCAAAATAAACTGACCCTGGCGACGTACAACGGACGCACGTTACGGCTTGACGAGCATCTGGCGCAACTCGAGGAGGAACTTGGGAAGATTAGGTGGCACATACTAGGGTTAAGTGAAATCCGAAGATCGGGGGAGGACACCGTAACTCTTGAATCGGGCCACCTAATGTACTTTCGCGAGGGAGACCAACAATCCCAAGGTGGCGTGGGGTTTTTGGTAAATAAGTCCCTATCCGATAGCGTTGTGGAAATGTCTAGTGTATCGAACAGGGTAGCGTACCTCATACTAAAGCTCACCGAGAGATACAGCCTCAAGGTGGTGCAAGTGTACGCTCCGACCTCGACACACTCGGATGGTGAAGTGGAAGAAATGTTCGATGATATATCGAAGGCCCTCCACTACACTACTAAGACTCACTACAACGTTGTTATGGGAGACTTTAACGCTAAAGTGGGAGTACGGACTTGCAACGAATCGGTAGTAGGATCCCATGGATTTGGAAGTAGGAATCATAGGGGGCAAATGCTCGTTAACTTCCTGGAACGAGAGGGTCTCTTCTTGATGAACTCGTTCTTCAAGAAACAGCCCCAAAGGAAGTGGACGTGGCAAAGCCCCGATACTATGACTAAAAATGAGATCGATTTCATCATGACGGACAAGAAACACATATTCAGAGACGTCTCCGTGATCAACAGGTTTAATACCGGTAGTGATCACCGACTGGTACGAGGCTCTCTGAATATCAACTTTAAGGCTGAACGTGTCCGTCTGATGAAATCCAGGCTCCGACCTACCCTGCTCCATTCCATAATAAGATCCGAAACGTTCCAGTCAAATCTGGAGAACCGATTCGCTGCCGTGGAAACCACAACGGACGTAAACCAAAACCTCGAGAATGTGGTTCGGATCCTCAGGGAAGAGGGTACGAGTTTCAGTGTAACGCAGCGTAGAGGCAGGAAGTCCAAACTTTCTGAGGAGACTCTAGGGCTAATGAAGGAACGACGTGAAAACCCACCCGTCACTTCGTCGGAAAGGCGGATTCTAAACCAAAAGATCCGTAGACACGTACGACACGATCTCCGGTGCTCTAATACTCTTTCGATTGAGAGAGCAATCGAGCAGAACCGGGGGTCAAAAGTGTTCGTACAATCTCTTGGAAGAAGCCACCTGACGAAGTTGACTACTGCAAGTGGAGAAGTCGTTGCTTCAATGCCGGCAGTCCTTTCAGAAGTGGAAGACTTCTATAGCCGGCTCTACGCATCGCAGACATCTCGGCCTGATCCCGTGTGTGAGGATCCTAGAGCCACTTTAACACGCCACTTTTCCGAAGACCTGCCAGAAGTCAGTATTGGCGAAATTGAGATCGCTCTTGGGCAGCTTAAAAATGGAAAAGCCCCTGGAGAGGACGGCATAACAACAGAATTGTTGAATGCCGGAGCTAAACCCGTACTGAGGGAGCTCCAAAAGCTGTTCAATTCTGTCCTCTTCGAAGGGAGAACTCCGGAGGCGTGGAGTAGGAGTGTGGTCATCCTGTTCTTCAAAAAGGGAGACAAATCCCTGCTGAAGAACTATCGACCCATTTCCCTGCTAAGCCACGTATATAAGCTGTTTCAAGAGTGATCACAAATCGTCTTGCGCGAAGACTCGACGAATTCCAACCACCGGAACAGGCTGGGTTTCGGAGCGGATACGGCACCATAGACCACATTCACACGGTGCGGCAGATTATACAGAAGACCGAAGAGTATAATCAGCCCCTTTGTCTAGCATTCGTGGACTATGAGAAAGCTTTTGACTCGATTGAAACTTGGTCTGTTCTGGAGTCCCTGCAGCGTTGCCAAGTTGATTGGCGGTATATCCAAGTGATAAGATGTCTCTACGAAGCCGCCACCATGTCCGTCCAAGTACAGAATCAGCAAACAAGTCCCATACCGTTGCATCGAGGAGTGAGACAGGGGGACGTTATCTCCCCGAAACTGTTCACAAATGCAATGGAGGATATGTTTAAGACGCTGCGCTGGAAAGGACGAGGTATTAACATTAATGGCGAACATATCTCTCACTTGCGATTTGCAGACGACATCGTCATTATGGCAGAAACGCTGCAGGACCTACAACAGATGCTTGATGACCTGGCTGACTCTTCTATACGCATCGGCCTACGGATGAACTTGGACAAAACCAAGGTCATGTTCAATGAACATGTTCTACCGGAACCGATTGCAGTCCACGGTGTCGTTCTCGAAGTTGTTCAAAAATATGTCTATCTGGGGCAAGTATTGCAGTTGGGTAGAAACAATTTCGAGGACGAGGTGAGTAGAAGAGTTCAGCTGGGTTGGGCAGCGTTTGGGAAGTTACGCCGAGTCTTAACATCGTCGATCCCACAATGCCTAAAGACGAAAGTCTTCAATCAGTGCGTCCTACCCGTAATGACTTACGGAGCCGAAACGTGGACACTAACGGTACGGCTAGTTCACCAACTCAAAGTCGCTCAGCGAGCTATGGAAAGGGCTATGCTCGGAGTTTCTCTGAGGGATCGCATCAGAAATGAGGTGATTCGGCAGAGAACCAAGGTCATCGATATAGCCCACCGGATTAGCAAGCTGAAGTGGCAGTGGGCTGGCCATATTAGCCGCAGAACCGACAACCGTTGGGGTAAACGAGTTCTTGAGTGGAGACCGCGTCTCGGCAAACGTAGTGTAGGACGTCCTCAGGCAAGGTGGAGTGACGATTTGCGCAAGATGGCTGGCAGGAGCTGGATGCGAGTAGCCGAAAATAGATCTCAGTGGCGTGCAATTGGAGAGGCCTATGTCCAGCAGTGGACCAGTATGGGCTGATGATGATGATGATGATGATGTTGCAACCTTTTCATTTTAAATAACCTAGATACCGACTGCAGCGCCTTATGCCGAGCTGATTTGTGAATCTGAGCCATCTGGAGCGCCATCCAAAAGCATTCAAAAAATCCATTTAAATCAGTCAAACTGCTTAGAAGTTCAGTGACATAGACACGTACATTAACATTATATATTATTATTTTTTATTTGACTAATAGTCATTTTATATTTTTCTATTATGTGTGACTTCAAATATTTTCAATATTTTTCTCTTTATTGTTTCGTATTCACAGGCCGCTGATTTTGTTTTTAAATTTCCAATAGTTTTAAAAAAAAAATATTTCAATACTAGTATTTAACAAGAAGTTCAATTTTATAATAATATTTTCATTTCAACTTTCGACTTTCTTTAGTAAAATTTTCAAATTCATAATAAGTAAAATTAAAAAAACTCTTCACTCCACCTTCTCTTTACTCCACCTCGTTCTGATCATAGTAATTAAAATGTATCTTACTTAGATATTTTATAACATATTACAGTAATATATACCGTTTTATTACAAGAACATGTACAATTGCCGGTTTTTAAAAATCAATATAATGTACGTTTTAATTACGAAACTAATGAATTAAAAACGAAAGTAATTAATGTATTTTAACTATTACACAAATTATATACATTACTAGAAGAAAGTGATTATGATTGATATTCTTAAACATCGTTGTATATCCAAAACTTAATATGTTAAGCTCTCTCATACTTTAGTTCCATGAAACAATAGAACATCCTTTATGCATTTTAAAATAATTCAATTGATTACTAGACAAGAATATAATATAATAAGTGAGATGAGTTTATTCTCAATAATTAATATTAATAAAGTGGTATATTTTAGTTGTTTTGAAGTTTCAAACAAAGTTCAATGAAATTATAATATTATACCTTGAAATTGAAACAGATTCATTGTCGTGTTCCGGGAGTGTAACATGAGAAGGGTAAATGGAAAATTATAATTCAGAATAGAAATTTAATTTTCCACTTTTTGCTAAACCATTTATTCCCTTACCGATTTTAGAAGGTCTAATATATTTAAATTTCTTATAAAGACAATGTAACTTGATATACCTATGGATGTGGTGCACTTACTCGTATCTTGATGTAAGAAAGCCGCATCAAGACAGCTCCGGTGGTCTCTCGTAACGGCACTAAAATGTAGGTAATTATTCACAACCAAGGGGCTCGTATAACTTTATCTTGGTTTGAACGCGATTAGTATTTTCAAACTTAATACGGAACACCATATGTGTTTGTAAATGGAAAGCTTTAATTAATTTGGACAATGTCCGTTTTTATTTTAAAATAATTACACCTATTAATGTAGGAGTTTATAGTGATTACTTTCATCAATATTAACGGACCTTAGTGTTTGTATTTCAGCTAACATTTTTGCTGTAGTAACATATTTTTTCTTACCTATTTCATATAGAATGTGTAAAGGTCGTAGTTTGTGAAACCAAATACAATTTTTATTACTTATAATCATGGATGCTATTTAGCTGATAAAGTAATTGAACTCTTTTGCAAACACTCTGCAATAATAATTTCAATGTAACCTCATGTGATCATCAGAAGTTTCAAACGCAATGGATAAAGTATTTGAAATATTTTTCAATGCTGACGCGAGGTGTTTTTATAATATTTTAGTAAAAGTTGAGTAATGAGTTTATAAGGGTAACTTAATTTCATTGACTCTTTCAGTTTAACTTTCATATACGTAGAATGCCTAGAGAATTATTTAAATTGTGTTTTTACATCAAATAAGTATTTGTATTCAAGATAAATTACCTGAAATTTATTAATATCAGGCTTAAAACTCAAAGGCGTACCGTATTTTCCCCTTATAAATTTTCTTTGTACTGAATTTTGAATTAGAACTCTTTATTCTTAGCTATCTTAGCGATCTCTTTATAGGTCAAAGTTTACTTTATAACTATACCCAGGTAACATAAAATATTAAAAAAATATATTGAGACACATGCCAGGTGACAATGTATTCTGTAACATAACATAACATTACATTTGAGCTTTTTAATATTTCAAACCCTTTCTTTTTAGTTAAGATTCCAAACAAATATTTATGAAAACGAGACCCATGCAGTTTAATTTTGTGGTTCGTTGGACTGTATATCCGTCGCTTCCCCTCTGACCCATTCTCCCTGGAATGCGTTAGGCTAACGAACTAAAATAAATACTAAATAATGAGTTCTGCTACGTATTGTAGCAAAAAACTTCAAATGAACTTGGTATGCAGAAATTGTTATTTTTTCTTTTGTATTATGAAGTGAACTTAAGAAAAAAAACGTCCTTTTCATCCTATTATAGATAAAGAAAAATCCTTCGATACGTTTATAATTCTGCCTTTCTATATTCAAATAAGCACATCTCTCACCAGAAGCATACGTTGAGGCTGGGCGGCGTTTGGAAAACTGTATCATATTTGTCTATCTTGGGACCACATAATGTCTCAAGAGAAGAATTTTGAACCGTATTGCTAGTCATAAATTCAATATCGGTATCTAATTCAGTAAATCCAACAACTTCAAATTAAGTTTTACGCCAGAAAACTAAAGTCATCGGCATTACTCTACCCCACGCTCAAGTGAAAATGGGTGGCTCGTGTTTCCAGACAATCAGACAATCGATGAAGCTTAAACGTGTAAGAATGTGGGAACGTATGTATGAGCGGAAAGACGATTTGCAAAAGTTATTATGACTTAGAAATAAGGTTATACTTTAAAGGTGAGGACTCAATATTACTTAAGTATATAAATTATTTAAAACGTTTAGTTTTAAGGCTTTAATTAAAAAATATTTATTGTTTTTACTTCTCCTTTTTTTTGTAAAAAAAGTTTTGTATAAAATTTATGGGTATTAAAAGCCAAAAGTTGTGATATAATTATATATATGCACTCTGGTTGTGCAGTCAAACAATGGCGAACTAGGAGTTAATTTAATTACAAAAATCAAAGAATTTTTTCATAAGACCATGACAACCTTATTTCAAAATCATCTAAAAAGTTTTTGTAGAAATGATGTAATCTAGTTTGCAAAATCTTGATCAGAACAAACTAATCAGTATACAAGCTCAAATGCGTCTATTCAAAGTTGTTACTGTTAGGACTTGAAATAAAAACAATCTAAATATTAGAAAAATGTTATGTTTATAACATTTGTTACCTAATATACATATATGTTATGTACCAATGTTCAGGCACTCCTCTTACTGTGTTAAGCACTTACTGTTTGAACTGGAGTTGGCTAGGGATTGAGGTTTAATCTTTAATTGAGTTTGTAGAACTAATTGGAACTGAAAGTTTCGACCACATACTGAAACAATGCTACTGAATTCATAATTTACTTTACGTTTTAGAGTTTTAATTTTTACAGTATTAGCTTGTTTAGATCAGCAACGTTTTTAATGGCGATATATAGTTTTTTTTTAATTATTAGCATTCCAACGATACGGTGTTTATATCATTAGATGTGTTTTGTTACATCAAAATCAAAGTTTAATAGAAATTGCATTATGTTTAATATTTAGTGATAAAACATACTTTCAGAACTTTTATTGCAGAGTGTTATGGCAGAAAAAATCATGGCGGCATTCGCTTATTTTCAAAAAAAAAAATCTATTTTACAATATTACTATATTAATAAAATTTCTTTGAAATCTTCTCCATATAAAACAGCGACTGATTGGTCCTGTGAAATTCGTTAACAAAACTGACAAGAAATCCAGAAATTTTAATAAAACAATAACAAAATTACTGATTATTTTCACAAAAAAAAATAACTTATACCTATAACATTTTTATTTTTATCACTAAAACTGTACGTCCTTCACGAGGAACAGTCATATTAATAAACTTTATTAATTTAAATAAAGAAAATGTCTACAGTTAAATAACCCCAAGTGACTCTTAATTATTTAAGCTATCTGCCATGAAAGATTTTTCAAAACCAACTCAGCCGATTAAGAGGTTAGATGGTATGAATAAATGGGCAAACAGAATAAAATGTAAGAACGTATTTTGGTATATGAAGCGTCCATATCCATTTAGTCAATCGGTCATTTTAATATGACAAATACTCATATTTTATTTCTTTGTATGAATCATCAAAAATTTTGCAAGTAAACTTTTGTGACTCTTTTGTAACTACACATAGATTTTCCTTATCGCTTTACAATAGACTGCACACAGGCTTCAATATTGATACGCAATATTGAGATATTTATCTTGAAATAAATCTCAGAATAAATTCTCTTTCAGTTTTCTTGTGTTAAACACTTCTTAATAAATAACAATATTGCCTTAAACACTTCATAAATTTAATAAATAATAAAATCTGTTAACCTTTCAACCAACTTCGAAAGATAAGGAGATTATCAATTCGTCTGGTTTTTTTTAATGTTTTGTTACTTTTTGATTGGGTAAAGAGATTTAAAGATTTTTTTATTTGTAAACTGGTGCTTCCCATTTGGTCCTATTTCTATTTGGTCCTTTTGTGACAATAAAAAATATGAGAAAACCATATAATACAAAAATTTGCATTAAGTATGTGTACGACAAATTAATGAGAAACTTCAACCCCAACTGATTTCTTCACATTGATACTGGTAGACTTCACAAATGATCCCATGATGATTACAATAAAACCTGATTATGGAATCCTAAGAAAATTTAGGAAAATTCTTTAAATGTCTACGCATACATAATATAAATTAAGTAATGGCATTACTTAAGGTGTATTATGTCTGACCTTCTTTGTTGGAAGACAGATTTCTTAATCTTGTTATTAAGTGACTTCAAAAGAGGAGGAGGTTCTTAATTCCTCGGATCTTTTTATGTATGTTCCCCGATTTCTCAAATACCTCTGAACTGATTTAAGTAATTCTTTTTTTCATCTCAGAGATTCCATCCCCCGGATGGTGTAATGGTCACCAAGACAGGGACTTTATAATGGAATCCTCTAAACTTTGAAGAAAACAAAAAATTATGCGTAAAATATCTCTTTATATAAAATTGCGCTTTTGAGAGAGTCGTTTTGTTGCATGACTATTGAAAACTCCGTGCTGTATTCCTATCTTTATTATGATTTAGATGCTCATATTTGTCAATTTCAGACTCCTGAGCTCAATTTATACGAGATGCAGGTAAGGAAGGTCTCCCCATCTTGAAACAGCTACTGTAACCTACGAACTTATTTTGTAATAACAGTAAAAGGCAAGAAATAATATATAAAATAATTTAGAAAAAAAATCGACTACAAAAAAACAACAAGAAGTAAAAAGCAAAAAATAATTTTAAACTTAAATACTATTTCCTAACCTAACCTATCTAGTAATTCTAAATTCTAAATATCTGCACAAGAAAAGACTAAACACCTAATAAAGATAAATGAACTCTATTTTTATTTACTTTCCAATAATCTAATTTAATACCTAACTAAATATAAACAACTACTCAATATCTAACCTTTTTTTTTTGAAGCCGGAAAATCCCATATCTCAAATTTGTTAATATTTGATTCGACAATAAAACCAGGAGCTACTTAAAGTCCATCTTAAATAAATATCAATTAATTAAAATGTTTACATTTAAGTCTTTCTCTTGTTTTTTTTTTTAAATCAACTCTTGAATGCTGTTCCTCCTATTGTTAGGAAGATATGAAGTGAGTAGAAGTACGTATTGGAAGAAATATGTCAGTAACAGCCTATGCACACTAATCTCAAAGACACTCAAATGGTAACTTTTATTTTTTTATAGTAAATATGAAGGACGAAAGTTAAATAAGGTACTATAATTAAAAGTTAGGAACATAGCCAGACTTGCTGCGCCAGTGGGGGCTTAAACTGGAGATTGTTGATACGCCCGAACTCCCCTAGAGATTGCCATAGTTTTCAGTTTCGGTAAATTAAACGAAACTTTAATGTTGATTAAAGTACTAATACATCACTTTTTATTTTTATAAATTAATATTTTAAGAAATCAAAAATAGCTAGATCAACTGTGCCGTAACTACATTTACAACCTGTTAAATATCGTTTAAAGATTTACCACCAAGAAAATGTAGAATCTTGGTGATTTTAAACCTCTGGCTGTGGTATTTTAAGAAAATTAAACGATAATCATATGTTTATATTATTCGGAAGTGATAATTTCGTCTGTCAAATCACGAGAATAACAATGCTGTGCTCACACAGTCAGAATTGTAATGCAATGTAATCGCATCACATCACTAAAAATTTGACTCAAATTTTATGTAGTGCTGATTTTATCTCAAGTCAAAATTGCAGAAAAAGAACCCACAGACATATTGCATTCATTATTTTTTTAAATTCTTTGTTTCTTGAGTTTCACATACTGTTTATTATTCTGATATCAATTGAATGTGTTTCTTTTGCACGTTTTGTTTTGTATTCAATACACATCTTTACTTTAGCGTGAATAAATATTATTCAGACGCAGACTTGTCTCACGGGCTGGCATATGAAGGAAAATGTCATTGCAAATAATAATTATATTGTGTTAAATTTCACTGCTCTCAATGTCTTGGCACTTTTATGGTACACATGAACATTATTTAAGCATTTTTCCATACGATAAATAATAATAAATTTGTAGGTTCCAACCATGGAACACTTTGATAGTAGTGACGTCAATAATACGATTTAAATTTAACTTAAGGGATCGTATGAGCTCGGGATACAAAATGCAAAACTTATAAAATTATTTCAGAGATGGTATAAATGTTTAATACCTAATAAAGGTGTTTAGTAGTAGTCTTTCGAAAAAATATATATGTCTAAAGTTAAAAGCGAGACGATGAGCATCATCCAGTTGAGATAATTAGGCTGAAAGATAATAGCAGTTTCAATTTAATTATTAAGTTTAATTTGCCTACTTTTAATAAAAATATGAGATATTCGTAATCCTAATATTAAGTAGACGTGAGGCTACAAAAGTTTCGAATAAATATAAATGCTTTGTAAGTAACAGTTTATTTAAAATACTGGTATTACTTAATCTTAATAAAATCTGATTATAACTTAATCTGAATCTAAGAAATGGCTATAACACTTCAAAAAAAATTTTCATGCAAGAGTTTTCAGGGGTTTGACCGATCTAGTTACGTTTTATTTTTAAAAAAATCTTTTCTCCGAATTTTCGGTATACAGTATCGTAAAAATAAGATGGGAAGTTTTATCAGGTCTTGCGAGATTATAATAGCTCAGATATAAAAAAAAATCGAAAAAAATCTTGATGACCAGATAAAACTTATATATAAACATAATACACACACATACACACAAATGTATACACTTATATACATTTATAAACTTATATATAATCTGGAACTTAAAAAATGTGATAAAGGCTCTAATTACTGATAAGTATGTTTAATCCTCTGAGAAAATTAAGTTATAAATGCACATGTCTCTACCACAGCTTATTTTTAGTATTTAAATGATCAAAGCTTTCATATTTTTTCTTGAGTTGTAGAAGGTGTGAGAATTCATTTAAAAAACAAAACAATTGTATGTCTTACTTAAAATGACACGTTCTCGAATGAAATGAAAAATAATTGATGCCACGGGCAGACAGCGATCTTGTAAGTTTTTTATTTTTATCGTTTGAGGCACGTTTTTTTAAAGCAATAAATAGCGATTAAGACGAATGCTCTATTTCAAATTTGAATATTATTAAAACTGTAATGTTGAATACATTGTATTTACATAGAACCTTACCTACTTTTAAACTTTTTGTCTTTATAAAAGAAAAAAAAGAAAATTATATTTTTTTTGTCAAAATAATGGTTTAAATTTCATATTAGATTCAAATATTTTTTTTTAACTCTTACAAAATACACATTAATCTTGCTTCTATTAAAAAAAAACATGAAATACACATTTTATAAAATAATTCATTAGCTTTTGAGATCATAAAAATTCTATAAAATCGATTATTACTGATTGCGACTTCAAAATTTCTTAAATTGAGTGTAGACGATGGCAAGAAAATTTATGAAGAACATTTGAAAAAGATTCTGCTAAAATTTTAACCAATTTATCGCTAATACTTTCTACCAACAACGTAATTGTTAGCTTTATACTTTTAATTACTTATTTCTTCTTTTCTTATATTTTTAATATTCACGAGGATGTATTTGTTATTTCGTTTATGTTATGTTGAATTTTGTTAATAAATACGATAGTTGAATATTATCTTCGTATTTTATTGGTAAGTTGTAATAACAGCATATTTTTCGTAACGGTCACGTAGACAACCCTTCAAAATGTCTATTAAAAAGATATAGTATTTTCTAAATAACATATATTACATAAAGTTTTATTGAAGTTGACATTACATGTACCGAAAGAGAGACACTATCATAAATTCCTTAAAAAGATTTAATTTTTAAGTTTTGCTTATTTTCAAAAAGAGCTGAATTTTATCTTTTCATAAGAATAATTACTGAAATGTAAGGAAAAGAATATTATTTCTTTCCTCTCTGTGTACGAGACTGACAAAATCAAAAGGCAATTAATCAAACGTTCTGTAAATATCAGTTAAAGATATCAAATTTTATTATAGACTTAAATGATAGAGTCACCGATGATACAAAATTTAATTAAAATTTATATCTCTAAAGAGAAAATATCTTTGATTTTTAAATTTATAACTTTTTTAACCTAAACTTTATAGTTATTAATACTTTTATAATCATTGACACATATTAAAAAAAATACATTTTGGTTTCAAATTCATGTATACTGTACATGATGATGAGTGGAAAATTATTTTCACAATACGTAAGTGAAATCCAACTTAACGGATAACAAAATAAAAAAAAGTACAGATATTAGTTCTGAGTGGATGTTTACACTTTAAATAACGTGTCGTGATTTGAATAAAAAACCTTTTACCGACATTAAGGTTGTAAGTGACAAAGTATTGATAGTCTATTTTTTAGAGAGATGTTATATTTATTGTAACATATGTTTAAATAAATGCGTCAGTCATACAATAATATTTTATAAAAGTTAATTTATTTATATGATATCATTTTTAAAATAAACAAAAAACATTTTTATAATAGTATATAAGACTTTCGCGAGTATTCATTCCAATAAAACTAATATTTTCGGATTACTACGCGTTTTTTTATTATTCTAAACTACATACCGCCGACATTTCGTTTACTTTGAAACAAGTGGTCAAGAACAGACAGACGAGATGAATATGTCTGTCAGTTGGTCTTGTTATTTAACATCTACCAACGACTTCTTTATTTACTATATATTGGAAATTAAAAAGGTGAAAAAACCGTAGTTTGAAATTTTTAAGTAATAAAAAATGCGGTAGTATATTCGAAAATATTTTTAATTAAACGTTTTAACGTCAACTTCATAAATCGTTGAGATATCCAAATTAAATCATCATAAAGGCCACAACTTAAAGGTACTTTTTTTAATTATGCAACATAAAGTGTACCTCATAATTGTGGTTGTGAAAATAGTACTATAAAAAAGCATTACCCCAACATGACTTTATAAGCACTAATAAGCGATATAAAAAATGTAATAAAATTTTGAATACACTTAAAACAAAACGAATATATCCATGTTGGGAGTTATCATAAATTCAAATCATATCTTTTCAAAGACTTCTTATATTCCTAACATAAAAATATTTTATGAGATGCTTATTTAAGTACCAATGTACATTTGTAATCTCAATTTTGAAAAGTTGTTTGATATATACATAAATTCGTGAGTTCCACTCTTTATAATGTCATTTATAGTGTGTTTCAACCTAGTGGATAAAATTATACATTGCCTTAATCTGTCTAATAGATGGCTCCCTCATCTTGGGATGTTGACTGAAACATATAGTATAACCAAAATATTCATTTAAGTAATGATAAGCTCTAGATCTTGTAGCAAATTGTCATGGACAGTACATACGGTAAGTTAATTTTATTTTAGGTTATTAATTAAAATTATTATATTTAAAGATATGGATTACCTGGATTATGTTTAAAGAGCTGGATTCAATAGAAAAGTAATCCTTTTTATTATAAATACAGGGTGTTTTGTTTTCAATTTTTAGAAACATATATTGAGAATAAATTCTGAAGACAAATAGATCTTATAATTTCTTATTCAAAATCATGAAATCTATTTATCATTTCACTCATATTATGGCCGGTAGATATCAAAATTTAACAGGTGTTTTCATAAAATTTGTAAAAAAACCGATCTTTAAGCTGTTGCCATTGAAGATCATTAGCATGTTAAAATGTGTATTACAATTTCTTTGAATAACATTTTACGATTTCTTTGATATCGAAAGGAATGTGGCATTTTTTTTAATTGTATTTTCTTGTTATGACTGTTCTTATATTCCACAATTACAAGAACTCGTTGATTGTATGAATGAGTGGTTTTTTTTAGCATGCACAAATAAGTGCTTTACTATCAATCCACCTAATGATAAATTTACATAAAATCATACCTATGTATATATCCCACTAGCCCAATGAAAACTTATCCACTTTCACTTTGAGGATGGAGATCTTCTAAAATTTCGATAAATTACAAGTGAAAGAAACGCATACACAAGGAAGAATAAACGTTGGCACAAATGCTACATATTCTTTACTATTAAATACCGAGAAGCTGATTATGTTAAGACAGTGCTCAGACTTGATTAGTCGTGACGAGATTTTGGTCAAATGATCATGCCGTAAACTTTTTCAACAAACTGCGATGGACCAGGCACCCACACGGTGATTCCATGGAATGCTGAGAAGTTTCGTCTATTGATGGAATAAGCTATCAAAATGTTCCACATTTAAATATTGAACTTTTATTATCTTCGGGCTTTTTGAGTGAGAAAATGTTTTGTTACTCACAAAAAACTTGGTTTTACTTTATATTGCAATCGGAAAATACTGAAAAAGAAAATTAAATGGCAAACCATTATTTGCTTTATAAACAATTTATAGTCACATAGATGCAATTTTATTAAATGAAATATTAATATATAACAAGTAGAAATCAACAGATTTTTGACAAAATTAAATTTATTTACAAACTTTTCCGTTGTCCAAGACTTCGACCCATATTTTACAAAGGACACTGCTCTACGCTTGAGGTTTATGGTAAATATAACACCTTTGAGCATTTTAGGCAGCTTCCACAACGCAGTCCATTCCGATCGAATGCTATGGTCTGTTTTATATCCTTGTGCGTTCTTTTCTCCGCTTAACTATTATAGGATGTACACCCTTCAAACCGCTGTACATTCTGCCCGTGAACAATTGTTATGTGGTTGACATAAGTATTCTTGTATATGATTTGAAAAGCTTTAGAGATACCATAATAAATAGTGAGATTCAGTGGAATCGGAATCAGAGATACAAGTTTGAAAAAACAGAAACAAATAATTATTTTACAATAAGTAATATTATTCTGATATTTTTTACTCTTGAAGCTAAGTAATATTATTAATATGTTCAAATAATAGGTCTACAAAAAACAATTGCACAAATGAGGCTATAATTTTTATCAAGACGACGGGATGTCTTAATATCAGGATATACATAAAACCATAAATCAGTAAATTGTAAACACAAGTTGGGTTATTTATTACCTTAGGTTTGTTAGAAAAATTATAGCTACCTCATAACAATGTCTTATAAAATAGTGTCTATTTTTAACTTTTAAACAGTATCAATTGATTATTAACTTATTAAAAAAATATTTTGCTAGGCTGAGATATATCAAGGAAAAAATTAATCAATATGATTCTCATGACTCCAACATGACTGGTTTTATTTTAATATGTGACGATGTGCAAAGTTTTAAGAATATTTATATAATAAACTATGGAAACGTGTCTACACAATTATTTTGGTGCAAATATATTTAAAACAATAGATCAATAAAATCTAAAATCTCCCGATACTTATTTTCTGGTATTGACAGACTAAAAATCGATAAACCTTCAAACTAGTTTTGTCATAGTTAAGTAAAAACGGAATAAGGTGCATGAAACGTAATAAATAACGAAGGATTACTTATTATTTTGAAATTAAATTCATGAGCATTTATTTTGTGGGCTGAAATTTATAATTCAAACTGAGAGAGGGAAATAAATGGCCCATTTAATGTAATAAAGCTTGAAAAAGACATATTTTAACGTCATGGAAAAAATAAAAAAAAAACATTAAATTACTTCAAGGCCGCAAAACGTTTAGATACATTATAATTCATGAAGATAAGCACCAAAACCAGTTACTTTTTACTAAACTTTCTAGTTTAAATACAAGTAACCCTTTTATTACATTTTATGACTGATCTTTTTACTTGTTACGTAAATAGTTTAATAGTTTTTACATACAGAAATCGAACTATAACATAGTATTATATACGTTATTATTTTCATAAATGTAGTTTTATGTATTGACCTTTAACAACGAAATAGCTGATTAAGTAGCTTCAGGTGGCAAAAAATCTTTTATTGTTTTTTTTAAGAGCATATGTAGGTGCTACAAAAAAACTGTACGACATGGTCACTGTTACACGTTGGTACATCAGAAACTCCTATCTCTATTGGAAACTCTTACTAAAAAGCGATGCACTTCAAGACGACCTTAAAAGCATATTTTGAAACCACGATATCACATCAACAGCCACCCAACTCCTGAATAGGTAAGAGAAGTTCTGAAACGTGCTCTTTGAACTTGATGATGAAATAACGACAGACAATACAGACACACAATAACTTATACTCCCCATAATAACGCATACTCCCCAACCGCCCTAGTGACGCTATCGAAGCCAATATTGCTAACAGCGAAGACAAATCAAAAGAATTGTATATGATATATCATTCAGAGCTTAGAATATTTTCATATAATACAAACATTATTGTGTTTTTCAATTTAAATATTATGATTTACTTTCAATGTAACACACTATCGATTGTCACAATTCATTGTAACGCTTAAGGATAGTTTGAGATCATCAATATTAATGTGACTTCCACTTTGTATTCAAATGCGACTATCTGGTAAGTTAATGTAATATATTCGTCTTGTTATCTTGTTATGTTAACTAATTGTCAAATTTGATTCCAGACTAACTTTAAAATTATAAGTATTTATTTATTTGTTATTAATGCCTTAAAAATATTATTGAACAAATATACATATATTTAATTTTTAATCATTAACAAAAAATCTATATTCTTTAAAATTTTCATATTAAATACAATAATGAAAATATCATCTTACATTTTTTATATTCTGATCACGTTTTTGATTTGTCAAACTTAGGAAATGATTCAGAGTATCTTTAAAATGGCAAAACCTTAATACTTATATAAATATTTTTTCTTTAACTGACAAGATTTTAGATGAGAGCGGAAAAAGGAATGAAAGTGTTCAATAGATATTCCATATAAACTCTAGAATTTGTATGGCTTAAAAACCAACAAAAAAAAAACAATTTAGAGAAAATATAATATTCGATACAAAAACATCATTGAAATGTCAACAATATATTAAGAACAATCTGCCCTGTACTAAACAAACAATTCGTAACAACATTACATTGAGTAAACAATAACTTATGGACTTTTCTTAAAATATTCTGATATCATATATAGAGTACTAACTCTTTGAACCAAACTTTGTAAACTAAATAATTTCAAATAATAGAAAGGAATTTAAATTCCTCCTCTCCATTACGGTGGAAAATTCTATCTTGTTCGTTGAAAGTTTATTTAATTTTATTTTATATATTTTCACACAGAAAATGTTACGGCAAGTAAATGAATATCTAATATAAAATAAAAAGAAAATAGACGACAATTTATAGTTTTCTTTAAATGAACCTATTAAAGTAAGTTTATATATAATGCTTACTAGAATAATTTCAAAATGTTTTTAGTGATATCAACTTTCCACCCCTAGTAAGTGATATGATCGCGTCTTATTACTCAAAATTAAAGTTTTCTATAACAACTAAAGAAGGCCATTCAAAAACTTTTAGTTACAATGTAGGACTATTTCAAGGTTGCTGTTTATCTCCAATTGTATTTAAATTGTAGTTAACATCTTAGTAGATAAATTAATCAGCAGCGAGTAAAAATGGGGGTATCGGTTCAAGTTTAATAATAATACACAGAATCCATTTTAGCCTTCGCTGACGATCTCGCAATACTGACACGTAGCCCCAAACACTGTCAAGTACTATTAGATGAAGAGGATAAATTCTGTGAGTAGACCGATGGATTGAGGACAAAATCAAGTAAATGTCACTGTCTGTGTCTCGGTAGGCGGAATACAAGATACACCTCATACGATCCGGGATTATCGTTAGGCGGACAATGCATTTCTACGGTTTTCAGAATATGCACCATTTAAATTTCTCGGTCGGAAGATTGATAATATAGGTCGTACTCCATCTTTAGAAGGTATAATAGATAGCTTTTTAAACGATCTCAACAAGGTAGATAGTCAACAGATGATTAACTTTAAAAAAGCTTGGATCTACTATGATTACCTAACTTCACGTTTAAATTGGCCTTTCCTCGTCTATGATTTTAATAAAACCCTTTTGTCAAAGTTAGATGCAGGCGTCATGAAGATATTGAAGTTGTGGCTCGGGCTCGCACTAACGGCTGATTCATCGGCTTTATTCAGGGATCGCAATAGTTTTGGGATAAGCCTAAAAAGGCTATCGGAGCTCTATGAACACCTGAGAGTTTCCAAGAAATATATCCTGGGGTAATCCCATGTTGACGTCGTTACATCGCTCCTAAAAGACAAATATGCCCCAGAGCTAGAGTCAAGGCTTCATTTCCACAAGCAGTTTATGATAGGAGCACAAAGTGACAGAGTAGGGTTAGGATCAAGTAAGAAAGTCCAAGATACGGATATATTGAAGTATTTTATTCGGCAAGACGAGAATGATAAATATAAGATCCATGCAATGAGTTTAGAAATGCAGAACGAGTTAGACATAGGGTTAGACATAGGAAATTTTTGCATCACATTAGCACTAAAATGGCGCACCTTAATCCATGATTGGTCGCCAGCATTGCTAAAATTCTATCTCAATGCTTTCCAGATGACTCTTCCAGATCAGAGTTATTTAGTAAGATGGGGTAAAGGTACCGAAAACACTTGCTATATCTTTGGGAAGGCAGTTGGAACTGCTAGGCACTTGTTAGTGGGATGTAAGGTACTCCTCGATAGCGGTCAATACTCGCGTCGTCACGATAGGGTTCTGAAAATCATACTTGAAGCGGTTAGTCTTTAACCATACCATCAAGGTCAACAAATATTACGAGCTCACTAACGAACTCACTCGAAATAAATGAAACTAGTATTATTCGGATTTACTACGCGGATTTTATTTAGTAAATCCGAATAATACTAGTTTCATTTAAATGAATACTCGCGAAAATTTCAGATCTCATCACTCGAAATAAGTTCGTCGTGGATTTATCCGCGGTAGAAAGGTATAACGGCTAAATCACTCTACAGCCTACTAAAAGACTTGGGCCTGTCCAGAACTCACATCAATTCATTCTTGGAACGTACTTCGAAGGCAGCCCTATTATATTTTTTTTCAAATTTCGTTAGGTAGGGAGAGGAGCTTGGACAGGTGAACGTTTCACGCGCGTTAGTTAGAGGCCCCTTAAACCTACACCTGGGTCGCAAGTCCCAGGCACTGTTGAAGCTCCTCTCCCTGCAACGCGATGGACCCGGCACCCGCACGGTGAATCCATTGAATACTAAGAGGTTTTTTCTCATTGCAATAATTCCGACAAAATAATGGTTTCTATGGAATCCTTTTTTTAATAATGGACTTCCTAACAGTTTGCTTCTATAAAATTAAATTTTCAGACCATTGATGTTGCGACATGTTTTCCCAATACGCGACATGTTTTGACGACTACCCATTGACTTAAATAATCATCATCAATGTAGACTAAACTGACCAGGTTTAGTTTTAACAATTAAGTTATCCTAAAAACCATATTTTTACTTACTTAGCGATGACATATATTGGACTACGAACATAAACATATAAGCATTTAGCCACCCAGCAATCCTATCCCTAACTTTTTGCCAAAAGAGTAAAACGATATACAGCGCTGTTGGCGTATAATTAATTGATTAAATGCTTCGCTTGCGCCTGTGCTTGTGCAGTGTATATATATATATTTTTGACATAAGTTTTGTTTTTTTTTAATTGCATTTATTTATGTCCACTTATAAGTAAACATGTAACGTAATCAGCAAAAATGTATGATTTTTGTGAAATATTAAAAATGTTGTTTTACAGTAAGTACTTAAAAAAATAGATTATGACTGACTTGTTTCCTTTTCTTATTTATTTCTTCTAAGATTTTTTATAAAATTCTCATGAAATTTAATTTATTATAATAATAAACTAGTGCAACTTTTAATATTTATTCTATGAGAAAAATCATGTGATGGGGCTTGCTAAGAATAAGTCTACAAAGTGTCCAATGATACCTAAAAAGACAAAAATAAAAAGGAAAAACACCTATTTAGAAAATAGCTAATGATATCTAAGATTTTTACGAGTACACATTTAAATGAAACTAAGGTTTTCGGGTAATACTACGCGTTGTTTATTATTTTATTTAATTTAACTGTGCCAAAGCGAATAAATACTCTATTTTACACTAAAACTTTTAGCATCTACATCATTGCGCTGGATTCATTGCATTCACTTACTCAATTATATAAAAAATATATGTTTAGAAAAATAAACAAGTCTGTACAAATTTTCAGGAACACAAATTAAATGTTACCATCCTGAAACTTCAATAACATAACTATCTATCTTAAAGAACCTTTTATTTTTTGGAGCACGTTCCTGAACTTGTATATGTTATATTGAATCTTATACGTGACTGATATATATGCTTGAAGTTTTTGTTCTGTAAACATCGTTTTAAAAACCGTATCATAGTCTATACGTAGTCAACATTTAATTTCGATTCTGTGTTTAGCTAGCACCTGAGAGTACTTTGTTATAGAAATTAAGACAGGACCTAAATATATAACTAGTATTGCTAAAAAGGCAAAAGATAAAATTATCGAGGTTTTATTATATTATTTTATTCTATTATTCAATTTTTATTTTTCCTAGATAATCAAACTTGTCTTAGTTCATCAAAAACATAGGCGTTTACATTTAAACATCACAACCATTTTAAAATAAAAAAAAAATTACAATAGCTATATAAAGCTTAACAACATAATGAACTAAATTATTCAAGTTGAGTTTATTTCATGAAAACCACAGTTCCGATTGCAGATAATTATTATTATTATTTATGCATATTGTTACAAATATTTCAATACAATAAATATTTCATTTAAAAAAGAATTCTTCGGAAATGAAGAACTATGAAATCAGTGTTTAAATTAAAAATATACTGATATTAACTGTTTTAAATAATTTGCAAAACTTGTTTTAAATACGTCGAAAATAAAATTAAACGTTTTGCATTTAATATCACAATGACCAGTCACTAATAGCATGTTCTGTTTGTTAGTTGCAAACTGTTAGGAGTATAAATAATGGTGTCTGACCCAAGCATATTTAACATGCCGTTCCACTGGAAAGTTTGTCACGTTTAATCGGTTACACCCTAATGACTTTCACTCTAAGCACGATCTATATAATATATTGTTAACTGGGATGTGTTTTAACATATAATTTTTAACATTTTTACGTTTTTATTGAATTTATGAAAAGTTTATTTTGTGGGTAGAAATTTAAATAATTTTTGATATACTTATGTCGAAATTTATGTAGATTACTCCGCAAATACAAAATAACTAAAAAATAAATCTGTATTATTAAACTTTTTGCCTTCAAACAATTTCTTTTAGCAAGGAAACATATAGTAACCGAATTTATCACATATAATTTTATTATCTTTTGTCATCACATTCCTTTGTTTAAGTTGTGTTAATTACATTAATATATTAATTAAAGTTTTATTAAAAATCAATAGTATTATGAAATTACGAATGTGATTCTTAAAAACACATGCTTTGAAACCCTTAAACGGCTGATACAAACTATTTTCAAACAGATTTTTATGATATCTTGTAATAATGTTTCGAAATCAATTACATTTTTACAACTTTATATATTTGCGACATCGTTTAAGTAAGCAAATTTTATATAATACAAATCTGCAACGGTGAGCCTAATGCTAACGACAGTTTGTTTTTAATTAAATCACACAAACACATTTAATATAAATAATTACCACTTGTTTCCTACCTCAAGCACGCAATATTGCGTGCTTTTGAAATTCGCATTTTCGTGTACAGTAAAAAGGGCACTTAATCTTGTGTATTTAATATGGAGTAATAAAGGAGGATTCATAATAACAGTTTAATGATAAAAACAATAATGAATTAATCACTAAATTGGCTAAGTATTGTTTTTTATTTACTATAAAATTTGATATAACATTTAAAAAATCCTATTGTTTATGTTTTTAATAAATCCCAAATTTAAATGCCAAGTTTCATAACGATATAAATGTTTCATATCATATATGCAAATTTTTGTGAGATTTGTTCTAATAAAGAAATAGTTTTGCTTGAATAAAAAAAATTATTAAGATTTCAACTAAACCACCTTTCATAATAACTGTATAAATTTCTTTCTAAATATTCATTCCTTCTATGAACCACGTTAACTATGATAATTCCTTGCTTCTTCGAGGGATGTAATTCTTTTATAAAATGAAGAAATTTAGCAAGGCTAGAACACTACTAAAATTATTAATGCCCTTCTCAGTTACTAAAATCAGATTGAATTAGGTTTTATTTTTCATGACTGTGAACATAATAAAAAAACATTCTTTGTTGAACGTATTACGGAGTTCTTTCTCTTAATAAATAAAAGGAAAAAAATTGTTCCTTACATCCCGGCCCTTAAGCGGTGTTGCTTCCAAGAATGATTTTCGACAAACTGACCGTTTCATAGGCGCTCCTTTATCCTCACTACCAACAGATATATATGTTCATTTTGTAGAAAATAGTTAACAAATAATATATTAGCATACCTGAGCGCGGGTATTGTTAAGAGAATTAGTATAAGAATTAGACATAATACATGATTTAGGAGACATTATAAAATTGTAAGATAAATAGGTGACCTATTGAAAAATGACTCGAGAACATTAAGATCGCATATATGATACTCGATTAGTATTGAAAAAAAAGAGTTATATCGATTCAAAAAAAAAGGCGGGAAACGATTCATCTTCATGACCCGTATAAGTTATGTAAATAGTGAGTTTTGTCTCTTTTAGAGTACTTGACCTTATATAATTAATAACATATTACTGTCTAGTAAGAAAATTTAAATTGACATTAAAGAAGTTCGTTAATGTGGGTCCCTACAAGTTTAATATAAAGAGTAAGTGAATACTCCTTAATATATTCAAAACAAATTTTACAATTAAGCTTGATACAAATGTATAAAAAATATTAGACATTATTTAATGTTTTAAAATAATCCAAATTATAACAAATAAAACTACAATGTATGACGCCGTTGTGAGATAAATAAATAAGTATTGAATTTTAATCCCCAACAAACTCAGGCCCAACAATGTTTATAGTATGCACAAGCACATATTTATTCTTTATTACATTGAATTTAACTTTATTTTGTAAAATTGTTTTATATTTAAATTGATTTTGCAAAAAGAAGTTGTATTTTTGTTGTAACTAAAGTATAGCTTATATTCTGTTATATTTTTATTAAACGTATATTTCATAATGTAAAAAAAAAATCATATAACAACTTTATCACGATAATTGCGTTTATTAAGTCGTTTTCGAAAGGTAACATAATTTTTTGTCTTTTTTTGCAATTTACATTACGCCTAATAATAATCGCATGTAACTCAAAACAGATTAGATATTGATAAAAATTGTATTATTTTATTCTTTTGTCAAATAATATTATCGAAAAAAAGTGTTTTTTAGGTTTCTGAATGCTGTTTAGTGATAGATGAGATTTTTAATATTAAGGTTGATTTTTTTAGACAAGAAGCACCTGAAATACTTTGCTTAATTACTTAATAGTTTACTTTGTAACTAGTTTACATCGAAAATAAAACTGTAATTGATTTGAGCAAACTAGTATATTATACTATGATCACGATCCATTGACTGTAAATAAAATATAAAATATGAACCATCAAAAAAGTTAAGTAATTAAATCCTCTGAATAGTTTATCTACGAAGTATAATATGTTTTCGTTTCTTCCAAACATATATTGTACTGTATAAAATAAAATATTTCTTTAAATATTTCTTATAAAATATTTCTTTTTAATTATTTTATGGTTTTGTATATTTGTTTTGTTGGTTGAAATGGTGTGTTCTTATTGTAAGATATATAAATAGGCAGTATAGCGGTACAGCAGCCCAAAAATAAAACCTATACTTGAGATGATTTGTTTATTTAATTGCAATGATTTATTTAAAAAAAATATTTTGCAATTTATAAAAGTATAGAAAATATTATAATTATTGACTTTTTTCCTAAATAATGTCTCCAGATTGATAATGAAATTCAGGTTTAGAGTTGGAAGTGACTGAATATAATGTAACTATTAATTACTCGTAGGAATTCATATACCACAACACCACTATTACCTGTAACCAATATTTATATAATATAGATAATAGACAAAACATCTTCTCGTGTTTTAAAAATATATATCAGGAGATGTTTTGGTGCCATCCAGACCAAATTGAATTAATGCCTGCCACTGACACTTCGATAGACATTCTTCATAGTGACTGTCATTGGAAAATAGAATTTATAAATCTTATATGAAGATTAATATATAAAGTAACTAGTTTTTTGCATATTCGACTTTTATCAATTCATTAATTTCATTGTAGTATATATTTGCACAGCCTAAGCTTTCTTTTCCTTAAATTCTGAAGGTAGAGTTGAATTTTAAAATAAAACCTCTGTGACATTGATATATTTGTTTCGCAGAAATAAATAAATATATATTTATAATAATAACATTACTCTAATTGATGGTGAAATAAAAAAAAATTAAAGATTCTTGCGGTTTTATTTGTTCTTTCTTAAAGATGTCAATGTCAAAATTGTTTGTATGTATTTATGAGACAAAAGTTGCTTGTTGAATATGTTCCATAACAAAAGCCCAATATAAAATACAATATTTACTTGGGAGACAAGAATTAGTCTACTTACTATCTTATAGTTCTAAATGAAGAAACAATGTTTTTGAAATACTAACTATTATAACTTGTAATTTGCATGAAAAAAATATATTTTTATGTAGTCAACAAAGACGAAAATAAGAAGAAATTAAATTGATTCTGTCCGCTTGGCCTTCTTGTCTTAATGAGTTTTCCCAAAGAACAATGACTACAATTAAGAAAGAACATAGTGTAATCTTTTCTAGCTGTCATATACTCACAAAAGAAATATTGCTTCAATTCTAATACCATAAATAATTTATAAAATTGTGCGTAAAAGGGATAATGAATTCTAAGTACAGTTTAACCTTAGGTGTACTTAAAAGATAAATTCTAAAAAAGAAATGAATTTAATCGTAATAATAAAAAATATCAATACAAAAAAATAAGTTTTTCTTGGCTTTCACGTTAAATATATGCCTCAATGACATATATTTTAAGAGCTTATCGGAGAAAATAATTTCATATTTATATAATGTTGAAAACCCGTTCGACACGATCATAGTTGTGTTTTTTGTTTATTTCGGAGTGTATAATATACTTACATATTTAAATTCAACTATATAAACTTTCCCATTGATTTTAATTTATAAAAAAACTGATGATCCATTAAATAATAATTATAACATTTAAGATATGAAAGATAAAAATAAATCATTAGTAGTCAAGACCTCGAACTGTTAATAACAATTTCAATCTATGTTTTACACTACGCCCTAAACAATAAAAAAGATAATTGAGACAACAGGTGCATCTTGCAAATTAGTTCAAGATTTAAATAAATAAGTAATCAAATTACACAAATACCTTAAAACACCTCCAAGTCCCGATGAACAGCTGCAGCAATAATCTTTCACTTTCCCCTCCTCCGTAGCTCGACTATAATGTGACATGCGATAGATGGTTAGAATTATTTAAAGTAAAAATAACACAACAAAAAATAATGATTATTAAATAATAATTCTCATAAACGGCAATGGGCTAAAGTGTATAATAAAGTGTCTAGTATAGAATAGATTCCAAATTTACCCGCATATTTTAAATTAAGTATTTTGACTCAGACAGTAGAAGACGCTACTCGTGTATAGAAGGAAATGTTATTTTACAGTAATCTCATTATTATAAACATCTTAATTCATAAAGTGCCACGAATGTGAATAGGGCACAAGTGCCACAGACATCTAATCCATCTCGAGCTTCCACATCTCATCACATATAAACGATCTTAATATTCTGCAGTAAGCCTTTGTATAATACTCATAAATATAAATGATCGTGCATAAACTATATATGTAACATACATAATACTATTTAAAATATAAAATTTCCTTATAAATAATAATTCGTGTTGCTTGAGATGTGTCAAATTATATATTATACAGTTTTGTAAAAAAAGGATGGATGAGTCTCAGAGACAATTAATAGTCACTCAAACCAAATATAGATATGAATGAAAAAAAAATTACTTACTGAATTTTCAAATAAAGTATCATAACATATCGGAATATTTATCGTGCACTGAAAAAGTGACCGTTTTTAAAGAATTTCAATAATATAGATTGTCTTAAGTTATCTCTTACTGATAATGTGCTTCAATCTTTGAAACTTGCTGTATGGTTCAGTAAGCACTGTATCTATATTTAACGTATAAATGTCAGAAAAATCATCATGTAGGTATTTAACCATTGTTAACAATACGTCATAATTCGATTATGTGGGTAGTTCATACTTTTAATGTGTTTATTCTGTTAAGTGTTTATGTTTTCTATAAATGACTCTAATTGTTAAGGATCTTCGGTAAGTTATTACTGGGGCTTTGATAGTATATATGTTTATTTGAGATCTAATGCAAATGCAATGATATACTGACGCCACCGTATCGAGGCGCCGACAAATAGGTATACTATGTTAATTTACATAATTACCATAATCTGGCCAAAACAAATGAAGCATAAACAAAGTTTTTTCTTAAAAAAAGCTGATTAAGTTTTATTATTTCTTTTGATTGTCTTTTTAATTAAAAAGTTTTTCTTTTTGCTCCCAGAATTCAATTTTAAAAATATAATTTTTGTACTAATTAAAAAAAAATCCTTAGGTTCCCTTTTTGATTTTCAAGAAAAATCGATTTTAGTTTTATTTACATTTCATGAAAATATATTGAATTAAAATATTTTTAACATAGACAACAACTCATTATATCCCACATAACCCTAGCCGTTGGTTTTGTTGACATATATTTGTTTCAGAGGCCCCGGCACATGTAGGATGCCGAACATCTAGAAGTTGAGTAGCAGCATGTAACGCATGCCCGTATCATCAATAACCTTGCCGTGTCTCGCCAACATCGCAATAACAAATTGAAGGAAGCCACGGTTGAGCGCAAACTATTCATATTGCCATATGTGAAAGATATTATACCTTGCAACATACTATTATAGATAACACACGCATGAAGACTAGCTACCGTTAGTAAATATGATTCAGAAGGTTTGAGATGCTGAAAATTTGACTAACAATAACAAAGATAAAACCAATCAAACCAATCCAGAAATATAAGGGAGAGTGTAACAAATTTTGAATTTCATCTTTTAATGAAATTAGGAAAAACACTCTATGAAAATAATAAAACAAGTTTTTCGTAGTGGAATTTTATTGTTATATATTAAAAAGGTACGTTTTAACACAAATAATTGAATAATACTTCTTTTAATACTAATACTTCATTAATTAATATTAATATTAATACTTCTTTCGACATAAGATAATTCTTAACTTGCAAATCACTGCTATGAAGTGAAAAGAAATTTCTATGCGCAAACGAATACTTAATTTCAACACAACAAACAATAAAATTTACAATAAGTGAATTCAATATTGCAATAATCGTTTTCATACAAAATACCACACGACCTCAAATATGATGATATTTATTTGTAGAACAAAATTATTAATAAAAATGATATTTGATTTATTATTTGTTCAAGTGATAAAAATATCTTATATATAACAATCTTATACATAACAAACTTCGGCATTGCAGTTATTATTAATTTAAACGCTTGTGGCCTTAAAGGACAAACCCAACAAGCTATTAAAATTAATTAACAATCGAGATCGACCTTACAATAGAGTCTAAAATGAAAACGCTAAATAAAAATTAACTTTTAATGTTTCATACACTGGATCATTTTAAAAAATAACCATTAATTATGGAAATTTAAAATGATTTATTCAACGACTTTTAAAGTGCACTCTACATTACAAACCAGTTCAAAACAAAAAGGTTGCCGATAAATTCTATGATGGTCATCAAATATATCTTTAGTCTAGTTTTGTAGTTGTACTTTAAGCCGACAAGGCCGATAAAATCTTCCGTTTCGTCGTCGGAAGCTGGTAGACGATTATTTTTTCTAGTTTGTGTCTAGACTAAGTTCCTGATGACAATTTATTTTGGCCATAAGCCAGTCTCTGTATTATTTCATATTTTGAATAATCTCAAAAAGTTTTTCAATGTTTTGCTAAGATATTACATTGGCTACTTACATCTACTTTGCTTATAAATTAAGCCTTTAGCCAGATCAGTTGTAAAGTTGTCATTAAATAAAATGTTTGAAAAAATTGCTATAAGAACCGACAACATTAATATTTTTATAAGTTATTGTTTAAAACTTTGCTGCTGCTACTGCTGATAAACTTGCTGATAATATGTAACGAAGTATGTATTATGAATTTCAAATTATTAAATTATCAATTGTTTATGACAAAACAAATATTTGTAAAATTAAAGAATGATAAAAAGGATTTTCGTGAGGGCAAAAGCATCTTGAATATAACAGACATTTAAAAAAATTCCAAATACATAATTCTGAAATTTTCGTTGCTTTACTTAGCGATAGAAGGAAATTACAGTTTATTGACTGTATCACTTTTTGATAATGAACCTTATAACCCGAGGTATAATTGCCAAACGGGAATAAACTTTCAGATGATCATAATAACCCATAAATCACCATGTAAAATTTAGAGAAATACTTTGTTTGTTTTGTTATTTAATGTTGTTTTTTTCTATTTCCGATGAATGTATGGAAAATTTATTCAGATATAAATTGTTCTACTCTTTTGTTTCGATTCATAAATCTCATTATTTATGTATCCCAAATTTTCCACACTTTTTCTTCGATGTATGAAATTAATGTATTAATAAACTATACGAAATAACACTTATGTTGGAAGAACTTACAAGACTATCACTGGACATTAGATTAATAGTCTTTCAAAATACAAGAGCTACTTGATTTTTATATGTACAAAAAAATTTTATTCACAAAACCCGTTTCTGTGAAAAATTACTAAGTAATTTCTATTTGAATTAACGGTTTAATCAGATTGACCCATTTCCTTTCGTTTCATTTCATTTGAAATAATGTTCATTATTTCGAAATAGCCACAATACTTGACCTGCAACAGAAAATGTTAAGATTTAGCAAATAATGTCACAGCTACTTTAAATTAATGGTTGGTCACAGTTTGAAATAAAAAAATTAAAAATATTCATTTCGCAATATTCATATAACTTCATTGGGCAATTACTATTCGTTGTTAATTAAAAATCTTCTTACTTCTGTTTTCCTTAAAATCTAATTTCAAAATAACAGCAGATCATTAAGGAACAGGATTATTAAGTGATCGAGATTAAGTCCTGTATAAGACGACTACTTTTCAATCATAAAAATATATTATGTCTCATTCAACCGCTTCTCAACATTAGCTTAAAAGGTGTATACTTACATACAAATAAATTATAACAGTGGCTTAATAATTAAATTATTGAAGTATGGTAATAACAACTGAAACAAAAATACTTATATTTATTCTATTCCGGATACAAACCAATAAACTGCTAAAGCAACGGATACAAAAGAAAAATTTGAGACTCAATTTATTTTTACCATGAAATTGAATATGAACGCAATACAGAGGATGGACAAGCGATTCCGCCGTCTATACAATTTTATTCTGTTAAGCTTTAAATATAAAAGACTTTCAAATTAGTCTTGCAGCATTGCATTCTACAAGATCAATTGGTCTTTTCCAATTTCGCCAAGGCTTTAAAATGATTTTACTATCACGTACAAAACATGTAAAACTTAGTAAAAGTTTATTTGTTTTTAGATATTCCACTAAAAATTTAACCAATAATACAAGTGCCGCCATCCGTGTCGTAATTAATTATAATATTCTATAAATTCCCATATTGATATGGGAAACGAGCCTGAGTCACCAATAAGAGAAATTAATTTGTGTGTATATTTTTATATTTCTAATTATACATAGTTACATCCATAAAATTTGTGCATCACTTTCATATTAACAGTTCATGTACTAAAAAAAAGAAATTCAAAACATTAATATTATTTTTCACTTGCATTATTATAAAGATTAACTTTGGTAAAAAAAATATTTTACTTAACAGTAACAAATATACGTACATTTATAAATACTCACTTTAATAAAACATAAATATTATTCAAAAACTTTAAATCATCAACAACATCAACATAAACATCTCCAATTAGAGAACATTATCAGACTTGATAAATAAATATAAAATGGGTTAACTTTTTTTTTATTAATTTATATACAGAAATATAAATAAATAAGATCTTCAGCTTGTGTTTTATACACTAAAATTATATAATATAAATATATATGACACATCAAAAATAGTTGTTGAATAATATTTCTGTGTTGTATTTAGAAGGCTGAAAACTTTGAACAAAAAATATACATTATTAATGTAAGGTCATAAAGAATATTTGTGACTACTTTATATTGATATTCTACTAACGCGAATTATGAAACACTGCTTACTATTCATTATTTAATAAATTTAATTATATTTTAATAAAATTATATTGGCAGTGGAATGACATGAAAATTTTATCTTTGAAAAAAAGATATAACATTAGTGTATTTGAACTATGTAATTATAAAGTGCATGTAAAATAAAATAATGTAAACATTGAAGAATTATCGTAGTAATTATTTTACAAAATCTACATAAATACATATAATATATAATCTAAAAGTAGTAACTCTTTAGGTTGTTAATTATAATCTGTGTATTATTAAGTAAAAAAAAACAATTTTTCATCTTTATTTAATTAAAACTTGATTATCTTAAATAAAATAAAACTTACATACAAGTTCTAACTTTTTTTGGTTACATTTATTCTAATAAATGTAACCAAAAAGTTTCTTCTCATCATATAATTCAGTTAACACTTATATTTTAAAAGTGGAAAAGAAAAAAATTTTCCTCTTTAATGTCAAAAAACTCTCTAAAAGTTCTCATATTGACTAAATGTAAATTAATATACACTAAATTGATAAAAATTATAACTCTCACCAAGTGTTCAGCTCATAAATAATAATGTGTTATCCTTTTTTAAAAAGTATATTTTAATTTAACTCTGAATCAACCTAAATGGCTTTCGATTTTATTGAAACAATTAGTAAATTCAAGAGAACTGCCTTGTTGCTTTTTTTATGAAATGAGAAATTCCTTTAATTTTATATAATTTTACTAGTTTACAAGTTTTATTACCATCTATATTATTTTAATAATATGTCTGGTAAGAAGTCAAACGTTCCTGTCACTATTAAATAAGATTGATGCGATAACATACAAAAAATTGTTTTTACTTCTCGAAAGCGAACATTTTTACATAATTCTTAATGCATGGTATTAAAAGAACAAGAAAATAATTTGAGAACATTCCACACAAAATTAAGATTAAAGTTAATAAATTGATATTAAAAATAACACTGTTCTATTTGTTTAAATGAAACTACTATTATTTTAATATACCACGCGGATTTTATTATTTAAAAAACTACATAATCCCGACGTTTCGGTTACTTTGCAGCAACCGTCATCACGGGCAGACGAGGTGTGAAGTTATATGTAGTAATATCTAGTTTTTAAATAATAAAATCCGCGTAGTATATTCGAATAATACTAGTATCATTTAAATGAATAAAACTCGCGAAAATCTTAGATCTCACTATTCTATTTGATTATTATATATTTGATGCTTTGTAACCACAATTAGAATGTTGAGTTAGTGATAGCAATAAGAAAGCTGATATAGTAAAACCACCATTCGCAGCAATTAAGCTTACGAGAGCTTCACCACCTAATGCAGACTAAACCAAAACATGGCATTGTTTCATTGTGTTATATTTGAAATTCAAATCACATAGCCACTTTTAGCAACTACTATTAACAACAGATTATTCGATTTTTGTGTTTATATACTTTGACTCAAAATAAAGCTCTTTTAAATATGTATACATGTTTAATGTGTTTCAAAATATATATTTTTTCAATATTTTATTCTACATTTCATCAACAGACAACACTTCTTCTCCAATTTTCTGATTTGAGGTTATATTGAATTATAAAATCTATTCTGTCTAAAACACAATTCATGTTTTAGCGGCTTAAAATAAATAAATATGGGAAAATAGGGATATAATTCTCTAAATTAATATTCTAAACATTAACTAAAATGTCTTTTGTATTGAAGTTTCCAGTTTGAGTTAATATTGTATTGCCCTCTTGAAAATATCATTGGTAATTTGGCAATTTGTGTTGAATTATGTGGTTTGAAATTGAAATTTTCATTCGTAGCTAGTTATTTTCGAACGATGATAAAAGCTTTTTCATAAATAAAATAAGTTCAAGTTTATAATATTAATAAAAACGTGTTTTCCTACATAAAGCTGAAACAGAATTAATGAATTAAACTATGAAATAATTAATAACAATGAATTATATTAATAAACATGTTATATATTACGATATTTTGGTTCTGTTAAAGAACAAGGTTTTTCGTACAAAGATCTTGCCACGGGTTACTCCTTAAAATCTTGTTTTCGATTTCATGAGAATGCTCTTCAATTAAACAGGACACTAAAATGAAAAAAATATATAGTTTATCTACTACAAACCAACAGGTACTTTGATTTATTTATCCACATATTATAAAATAATGAGTTCATTATTTTGTTATAAATAACTCGCTCTAATAATATGGATCAGAAATAGTTGTTTGACCAAGTCTTTTTCTATTTCATATATTCTATATCTCAAACCAAATCGTTCGCAAGTCATAAATGTGGATATTTGTAAAGATGCCGTCAGTATAAGGAGAAATAAATCATATTCATATTTTATATGTCTTTAAGTTGAAGAGTAGATGTACTGACTAAGGTATTAGTTAGCGCCGCGGACGCGATGGGGAGTGGTATGATGTAACGTGGGGGGGAGAGAAGAGAGATTATTTAAAGAGCATGTTTAGATAAAATTATTCTTTTTGTGAGGAATTTGAAAATTAACAAGTGATTTGCGAAGAATTTGTACATTTTAAATATTCTCTTTCAAAATTCAGATGTGTCGTGTAGTTAAATTAATGGAATATTTTATTAATTTGCCTTCTTTTTAATTATATACATTTTACTACCCGTATTCACAATATACGTATGTCTCAACTGTAGGCTTTCCGCTGTTCTTTTTTACGCCCTGTGTAAATCACTTGCTTCGGCCACGCTAGTCTAATTTCAAACTATCTGAATACTAAATAATATAAGATGTTTTCAGTAGCCGGATTGATAACTCAATATAATGGTAATGACAAGAAATATAAAACCGACCCACTGAAGGTATAGAAAGTAGGAAAAAAATAAGGTTCCATAACTTTCTAAATGTATAAACCGTTAACTTTTACTAACTTTCTCTTAGCGAGTAAATATATTTTTCAAATTCAACTTCGATTTATGGACGCCGTCTATACAGGAATATTAGTAAAGTTGGAAATCTCTCATGGCTGAAGTAAAAGTTTCCCCCTTTACAAATAATGTTATTGACACGGCATATTCATAGCTTTTATTTTGTTATACATTTCTCTTATAAAATGGATTAATATTAATTTTGGTTTGATTTTTTTTAACTTAAATAAATATATTTAAGACAACAATATTAAAACAAAATAATCTGAAATTATGTAGATTACTTGAGGTGTTCGAACAGACGAAAAGAAGAGAACCAAGTAATATACAATAATCACGTTTACAAGTAATGTGTTTAATCAAACTAGCGCTCGAAGCACTAATATACTAAGTTACTACTAATTTCAAAAGAAACGACTTACCGTTTCGAGTCCGAATCGTACGACTTTTGCTCGTTTTACTAAGCTACACTGTACTGTAGAACGGCATTTTCCAGAATATAAACGCCCCTGTCAAGTAGCTCGCATCAAACTGTTTATGTGCCGCGATTCTTTTTGTCTAATAATCTGAGGTGATGTCAATAATAATTTTTTATGACAGTAGATAAATAGTTAAATAAAATTTCAAGTGATATTTTCGGAAATGATAAATATGTATATTACTTTAATAAGTACCCTACAAAATATTATGAATAACATAACATAGTCTAAAGATGAAAAAACTGTTTAATAAAATGAAAAAATCCATTGATTACCGTTACCATTTACTGTCCACTGAATTGTTATAAATAAAGCGAAAATATAATAATTATGAACTATTTCATTCAAATTTATTATAATCCAGTCACAGTTTTTAAAACAGTTTTAATGTCTTTCAAGAAAAAACAAAACAATTTTTGTGTATAAAAAAAAAATTAGAACTAAGGTAGCATACTTTAGTCTGAGAAGGTCGTCCTCAATCAATTGTTTTGCCCTACTAATATCATCGAATATATCCTAATTACTTAAAGTCACCATTATTTATTTATATGTAAATCAGCAAAGATTTATATTTGTTGTTATTATTCTATTTTCAATTTTCTTGTTTTATCATTTTTGTTTTACATTAGTGCTAAATTTGTCTTCTACGTCTTTTTAACAACTGTCCCAATCTTTAGACTTGACAACTCAAATGTAGAGTGAGCAGAGAGCATCGCATAATTTCGTTCTAGTGACTTAACAGAAAACGTACGTACGTACGTTTCATTCAACTCAGTCATATTTTGTTGAGTTTAGATATGAAAGTTTCATGAAATAACTTAGGTAGTTTTGAGTAATGTCCTCTTTTCTATTTTACCTAATTTTTTTTGTAAAGAATGTCAGTCTCTAACGATCACATAAATTTATGAACTTTTTTTGGGAACTAACGCCTGAATAATCTATTACCGGACGGTGTTATTTATAATTTAAATAACGAATAGTTTTAGGAACAGATAAGAGTCTTTTATTAAACATATCCTGAGTTGCTCGTAGCATCAAGGTCACTGTCATAATTGATGGCATCTAAGTTATGGTTAATTTATTACATACATGACATACGTTTTAAAATTACATTAAATGTTGAGTCTTATTTAGTAATATCAAACTAACTTATAGCCACAACAGGTAGACTCGAAAGTAATAGACATTCTTATAATCTTCAAATCTCACTCAGTGCAACAAATGTGTAAAACATATTGAATGCCTAAATTGCATACAGTTTTATTGCAATTGCTTAGTAAATAAAGTTTTATTAAGACGTGCTTGAAAATGAACTTGCATATCTTCATTATATTCAGAACACATTGCGGTTGAACTGGAATGAAGTTTTATTGCTACGTCTGCTGTTTTACAGCGACTGGTTCGCAATTCAGTAATTGCTCTGTAAGTTAGTAAAATTGAAGTAAGATGTATGGCACAAAGATTCAGCTTAATTTACTAATTATCATAAGGTATGCACCATTTTAAACATAGATATTACACTTATATCACAGCTATACAAATAATTCTAAGGTGGCAATTTATAAACACAAAACTTACCATATAGTTATATAGTCAGCAAGTGGGTGAAATATTCTTCTTACTCAATTTTTGTACTCAAACCCTTAATCATCCGGAAGATATTGCCTTACTTAATTCCATTATTATAAATAATATGAACGAAAGAAAAAAACCAATGCCACTAGACGTACAAAAGAATAATACCCAAAATCGAACTTTAATTTTCTATTTGTGAGAGGAATAAAATTCTCCGGTCTGGCAGACCAGATCTGCGGTTTAATACATTAACATTTTGGCAACATATAAATCACAGACGTATTATCAGTAATTCCCAGAACCTGAATGGCTTTTAGATACAATGCTTCATATTAAAATAAACCTCGTTGTAATAAAAATGTTTAATTTTAGTGGTTTAATTGAAATAATGATAGTTCAGTATATATCCAATATTATTGACCTGAACAAGCTCAAAAACTATCCCAGAAATTATGTTATTACGGTATCGGCAAAATATCAAGATTTTTAAGAATATTATCCTATTTTATTCGATTTTGTGACTTGTTTATGATTTCAATAAAACCCTTCTGTCAAAGTTAGATGCAGGCGTCATAAAGATGTTGAAGTTGTGGCTCGGGCTCGCGCTAACGGCTGATTCATCGGCTTTATTTAGGGATCGCAATAGTTTTGGGATGAGTCTAAAAAGGCCATCGGAGCTCTACAAACACCTGAGAGTTTCCAAGAGATACATCCTGGGGAAATCCCAGGATGACGTCGTTACATCGCTCCCAAAAGACAAAGATGCCCCAGAGCTAGAGTCAAGGCTTCAATTCCACAAGCAGTTTATGATAGGAGCGCAAAGTAACAGAGTAGGGTTAGGGTCAAGTAGGAAGGTCCAAGATACGGATATATTGAAGTCTTTTATTCGGCAAGACGAGAATGATAAATATAAGATCCATGCAATAAGTTTAGAAATGCAGAACGAGTGGTTAGACATAGGAGATTTTTGCATCCCATTAGCACTAAAATGGCGCACCTTAATCCATGATTGGTCGCCAGCATTGCTAAAATTCTATCTCAATGCGTTCCAGATGACTCTCCCAGATCAAAGTAATTTAGTGAGATGGGGTAAAGGTACCGAAAAGACTTGCTATATCTGTGGGAAGGCAGTTGGAACTGCTAGGCACTTGTTAGTGGGATGTAAGGTACTCCTCGATAGCGGTCAATACTCGCGTCGTCACGATAGGGTTCTAGAAATCATACGTGAAGCGGTTAGTCTTTCGGTAGCCAGAGCGCAAAAGGAAATAACCACAAACGAGCGATCAGTAGGTTTTGTGAGAGAGGGCACTAGGGCTATAAAAACAAATGTTAAGCCTTACTCCATCCTTAAAGCGGCTACGGATTGGACTATAATGATGGATACGTATGAAAAACAATACAAAATCCCCGAGGATATTTGTGCGTCGGCCTCCAGACCAGACATATTTATGTATTCGCGAATCTTAAAGCGCGTTGTGATGATAGAGCTTACGGTTCCTTGGGAAACCAACATCCCCAAAGACCATACCATCAAGGTCAACAAATATTACGAGCTCACAAACGAACTCACTCGAAATAGGTTCGTCGTGGATTTATACGCGGTAGAAGTGGGAGCGAGAGGTATAACGGCTAAATCTCTCTACAACCTGCTAAAAGACTTGGGCCTGTCCAGAACTCACATCAATTCGTTCTTGGAACGTACTTCGAAGGCAGCCCTAGTAGGTTCTTTTCAAATATGGTTAGGTAGGGAGAGGAGCTTGGACAGTGGAGGTGAGCGTTTAACGCGCGTTAGTTAGGGGCCCCTTAAACCTACACCTGGGTCGCAAGTCCCAGGCACTGTTGAAGCTCCACTCCCTGCAACACAATGGACCCGGCACCCGCACGGTGAATCCATTGAATGCTAAGAGGTTTCGTCTCTATAAAATAAAATTCCTTTAAAATTATTAATTTTTTCGTCGTTGACCTCTAGACTAACACTGATATGATTTGTGCTTCTTTGCTAACTAAGGTTTTGCCAGCGAGATCCCTTTTGATTCTTAATATTCCATTTAGATTTCCACACTTTTGAGAAAGGCATGAAAGTCCGCAAAAGTACACCTTTAGCATGCTTATATTAGTATCAATTGACAAAAAAAACAAATTTATTACTACAATAAAACACAAAGTTATTTGGAATAAAAATGTTCCCAATTAGAATATCATATGTATTGGATATATATTTGACCTAATGGTTTACTTATTTTTTTGATATGTATCAAAAAAGAGAAAGATTTAAGGTACAACATTCTTTACAAGAACTGATAAGAACTTTTGTCACGTTAAATCTAAAATTGAAGCTGTAAACTTTATCTTTACTACGACGGTATTATATGCATCTTAACGCCACGAATATTGACGTGCAATCATTTATTAAAAAAAAAAATCAATCTTAATAATTGTCTCATATAAGTACTACAAGAATGTCTATCTGCTCTTTCAATTCGAAGACTTATTGTTGGGACTAAATCAAATATTTCTTAGCATAGTGCATTCATACAAATCTAAATATTTACAAAATTTCATTTTAAACTCTATGCCTTTTTATGTGATTGAAGAACGAACATTCATATACATTATTACAATACTGGGAAAGGGTGAAATGATAAATAGTCGAACATTATTCATAATTAACCTACCTAATGAATTGTGTTTGAAAAGAAGGGTAAAATTTGTGTAACAATTCTCTTTATTACATCTGAACCCAAAGCCTTTTTAGGATATCATGTTGTTACTGAAACAGAAGTGAAAAGTAATTTTAAAAATAGAGCCTTAATAATAATTTTATCAATTAAATTTAACAGTCCTAAACTCCTGCGGAAGCGGCTATTGGTTATATTGGAAACTAAATTTAAAGATTCTGCTTTTACGTTTTTATTTCTGCATTTTAAAAACTTCATTCGTTTTTCACTTCATTTAAATAAATTATTATTATTCTATTATAATATTATAAAATATTTTTTTAATATATATTAATATAAATTTCATAATATTTATTTTGTTATAAGTCTAATGATAATATTTTACTCTCTTTTAGAGATTGAAACTCTTTTATGCATTTTATATTTCATATTCTCGATTCTTTTTGCTCCAAAATTTTTAATCGGTCAGTGAAATGAGAAGTCTGCAACTTTATTTACGAAAACGTGCAACAAATAAATATGTGATAATCTCAAATATGTGCGGATTTTTGAAACTTAAGATTGGAGCAAACATCTTTAATCTAATGGACTCTTTGTTATAATAGACGTTCCAATACATTATTATATGATGCCCCATGACGTCAGACTAGAACAAAAATCGCACATCCAAATTTTTTGAATGCTTTCAAATGATATGATTATCAAGTTAAGTGCCTTAAACATTATAATCATTATTAGTTTTTAATGCTTTTAAATAAGGATGTTTTTAATGCTTTGGAATAAGATAAGGATTTATGATGAGATAAAATATAACGCCACAACGAATCAAAAATAATACAGTATATGTATTTTGAACTGAAGATGCTACCTAACAATGTAAATAGAAATTTCACTACTGTTCAATTTTTCACACGTTTTTTACACACAGCATTGAGTCATGAGAGACGCCGCCATTTTGGCAGAGTAACATCTGACTATACAGACCCAATTAATATATATAAAAGTAAGAGTTCTTATGAATATTCAAATATGAACGAAGTCTTGTTAAAAACTTATTGATGTACTAAAAGCTATTTCACGGTAACTGTACCCAACCAAGCCATGAGTTTGACAAACTTATAATATGTTCGTTCCATATTTGTATCCTTAAAAGTTATTTGATGTATTATATTCGTACTTTTTAAGCGAGTACTTAAAGTTTTTACTTTTTTTTATACTTTTTATGAACTATTAAGTTCATAAAATTTAGAATGATAAATTTGTTTTAGGCTTACGAGCCGGTTTACAAGCCCTAAAATATTTTTTATTGATTTTTCAAAGATACTTAATGTAGTTTAATCATCAAGACTGCTTATTTTTACTATTATCTTAAACTATTGCAATTTTGTATTATTTTTAAAATGTCATGATTTTTTTTTTATTATTCAAAAAATTGATAACAGGTACTAGTAATAATATCAATATTATTATTTACTAAACTTAACTTTGAAATAACTACACGATCAATTACAAGAAAATAATTTGACTTACTATGTATATAAGTATGTATCTATATATGCACTTAATTCAAGTAAAAATCACGATACCGAGCAATTGCACAACTTTCCTTATTTGAAATTATTTAACAAAAATATCTAAATGCGTCAATGTATTTTTTTGTGTTACTCATATTTTCATAATATTATAAAATAACTAATATTTTCGTTAAAAATTCTTCAATTACAAGACATTTTTGAAGTCCTTCGAGAAATATAAGTTTCATTTATTAAGCGGTAAAGTTGAAAAGCTATTCGAACTTCTTAACTTCTTTAACTTTCTTGAATACAGTAATTTCACGTTATAAATATACCTACATTTCCCTTTCATTATTTAGATTTTTTTTTTTTGAACATGATGACTCCTTCTGAATTTATCTGCTAAAATTTATAAACTATGTTGTTTATCTACTTCAATAATTTAGAATAAATACGTTAGAAATCACGATATTACATAAAAGTCAGTTTGAAATCCTATTCTTATTGATAAATTTCAAATATAATGTTATATATTTTTTATTAGAGCAACACTTTAATAATGGGTCGTAAAACTAGTCAAGTTAAGACAGAAGATTAAATTGTTTTCTACTTCAAAAGAAGAAGTAACAAAAATTACCATCACATCAATTTCAAATATCAAATATTAATTAAAATATGTCAAAATCGAAACACAAAATAATTATTATTAATCTACATATATGCTATGTTAATATGTGCTTTATATAAAATTATGGTTTTCGATGAATGAGTTAATTACTGATAGAGTTATTTATATAAAATAATATGTAAATATTTTATTGTTTTGAAAAAGACAAATACAATCAGAAAACAAAAACAGACCAAACAAAAACAGATTTATTTGTTATCATTGGTATAATTATCACCATTAAAATCATTGGTATAAATATATCCACCTCAGTAGATGGATCAAAAGTGTTCCATAATTTATTATAAAAATGGAATGAAAATGCATGAGAAAAAAGTTGTGTATTTTTTACTATTGAAAACTAAAAAAAAAATATTTATGATATTCAATATAATTATCTCGCATCGCATAAAGTCAAGCGACAACTCATTTAAAATTGTAAATGAAGTGAAAAGTTAAAACGCCCACGCCCACATTACAGTGACCCGGTTATAGGATTTTCAATACCTACATTGACATTTAATCCCAATGAGAAACGGGCCTTGTTATTTCCGACTCATAATCATATAATATCTGAATAAATGGGTTCATAACGTTCGCCAGAAAATCACAAGCCTTAATACCATAAATGGATTTATATTATTAGTGAACAACGTTTTTTTATTAATAACTCCGACTATTTATAAGGGGAGGGTAGTATAGAATAATTTCGATATATATTTAGAGTTAAAATTAGAATATATAACATGCTCACTTAAATATGAATTTCAAAAAAATATTTATATATATATGTCGAAGAGCCATGTCCAAGTTGATTATTAAGAGCTGTGACGTCAGCGATGTTATCGTCACATAACACTATTTCCACCTATCAGGTTATCCATTTTCACCAATAAAGCACTCTCACTTACTCGCACCACTTTATTTTCAACACTTTAACTAACACTTAGTAATTTCTCCTGGATAGCTCTCACACCACTGTGTCCTCGCCACAGATGTCTCCGAATATAAATGGTTTTCGTGGAGTCATTACATTTACTCTTAATTTTAAATAATAACTTACAAAGATTATTCGTAGTAATTCAAATAAACAGTAATCATTACAAAAGTTTTCGTAATCAATTATTAAACCAACTAAACTTTATATTGCCATTTAAAATTTAAAGAAATCATAATTGAATAACATTGATTACAAAATGGTTACTGTTTAAGTTTGTGTTTTACTAAAACTCACAAAATAACTTATCTTTACATATTACAAATCACGATACGAATTGCCATTTACTTTCCTTCAATACAAATCGTACGACGATCAATAAAACAAATAATTTTGTTAAAGTTATTACTAACGCCTTGACATTGTTTATGTCACATCTACCCTCTAAAGTGAAATACATATGAAACAACTATACATATGAAACAACTACCCTTTATAATGGTTTTTTAAATGTCGTTGCGCCGACACGGCCATTCTGCGGCCTGGTGCGTGCCCTGCACCAGTTTTACTTTGTTGTGATATATCAACGTATCAACATACGCTGTATTAAAGAGATCACTTGGATTCTCTGAACCTGTGTTTGTGTTTTTTTTTTTTTTTACGCAAAATGCTCCACGCATCTTTGCTTACTTTTATTGAAGTGGGTTTGTTGCTGTGGTCTGGGCGGTCTTGTACGCCGTGGTCCACAGGGGCTCTAAGGGATTGAGGTAGGTCGATGCTGTGGTCTGGGCGGTCTCGTACGCCGTGGTCCACAGAGGATATTGATTTTATGATGTTGCTGTGGTCTGGGCGGTCTCGTACGCCGTGGTCCACAGGGGCTCTAAGGGATTGAGGTAGGTCGATGCTGTGGTCTAGGACTTTTGTCCGTGGTCCACAGAGGCTCTAAAAGATTTGAAGAAAGGTAATATTTTAGTACAGGTTCTAAAATTTTTTTTTTTTTTTTTTTATTGACCTCATGTCAAGTTCCTCAACTTGAGAGATCTTTTGATAAAGACAATTGTCAATAAATTGATACTTTACTAAGCAATGAATGTTGGACCAAGTTTATTGATCGTTCATTGGATTCAACTTCTAAATTTTCAGAAGCTTCAACATTTAATGGACTGTCGTAATGTGGAGGGTCATCAATCTGATTCGCCGACACGGTTCCTGCTGCTGCTGGATTTGGTGCTGGACGTAATTGATCATGAGCTAACTTACGCGGCCGGCCTCTACCGGTTACACGTTTTAGCATGTAACGATCACGTTCCAATATTTTGTATATTTCGTATGGTTCAGTATTTTTCAGATCCAAAGAAGTTTGTTTACGAGGATTAGTTTTGATTAGTGCATAGTCACCTCTTTTAAGTGAACGTAGCTTACCTTTACTTTTTTTCAAAACTCTGTTTATCATATTCCGCCGAAGCCAACATTTTCTGTTGCACATATTCCTCCAATACATCAAAATTTATAAATTCATTCTCAAAATCAATTAACCTTAATAGTTCCGATGGCACACAATGCTGCCGACGAGTGAGAAGAGTTAGAGGTGCAACTCCAGTAACTCTATGAGGCGTGCAATTAAACGAGAGTTGCAATGCTTCAAGAGCAGTCTGCCAGTTTTCGGTAGTGTAATTTTTATAATAGTTAGGGCATTTTTTAAAGTGCTCATGATACTTTCAAGCTGTCCTTTAGCTCGGCTTATTCCTGGTGCGATTGAATGTATGTTGCTCCCAAAGCGGTTACAATAAACTTTGAATTCACCAAGAAACTCTCGACCTCCATCAACCATGATCTGAACTGGTGTTCCAAAAAGATGTACTAATCGTTTCAAGGCTGCGAGACTGACCCTTCACTACTCCTAGTTCCTAATTTCCAGGTAATGTCCATATGTACTACTTGAAATGCTGCCGTGGGTGTCTGGATTGGATGAAGTCGTACTTGTTGCTACCTGACGAATTTTTTGATGTTCTGCAAATTATAAAATTTTCAACAAATCTTCTGATTAAAGTAATTATTTTATCAAAAACATGTCTTTTATTTTTTGAAGAGTTCTCTCCCATCCTGGGTGATGTAATGCGGTGTGAAATGAATTTATTAAATTCTCGTCTGCCCGTGATCATGGTTGCTGAAAAGTAACCGAAACGTCGGGAGCCTGTAATTTTAACAAAAATTAAGCACGCGTATATCCGAAAAATATTAGTTTCATTTAAATGAATTTACTATACTCCCCTGAAATGATGATAGGAACGACAATGACTTCATTTTGGCCAAGCACAGGATCTGTTGAAATTTTCTTTAGGACACCTTCTCTTAGTGTATAGTTTGCGGCTGCGTGGTCGCTGCTCATGCTATCTTATTAAAGGACGAAGTAAATCATCGAGTCTTTGTTCTATTTGTAACCATTCCATGTCTTTGCTTCTCATATTGACAGATATTTCAATAGATGGGTTTCTACATCTATGAATTCACGGAAGTAAATCCTTTTTATGTTTGGATGCTTTCAAAGCATTACAATTTTAAACTTTCGACCGTATAAATAGTGTCGAAAATGTTTTGTTGCCCGTACTACTGCCAGAGTCTCGAGCTTGTAAGAGTGGTACCGGCTCTCCGCGTCAGTAGTTTTTTTTTTTTTTTTGACTCATACTACTGGATGACGGCGCCCATTAACGATCCGAGCTAGAACTGCTCCGTATCCAATGCTACTATCATCTGTATACAGCTCTGTAGGTGCTGTTCCTTTCTCGAATAATTTTATGTTCAAGTAATTCCTTAATAATTGAACGAACTGTTTCCCTCCTTACAGGACTTAATCGATATGGTCTACGTTCTACATAACTATCGTTATCTTTTAAGCGTATTTGTAGTACTTCGGTGTTTAACACGTGATTTTCATATTTGTTGAGCAAAATTATTAATCTATTTATTAGATCTTGATCAGTTAGGTCGCAATTTAAATTATTAAATTTATCACTCCTAGACATCACATGACGTATAGCAGGTTGGTGAAGAAAAATAGCACCATGCGAGTTTATTATCACACTAAAATTCGTGTTTTCAATCAAATTCATTCCAATTAAAACATCTGAACATATTTCACAGTCAGGTACAATATGAAACTGAATCTCTATTCGAAGATTCATTTATAACGCATACTGTTGTTAATGTTGATAGCGACACTACTGTAAATTGTCTCAGAACTTTCAAATATACTAAATTTGTTCGTTTTATAGTTCCTTGTAATGTAATCAATGTATTAGGGTGAGACCGTTTCACGTATCGTATCGGCGATGCCACAGAGATCAATTCGGGTACTGATGACGCTCTAACATTTAGTAATTCGATTCGCAGTCGTTCATCCCCTATACAACAATCACTGCCTTTCTTATACGTCGCCATAGAACCCACGCTTGTGACAAAAATTGCGTAATATCCTTAGTATTATCATAGTTATGTTCTTTAAAACGAACGATGTCCCGCGAGTATCCAGTCTCTGGTTCGATGTGAAAAGTCGTAATCAAAACATCCCGCAATTCCGATCACATTGTTGTAAATATTAACCAATTGTCAACCCATAACTTTGTGCGTCCTCTAAGTAGACTCCGGACCTTCATTCTGATTTCGTAATCAGTAAAGTGATAGGTTTCCATTGCAGTTGTAATATGTTGACACCATTCTCTGATTCCAACATTCATGTCCCGGTCGTATGATGGCAGGTATCAGTAATTTTAATTTTGGCTTCTGGTTGACCAGGAATACGATCGACATACGCTTTATCACTTTTAGCATTTGTGAAAAAAAATAAAAAAATAATTCGGTATTTACCACTGCAACAGAGCCTCCAGTATTGTCAGATGGACGAGTAGAAGAGGGTAATCCCGCTTCTGATGTCGAAGAGCCATGTCCAAGTTGATTATTAAGAGCTGTGACGTCAGCGATGTTATCGTCACATAACACTATTTCCACCTATCAGGTTATCCATTTTCACCAATAAAGCACTCTCACTTACTCGCACCACTTTATTTTCAACACTTTAACTAACACTTAGTAATTTCTCCTGGATAGCTCTCACACCACTGTGTCCTCGCCACAGATGTCTCCGAATATAAATGGTTTTCGTGGAGTCATTACATTTACTCTTAATTTTAAATAATAACTTACAAAGATTATTCGTAGTAATTCAAATAAACAGTAATCATTACAAAAGTTTTCGTAATCAATTATTAAACCAACTAAACTTTATATTGCCATTTAAAATTTAAAGAAATCATAATTGAATAACATTGATTACAAAATGGTTACTGTTTAAGTTTGTGTTTTACTAAAACTCACAAAATAACTTATCTTTACATATTACAAATCACGATACGAATTGCCATTTACTTTCCTTCAATACAAATCGTACGACGATCAATAAAACAAATAATTTTGTTAAAGTTATTACTAACGCCTTGACATTGTTTATGTCACATCTACCCTCTAAAGTGAAATACATATGAAACAACTATACATATGAAACAACTACCCTTTATAATGGTTTTTTAAATGTCGTTGCGCCGACATATACTTTATTGTTCCTAATGCTAATGATTAAGCAAAAATAACAAGACACATTAAAAAAACTCTAGTTTTAACTACGTACGTCTCGATCTATTTTATCGTATCTATTTTAGATCCTTATGATAATTAATTTGTCGTATCGGTTACTTTACAGCATCTGTGCACACAAAAAAAGAACCTTGTATTCGTTATACTTTTATTCGTGTATTTTTAATGATCTTCTAGATATGAAAATAAGAAATCTAAGCATAAATAAGTAACATGTAATGTATGTATGTAATATAAACAGTCATGATTGTAAATAAAAGGGCGGATTTCTTAGACAGTTATTATTATCACGGCTCAAGAATGATTTTAATATTTAATTCTTGTCATTACAGAGAGAGGTTCCAATGCTATATATAGTGGAGTATTGTATGGAAAACAAACTTAATAGAACATAGCACTGTTATTTCGACGCTTTATGAAATTTGTGAATTAAAGCGAGTGATGTTACATGGAGTGTACACTGTATTTAAGCAGTAGGTGCATTTGCATGATTATTATTATAAAAAATATAGGAATATTGAAAAGAAAATTATAAAACATTCATAGGTTTTATATATTTAGGCTTAAATCTGTGACTGCTTAATAAAATACGTAGAGACGGATTTTAAACGTTAATCGTTTTAAAAAACATTTTGAAATTAAAATTTTAGTTTGTTGTGTATTTTTAAGCTATTGAAGAAAAACAATAACCAATATTGGGAACATATTTTTCTTCGACGATGGAAACTGCTTATTTCATTGTGACATGACCACGTGCTAACATTTCACATTCAACGCAAGTGACTCCAAATTTGCCTTCGCAGGAATACTGATATTCTCTAGTCTTTATTTCATCTTGTTGGTTCCTTCACTTCTTTTTATCTTAACACAAAAAAATTTCTTAGGTGACTCTCGTGAACGATTCCTATTTTCTATTAACAATCTTATCCTTAAAATTTCTGTCCAATCCTCTTCCTGTTTCGCACATTCCTTTATCTTGAAAGCTGCCCAACTCTGGAACTTCTTATACTTAAAAGCAATTATCAAACTTTCTATAAAAGTAACTAAGTATTTGATCCTGACGAACGTTTTATAATCACATATAAAACAAACATAGTTATCTATCTAGATATCTTATGATTAATATGTCTGTTACAAACCGCTTCCGTATAAAGTTAAACCACGTAGCCGCTGGTATGCTATAAATCATCTGAAGTTAAGTTAGCTCCTATAATAGCTTTGGAAATACAACTTTGAATGAATCACAAAAACAACACTGTATTATTTCTTCAAGAAATCTTTTATTTATTTTAAAGACTCAACCTATAATAAACGGATAGTTACATATTATGATTGCGTAGTTACATACAATGTAGGTTATCTTAAATTATTTTAGAAGGAAACAAATATATCTTTGTTATTTGTAGGTTTACTTCAATAAATACAGATATCAAGACAAAATTAAATATTCCAGATAAAAACATAAAGATATAGGTAGTATGCTTGATATAAGAACTATTTGTGGAATGATATGTCCTCGGTTCAATAGTTTTTGCATTTAACCTATCGAAACATTTTATTTATATTTTTAATCAATTATGGTTAAATTAATTATTTGAAATCACTCATAATAACGGTTTGAGATTCTATTTACTAACATTTTTATTTTAAAAAAATGGGCCAGCGGGTTCTTGTCGTATTCTTGACATATAAAGAATAATATTTTAAGTTTTGTAATATAAGTATAATTCAAGTAAATATCCAATGAAACTATCAATACTTAAGATTTTTTTTTTTCAATATTTTAAGCACAATATTAGTCTAATTTGCTGTCAAGGTTTTAGTCTTTACAAATAAGTAGTTTCGTTTGTTGAATCATCTCGTCAGGATACCTTTGTCAACCAATAATAATGACAAACGGGAACCAAACTCTGAAGTTAAATATTACATATATTTATAACTCAGAAGTACAAGTTTTGACAAATAATGTTTGGAAGACTTTCAAAATTGGTGTAAACGTTCGTACGAGCACTTTGTTGAATAAAGTTTTGTTGAACTGTTATTTAAAGGGGAATAACGTTTTAGAATGCTTAATAAAATATTCATACATTTTCATAAAAATAAACAGCTAAGATAAAACAGTTTTCAATTTAACACTTATTTAATGATGTGTTAATAAAAGTTGTAAGGTATTTTCATATTATTTTTAGTATTATTTAATAAATAATTAGCAACTAAATATTTCAATCGGATTAATTGAAAATTTATTTGAATGAATATAACTTCTCAATTTATTTCGTAATTTTCACTGTACTGAGTTTTTATTTTAGATTTTATTTTTCTTATTTACATGGTCGGCTCACTTAAAATGTTATGAGTAATAAATGTTGTATACAATTAGGACTCTAAACTATAAGCCAAGAGTTTATTTTTTATACACGAGCTATAGCAAATTGGGTTCGCTAATCTAAAAGTTCAGTTGGGGGTATATAAAAGATAATGCTAAAAACAATAGAAAAATTCTTGGTGTTCATTCATCATAGTTGGGTAAAAATGAAAGAAGACGCGTAATAAAAAAATTTGCTTATTAGCAGTAAAGGCAAGGGAAATGAGGGAAACATTTTTTTATATAAATGTCGTGGATTCAGTAAGAAAAGTATACTTAATGGTATGAATAATAAGGATTATATATTTTAGCTTACCTCATTCTGTTTCCCTCCAGCCACAACTTGGATGTGTCCACTAAGCTTCTACTAAAATTCCTAGCCGGGAGAGTCCGATTACCATGTACGGCTCTGTTTCCACGTTTCACCGGGTGTAATTATAATATCCATCTTGACGAACATTACTCAATTTTAATGAAAATAATATTTTTCAGATTACTACGCGTATTTTATTTTTTTAAAAACTACATGCTCCCGTTTTGGTTACTTTGCAGCAACCGTGAACACGGGCAGACGAAATGAACACTCGCAAAATCGTTGATCTTATTAGCACCCAATAATTAATTAAAACAAAACATCTTGACATTATTTTTATAAAAACTCAAATATTATAAAAACAGTTATCATGATTTACGATGATTTTTAATACAGTTTTCAGTTTAAAATACAAACGTGTTGAGAAAATATTAAACTAAGATAACAAAAATTTTTTTTAGCTAAATAGTATAAAATCAATATAGACGAGTGTTATTTTTTTGTACATTTTTTTGGACAAGTTTTATAATATTTTTTTAATGTTTTCCAACAATAAAATGATCCAGAAAATAAAATCTGTGAAATTGGCCTTCCCATATTCGTGATACGGTTATTCTTTTTTGCTTCTCTTCAACAGAAATGTTATTTAAGAACTTTTGCTACATAATCAACAAATTTAAAAAACAAACAAATTTTTCACGTTATATTGTTTTGTTATAAAATGGTAATAATCACTTTAATAATTCTATCTCATTAAGATAAATGTAATTAATTTAATAATATTGGTGCTCGATTAACATATATTTTTTTATTTAGACTAAACTACGTTTGTAGCATCTACAAACGTAATTTTACATTCTACAAACGTAAAAAAACAAATGAAACATTTTGAATAATAAAGATTTTCATACAAGTTTGTATAACTTTCAGGATATCTGCACATTTAAATTCATTGCGGATGATTTATAGCTGTCCAGAAAAGTTTATACCGAAAATATAAAGTTATGAGACAAGTAGAGTAGACAACCGAAATACAGCTTTGATATATATATATATAATAACGTATAAACATATATATAAGATTTAATTGATAATTTTAATATTACGTTTTTATTCAATTGTACCGAAGTCATACATGAAACATGATATGTTTATTCAAAATAAGGAAGACTCTTTACCGTAGTTATTGCGTATTAGTTTCCTAAATTTATAATATTATAACACGTTATTCATAATAATTACAAACAATATTTGAATAAAATGCACAACATCGTACAATATTTAATACAATGCATATGTCATAAATAAATTTAACTTTTTAACTGAAATATTATCCCATTAGAGGTGTCAGCATTAATGTTTAATTAAATTTGAAACGGAGACACGTAAACTTTTCCTATTATTCCCTCGACACCCAAAAATTATATGCACATAAATTTTGGCATTGTAAAACAAAATAAATAATGTTTAGAGATTTTGTTACAAAATTTTTTTTAGCTAAACTATACAATATATTAATTTCGATTTTCTTGTAATTTCATTTGTTGTTTGCAAGTTAATTATCAGATAGTATAAGACGGTGAGATACAAACCCTCCTGAAAAGACCAAGCACACGTTATCAACTAAAAAAGTAAGCTCAAGGTCGAAACGCCTTTGTCTATTCTTACAACTTTGGGATAAAACCTAATAGAAGGACAATGATCAAGTGTACGTACATATTCATAGATGACACGTCAGACGTTAGATGGTAGTCTAACACGTGAACATAGAGAAATCTTGTGATCGTACAAGTTATCATTATAAGGAGTTTTATTTTACACTTCCTTTTTATTTTCATAAGTTTGGACATCACTGTTTCGGCTTCGAAAACAGCCATATCTAAACTATTATTGGCACCACACAAAGCAGTGCCGTCAAGAATTCGACACTCGTATTCTCATATAACGAATGAATTTATTGTTGCTGTAAATATTAATTTAATTTAATATCAACTTCTACTTCTTTAAGGTTATTATAAAAACAAATCTAAGAGATTACCTTTTAATATTTAAAACAAATAAAGAAATTGTGTCACTACTTTCAATTATGACTCCTTCAACCGACAACACAAAAATCGTTTTCGATCATCTCAACTCTATTGTAAAATTTACGCCTCTATCTCGCTCCAGCAATACGCTTCGCCATACCATAATTCAGCGAATGTTAAATAAATCAAACTATATAGCAATGAACTTGGCCACTATTTAAATAAAATAACTAAGGAATAATGGTCTACACTTAATTTTCATCAAAATACTATTAACATAAACAACTGTTTTGTTTGAATTAAAGTTTTATATTGTCTAATACACATATGATCAATATCTAAACAACTAAAAATCCTAACCGTGGTGATAATAAATTTTATGGTTTACTCAAATTATAAAATAATACTTTATACATATACAAAACATTAAATTATACGTTTAATATCCGTAAACAAAATATCTTTATGCTTATTATAAAAAAAAAATACTTACCTTATAAGATCTTAATATTGTGGAATAGTACACCAACCATTCTCGCATATAAATACAGTTGTTTTTTTTTAATAAAGAAGAGATAAATAAGAAAAGTTTACTAAACTCAAAATCTAATTATACCAAATCCTGTTGCTGACACATCCAGAGGTTACATACAAGCTTTTACGCGGAATGTGAGAAATTTCTAATGAATTTGATATACGTTACGACTACTAAATACGATATCCATTAAGATCATTCTAGAATATTTATATACTGATAGGTGTTTCATTACATTACAACGACAAATTATAAGACCAAATATACACTGTACCTATTTATGTTTCTATACTGTAGAACTGACAAGGAAAATGAGAAAAGTCAGTGTTATCGGGTTCTTAAAATATCAAAGATGTTAAAAAAATGTAACTAACCTGATAATAATAATTTTTTGTGTTCTGGAATAAAAAATGCTATAAAACATCAAGTCTCTCAAGTGGTAATACTTTATTAAATAGAATACTTGTCCTTTAAAAAATCACTTTAAAAAATTTATATGAAATCGAAATCAATTTGCCCCTAAATATCAAACTCGAATTTTATTTTTTACACACCGAGAACCAAATAATCATTTGTCCTATTCAAATGAATAAATTTAACAGTTACATAGATGGCTAGAGCTAGTTCTGTTGGCTGTTGGTTTGGTTATTTTGTCCTAAATTTCGAACCATTTTCTGGTAAACACGATAATTACTGACACTAACTCACTGAGTATATGTAACACGTGGTCGGGGAAAATTTATGGAGCACATGATCTGAGCACGAACGAGACTAGCTATTAGGGGAAAGCTCTGAAAATAAGATAATAACACACAGTTTTTTATAAAAATAAAGGGTTTTTTTATTAACTTTCCATATACATTTTCTTTAATGTATTTTTATTATAAGGTTCTTTAAGAAATGTACACCAATTGGTGATCATAAATATTTCAATGTACGAATAGAAATTCGTATGGAGCATTAAAATGTACATACTCGTAATTAGAAATGGTTTATTAACTGTTAATTATAATTTAATTATTTTTTCACCTTTATTTTATCTGTATATATGTTAAGTACGTAGAGATAAATAAACCATTAAATTTTAAATTCATTGCAAGCTTTTTGTGAACTGAACATTTACACTATAATAATTATGATGTGGAGTCGAGCTTATTACGTTAATGTTTGATAGACTTTGTAATTTAAACATAAACTAACACCGGTTGTAAAATTAAGTAATTACACACATTTATATATGTATTTGCCAATGCCACATATCCGCCTCAAGCATACCTTTGCTTGCCAATTACAAGCAAGATTAAACTCTTAACATAGTTTAATGAGTGTAATTGAAAATTACTACTTGGTTTATTTGTTTTCTAATTACTAACTAGTTCATTTGTTTTCTAACTTGAAAGTTACAAAAATACTCCTAAACTGTATTTTATTAAATATTTTTTGCTATTTTTGTTGGAATTTTATTGTTATTATGTGTGCTAAAATAAGTTGTCTTTAATATTACTGCTTTTACGGCTTACGGCTTAAATCATTCCCAACAAAAGCTAAATGTAAATGAAGCCAAACTAAATCAAACATTTTGAATAGAAATGCGTATTGGTATATAATAGGTTCGAGATAATGTAGCAACAAATTCAACGACTCTCGACAAGTACAATAAATACTTGTTAGCGATATATTATGAAATTATTAAATGTTTGACTAAGCTGTTTACAAAAATAAAACATACATATTTATTTTAACTGTAATGAGGTCCAAAATTGGAAAAATAACTAATAAATTCCTTGTCTTTTAGTATTTTATTTTTTGGTCATCAATAATTATAATAATTTATTTAGATTATGCTTTTAACGTTATAAGAAGTTTACAGGTTCACTCGGTCCTTGTTCTTTTGGTCGCCTGTATCCGATTTTGGAGTGTTAAAGTTTTCGTTATATGTTAAACGGTATTTAACTTATAGAACTAACTACAACAACGATTGTATTACATTCATTATTTTAAGCAATACTTTTTACTTTTTTTAAAATGTTATAAATTTTTCTAACTGTTTATACGAAAGACTCAAAGAAAATTTATTTTTACTTATCGATAATTTTATAAAATTATAACATGTTGCAAGCTCTAAAAAATCAATGTGGTATATAACATATCAAAAGATAAATTTCCAGAAGTTAGAAAAAATAAATTCCATGCAAATTTAATAATAACCTTTTCATTAATAGTACTTTTAAATTAAAAATAATATTTCATCTTTCCCGTTCTTATTTTTAATAATTTATAATAACTACATATAATAGGATAAACTAAATAGAATTTTATTTTATTTTTATGACAGTTGAAACGCCAGTTTTCATGCCAAGAATGCTCTTTTGAGATGAAATATTTAAAATGTAAGATATTTTTCATCCATCGCCTTTAAATAAAATACTCGGATCAGAATGTTTCGTCTCTTTCACGACAATAGCAACGTTGTAGCCATCACTGAGTTCAATTGACATTCAATTTTCAATACGGTCTTTTCAATTTATTCAAAGATTTATGTTCCTATTGCAAATCCAAAAAGGGTAAATGATAAATTACAGTACATAAAACTGTTATAAAAAGGGAATAATCTTTTAAAGATAAATGAAAGTAGTCAAAATTTTCTTGTATTACAGGAAAAATTTGAATGTAACTGTCTGAGATCCTAAAGTAGATAATTATAACCCTTTCCACATAAATAACAAATTCTTTCAGTTCTTCTGTGATTCGTCAAATGACTGTTTATAATAAAAAAAGAGTGCTGAAGAAACTTTGTTATTATTTATAAGACTGCTAATGGTTAGAAAAACACAGTATTACTGAAAGTTCAGTTTTTTTTTTAATTTTAATTGATAATTAGTATGTAGGTATTTACTTATCCGAATACGGATTTAGATAAGTATATTTGTTCACTTAATGCCAGCAAAATAAATTATAACATAATATATATAACGCATTCTTCTTTTAAAAACTGAAAAAAAAAAAACAATTTCAATAAATTTTCTATAACCCATATATACATACTACGACACTAATAAATGCTCACTAGTTGTAATTACAAAACAAAACAAAACAAACTCAAAAGGTATTTAGTTTATACCAACGTTAATACCTCAGCTGAACTAAACAAACTTATGTCGTAAAGTGTTTACCAAAACTTTGGGACAGTCCATTAAGAGTGTAGCATTGTTTTAGTGTAAGATTAAACTTTAAAATTCAATTAGCACTACAAACTCTATTAAAGATTAGACATAAATCTCTCACAAGCTCCGGTTATTTAATATATATATAACTAAGTCTACATTAAGAAAATATATAATATTTATTAATATATAATTATTTCATAAAATTTATATTATAAGGTATATATATTTTACAATTATAATTTTCATTTTTTTTTAATTATCTACTCTATATAATTCAAAATAAATAATAAGTTTAGAATTACTATTTTTTCGTATCCTGATTTGTCTCGAACATCATTTTTCCTCGGACTTAAATGTTTTTGGTCTTTCAAAGTACTTTATGACTTTGATGTCCCGATTCTGTTTCAAGCCTCTAATCTGAATAAGTAAAATATTTTCGAATTATTCAAAGATTTCTATCATTTTATAAACAATTTTAGAGTTCATTAAAGACTCCTTTTTTATACTGTTTTAGATAACATTTTATCGTTTCTGTTCAATGGAATATAATATTAATATTTTTCATAAATTTTAATGAATACGTCTCTTGATATTAAAATTATTTGGTTATTTAAATGCAATACATTTTATATACATATCATAATTATCTCGAATTTGAAAACATAATAATAATAGGAGAGGAAACTTCTCAGCATTCCATGGATTCACCATGCGGGTGCTGAGTCCATCGTGTTGCAGCTAGAGAAGCTTCAACAGTGCCTGGGACTTGTGACGCAGGTGTAGGTTAAAGGGGCCTTCATCTAAGGAACGTCAAACGCTTGCCTCCACCGTCCAAGCTTCTCTCTCTACCTAACCAAATTTGAAATGAACCTACTAGGACTGCTTTCGACGCACGTTCCAAGTATAAACTAATGTTAGTTCTGGACAGGCCTAAGTCTTTTAGTAGGTTGTAGCGAGATTTGGCTATTATACCTCTCGCTCCTACTTTTCCCACGTACAAATTTACAGGAACCTATTCTTAGTGAGTTCGTTAGTGAGGTAGTAATAATTGTTGACCTTGATGGCATGGTCTTTGGGTATGTTGGTTTAACAAGGAACTGTGAGCTCTATTAACACAACGCGCTTTACAATTCGTGAATATAAAAATATGTCTGGTCTGAACGTGGACGCACAGATATCCTCTGGGATTTTATATTACTTCTCATACGTATACATCATTATGGACCAATACGAGGTTGCTTTAATGATAGTGTAAAGTTTAACGTTTGATTTTGTAGCCTTCTCTCTCAAAACTTATTGATAGCTTGTTTGTGATTATTTCTGTTTAAGTACCCTATCGTGACGACGTGAGTATTGAAGTATTCAGAAGTACCCTACATCCCACCAGCAAATGCAGTTTTTTCAGCGATTTTTTCAATACCTTTACCCTATCTTACTAAATTACCCAGATCTGGGAGAGTCATCAAGAATGCATTGAGATAAAATTTTAGCAGTTCTGAAGACTAATCATAAATTAAGGTGCGCGATTTTAGTGCTAATGGGATGCAAAATTCAGATTTATAGGAATATGTAATCACTCGTTCGGCATTTCTAAGTCATTACATGGATTTGATATTTTGAATCCTCGTCTTGCCGCATTAAAGTTTTTAATATATCCGTATCTTCGGCCTTCCTACTTGATCCTACCCTGTTATGTTACTTATGCCCCTATCATAAACAGTTTATAGAATTGAAGTCTTGATTCTAGCTCTAGGACATTTTTGTCTTTTGGGAGTGATGTAACGAGGTCATCATGGAATTTTACCAGGATATGTCTCTTGGAAACTCTAAGGTATTTATAGAGCTCTGATGGCCTTTTTAGATTCATCCCAAAATTATTGCAATCCCTGAATAACTGAATCCCTGAAGGGTAAGCCCAAGCTACAACTTCATTACCTTTATGACACTTGCATCTAACTTTAACAATAGGGTTTTATTAAGATCATAGACGAGGAAAGGCCCATTCATATGTGATATTGGATAGTTATCGTAGATCCAAGCGTTTTTAGACGCTACTTTTCGGTTGGTTATCGACCTTCTTAAGATTGTTCAAAAAGCTATCTACTATTCCTTCTAAGGGAGGAGTACGACCTATGTTATCTATCTTACGATCGAGACATTTAGAAGAAGCATTATCCGTAACCCCGGATCGTATGAGATATATTTTGTATTCCGCCTATCGAGCCACCGACAGTGACATTTATTTGGTTTTGTCCTCAATCCATCCGTCCACTCACAGAATTTATCCACTTCATCCAATAGTACTTGACAATGTTTGGGGCTACGTGTCAGTATTACGAGATCGTCAGCGAAGTCTAAAATGGATTCTGTGTATTCAGTATTAAACTGGAATCCGTGTATTTATTATTACTATCACAAAACGTCAGCACGCTCCACTGTTTATCTGTAATACTACATCAGTCACAATTGTGTACACTGAAGTATTGACGCTTTGGAAGTAATGTTGCTTAATACAAACATAGTATTGATCCCAACAGACAAGTTAACAAATAGTGGAAATCACAGATAGATGAACACGTTATTGAACTTAAACACGCTATGAAAATTCAAACAATTATTAGTAAATTTTAGTCCATAATTATTTTTAAATAAAGGCTATTTATACTTCCAGCCTTAATGTTCTGTTCGAAAATATTTCAACCCACATTACTAATTTTTTTTAAAGACTTAGACAATGTTTTAATTTAATTAAATATATTGTTGTTATTTTGTTGCAAAAACTTAAATCCTAATCCATATACAAAGTCTTTAAGGTGTATTTTCGTGATTTAATTAAAGATTTTGAATAATGACGCTTTGGTTTTTGAATAATGACGCTTTGGTTTTTGACAATAAATGATTATGTTATTTTCATATATATTTTTTTAGTAATACTTGTTAGAATGAAGTTATGACCAAATTAACTCTTTATTTAATTGAGTGACTTCAAAGATAAATAATCATTTAAATATTTGTTTCATTATACCATTATAACAAGCTCAATACTCAATAGCCCTTTTGAAAACTAAACTTTTTTTAATACGACAGCTTTTATATAACATTTTCAAATTAACATTCTTTGTTATTATTTTCCCTTTTAAGAATGAAACGTTGCTGTCTTCAAACGAATAAAAGCATCAGTTATTCCAACATTATTCTATGACTAATAAAAATGTTAATTGTAGTTACTGCTCTTTTGAAAAATTCTCATTAAACCGAGAAAGACAATTATGCAACAATATCAATTTAAATTTTCTCGTTTATATTCTTCCAGTAAATATTTTTAAGTGCAAACAGCAAAATGCTGAATTAAATTATGGACAAACAAACATTTCGAAACATTACTCTTTTTTAAGAATATGTAATCTTACTCTTTTTTAAGAATAATAAGAACATTACTCTTTTTTAAGAATAATACAAAATAAAAATACATAAATGAAGCCTTTCTCAAAACTCAGCACCATAAAAAAAATTAAAAGATCTAAAAATATATATATTTTTTTAATTTAAAGAAGATCCATAAATTTTATTTTTTCAATAAAATTCACTGCAAACGGTGTCTATCGGCGTGTCAGTCCCAGGGTTTCATTCAATTTGTCCCTGACTGACCGAAACATTTCCTATTATTTATTTTTTTAAAACACAGCAAAACTTTTTCAATATTATAGTTTGAAAAATATTTATTGAAATAAAATAATATCTACATATAATGTTAATACTTATCGGTATAAGCAACTTGTTTATTCATTGCTTCATTTGTTCTAAATAAATAAACATATTTCTGTTTAATCAGTACTTACAAAAAGTTTCACTCTCAACCCCAAGGGACGATTTTGATGAAATTAACCTATATATTATAACCGTACATTCACTGAGATGTGAATTTGATAGAGACGAAACTTCTCAGCATTCCATGGATTCACCGTGCGGCTGCGGGGTCCATCGCGAGAAGTAGTGGTTGTAGTTAGTTATAAAAATTGATATTTTTTATAACTTTAACAAATGCGTCTTAACAAAGAACTCTTTAACAAGCTATTATACAGTTTGGAGTAGATTATGATACCACAATATGTTTAACTTATTACAAATCATTATTTTATTCATATTTCTCAACCGCTTGAGTGAATTAAAGATTTTTTTAAATAAAATTGTTAGTTTGCACCAAATTTGCAGCTTCACACTGCAATCACGATGTTAATGTGAGGAGATTTATAGATGGAAAACTGTAAAATGTAAGTTGTCATGAGGAAGATCATACTGTGAGTAATTGCCAATAGTGAATAATTAAAATGGCCATAAATAGTATATGAAAAATAATAATAAAAAAAAAAGAATCTAAGATACATAATATCTGTAAGCATTAGCAAAATAAAACTTTATGTAAATTAGTAAATTATTGTATAAAAATTATTGTATTCTTATAACTTAATATTTAAAATGGTACAACATATTTTTATTGATGTAATAAAAATGTTGAGATTATAACAGAGCTAATAGAATGAAAATTATATATAAAATACCTTTTATGGAATTCTTCATATAGTCGAACAAATTTCATAAGTTCAAAATCGATCTTAAAAGTTTTACAAACAAAGTTTAGCGAGCAATACCTTATTCTAGGAGTTCGTTGTAGTATTTCTAAATAATTTTAAGTTGTATATTACACGAGTTACTCTTTTAACACATTGTAGGTAGTGCTCGATACACAATACAGAATGTAAATAACAATGATATAGTAAAAATAATCGTCAATTTATTTGTTTTTTACTCTATATCTTTCATATAAACTTTCATTCGATAACAATTATAGATAAAATACAAAGGAGTTAGTTTCCAATAAGAAAAATATTTTCTCAAGGACTATTTATGTAATGAGTTTGTTATTTTATTTTATAACTTTTGGCAACATTAAATTTATATGTTAATCAATTGCACGAAAAATGATCAAATAGTTTTTAGACGAGTATTTGATGCTGAAATAATGCAAAGGATAATTCTTATTCCGAGAATTCGTCAAAGCGCCGTATAACACTGAATTAAATACGAGTACCTATATAGTAACTTACAATTAAATACATTAATTTATTTAACATTTTTTCTATCATTTTCACGTTTAGCGAATATCTATTAATATAGTGACATCTAAGATTTTCGCGAGTTTTATTCATTTAAATGAAACTAGTATTATTTTAATATACTACGCGGATTTTATTATTTAAAAAACTACATAATCCCGACGTTTCGGTTACTTTGCAGCAACCGTGATCACGGGCAGACGAGATGTGAAGTTATATGTAGTAATATGTAGTTTTTTAAATAATAAAATCCGCGAAGTATATCCGAATAATACTAGTTTCATTTAAATCTATTAATATAGTTCTAGAAATATAAAAAGACAGATGTGTTTCAAATTTGCCATCATCACTCTGAAGATTTACAAGTGCCACACATATAATCTGTCTTGAGCTCTTTCGTATCATCATACATAAACGATATTAATGTCCTCGAACATTTATCTCTGCATATTGCGTGTTAAGGACGGATACATTAAGATTATTAAGGAAAAAATTTGCGTAAAATGTTAGCAAGCCTTCTGTATAATATTATTGAATGTATAAAACTAAGGGAATAACTTTGAATAGCGCAATTTCTTTAAGTCTATACACAGTTTTTGAAAGACTAGCCTGTGACAACGTTTTTAACTTCTTCGCCGTTCTTCTTTTTATTTATTATGCTGAATAATAATTTTACCCAAAACAAAATAAAATTTATTTTTTTTATTATAAGTTTTATCAATCATTTTTTTATAAATAGATATTACAGCCCTCATCTTTTTAATGCTGCTTTTCTTACAAACATATTTTCAAAATAAATTAAGTGATTAGATTGTAAGTCTCCATTCAGGAGAGATAAACGACTTTCCACTATTTCAATAGAACCACAAATACTTTTGAAGTTATCGGATAAAACAATATACTCGTATTAAGTATTTTAAGACATCGATTCATTGTGATTGACATAAAAACATTTTGATGGACAAATTTCTTAGTACTTAATAGTAGTTATTTTTACCAAGCCTAAGGTTGGTTCATATTCATAACATAATTTTCTTCATATTTCTCCAGTTTTATGTTGCATCAAAAAATATGAAATCAAATTATTAATGCAAAGTTAATTTTAATGAAGATATCAAGTAACCTATGACTTAAATGATATATCGTTACTAACTGTCGGGTCTCCATGAATATTTCTAATTAAATATTGTAATTATATAAATTAATTTAATACATATAGTAAAATATTAATATAAACTATGTTTATGGAAAAATTAACACTAGTTCACTCGAGAAATAAAATATATAAAAAAAAATTACTACAATAATGCCAAAAGAGTCCCAATCCATATCTTCTGCAATTCATGTTATGATAATGTCACAGGCATAAGCTCAAAAACGGTATATGACGAAGGGCATCAAATCGGAAAAAGTATTACTTAATATTAATCTTTCTAAATTACCCCAAGCCTGTTAACTAATATCTCTCTCAGGTAAAGAAAATCTGCCTTATTTGTAATGTAAATAAATTGTATGAGTGTGTTTATTTTGAATAACAACCTACAATTCCATGCCATTGTGAGATGTTACATAATAGTCTTGATATGGCTTGCGTCTATCAAAACACATCAAGATACGTGTAAACAATTCGCAAAATATTAAAATACGTACGAGCGTAGGTTGCTTTAAGGCTATTTATAAATAAGAAATATTATACCCAACTAAACAACATTACACAGTCTCATAAGGTTAACGATTACGTATCTCAAATTTATCTCTGTTGCGATAATTTATAAATTTGATTTGCAATTTCAATTTGTGCCAAATGGTTTTATTATTATTATATAATGTATTACAAAATCAAAATAATATTTTATAGTCTTCAATTAAACAATTGTATATAAATGCGTATGTTTGAAAAAGATACATTTAGGTGTATATAATTGTATAGTGTACTTCAGCAAAAATTTAGTACAACAACTTTCTTCATGAGTGTATTGGTTTTGAACGACCTAAATTAATTTAATAGATATTGATAAAACAATTAATAACAATTGTAATGAAGTACAAAGATGAATGTGGATGAAAAATAAATGTAATACTTAATTAGATAGACAAACTAATTTTGGATTCACTATTCATTATATTATATTTACTTTTATATAATAAATAAAATAAAAACTATAATAATAAAGATGAAAACATGACTGATTTTGAAGCCAATAAAGGTTTCAAAATGACGTTTCCATTAAAAATTAATGACGACTTAAAATAAACAACATAAAATAACGAATGTCTTCTTCATATTTAAATGTACCATCATTTCTCTCCCCCGATTGTAATTTCAATTACGGCCCACTTGATTAATGGGAATTAATATCATTTCAAAATTATTACTAAGCCTACATTATTTATTATCTCTCACAAGGTGTCCTTCGTGTCATCCAACTGCGAAAAATTTGATATGGAAAGAAATCTTAATATGGCTTTAGAACATGTTCATCTTTATATACAAAATTATTTCTTTATGATATATTCTTATAACGCCTATCTATCTTATAATAATGATTAATAAAACCAAACTTAAAAAAAAAAAAAAACTTCTCTATTTAAGATTTTTTGCTTCAATATGACAGGAGATTTAAAGAATGAATTGTACGTTGAGACAACTTAAAAAAAGGTCTCAAAACTTGGCCACGTGGTGTCTTGGACACGACTTTATTTAGCTGATTAAATTTTCCGATATAGTAATGTCTCGAATACCAAGTATCACATCACACTTATTAACGAATTAAAATTAAACATATGATTACAAATAGTTTGACGAAAGTCTAATAGTGCAGAGTATAGACACAGGTGACAAGAAGCTGTTGCCTAAAATAGCTAAAAGTTTTCAATATATGAACACTGATTTCAATAAAAAATATGAATTCCTAAATTTATAAGTTCTTAAATATTTATCTCCATAGAAAAACTTTATTTTCATACACATCAGACAGTTATATAATATTTATTTAAAAATAAATACTATAATAATAAATACTATAATATTTTAAAATAAATTTGAATACCTAGATCAAAAAGTATTGGTAATTCACAAAGCAAATCCAAGGCTGAAATCAGCTGAAAATTAAAACAGTGGAAATGGCTTGAATGTAAAGACGAGAAATTTGTAAATTTGAGATCATGAGGATAATAATAATTTATTTATTTCTTGTTTGATAACTGTCATCATATACGTATATGTCTATGGAAAGTTAATCTGTTAATACAAAATATATATATAAAATTCTTCAATCCCAAATAATGAACATTGCTTCCAAAGAAGTCATGCGATATTCTCAATTTTTGTATAGTTAAATTGTTTCAAAGAGGTCGATAAAGATTCTTTTTTTTGTAAAATATCTGAGAAGATATATTAATTAATAATTTTTTGGGAATTTACATAAATATTTATTTTTCTTAATATAAAACATTAACGTTGCTATGTTAAAGAAATAAATAAATTTTACACAAATCACAAGCGCAATTTAACATTGGATACACTATAAACGTATTAAGATAGAAAATATATGCGTATACATTACCAGCAAATTAAAAATAATATAGAAAATAATTTTCTTTTCAATGATTGTAATCTTTCACAAAGAAATAATAAAATGGTGTTTCTGTGATTTATTTCAAATTGTGCTTCCACATCTGCTATATTTCACTTTTAACTTTATATGATTTATGGCACCCCAACAGTTACTTCTAACTTAACACAGAAACCGCTTGGTACAGAATTATAAATTACGGAATAAATACTTTCATGTATCTAGATATTTATATTAAAACGAGAATTTTATATATTAGATGTGAATGAGGTCTTTTAACAGTTATTTTAAATTTATTTTACTTTATATATTATATTGTTCATTTCGTCTCCCTATCTTTCACAATTCAAGTAATTTCACAAAAAACTAAATTGGTAAGAAAAAAACGGATATTTTAATAGGCACATTTATTTTCCGTCTGTTAGTGTTACAAAAAAAAAATAACATATTTCTTTAAAGTAAGTTTAATCTAATAGAATCAAACGCAAAGACTTATGTTTAGAAGATTAGCATTTCAACTCAAATAAAGGAGAACAAACAGAAAGGCAACAATAACAGAAACTAGTTTTAATTAATGAAATTCGTTTTTACCTGTTGCTTTTCTCTCAAAGCTTTACATTAATAACTTTGGCTAACGCGCAAACATATGCATGTGAATAAAAAAACCACATCCTATGAAATATTTTTGCAATTTAGAATGCTTTACCCATAATAATATATTTGCTAAATCTATACGTTGGCTTATTAAATTTTAATATTATATTACAATTTTTTTTTAACCAAGTTCTGTTGTTTACGGAATTATTGACATAAACTAATTAATTATAATGACAAATATGTAGTTCATTTTTGCCAGACCAAGGCTACTTAATTTTAGCAAGACTAAAACTAAGACTGCTTGTGCTAGATAGATCTAGACTAATTGTTCTAGATTGAGCTGAACCTGAAGCTGGACCTGAGAGACTTTTGGGTGTTGCAGTTCGGGCTGAGTGTCGTTATAAAAACATTGTTTATGTTATGCATAAGTTTGGTGATTAGAAAATATAGAAATGAGTTAAATGATGAGTCAGTCATATGTATTCATTCTCGGTCAAAATTAATATAAAGTAACAATAATATTAAAGCTATTGCGAACTATTCTGTAATTTAGTTTGTGGTACATTTTATTTCTCTTTCTATAAATGGTAACTTGTGTAACTCTTTTATTCTATTTATATAAGTAATGTCTATCAATCTCTCTAGATAGATAACACTCTTTAAAGTACATTCAATTTTATTTGATTTATTAGTTTTTTTTATATAGATGCTTATGAAGAAACAGATTAATTCCTGTGGGACACGGTAGATATGTCAAGTGGTTAGAGCAACGGCATAGATCACTTAGATCATGGGTTCAAACTCTATCGAGGACAGTAGAATTTACGTATTACTAATGACATATTTTGACATTTATTAATTTACTTGGTCATTTCTATGGCTATGTATATTTAAGCCCAAAAAATAACTACTCTTCTACGTTTGTTTTAAATCTAAAGTTTAATGAATAGCAATAAACCAATAGTTAACTGCGAATCTTGAGAGAATCTTTTTACAATACCAATACACATCGACGAATGAGCAAGACCAAAACTAAGTGAAAACTAGATTTCGAACGTCAGGTCAAAAGTCCTGAAGAATTACTTACAGAGACACAACAAGAGCTTCCAAAAGAAATGATTTTTCAAATAAAACACATGTAGTTCTTACTTATCTCTAGTTTTCATTGTATGGTTTTAAAAGTTTATCAAATGATTAGGGACCGTCGTAATTTTTACGCTTTATACCTTTGGACACACTTAGTTACTAATACAGATTGAGTTGTGAAACGTTACAAGTGTATTTTGCTACATTCGTGATACTACTGTGACTCAATCGATGAAAGGTTGCTAAGTGACAAAGGGGTTGGTTGGTTGAGAGGTTTGAAATTAACACTTCAAAGAGTGACAACGACTGTAAGATTTTGAATAAAGTAATTGTTGTTATTGTACTATAAGTTAAAAAGTAAATGAATGAATGAATGATTGTTAAAGTTTATTTTTACCAAATATCTAATTATCCACCTGTACCAATAATGCAAAGCAAAAACGGGACCAAAACGAATGAGCTCTCGTTAGGGATAAAATATTCCTAATATTTAACAAACAGAAAAAATGTGACGAATTCTTAACTCAAATGGTCCCATAGTCCAGTGTATCAGTTTTCAAGAAGACTGCAGCAGAGTTTAGTGAAGGCAGATTTGACTTACTCAGATCACTGGCCTGCTAAGGAACCCCGGTTGCCTGATAAGATAAAAAGAGGACGCTGTTTAATTTTCTAATAAGTTAAGTACCATTTCGCGCACACATATGTGAGTTACCGATAACAATGAAATAAATTATTTCAATTCGTACTTAGATACTGGCTATACTACTGTAGGTTAATCTTGTGGTGAGTACAAAGAGATAGGCCAGTAAAACAATCTATTTTATTTTTAGGTTCTGATATCAAAATATCTATCCTTTAGTGTTATTGTAACGTGGATCATCAATATATATAAATGTAACTATAGTTAGGTAATTATGATTTTCTATAATAAACTGAAAATTACCGACTATGACATGTTTTTTCTTCACGAGCTAGGGTTTGATTAGCAATATAAACACTGTATTTAATAGAAAACACAATTGTGAACGTTATTATAATGGCAGGTTATATCGTAGGTACCTACTATCATTTTCTTAATTAACATTATATAAACTAATTTAATTGTGACATCGAATTGGTCCTAGTAAAACTAAGAGCATTTCTCCCTAATCGATTATTTAAAAACAGATGCATAAAATTAAGTAAATACTTTCCATTTGGACAACTGAATATATATATATTCAATTTTCCAATATATATATATATATATATATATATATATATATATATATATGCGTGTGTATGTGTGTGTGTAATTTAATATTATATCCACTACGTAACATACAGAAACACGTCAAAATTGATTACTGAATATTGTAGTTTTATGGTCTCGTATGTATAATGTGCGAGACTTTTTAACAATTCTGACAACTCGTAAGTCTTGTTCCATTGAAATCATGTTTTTTCTTTAATTTTTAATCAAATTTCGTGAATAAATCCGAAAATCACTGTTATTTTATATAACTTTTATATTGTATGTAATAATAAAAATGTTCGAGTAGAAACGCTAAAAAAATGTTTGCTTCCTCTAATCAAATAATGTGTAAGAACCGTGTAATCCCAGAACATCCCTAGAGACTTGATAAGGAAAACCCTGTGTGCTTGATCCGAAACAGAAAAGGCACTTCCCCAGTCGGATATACTTTTACTTTGAAATACAAGTCTCATTTATTTTTAAAAGTGAATTTTCTAAGTTATTCGGACGTGGCACAGTCGTGGAGGATTTGAGTTTTACATTTCCCGTTGTTGTTGGAATTGAGCTTGGTTTTATAATATGACCATGGTGTTCTTTACTTATGGCCTTTTTTATACTCTATAGCGTATAGTGATGCTAATCAAATATAATAATTTAACAATTATATTTGATAATTTTACGCGCGCTATGAATAGAAACGCTTTAGTGCCTTTTTATTCATTAAGTGTCTCCGGCCAGTGACTGGTTTTTCTCAATTTTATACTATCGTAAAATAACTTTTTTTAAAGTCCTATAATTTTCAAATAACCAAGAATATGAACGAATTAAAGATAATATATTTTGGATAATCATTAAAGATGATCTCAATTGCTACAGTCTCTTTTTACTGTATTAAATAAACTGGTTCGTTAAGTATAAATATATATATCACATCAATCGAAAATAAAAGCATCTTTAAAATATATATGAAATAAAAGACATTAAATATAAAACCTATTGCTAATAGACAGTTATTAATCAAGAGGCTTAAGGGTTCATTAAGGAAGATTGAAATATCAGAGCGTCTAATGCAAAAACACCTTCAATGCTCGGATTTAGAACTTTGGGACGTTATTAAAAAACTTTTAGAATGACTCTTTTGTAATTTACGTTTAAAATATGAAAACAATTTACCTTAAAACTTATAATGAAGTTGTTAAAATTTATGTGTTCTTTTTTTCTTTTTAACTCCTACTTAATTGGATAAAGTAACTTTTTTTTTAAATTTATTTAAAATAATGTAGGCAACGGATAGTATTCACTCTGCCATATGATTCATATTAAATTAAATAGGAACTAACTACAAGAAATACTAAGCACAAATATATTTGATTAACATTTATTTATATAATACTAACCTAATAAAGTTACTAGCTATAAAATAATACCGATCAAAGGATACAAAGTGATATATTTTTTTAAAGTTGCTCAATTTCTCCTACAATAGATATAACACGAAGATGTAAAAGTTTTTATAATAATTAAGCAAATATGAAAAATACATATGGATGCAATGCTAGGCCATAAAAGGTGTTGAGATTACGTATATTTTATTATTATATGTAGAAAAAGTAACAGAAATAAGTAAATAATATTCTAAATTTGAATTTTTTTTTTTGCATTTTCTTTTCAGTCACACATAAAATACAAATCAATCCATTAAAACCTTATTCAATTACCTATTCGTGTAACTTAATTAAAAACGATGTCTCACTATATATATATTTTATTATAATTATAAATGCATTGTCGTACAGTCTAGAAAGAATTTACATAAACACATTTATACATACATAAGACATGATCAGTTTGTTCTTAATTAGGCTAACCATCAACTTTTGACTCAATATTATTATACAACTGTTCCTATTTAAGTGAAACTATGCTATCTTGTATGTCTAAGTTGTGGAAACGAAGTAATAAAAAAATCGTTTACCCGAACGTCAATTCTGTTTTAAAATTTAGTTTCCAATCATATGTTTCTTTAAGTTAAATTATATATGAACATCAAACGTTGATGGTGCGTCCACTACATTAAAGTAAATCACAAATCACAATATATACATTTAAAACGTCTTAACATTAATATAAAATAATTTCATAAGAACGTCTCATACATATGTGCAATAATTATATTGCCTTCACGACTTTTTAACTGAAAAAGAATATAATACAATATAAAAAAAATCATACACGTAATATATCGTTTACAATGATAATCGTGAGTTTTGGAATACACCAATAAGCGAAATATATTTTAATATATAATTAAAAAAAATAAATCTAATTATAAAACAGCCATAACTTTAATAGCCTTCATATAAATGCACAAAAGCCAAAACACTTCACAAACTAGCATGCATATAAAAAAAATAATCACCAAACACTACACTACAAGAGGAAGATCGGCCAAATAAACGAAATTACCGCCAAGCGAAAAACGATCATAAAACGACGGGGAATAAGGTGCATTTTATACATTAACCACAGCAATGAATGGAAGCGATATTATATAGCATCAATCACACGTTTCAAACATTGCAGTAGCGTGCCTACTCTAGGTGCTTTGAAAGGGACAACTGAAAAAAGCGTACAAACAAAACCAAAAATATAAGTGCATCACGTCCAATAATTATATATAACAGATTACTACAATATTTTTTGCATTTTTTTTTTATATATTTTTTTTAAATGTGTAATCTAAAAAGTGTTCTATTTTACAGGTTCAATACTAGCAATGGAACGCTCCCATGCCTGCGCGTGCGCAGCCATTTGAGTATTCCATCACTGGGATGCGTACGCATCTACTATCCGAATAACGTGTATCAGCTGACATGAATTACGCACTTTCAGCAAAGAAAAATATGTCAAAACACTACGAACGTTTTTTTTTTCGACTTGCGACTAGTGAAATCAACTCTACATGACCATTAATCGATCTGTATTCTTTTAACTCGACTAGTTCGTCCCATGCACTATGTAGTATCACCTACGACACTGTTCGTTACATTAATATGTTTCTCGATATCATATAACCTGTATACGTATCAGAAACAACGATGTTTTCAACGTGTCAGATAAATCGATCCCAAAAATTAATATCTGTACTCCCTAGGAAACCTTAATTAGCCAATTTCTAAAATCAAAAAATTCGATTTCTTTATATATATATATATACCAAAGGTTTAATTTTACAATGATAGGTTAATTGAACGGAGACATGATTCAGTACAACATAATTTAGGGTATTTTAAAAATAATTGAATATCATATGAAATCTATTAAGAGCGTGTTGGATTAATATCAGAATAAACATGTCTGAGAATAAAAGTTTGCTTCAAAATATTCGAACCAAAGTCTTAGTACATTTTGTATGCAAATGAATAACTCGATGAATCACATCTCCAGTAATGGTTAGAGTTGACTGTTGCGGCGCTATTCCGCGCCATCCTCACTAATTGTCTCGCTTGCTTTCTCTTGGGAAATGTTTTGACCTGAAAGTGCAATAATAATATGTATTTAGTTCTATTCTACATATTAATAATATTTCTTAGTCTATACCTGTGATGGACTCGTCTTTTTTTTTAATTTTATTTATCAAAAAGATTTCCTCAATGAAGTTTTTATATGTTATGGTAAATAATTATCCGTCAATGTTCCTGACATCAAGTAACACATCTAAGACTGTTTATTACAGACTGTGTTTTGTGGAAACAAAGGTAAAAAAAAATATGGTAAAAACAAAAACAGCTTTTTTACATACCTACAATTTTTTTTACATTACCTTTATAGAAGGTAGAAAGAATTTACTATATCTTATAAATTAATTTATATGCATATATACATAGATATATATATATACTATATATAGTATAGCAGATATAATTATTAATGATACATACCCTTTTTCGCTGATGAAAGTATGCACTTCTTGCAGCTTATGAAGAAAAAGGAGACACGTTAGAGTTAGGTGTAGAGGGCGCCAGGTCCATGGTACGACACACCCAGCCCGCTATGTCCGCCGCGTGAGCATCCGCCATACGGATCCACTCGTGGTTCTGAATCGTTATTTATTGTTCATAATCGTTATATTTAATTCTAAATTTTTATTCGTGATTCAAAATTGTTATTTATTTGAAAGTAACATTTTCGGATCGCTTCGCGTTTTTTATTATTTTAATCTACATACACCCGACGTTTCGGTTACTTTGCAGCAACCGTGATCACGGGCAGACGTTTGGTATTTATTGTTTAAATTTATTCGTTATTTAAAATATGTTTTCACTTGCAAAGGCTACTGATGATTTCAACAGTTATTCATGGCTCGCACTTATTAGTTTTAATTCAATTTATACATAAACGATCTGATCGTCAACCTAATCGTAAGTCGCTAACGTCGACCAAAAAAAAAGTGTTTATGGTTACATAGTGATGAGATTAATCGGACTACGACTAATGAGAGAACGATTAAAGTTTAAAATTCTTTGACTAAACCAGCGCATTAAAACTATACTGGTAAATTTAAACATCATTTTTGAGCCTCTATATCTATACACAAATAGCTTAAAATAATACGAGGTATGTTCAAAAAGTAAGGTGACTTTTAAAATTTCGCGAGCAGCGTACTTTCGATTATCCAATTTTTTGTTTTGTTATGTTGGTACACTCTTCCCGAACATCTGTATTAAGTTTCAAGTGTATAGCATTTTTTGTTCGGTTGTGAGAGGCGTAAAGGTTATAAGTGTTTTGCGTGCTTGGCGATTTCTTGCTATCGAAAAATATACATCAAAGGATTTGCATCAAATTTTGTGTAAAAAAAAAGTGCTCCGAAACACTTGAAATATTGACAGTGGCATACGGGGAAACTGTTCTGAGTAAAAAAAATGTTTACAAGTGGTACAAACTCTTCCAAGATGGCCGGGAAGATGCCAATGACGAGCCTCGCTCTGGACGCCCAAGCACGTCAACAACTGATGAAAGCGTTCAAGTAGTGAAGAAAATTGTCGAATCACTATCAGAGAAGTTGCTGAGGATGTTGGTATATCGCTTGGCTCGTGCCGTGGTATTTTTTCTAACGTTTTGGGCATGACAAGTGTGTCCGCGTGTGTTCCAAAATTGCTAAATTTTGACCAAAAGAACCGTCGCATGAGCATCGCTCAAGAACTTTTGAATGACATCTACGACGACCCAGATTTACTCAAAAGAGTCTTAACTTCAGAAGAGTTCCCAAAACTAAAGAGATCCATGAATGGACGGAGATTTGCAACGATTGAAGAGATAAAGACTGCATCGCTGGAAGAGCTCAAGGCTATACCGAAAATTGCTTAGAAGAAGTGCTTTGAGGATTGGAAAAACCGTTGGCATAAGTGTAACTGAGGGGGATTACTTTGAAGAGGACAACATAAATATTGATAAATTATTAAATATTTTTTCTTAAAAACACAAAGTCACCTTACTTTTTGAACACACCTCGTACATATATATACATAGTCAGTCAGTGTAGATATTTTTTTTTTCTTGGATATATGTTGATTAAAATTATATGTATTTATATTATTACTGAGTTATATTTAGTGCTATACCATGAGCGTTTTAAGATCAGCCCTCTCGTCCGGATTCTTCTTGAGGCAGCGATCAACGAAATCTTTGAAGTCGTCAGAGAATATTCCTGATGGTAATTTTGGTGGCGGCTCGTTGACTATGTAGTCGAGTAATTCGAATATAGCCATCGGACGAGGCGAGTTTGGAGCCTGGAAATTACATAAAAATATTATTATTAAATATAAATATAAAAAAAATGTCTGCTTGAAGAACGCTGATTTAATGTAACGTTGAGGGTGTGAGAGCTCGAGAATTAACAAATTTTTGCTTAGACACAGGATATTAGTTTATTAAAATTGTAAAGGTCTAAAAGAATTTATGTTAATAAATGTTCGTAGAGCACAAAAGCTACAGAATAGATCCTTTGCAAACTTATATAAGTTGGAAGAAAAACTGTAAATAATTAGAAAATAGAAGCAACAAAGATATATTTATGACAACATTTCACACTATTTCTTTGATAGAACTGTTTTGTTTTTTATTATTGATTCCATGGACCATGAATAATTGAGTAATTTGTAATTCGATATTCAAAAATAAAAACTATAGGATTATCTTTATTGTAACAACATTTTACAATTATGATTGTCGATGACTCATTTTTTCCAAGTGTTTTTGTTATTCCTATGAAAAAATTAACTAACATATTGGAATGTCGATAAATATGAACAATGATAATTATTCAAATGAAAATAATTAAGGTTTTTGTATAAATTCAATGTTTAATTTATTTTATTATAATTTTTATATTGATATCAAGATGTTAAGGATGTTGTTATACAAATTTGATAAACATGTCACCTGTCCCGGTGAGTGATCTTCGTTTTGACCACCGAAAATGGCGGCCAATGTTTTGGCATCCGGTGGTGGGATTGGATACATGCCAATGGCCATTTCGACGAGCGACAAACCCAATGACCATATATCAGATTGCACCGAATAATGGGTACCTTGAAGACGTTCCGGCTGAAAATTGTTTTTAAATTTATAATAATGTGTGATTACTTCAATACAATTAAATTATAAATTTAATTATTTTTATGATATTTCATTAAGTATTATTATGCTATTGATATAAATTTTGTATTATTAAAATAAAAAAAAAATAAAAATTCGTTTTATCAAACATACTTTCATAAAAAGGTGCAAAAAAACATGATTTTCATGAAACAATAGGTATATTACAAATAATATAAAAATAAAAAATTAATAGATTCTCTTCTGTGAATATGAGAAAACCGAAACTAGTATTGAATAGCAAAATGACTTATTGTACTCATAATGCATATTACATGTAAATATAGGAGAAAGTAACAAATATAGCAAGTGTAGTGTGGATTCTTACCGACATGTAGCTCCTAGTACCAACAAATGAATTTGCCATAGAATCAATGAGCTGGCCGGACACACCAAAGTCACATATCTTTATCTCACCATTACTATTCACCAATATATTGGACGGTTTCACATCACGGTGCATTATAGCGTGCTTGTCACGCAAATAACTCAAACCTTTGAGGACAGCTGATGTTATGGTTCCTGAGAAATAAAATAAAATTCTAATTCTAAGCAAATAAAATGTGTTCGTAATTTAAAAAAAGGTTATATTATAAAATTTTCATCACTGTTTAGTACATCAATTAAAAAAAACTCAATCCCTTGTGTATTAGTTATATGTACAATGCATTTTATTGTATCCTCTCTTCCTTAAATGTTGTCACATTACTATTGTTTCAAATGCAACAGTAATCTTAACTCTCTTATATAGATTTATATAGATTAATATATGGGTATATTTGTCATAGCCTCCATTATAAGTGTTTCCATATATGAAGATAATAAAACACTTTAATAACTAATTATATCATCGAACATATAATTAGTTGTTAAAGTGTTTATCATCTAATTTGGAAAACCTTATAGAAGTTAGACTATACATTTAAAATTATCTCTTTTATTACATATGCAGAAAAAAGGATAAAATTTATTTATATTCAAGCTATATCCATGTTTATGATACACTCTATAAAGATAAACCAATCTAAAACATCAAATTACATGTACCTAAAATGGACTCTGGAATTCGTCCAGCTTTTTTCAATATCAAATCTAAGGAACCGCCGTCCATATATTCCATACAAATCGATATTTCCCCGTCACTATAGAAAGCTCCATAGAAGCCCACAATGTGAGCAAAATTGCATTCATGAAGCACCTTTAGCTCTCTAATGATCTGTTTCTTGATAGCTGGCTTCACTTCCAGATGTATTAATTTCCTTGCCATTATAAGTCCAGTAGACTTATGTCGGACTTTCATAACTACACCTCCATTACCTTGACCTATATAAATATAAACTTGTTATAGTATTATTTAGGGCTATTATTGAACTAATTGCTTAAATTAACTAAAATTGTGTGCAAAAAGTATTAAAATTAACCTAGTTCTCCTAATTTTTCAAAATCATCATCGCTGAGCTCTCCGATCTTTTCCTTTTGACAAAGAAATACTTCTATTCTACGTCTCTGGTTATCATCCATTTCTATTTGTTCCAGTCTTTCGGTGAGTGCTTCAATGCTAGTTTTAGACTTCCCAGCTAAACCCTGCCGTCTAAAAATAATATAATAAATACACTTACATTGCATTAATATTTGTTATATTATTTGTCTTTAACGCACATACTTGTGATTAATTTTAATTAATCAGCACATTAATATTAACCATCAATATTTTGAAATATCCTTCAGACTTTGAATACGCTTTATTATACTTAAAGTAAGATATGCACTTACTTGTACAAGAAATTACTCATTAACTTATAATTCGCTATTTATAATTGAATAGAAGTCTCACAGTTCCTCTTATTAAACATGAGTTAAGATGACTAATATTATTAAATAGTTTAAATATTAAAAGCCGAAATAAAATATCAAAATTCACTTACTCAGTTGCAGTTGCAGATTTCAGTTGTGGGGTCATATTAGACGGTGTTATAGCCGGAGCTGTGTCTATAGACCCTGGTGGAAGGGTCAAGTTTAATTTATTCTTAGACATTTTGCTCATCTTGACTACACCTGTATCACGGCATTTAATAAAATTATCGAAACGTATAAAATGAAATCCGATGAATCACTGCACACTTAACTACAAAGTATAAAAAGATTCATTCGCAACTACACGCAATAATAAAGGATAAGCTGCTTTCCTCAAGGAGGAATACAGAATCGGTATATAATATACGCCTTCTATAATCACTACTAATCTATGTCCGATTTTCAGATAATCGTTGATGAGGACTGCAATTTGACGTTAGATTACGTCACTGGAAAGACTGACTCTGTCAAATGTCATTGTTTTATAGAGCAAACCATTGAAACTTAGGTACGCCGTAAAAGTATTATAAAATGAAAAGTATTATAAAATGAGCCTACCTATTTTAAAACTTTATGTTAAAATCACATTTTTAATGTCTAGTCTTCCCAAATTTAGAGTACAATTATCGTTAACAAAAGAAATTTGAAATTTTTTATTGCTTAAATCAATCACATCATGTTATTTGTTTTTTTTTTTTTAATTTATATTTCAAAAAGATTTATTTTTAACGTATACGTTACATCCGATAACCTTATTTTATTATTTATCATATTATTACGAGGTACCTATTTTTTTTCTCGTGGGGAAATGCTTAATGCATACTCTCTTGCTTGGGGAGGAAGAAAGAGGAGTTATGTCGGACTCTCGTCCTGATAAGGACGCACTACCGACTAAAACCCCACGGGTTGTCCCACGCGCTGCTCTTCTGCTAAGCCACAGGGCCCGCAAGGCGATTCTGCTGTGGTCTAGCATCGGCTGCCCCCCAAAAGGAGGTCATTTCCACTTCAGTTGCGCTCTCCATTTTTGTCAGTGGTACACTGTGTATACGCGGGGCCTCAGACCGTAAGGTGGCAGACGCCCCACGTCCACCACCCCGAAGCCCCTCAAGGCGGGAGACCTCGCTCATGCGCCTTCCGGCTTCGTCTCGGACGACGTCGTCTTATCGGGTCAGAGGAAGGTGCCTTTTCCCGTACTACTCTTTCGTCAGACACCTGCAGTGACATGACTATCTCACAGAAGTAAGCCATCGCCTCCCACGCTACCCTATTACTGACCATCATCTGCGTAATGGTCGGCAGCAAGAGGTCTGTACAAACGACATTGCGGAGCCCTCTCCTCTGCTCTTCCCATGCTGGACATTCCGCTAGCGTGTGTTGTGCTGTATCGTCTTCGGAGACGCAATGGTAACATCTTTCTGACGGTTCCTTCCCAATTGCAAACAGATAGTGACCAAAACATCCTGTCCGGTTAATACCTGCACCATTAGAAACGTCAAATTTCGATTCCGAGAACAAACCCATTCGTCTAGGATTGGTCTTATGGCTTCAACCACTCTGTGTCCAGCTGTGGGATTCATCAGTCTTTGTTCCCAGGTGCGCATCAAGATGATACGACCCTGGCGTCTCAACCGTTCCACCTGCTCTTTTATTGGGTTACCACCGCATCGTCTAACATCAGCGACCCTATGATATATTTCCGCCAGAACTCGCGCCTCAAAGTCCCAAGGAGCGGAGCCAGCTAGTGCGCATGCCGCCTCACAAGCTACCGTCCGGTAGCCCCGGATCACTCTGATGGCCACGGCGCGCTGCGGTCGTTGCAGTAGCGATTTATTTGCACTTTTCCTAGGTACCTAGTAAAATTCATATGATTAATAATAACGTCACAAATTTAACCATCCATTTTCATCCCCACTGAACAGATCTATCAGTTAAATATAATTGCTTCAAAATTAGTTGCTAGAATTCACCAGCATAAATTATAAGTGACATTCTTTTCCCATTTTGTAGTTCATTCAATTTACTTGTTTACTCCAAAATGAGAAATGTCGAAGTTCATATCAAACATGAAAAGCGTGAAATATTTTTAACATGTTTATAATACTCGCACATGAAAATCTCGAAATCTAGAAATCAAAGAATAGAATAGATTTTTAACCATGTTTTTATTAATCGAATGATTATAAACGGGTTTTACGTGCTTATACGAAGATTGAAACATATAGTTAAATATTTTGTATATTCCTCATAATCGTAGTTTCCAGTTATATATTTATATTAATTAAATTTATATTAAATAATTAAAACACGTTTTAATGCTGTGGCAAACAATTAAAATGTTGAATTGAAATGTCACCACAAGTGAAATTTGAGTTTTGACCGGCATTTTCTGCAATTTATATGAGTTTGCACAACCTATACCTACTGATCATCAATCTGTCATTAACAAATAAAAACATTGCATTATTAATTTAATTACTAGGACATGATTTAGTACTTTTTTGTTTATCATTGAAATGTAAAGGCAATTAAATAAATAAATTATAACGCGAAAAGGACATTCTAAAATCAAATGAGTTAAAGCAGTATTGTAAAAAAATATGATTATTTTTAAGAAAATAAAAGTAAGCTATTTGTATATTTCGCCATGTTAAAAATTTCTTTCGGTGGATATGGTAATTCAAACTTGATTGAAGTTTTAATTTGTGACTTGTTTTTTTTTTGCAAATAACTCCGTCTCTGCTGATACTTTTTACTAACGCTGACTGAATTGATAGCTCAAATTTTTAGATTGTAATGCAATATTACTGGTATATTCTGTATGCACTAAGTTTTTTTTTTTTGTAATAAAAGAAAAATATGAAGAACTTTTAGTATGTGTTATATTCTGTATAGTGTATATGTTCAGAGAAAAACTGATCTTTAAGTTAATAATAAGTTGTTCACATTACAGCTCTTGTAACAGACTATAATTTTTCCAACAGAAGTATAAAATATTATTTAAAAAATTATATATTGTTAAAAATATGTATTTAAAAAAAATTAAAAGTGATCACAATACATAATACCAGGTGTTCAAAGTTTAGAAAGTAACAAAAGGTAATTTATTTTATAATTTTAATGATATATATTTAAGTTACAAAAATTTATACTATTATATTTACAGGAGCCTTAAGTGTATCATAAAAATACTTGTTCAGGGAAGTATATTAAAAACTAGTAGATTCATACTATTCTATAGTTAGGATTGCTTAATTGATAAAATATTTCTTTTAAAATCAGTTTTTTTTTTTTGCCAAAATCGTAACTAACAAATATTAAATATTTTAAAGACTGACACCAGAGTTAAGAATGTAGAACTCGTTCAGGTAATAATATTAAAATATATAATATATATCAAGTGGTATCAAACCATAATATTTTAAAATTAAAATTAATACCTATTAAATAACATCACTTAAATAAAATAGTCCAACATTCAGTATATCATTCATGAAGTCTTTAATTTTGACAGAAAGTAATTTATGCCGGGCTGATTCTTTTTTGGGTCTGTCACAGTCTTTTTGGCCTCAGTTTTAGTGTTTTTTTGATCTTTATCGTCATTTTTGGATTTTTTCTTTTTATCGGTTTTAGGACTCTTGTTTTCTCCTTCGGGATTCTTTTTCTTTTTGGTCTTTTTCTTTTCAGGTTCTTCCACTTCTAGGGCTGGTTGCAGTACTGGACATGGATCGATTATCATTGAGAACTTCGAAATGTAATTCCATAGAGCCTCAGCGCAGTTTTCGGGTTTTCCTCCTTCCGGTTTCTCCCACAACAGCCCATATAACCTAGGCTTTAATTTTTCCATTGGCTTTTTCATTTCAGACTCAAATTCGTCTTCTAGATACTTCAATTTGGCTTTTTGCGCTTCCGGCGAGAGTGAAAGTACATCGTCTTCATCCATTGTTGCCTCCTGAAATAAATAAGATTTTTATAAGTAATGTCTAATAACCAGATAAAAAGAATTCATATCTGCTACCTATTTCATGTATTATGGAGAAATATATTTCAACCCTTAAATTACAGACAAAACATTATGTTTTTGTTAGTCAAACCTTTTATATCCCAGTCACAACATATGTCATTTTAGACTAAAAGTTTCACAAACAGTTACTTCATGTAAAATTATTGTTAAGTTAGAAATTATTAAGTCATATTAAATCAGAAAATCCAACAAATATGTTAAATTTATTATAAATATTTAATTGACAGTAGATATCCATTATCCATACCAAACTTGTTTTATACATTTTCCTTATAAATAATAACAATTATAGTTTCATAAGTGCATTCTTATTTGTTGTAAAAATTAATTTTTTATTGTGAGCTTCAGAAATGATTTTCATTAATTTTTTTTGTATATTAATTTACCTCATCACTCAAGTAGCCATGCGGTACAAACACTTCATTATCAACTTCATATTCATCTGCTTCTTGTTCATCATCACTTCCTGCTGCACTGCCATCAATACTCTCTCCTTCCTGTTCCTCCTCCCACTCTTCGTCACTATCCACTTCATAATCCAACAGTTTCTGAAAGTTTTACATAATTTTTACCAACTTTTATGGATTTTACTACCATATGCTTATTCAAAGTTTGCATTTACACAGTACATATCAAGCTTTGCCTGTTTCCCGTTCCATAACCAATTCAATAATGTTCATAGTATAATGTGAAAAGATTGTTTGATGATAAACTGTTAATTCTTTTAAATGAAACTAATATTTGTCGGAATAAAAATGAAACCGTGATCACAGGCAGACGAGACGTGTTCACGGTTGCTGATAAGTAACCGAAACGTCGGGAGTATGTAGTTTTTTATAAAAAATAAATCACGCGTAGTTTATCCGAAAAATATTAGTTTCATTTAAATGAATAAAACTCGCGAAAATCTTAGATCTCCTTAAACTGTTAATTCTGTCTGTATTATGATAGTGAAAACTAAAAAAAGCCTACAGGTTAGAATATAGGTATTCAATTACATTATCAGTTTTAAAAGGTCTTCTTGGATTAATTGATGAACTTTTCTTCCTCCAGGTACCCCAGTATGGAGGACGTCTGTTTTCATGGAATGAAAGTAGTTTAGGACGAAGTTTCTCCTGATTAACTGGTTCACATGAAATTATCTCACCGATGCCATCCGCTGGTGGTAGTTCATCCTCTGAAAGATTTTTATTTATAAAAAAAAACCAAAATGGTTTATAATTAGTTACAAAAGATAGTGATGTACTTGAGAATCAATAAATAATATTCATTTTAAATATGAATTAAATGGTATATGAAATAAGTGATATAATTTTTAAACACAAAGGTTCTATAATATTATAAATAAATGGAAGTATAAGACTTACCAACTATCATGACATCATCATCATTTTTATCACACGGAGGCCATGTTTTACCACTTGACAATGGCTTCCTTTCCTTCAAGTTTTTTAAATATAAGGAACTTTCTGGAACATTTTGATTTCCAAGAAATGTATCCAATTCCTTTTTAGAATCTTCTTGTAACTGATTTCTTACAATAGGCGCTAATCTCATGTCAGATTTTATTGTGAAACTTGATAACATGTTATTTCTCATGGGTCCAATAGTGACTTGGTCCTTTTCACTTTTTTGCTTTGCAACAAAAAAGCTGGCAAAAGCCTCTGCTGCCTTTTTCTTCTTCTGTTCCTGTTCCAATTTCTCCTGTTCTAAAACTTCCTGTCGCTTTCTCTTCTCTTCCTCTTTAGCTTCCTTTTCTCTTTTTCTTTGTTCTTCTTTTTCCTCCTTTTCTTTACGTTTCTGCTCTTCTTTTTCTTCTTTTAACTCTGAAAATATTTTTGTTTTGTAGAACATGTAGACATTTCATTGTCATCATATATTTATTATTAATTAAGAGATATAAGTTTTTTAAATAAATCTTCAATATTATTAATCAATAATGATCATTCATTAAACATTATGAAAATGAAAAGATATAACAACAATTTCTTTTCTGGAACTTACTTTTTTCAAGTTCCTTTTGTTTCTCTTTTTCTTCCTTTTCTTTTCTTCTTTGTTCTTCTTTTTCTTCTCTTTCCTTTCGCTTAGCCTCTTCTTTTTCCTCTCTTTCCTTTTTCCTTTGTTCTTCTTTTTCTAGCTTTTGTTTAATCCTATCCTCTTTTTCTTGTTGCCTTTTCCTTTCCCTTTCTAATTTTTCTTTCTCTCTTTCTTCTTTCTTTTTAGCTGACTCAAGCTTTTTTTGTAACTGCAACATTTAACATTTAAGATAAAAAAAATTAAATACATTTATAATTATTTACTTATTTTAAGACAAAACCTCTCAGCATTGCATGGATTCACTGCGCGGGTGCCGGGTCCATTGCATTGCAGGGAGAGGAGCTTCAACAGTGCCTGGGACTTGTGAACCAGGTGTAGGTTTAATCTAATGTGCATTAAACATTCACCTCCACTGTCCAAGCTCCTCTCCCTACCTAATTATTCTTAATTGGGTGGTGAAAAAAGGAAATAAATTACATATATTTTTTAAAAGACAAACTCAGTGTGTCATAAATAAAACCATTTTTCTTGATATTCCAAAACTTTTGTTATTAATCTTAACACTATAATATATCTTACGTGGATGCACTGTTTAACGGTGTCTTTTTAATTCAGCATTATAAAAATACTAATAAAAATAATTTAAAACAGAGGATGCAACATGTACATGTTTATAATTTTTATATAATCAAAGAGTTGATGTTTTGATTAAAATACAATTTCTTTATTATACCAGGATTACTTTATCATAATTAAGAAAATTTTATTATTTAAGTTAATTATTTTCTATATTAAATATTTTATAAAGACTTACTTGTTTTGGTGTAACACTAGTGTTGGCACTTTCAGTAATTGAAGTGTCCCCTTGGCTATTATTCATTGATATATTCCTTCCTGATCGTCGTGGTGTTGACGGTGAACTTAGGGATTCATCACAGTTACTGATTTTCGAAGTGTTCAGATTATCATCAGTTTTTGATTTGTTTCTCACACTTCTTTTAGGGGTTACACTTACTTTAGATTTTTTGCCACTGGTAAGCTCTTGTATTGATGCATCATTGTTAGTTTGGACTGAAATCTGGTCGTCTTTTGAAGTAGATAACTCATTGTCTTCAATTTCATTTGAAGTTTTATCACTGTCTTCATCAATTCCAGTAGTATCAACATCTTTGTCTTCAGTAACATCATGGTTACTCGATACATTATCTTCATCTTGATTTTTAGATTCAGTTTCTATCTCAACATCAACATCCATAGCTTCCTCCTTTTCAATTTTATCGGTGTTTTCATTATTACCATTCTCATGATTTTCTAAAGAACCGTTAACTGATTTTTTTGGAGAGCTTCTCTTTTTTTTGGAATTTTTCGATTTCTGTAGCTTTTTTTTTCTAGCAATATCTACTAATTTTACCAATGGGTTGAGAGATTTTGCAGCTTTTAAATTCTGTACAGACTCCTTACTATCATCATCACTTATTACTACTGTTTCAGCACATACTTCCTTATCATTCACTATTTTGCCAATCTTTGAGACTGGTTCCGGGTCAGGAATAGATAGCTTTCGCTTCCTAGAGGGTGGAGTCACTGATTTTGGAGATACTTCACTTAATAACTTGAATGGAAGACGAGCTTGTTTCAAAACTTTTTTTGATGGTGTTACTTCTTCACTATCTGATGACTTCGGAGTTTTCATGGCTTAAAATGTATATATTTAAACTATACAGCTACTTTAAACGTTGCTGTATAAAATTTTATAAATATATCTGTAAGTTTTAAAATTTTAATACATTGCAAAGCACAGTTTAATTTTTAGTTTTTACTTAGTGTTTGACAATCACAAAAACGGCGGGAGACCGACACGTTTGGATATTTACAACAGATATCTACAAAAATCACAAATAGATTTAACATAAACTATTACTTTTATAATCTTCAATAATATATAAAAAAATATATATGTTAAAAAGATTCAAAAATTTACTTATTCATAAATATATAACTTTTAATTCTATTTTTTGATTAATATTACAATATATAATACAATACTTGGTATGTTCTTAAAAATATATAGCACATAGATTTTTAAGAATAAAATTGACGTTAGTAAACGAGTCATTACAGTCAACATAATAATTTACTGAGAGAAAGTATGACCAAATATAAATTTAGAGACGTGTCTTATGGATTACAAAAGTTAAGAGACTTTTTATTGGGAAGAAAACATATCCTTCACGGCCGATTTCCACCGAATATAGCTCCAAGAACCATACCTACAGCTGATCTCCCTAGAGGACCGGACACTCCGTACTCACAAAATTACTATTATCGAAGAAATGCTTTTCATTCCGTACAACCTCCGGTCGTAGCACCAATAGCTGAAGGTCCCCCTCTCATTCAAGATCCAACCCAAAAAGCCAAAGCCGGAGGAGTTAGAGCAGATGCGGTAAACACATTACATAGAATTTATATAAGAATAAAAAAACAGCATCTAAAATTTGTTTTTTTTTATATTGTTAGAAAGAGACAGAGATAATTTAAGACATCAGTTTTTTTAAAAATTCATATATTTTTCAGCTTTCATTCAACTTTGCCCCAACCCCCGGCACTCCTTGGTGGTGGGATGGTCATTTCTACTATGAGTTAGTCCCCGATCCTCCCACTTCACCTCCACGAGAGGCCTCTCAACCAGACCCTTGTGCGTCGACCTCTAAAAAGTAGTTTGTTACTGTTATAAGCTATATGACAATGTTTAAAAATATAAATTGTTTACGTTAGAAATCAACACCTTCCAATAATAAATAAAGTATTTACCACCAGTATGTTAATTTCAAATAGCCTAAAATATTTTTTTATTCGTTACGTCTATACAAAATACGTGAGTTTTTTTTCGTATTAATTTTATTCTGTAAATTTAAAACACTGTTCCGAAGACTTTGAAAAAAATACTTGGATTTCAGATAACTGTAGATAAAGGATTTTCGTTTTGTTATATTCATAAAAAAGTGTCTACAATAAAGATATAAGCAATCTAAAAGAAATATTTTGTATTGCTATGAATACAGTTTTTACTTTACCGTAATATTTTATGGAATAACACAAATTAACATACTATTGTACCTGCTATAACTAATTTAAATAGTGATATCTTGGAAACAACGTTTTACATGGTTTTGAAAGTAAAGAAATACATATAGATAAAGAATATTCGATATAAAATAAAATAAAGGTTTCTAATTGACAGAGTTGTTGATCGATAAACTAAGTTTACTGGATTTTATTTCGCAAATAGTAAGGGTAACTTCGCTATTAATTCGAATGATTGAAATATAAGGCAAGAACCTCAATTTTGTTTCAGATGGAATAGTTTTTAAATAACTAATTATTTATAACCTCGGATTCAATCGGAAAAAACGTAATTAGGATATCAGTGTTAAAATACAATTCACCATTGAGATAGCGAAACCGTGGTCATAAGCTTGCGAAACAAAAAGTTATTTAATGAGATCCAAGACTTTCGCGAGTATTCATTTAAATGAAATTAACATTTTTTGGATTACTAAGCGTATTTTATTATTTTAAAAAGCTATCACAAGTTGTCTACCCGTGATCACGGTGGCTGCAAAGTAACCGAAATGTCGGGATTTTTTCAAATAATAAAATACGCGTAGTAATCGGAAAAAATATTAGTTTCGCTTAAAAAGTTATTCGTTAAAACAAAATTCCACTTTACATGCATAAACAAAAACATGTAGGTACATAAAATGTATAACAATCTTAGTAGCGATAAGTCGTTCTCAAATTGAAAATACTAACATTTTTGACAAAAATGAAGATAGATCAATATCCATATAATTGAATGAATTTCAAAACGCAAGGGCGGTCTAAATTTAGTGTTTATTAACCCCTAGACTACAGATTTACATTCTAAAACGTTCACGTTTAATGATTACCATCTCATTTCTCATTTACCGAGGTAGTACTCCGAACTAAGTAGTCTCGTCAGCGCATGAGCGAAAATTCAAAACCGTCCCAGACGACAGTACCTCCGCTGGCGTTGTAAATGCCACACGCATTACGCTCACTATTCCATCGTGAGAACAGCTATGAATGGCCCCTTCACATTCCCGCCAAGTGATTTCTAAATAAACAATAAGATCCGAAATTATCTTGGCATAAGTCAATGTCGTGAAAAAATTTATGAGGGATTTTGTTTAATGAGTTGGTGAATAGAACCACCTGTAAGACTTTGTTAAGGAATTATTAAATCGTTCAACATGAGAGAGGAATCTGATACAGGGGCCTTGAATGAAAGGATATTGGAATTCAAGAGTGATCCGGATAAACTCCGTCAGGCCTCTGAGTTCGTTGACGAACTGATACAGCAAGCGAAAAAAGAGGCAGAGCTAAAACAGAAAGATAAAGAGAAAAGCAAATTTGTAAGTATTAATGTATATTTATGCCCATAAGGAACGATATGTGGATTTGATAGGGCGGTAAGTGTTAAAAATGGAGTAGTGCTGCTGTAGAATGCGAAATAGCTTCTTCGGTAGTGACGCTGTCATTTTCAATAAATCTTCAACACTATATTAGAAACACGTCTGCATGCTTATCACATTTTTCAAAATCATTCGTAATTTGAAATTTTACACATGACAGCGAACAATAAATAAATACTGAGTAGGTAATGCTCAAAAACGAGTTCAGATCAGGTTGTTGAAAATCATAAATCTTCCCTGAAACTATTGGTAAAGCTTATTCCCTTTGTTAAATGCTATACGAGAATTGTTCAATCACTAAAATATAATAGTATATTATGTCACTTCTTTTTTGGTCTGATTGATGGACAATCTGAAATTTTTGTGGGACGAGAAATATGACATTTCGGAGATTAGCGAGCAATCGGCTTAGGGTTATCAGATAAAATGGATAAAGCGGTTTTTTAAACGTTAGTGACAGATATGAATTAGATCAATAATTTTCTACAATGTACCCACCCTACGGCACGTCATGTGTTTATTAACTATAAACATTTTAAGCACCGGAATGAATGGTGTTGATTAAGTAGGTATGTCTTAATGAGATCTAAGATTTTCGCGAGTTTTATTAATTTAAATGAAGCTAGTATTTTTCGGATAAACTACGCGTGATTTATTTTTGTAAAATCACGCGTAGTTTATCCGAAAAATACTAGTTTCATTTAAAGGTATGTCTTAAGTCCTTAAACGGACGAGGTAATCATAAACTGTTTATAAGAAAACTAGTGCTTCGAGAGGTGGGATACCTTTATTGATTTCATCAACGGGCTCGGCCTTAAGTAAATGAAATAAATTTATTCACTATACGCAATTAAACTGCAATAAAATTTTATAAAGCACATTTTATTAATAATCAGTTGTTTTGAATAGATTACGATAATTATTAAAGTATAAACATAAATTATCAAATAAACAAAGATTATTTATACTCAGTGCACTTGCTTGCTGAATGAATTTATCTTATTAATTTACTTAGTTTAATCAGAACACATTATTTTGCACATCTTTTTCAATATACATATTATACTTCTAATATAAAGTAATTTTGATTACTCACCAATTTTTTTATAACTAATTAAGTCGTAATTAATCAAACGGCAGTTGCATTATTTGGAGTTATAAAATTTATAAAATGTATATTGTACATAAAACTTGTTTAATGTCACTCCTCTTTTATTATATTTTTATACATAACAATTAAAAATACATGTGTAATAATATCTTACTACAAAAAAGTCAAGCGAAAAGTAATTTTTTATTCTACAAACCACAAGCCGATCCGACGATCAATCATTGGTCCTAAATCGGAATAAGCTCTCCGATAAGTCGGGAGTAATTAACCTGAATCACCAATGATTGTGTTGCATTAAGTTTGTTTGTTAAAGAGAGATAAGCAATAAAGTGTTTCAAATGTTTGCCTATATTTTTTTCTATATAATGTTTACAAATCGTTCGAAATATATACTTAGTTACAAGGCATAATATACGTACTAAATTACTTTTTTTTAACCTATTTTATAATTTATAGTCCTATCGATTACGTTCCAGGTTTAAGTAAAGTTTATTGGTGTGTTTCTCTTCAACAGACTATTTAATTAGTAGGGTTTTGAAATACACAAAAATTAAAGCATTTTTATCTTTATAAAAGACAGAGATGTGATGCAATCTTAAAATAAATATCGAAAATCAGCTATAACTTTCATATTTCCTCAGATAAATCAATTAAAAGGTATTTTTTTAACTGAAAGATTAAAAAAAATAATAAAATAGAATATCAAAACTAAAGAATGGCGAAATCATTAAGAAATGTCATGAAATATATGAAATAAATTTAGTAGAATTTATAAAACACGATTTTTTCAACGAACAAAATTATTCAGTAAATGAATTCATCATTTTAACATCGTTTATTTATGTATTTATAAATTGCCGGCTTCTGCAATAACAAAAGATTACAAATCATTGTTACAGACGCTGATTTTCATTTGCATTTTCTTTGTTACAGGAATCTCAAGACTCTGGCGTTGGTGAGTAATATTTGAAATTCGTTCGTAATATCATTAACAGCTTCATTTTATATACAGTAATATTGTTGTTATATTTAATAAGGTCTTTGTTTTCGTTGATCTGTAAGAGGCTTTCATTATGGCCATTAAGTTGCGCTTTACTAAACCTTATATTAAATAGGTGCTTATAATTAAATATGCGAGTGACGTTAATACATTTATACAGGCTTGTACGGTATTAATTACTTTTTTATATTAGTTTCCAGTTTGCATTAATTCATAAAGCTATAACTGTACATAGGAATGCATTTAAAACAATAAATTATATATTTTAATACTATCATGACATAAGATTTTATTCCTTATATGTTTGTTATTACTACAAAGTATTATGAGTATTGGTTACATGTATCTAAATCATTTTTATGTTTAGAATTATAAGATTTTTTGTAATGACCTTTAAACGTAAATATTGAGTATTAAAATAGTAGATATGTAGGTTGAAATAACGTACTGTTGGAAACGGAAATGGGTAATCAGGTAACCATAATAGAGAATTGTGTCCGTCAGTGCCACGAGGAGATAAAATTATATAATTTACCACATTAGAGCGATACGCCAGTGTCTTCATACCTTTATACACATATATATGCAGCTTAGAATAAAAAAATCAGAACATCAAAATTTAGAATTTAAGTCAAACTGTGAACAACGACTGATTTTTCCAATTATTTCTGAACATTCTTTCATATATACATATGTGCATATATATATATATATATTACCATACTTCTTTTTTAACTTCAGTTGAGTAAAAAATAAATCAATAATGCAAAGAGAGTACCGTCTTTAAATAATCCATCGACAAAAATAAACAACCCCACTTAATACCCTCGTGATATCTACATTCATGATAACATATGGAAAAAGACGTCCCCTTCAATAGTATTACTCAGTGAAAAGGCTGTATGTATTCATACTTTTGCCAGTGAATAAAGGAAAGACAATGTTTGTATTTTAAAAATAGAACACAAAAATATTCAGTCCCATTCTATTATTACAGATAAAATGTTCCCATAGGCTTTCATAAAGATTAAAGAATTGTGGTGAGAATTTTCCTCTATTTGAATGAATCACTCATATTTTACTTAGTTTTCTCTTGCAACGCCCTGGAATGAGTACAAAGTAATTTTTTTTATAACGAAACTACCATAAAATATTAATCACGTAGTTATACAGGGTGCGGTGGAAGGCTAGTTTGAATTTCCAGGAAAACAACAAAACTTATTTGGAAATATAATATAACTTACATTCTATACCTAAGACTTCATGATTGCCAAGATGTTAGGATAGGAATGCCATCGCAATATTTGTGTGGTAACAGGAGTCTTTTGGTTTACTCGGCTAGGAATTTGTTTCGAGAAGTCAAGAGCGATACTCTTTATATGGTATTTTATATACACAACACAGTTGCCCCGGCGATGTTTGTAATATTTTCAATATATGTACTTATGTTTCGCTTACGTAATGTGTGTAAGTTATGATGTTGGCAGCATGTCTTGTTTATACCCATTTCCCTAACTACTATTAATCATTATTTTATCAGCTAGATTAAATTTCTAAAGTATCTGGATATTATAGAATTTAATTTACGTTTATTGAAACACTTTTCAGCGCCCCGTTCGTTTTAATACGCCCCTCGATGGGCTCAGATAAAAAAACTTTGACCTCGTATTTAATTGATGGAAAGCAATCAATTTGCTTTTATGAAAGTTTTGTAGATGAGAGTAATTACTACTTTTTTCTAAAACATGTAAAGGGGAATTTCGAGTCAGGAAATTTATTATATAGATTTATGTATTATTTTTTATTTACGTTTTGAGACTTAATTACGTATTAAAATGAAAAAGGCTTCATTACGAATCAAATACCAAACTATTAATATAAAGAATAGTAATCAATGTTATAGTTGGTAATAAGAATAGAAAGAAGTTAATTTGTTATTTTTTATTAGATCTGCTTTTATACTAAATTATAAATTTCTCTCGTAACTTTTGTATGTCATTTGTTTTTCTTAGTATAATTTATTATTAGCAATCTTATCACTGAATATTCTTCCGAGAGCAGATTGATAAGGAGGTTTTATATCTTATGTAACTAAATGGTAGCAATTGCCCATTTTCTTATCTGCTAGTGACATTATGCCAGTAATGGCATATTTGCTTTTGGTGTGAATACCGACAAAAGATATTACCGTAAAAAATAGTGCTAGTATATTGTTTGCTTTCGTTTTTTTTTTAGTTCTTTATTTAAGCTATGAGTTGAAATGTTAGATCAGGATTGAATTGTCTTAAGAGACTCCAAAAACTGTAGACTTTAATACCATATAAATAAAATTTTATCTTTAATGTCACTAAGCATTTTATATCATTGTAGTTGAATTATAGGAAAATATATTTTTAGAGTAAACGGACTTCAATGGAATTAAAATTACATCACAACAAAGACAAATGATTTAAACAAAAGTTTGATCGCATTTGATTACGATTTTAGTCAATTAAATTATATGAAGTGAGTTAATCATGAAACGTTTGGAACACAGGTGGCCAATGCAATTTAATTTTCGGTACGCTTCGAAGTACCGAATAAGTTTTCCGGTATTTCGTTATTACCTTCAAGGACAGTATAATATAGTTCAGTATATTTCTTTATTTCGACGTAACAAGTATTAATAATATATATAGTACGTAAAAAAATTACACTACTAGAAACTATGAACATGCAATCCCGCACTTGGAATAAAATATCACTGCTCAGTATGAGATTGTATCGTCAATGTAATGAATGATATTTTTTAAGTTTTTTATAAAATTAGTACGAAATTAATAACGTATATTAATAAACAAAAGGTTCTGAAACTGCTGGCGTTTAATGTTATAATGCTAAATCTCGGTACAAATTTACAATTCATATAGGCATTAACGTTTTCAAAGTTCATTTATTACACGAAATGGCGTAAATAGGTATTGAGATCCCCTAACAAAATTGCCACCAGCATAATGCAGTCTGAATTCAAATGTGTCAAAAACTATTAGGTACTACTATTTTACGTCACAAGTGATATCCACTATTGTGACGCATGTCACGAAAATGTAAATCGCACATGCAACAAACGTAGTACACAAAGATATTTGATAGCCTTCACCCCATTACTATATGAATGTAGGCCTTGTCGATATATAATACTGATACATAATATTATGTAATAACTCTAAAACAGTTATTTGCTTCGTCTGTTTATGTAATAAATATAAAAAAAAAATTGTTTAGCTTTAACTTATGGGCGAAATAATTTACGAGAATATTTCATATCTTAAATGATGTGAGATCTTGTTTGATTTCTTTTAAATACTCCAGTCATTAGTATAGCGTTTATAAATTCTAAATACAGTAGGTACCTACATTGTGTGTTGAGACACTATTTATATGAAAACTGAGAATTTCAAATTTAGTTCATAATTAAAACATATTAATTATGCCAACGCCATAACGCCAGTCGGAGGGCGACGCCTAAAGATTTTTATGCCGTTAACTTTAATTTACATGTTAAGTACTTGAGAGAGGACGTTATACAAGGATGACGCATTTTTCATTTAATCTTTGATATTTTTCCTCTACAATTTATTAACTGAAGACTATTCCTTTTATTTTTGTTATTTCCAAAAAAAGATATTTATTTATAAGTAACAATTATGTTTAAATAAAATATTTGAGGGGTCAAGACCTGCATGAACTTATAATATTATAAATGTCTGCTTATAGTAGATTTCTAATATTTACGTAGACAAATAAAATTATTTCTTACAAATCAATAAATGAATTGTTAAATGATGAAGCTGTTAACGAAATATTTTCCCGGTCAATGTGGTTAGGTACCGAAAAAAAATTGAAACGTCTAGTAAAAAAATATAATTTAAACAATTTAATATTAAAACTTAGTTTTATGTAAGTTCCCAAAAGGTTGTTTTAGTTTTATTAACTTTAAGCAATATTTGTCTTAATTTACATCTGCTAATCTTACATATCTGGCCGAGAAAGCCGAAAGCCTTAAGTCTCTTAATCGCTTAATCTTCGTATCATAGGTTCCTTTATCCATGAAATCTCTAAGGCGATAACACGTCAAGAATAACAACCATAGGTTAAATCGTTGGCACAGAGCAAGGAGTTTAACTTGTTTGCATATGGGCTGAATGTTTGTTGCCCTGGAATTAAAAATAATTAAATTTATCATTATCTCATCGTATTAACTATAGACGAATTCTTTTTTTTTGTACATAGTAAGATTTAAATGTTTTCCAGTACGTCTATGAATTCTTAAACTACTTGATGTTACTACGTGATGTTAGATACAGCTTGTACTTAGGTACTTAGGTACAAGCTGTATCTTCTCTATAATTCGTATCTCATTCTCCCAGAATTCTTAACCTAGTTAGAACGATTTTCTACATAACTAAACTCGCGAGTTACTAGAAAGTCATTGACCCAATAAATACATACTTAATAGGCAAATAAGAAAATGTTCAACGTTTTCAACTTTACATTTTTTAAGCTTGGATTTAAAACTAGTTACAAGTTTAATGGCTATTGCAAGAGGAAAAACATAAAAATCTTTAATTTCAACTTTTCTGCCATTTGTTTATTCCGAGTCTTTCTTTTATTGTTCAAAAGAAACATATCTTTATTTTATAAATGGAACAGATATGAATAAAACATACATACATATTAATATAATACCAGACTTTATAACCTTATTAAAAATTCTATTGCTCTTAGAACAAACGAAGGGAATGAGTTAAGGAAAACTATAAAAATAAGTGTAAAATACGTTTAAAAATGAACGTACTAAATTAAAGAGCAACTGACTACAAAGATTTTTTTAAAATTCTTCATGGAAACAATAGTTTTGCGTCACTGTAGAACAAAGGTCTCGATGGTTATTTTCGTTTTAAACGTAGTGCAAATTTTAACGTCTACTAAAAGGATATCCTGAACAGTAGGTAGATCACAAGTCTGGGGTTTTGTCTGGCCAAAAAATCGATACCAACCCGGTGTAAGCACAGCGCCCTTTTATAGGGCTGAATGCAATTTAAAAATAATAATATTTTTGTTATCTTTGTAGGATTTTTTTTTACGCTGTGCTATGCTGTGCTTTTATAAATCATTACTTATATGAGAATATGTTACTATTTCTTAACTATAAATTACTTTAATATTGGTATTCGTACTTATAAAATTTGATAATAATGACAACAAAATCTTGAAGGCACTACATCTTAATTTTTTTTTAGTTTTACTGATACAATTTTTGAAATAATTTTCGACAACCCTAGTCTGAATGGACTATAAGACGGATGATAAAAGGGACCAGCGTCGTGGAACGACGGTAGGAACTTTAATGATGGAAATGTCTATCTCTGACATAAAATCTCTTTGTAGAAAAAAAGAAAACGTGACATTTTGGTATCTCTCTTAACTATTTTGCTTCAATTATTTATGACAAAAATAAAAAAGAAGTAAATAGTTTTATATAAATTAATTTATTTGTATAGAGTAGGCAAACTAAATTTTATTATTAAAACATACGTACATAAACCTTAGCATTAATGAGTAACATAGATGTGAGATGGTATTTTACCTGTAGCGTACTTTATTTCTAAATAGTTTAAGGTCGTTAGTTATGATAAGATACTGCAATTTCACAAAAGTATTTAGTTTAACGTCACGTTGAATTTTACATGATTATTTTAAGTTTTTTGAATTAATACTAGAGATGATACCTATTTTTATAACCTCATATTGCCTCAAATAAAATATTTAAACAAAAGATACTAGGCACATCAATTTCTAAGTATTCCTATTTATAACTGTAACGAGAATTATAGATAAAATTCTTCTTTCTTCTTATAAACTCTGAACGACGGCCAACAAATAAATGAGTTTTAACCTTTTTTTTTGTCCTCAAACACCTACGTGTGTAGAAGTGAAGTTTGTTAGACATGAAAATATGTTTGTATGATAAAATTAAGGATTAAGTTTAGGATATTTGGATTAAATTCTATTTTTATTTTCAGGTAATTTAAAGAGAAGGCTGGGAAGGGCTCGTGGCTTCGTGCTACGTGTTTTCGACGCTCTCTGCAACTGCACGCAAACCGCCGCCGCTGCCGCTCGCACAACCGCACGCAATAATCCGTTCGCAAAACGCTAGAACATCAAAACATTTAAAACAGACGATCCGATGACATAATCAATACTTCGTTCATTTGAAGCTAAGAAAGTATTAATTAACTATATGTTAATTAATGTATTTGGTATCACCGCTAAACTTACGGAATTGAATAACAAAATTGAATTATCAGATATCTGCGGATATATATTAAGAATTATTTTATTAATGGGACTAAGCGATCGTTAATTCTAAATGCTGTATAGCGAACCTGTTATCACAGCAATTTCGCAATACCGAACATGATTTTAGCATTAAAGCAATTGCTTCTACCGACGACTTGGTCTCGTTGTGGGTATTTATTGAAATATATATACATATAATGCTATATATACGTAGGTCCGTGTTGAGAGCTAAAGTTTGCCATCAAACGATCAAAAAATTAAAACGATTAATCTAAATGTTTCTTTGTAGTTATTAATAATAAATTAGGTGTTCATTTAAAATGCAATTGTTAAATATGCAATTTAAGATCTTCGTGTTGTATGAATGTTTCAAAGAAAAATAATTAAATAACCTGTATAATGTAGAAGTTTTCATGTCAACCCAACAATGTAGCGAAATTTTCTCATTTCCGTGCTTCACAGAGCATATAACTTGCTCTACAGAGCGTTATTAAATCTTTGCTGTGGCTTGAACCCTTACCTTACCCTTACTCATTGTTGGAGAACCCTTATCAAATACGAAGTAGATGAATTTCTTACCTTGCATGTCTTCCCCAAGTCGCCCTCGATGTTAAGTACGTTATTGTGATCAGTGTGAAGACGCTTAGAGTTATAAATGTTATACATTTTGCAATATCAACATGTATTATAGGTGTAAGGTATGCATATGAGATCTGATATTTCACTTGCCCGTTTTTTCACCGCCTATGGAATTCTTCGTCATTCTAATTCGTCCATTGGAATGTAAATTCCGTTACTTGGATGCATTCTTTAATTTTAGACCGCTATTTTCAGAGGACCGTACAAATAAGCGAATGGAAAATTAATTTCTTATATCACTAGTATTTATACACGTAATATAAAATTTTGGACTGCAAAATTTTTCTATACCAAAGTCTAACATGTACAAACATTGATTTACTATACAATTGATTTGTAACAAAATTTTTCTGACACCGTGTTTCTTAAAATGTGAAATTTACAATGTTTTATTATTCTTATTTTTTAATATAAAATAAATTATTGATAATAATATTATATCATATAAACATATGATTAGTAGAATTGTAGCGATATTCTAAACAATATAATAAGGTATCTATTTAAACGCCGCTTATAAGTGCACAAAACGAATGTATTTCTTATGTTTAAAATATAATATTCATACGTGAAACATTTAAGAATTTTGCGTAATTTCGGTGTATATACCTAATGTATTAGATTCTAAATGTGTAGACCTTCCATTTCGAGACTTATAACCTTAAAAATTAAGACGGAGCTTTTAAATAACGTGTCTTAAACTGAGAAAGATGTACATTTAAAAACATATTTTTCAATGTAATAAAATGAAATAAAATTGTGTACCTACGTGTAATTATAATTCTATTCACATATTTTCCGTATAGTTCTATATTAATGAATTTTATTAAATGTGCATGCATATATTAGAAAACTGCGATAATATTCAAAATAATAATTTTGTGTTTACTGTTTAAATTTTTTTTTTATTAAAACTCTTTGAGACAAAATTCGAATTATTTTTTAAATAAAAAAAAACTATGTTATTCTTTTCATACTTTTTGAACTAAATGCGAATAATGTGTGAACGGATCGGACGTATTTATTAAATTATTTATTTATTATCGTAAGTTAATTATATTATAATGTTCAATGTGATATCCTGCCTACCACTTCCTATGTGATCCGACTTGCAACTCCTCTATGTATATTAAAAGGATTTTGTGTATATCACTGAGTATCATTTTGGCCTTTACATTAACTTATCTTGCAAAATCTCTATCGCGAGTGGATAATTTTTATCCCCTAGTTATATTCCAGAACAAAATATGAAAAGAGATCCTCGTAAAACATGACTAATTTTCCACACTATGATTAATGATGAAAAGATTGCAGATGGCTGAACACGAACATGTTTGCGTGAGCGGAACTACGGAAAATGTTCATATAAAATGTTCCATTTTCTTTCTCTGTAAAAATACCGTCGGGACTTTTTTCCATTTTATCGAAATACCTATCAACAGAGAATATTATCATAGCAACAGTAAATATTTGTACAAGAAAAAGCAGTTATATTTTAATCTGTGGGGACTAAGCTTAAATTGTTAACACCATTTTTAAACTTTAGTGATTGTTTTTTGTTTGTTAGGCGTCCAATGAGGCGATCGCATGCTAATAGGCATTAGCCAATTATATAGTCGTTTAGAATGCGAATATTATAATCGAGACTATTTTGTCTATAAAGTATTTTGATTGCATCGACGTATAAATAATTGCAGGTGAAAACACTACACACAGGCATGATGATAGCGTATCAATGAAATGTTTGTAATGATAAATAAATGGCAAACGATAAAAGCGGCTTGTAGTAACGATTGCTACCACGAATCGAAGTTGTTAGCTAGGAGATATACCCCCTGTCATTTTACATGTACAGTATGTATACAAACTGAATAAATAGTCTTCAATGGATGCAAGATTGTGGCTTAGGTGTGGCCTAAGCTGAGGCGCGGTAAAAGAGAATGCGTGTTCTTGCTTGGGAAATTTACATGAGGCACTTATTGTTTTTCATTAAGTGTCAACTGCTGATTCAGATGTTACAAGAGGTAAGAAGTTTTAACATATAAGATATTCGTAATTGATATGAAGTAGAACAGAGTTGTTAATTGCACTAGTCCTGGAGGTAAGCTGTAATTTCAAAAAACGTTAGTAATACGATCTACAAGGAGTTCAGACAATACTAACATTATCTTCTAAGAAAGTGCTAATGAAGATGCATAACCAGTAGGTAGGTGTTAAAGTAGCTTTGTACTTTAAAAAACAAATATTGGAAGTTGAGGTTTTGAGGCAGCGAGACGTTGACAGCAACCTATTTGCAGAATGAAATTACAGTTAGTAAAGGTCAATCGATATTGGATACGATCTATAAATAAAGCGATAAACCAGCTCTCCCGCTAGATATACCTTATGGGTAAGTAAAACTTTGTAAACTCGAGCTATTAAATTAAGGTAGGTACTTATTTTATTTTGGTTTTAACAACATTTTCTCGTATACGGTAATTGAAAATATAGTATTTTACTACTACGAACGTCGGTCTGGATTGATATATAATTAAATATTTAAATTCAGAGTCCAGAAAAAGTCTTGAGAGAAAATTTAGTAATACATGCACGAATGGTTTAAGTTATTAAAAGAATGGTTAAATCGTTTTGAAAACGACCTATTGATTGATACACGCAGTTAAAGTAAAATATCCTTTAATTATTTGATATTCTGACGAGATTCTAAAGTCCGATTGTTAACACATAAATGTCTAGTAAAAGCTATTTACACTAATACCAGCTCAGGCAAAGTAGGTATATAAACAATTTAATGAGAGTAAAAAAGTTGCTCGTTGTTACTTTGTTATCAAATTTAATTCACCTACATTGCAGTAAAAAACGAGGTTCGCTTTAAAACGCAAACGATTTAGGTATATACCAGTTGCAAAAAAAAAAACAAAAAAGCAATTGAATCTATTCAAGTAATTGTTTCTTCAATATATTTATTTACTACATTTTTTTTTTTGCTATCGTTTAATTTTGAACTTGTAAAAATAGTTTGATAACGAAGTACCATTTTATTAGACACGGTCCTAAGAAATTAATTATAAAATATATGTTTTCATGTCATGTATTTTTTGTGGTGATAAGTTAGAAAATGAGTTTAAATCCTCTGACTAAGCATAAGTAAATGTGTGCTACTAAATTTTTAGAAAGAACTTTAATGCATTTTTTTTTATCTTGTGATTATAACTGGTCCAAGCCTGTAATGATTGATATAAGTCTATACTGCCAACAGTTCTGTAAAGTGTAAATGTGTTTCGTGCCATGTCAATAAGATGAAAGCAGGTCAAGCATTTCCAAAGGACCGAATCTATCAGAGCTAGTTTGTAAAATCCAGAAATTTGGTTTTAAAATGTTCAGTTAAATTTAAATTAGGACTTTTCATATTGATTGTGCAACGTAGAAATTTAAATAGAAATTTCTTTTGTCTTTGGCCTCTTGATAAAGATATCACCACTAATAAAATTAGAAAATATATAGGTATATGATGTTTAGATTCGTATTTTGTCTTCGCTTCAACATGTCATACAACAGTTGTTTTGTCTCATAGTCCGATGTACGTAGATACTGCATTTTTTGTGGACACATAGGGAAGCTGTTTGAAGTATTACTGCAAATAATTTTAGGCAAATGTAGTGAAAATTAAACGTTCTTATTAATTAAAAAGTCCTATATATTTTATATTCAAAGCTGTGACATATTTTAAACAGAGAGACGAAACCTCTCAGAATTCCATGGATTCACCGTGCGGGTGCCAGGTCCATCGCGTTGCAGGGAGAAGAGCTTCAACAGTGCCTGGGACTTGCGACCCAGGTGTAGGTTTAAGGGGGCCCTATCCAATGCGCGTTAAACGCTCACCTCCACCGTCCAAGCTCCTCTCTCCCTCTCACATATTTGCATAGAATATATGTATTTTGGTACGGACTTGTATAAAAGTTTTAAAGGTAATCTTTGACTATCGGTTATCATATATGTTATTTTTGTTTAAGTAATAATAATAATATATGATCTCGAAAAAAAAAGACAACAATAAAAGTGTTGTAAATTTATATTTATATTCACGAGCATTAAAAATTCTCATAGTCATAGCAAAAAATTATTATTTTCTGTGTTTTTTGTAATTTGGTGAGCGATCTCTATCCTTCTTCTTCTTTTTGCCTTTCCTTTTCTTATCTATATCTTTTTTTTCTTTATTTCTCCTCTTATCTCTTTGTCTCTGACTAGAATCTGAGGATTCGCTACTGCTGACCGATCTTTGTCTTCTACTTATGGATTTTTTTCTTTCATTTGAATTTGAACTTAAGGAATCATTACTGCTATATCTTTTCTTGTTACTTTTCCTATGACTTCTTTCTTTGCTGACAGAAGAATCACGTTTGTATCTGTCTTTTCCTCTTTCTACTACCTCCAGACTCCTACTTGTTCTACTTCTACCGTTTGAATTGTTTATATCTTTTTTTCTGTTTTCTTCTTGACTCCGATCCTTTCTATAACCCAGCTGTTCTTTATCGTTTGATTGTTTATTTGAAGAACCATCGTTTCTATCTTTTCTATCACCAGGTTTCATAGAGTTCTGTGGTTTAGTGTTGAGCCTTTCATTATTCTTATATTCCTCATAGGATTGTGAATCTGAAATATAAAAATAGTTTTGCAAAACACAATTCATAACCTTACTAACATTAAATGACTCAGGTGCACCAAATTTTTACATTTAAATTTTATTTTATACTCCTTGGTGTGTTAATATAGAATTATTATAATGAAAACACATATAATATATATTTTTTAATCTACAATACTATTATAAAAGTAACAAACAAATAAGGTTTAGAACAGAAACAACTTGATATATAACAAGTTCTTTAAAGTAGCAAATTATGAGATACAAAGCTAAGAATTTATCATTAATTATAAAATACTTTTTATAGGAAAATAAAGGCTGCAGGCTCGTGGGTAAGATACTTGAGTTATAAATCAATTCATTTTTAAAAAACATAAAACATTTATATTTTTAATTTATTTTAAATGACACTAATGTCATTCTAATAAAATTTACCATATTTAAACAATGAACACTAGTTATATGTTTTATCATTTCACAATTAGCCGTAACAGAATCCATAGGTCACAGATTAAAAATGATAAAATTTATTTTTAATCTGTGCCTCATTAATAGTTATATTAATACTTAATATAAAACTAACTCACTGATAACTTTTGATTGTTTGTCGAACTCTGCTTTAGTGACGGGCTGCATCATAAATTCACTGAGACTAACTGTTTCTCTCTTCATTATTATGTCAACAACTACCCTTCCATTGTGCTCATCCAAACTGATTACCTACAATTGAAATTAGTATTGTAATAAGCCTTTTGCTCAAATATTATTACTGTATATATACAGTAGTCTAATCTATCAGAAGTTACTTAAATTTTTTCACATAATTCTAGTTTAATTGGATAAAACTAAGATTTTCGGATATACTACAGACATTTTCATCTCGTTTGCCCGTGATCATGGTTACTGCAAAGTAACCAAAACGTCGGGAGCGTGTAATTTTAAAATAATAAAAAACGCGTAGTATATCTTATTACAAAATCTTAGTTTTATTTAAAGTAATACTCGAGAAAATCTTAGATACATTTAGTTCAATTGGTCAAAAGAATAAAAATATTCGCATTTCTATGTATTGCCAAAATTGTGAAATATTATTTAGCATATTTAATAAATACTATTTAATTTTAAAACTACTGAAATTCGGTTTAGTTCCTCTACATACTGAGTGTGGTATATACAAGTTTAAGCAATAAAATAATAAAACTTTTAAAAATGTATACCTTGCCATAATATCCACTGTATTTTCCAGATGTAATTTTCACATAAGCATTCTTAACTATAGACAGTTCTTCGTCATTGCTTGATTTGTTCTTTTGATTTTCCTTCACAACCTTATCTGCTCCTAATCCTAAGCCTTTAGGTCGTAATTGGGGCTGTTTGTATTTTGATCTGAAAAACAAAGATGTTGGTCTAAGTGACATAACAATAATTTTGTTAGCAGCAAATATTGAGTATTGAATGTTTTATTAACAAATAGACTACTGTATATTGTCTCATAAGATGACTGTATGAGTACTTTTCAATTATTGCCATAAACATCAATTTTTTTTTTTATCCTTATAAATAATATTCAAAAGAGTTTCTAAGCCAATGATAATACGTGAATAATTATATAAAAACTAAATAATATTTTTTTGTATTAACACATCAAACATCTACATGATTATTATAGAAGTTGAGCTTTAAGAGAGTAAAACCATAGACATAAGCTAGTGAGAAATTAGTAAATAATAATACTCACTGTTCTTTACCCTCAGACCATCCCATACCACGAAGCATGGCTAAACCAAAATCTTGTATCGGCACCGACTCATAGTCATCCAGAGTAGACTGAAGAGTTGAAAATGGTATTTATATATAAAAATTGTATAAAAGCACCAATGTATTTATTATACAATTGATCAAAATTTTTGTGACTAATAATTTTTAAATTAAATTGATGTTTTACAAAAGGAGAACTACAATGAACTGTTACTAATAAACATGTCATAGACAGTTTGTAATAGACATAACTTTTATAGTGTACTTTTCTTTCTTGTATTTGCATCTTTTATATGAGACCATATTTAGTAACAAAATGAATTAGATTTGTGTCAACTGAACTCTCCAAGTGGACTTTAGTTGAGTTAGATTCAATCTAACTGAAATTTAGGCCAGCGGTAAATAAAGGAGTCATGCCAAACAACAAGAGAGCAATATGTTTGTTGGACCATAATTAAATGCATATAAAATACAATAACTTTAACATGAAAGGTATCTGGTTTATATATTTTTATCATTAGATAACATTATGAAGACTACTACTAAGACTTTTACTTTAAATCTACCTATAAATTACTAGCAGTTAGTAGATTAGTTATAATTATCCCCACATTAAGTTATATGAACTAGATTTGCAATGTTTTCATAACATCATTGTTAATTAATTTTGGAGTCCAATAAATTTAAATATTGTAAATAAATAAATATAATATAAATTCTAGTTTCTACATTCATAATGTTTGAATCAAAATATATCATGATACATTTTTATATTCCATTTAAAGGAGTTCTCATTACCCTAAATCTAATAATTGAACAAATAAAATAATAGTTGTACCTCTACTTGACCTTCAAATACTGGCTTAACATTGACAGGTACCACTAATGCTGGGGTGTCTTCAACTTTGACATTTTTAGCTCCTTCCATTAACTCTCTTACAGCCATTTGATCTAATGTTTCATTATTAGGAATATCTTCTACTTTTTCTTGTTTCACAACAACGGGTTCATCAAAATTTTCCACTTTTTCTGCTATTGCTTTTAACTTTTCAGCTGTAATTAAGGTGTTAGCCTTCATAGGTATAACTAAAGGTTGAATTTCTTCTGCTGATTCACCACTGAAATATAAGTTTAAAACAATATTAGCAAATAAACCAAATACTAATAATTGATCATAGTTTCAAATTGCATTATAAAGGGTATGTGTTAGCAACATAGAAAAAAGGTTTGTTAAACTTGATCCAATACATTTTTATAATCACTACTAACCCGACCATTTTGATAGATTTTTCTTCTAAGCAGTCGATATATTCTTTTCTTTCAACCAGTATTGGTTTATCCTGTTTCTTGGTTTTCATAAAACCAAATGATATTTTTTTACTTTCCATTTTTAATGTATACGATATTACATACACAACCGTAGATTAAGTATTTTTTTTTTTATTTTGTCAAAATATAATATAATAACACTTCATTTATAAAGTAATTAATCTGAAATGTATTTACAAAACACTGTAGACTAACGACTCAGTTACGTCGCTACGCATGCGCGACAAAGGAATGAACATGTCAAAAATGAAGTTCACTAGGACACGTGATGTTGCTAGCTACAATATCACTATAAGGTTTGTAAAAATGTTTTGAGTACAATTAAATCTATAAAAATTAAGTAGTGGTTTATATAAATACAGAGAAAATGATAAAAATTAAATTAGTTTAATATACCACTTAATAGTTTTCAATAGGTGACTTGAAAAAAAAGGCTGGTAAGCAATGAGGTCGCCTTTTCTGTAAAGTTCTATATTTAAATCACTTTTGTGTAGTATACGATAAAGCATATTATATTATCTAAAAAATAGAATTAAATTTTGTGCTACTAAACAAAATAGAACTTTGTCCTTAGATTACAATTAACATAAGATATATGGTAGCATGAAAACTTGGAAAAATATTTTAAATATCAAAATGTACTCCGCGTTAATAGCTACACTTGAATCTTATTCATATGGTATGTGTGAGACTTCCGGCACCTATAGCTTACGTATATGCAGTTTTATCCTATAAAAATTTCACAGTCCAAATAAAAAGAAAAACAGGACTACTTTGTGCAAAGCAGAATTAATATTTTTGTGTTTGGATACTAAATTATTAAAAGAAATTTATAAAACTGAAATAAAACAATATTTTTGTATAAATTACTGTGAAATAACACTCTCTATCAGGGCAATGCATGCCAATTCCATTGCAGCCAGTCTTAATTAAATATTTTCTTTACGTGCAAGTTCCGTTACGTTAACTGAAAGGCGGAGGAGAAACCAAAAACAACTTTAACAACTTTTATAAATTAAAAAATAAATTAAACGCTACTGATTGACTTTATGTTTTACTCAATGTAAGCCTACAATACAATACAGTGGTCAATGAAGTTATTACACTGATTTTATGGATTTAATTCCTGAGTAATAATTTAGTATATCGGAAAAGTTGCATTATTGTTTTTTTCGTTGTAAATCTTCATCAGTTGTCTTCATGTCTTCATTGTCTTCATCAGTACGTGTGAATATAACTTATCTCTGTAAATAAATATACACTTATCCTTTCCTCCTCCATGTGTACATTTATTAAGGTTTTGTTAAAAAAAAATTGTTTTTGTGCACTGAGTCATCTTGAACTGAAGACATACATTATTGTTTTGTTGTTGTTAAATTGATGGAAAAAAAAATGAAGATGACAGGTACTAAAACACTTCAACGTTTTGCTGATTCCATGATAAAAGATTATTCCCATTACAATCAGACATAAATGAGATTTATAAAATTGCATGTTTATATATTTTTATTTTATTATTACAGTATTTTCTATTTAATTTTCAAGTATAACATAATTCTCTTTTTGCAGCTAAGAATAAGTTTTAGAGTAACTTAGAATTTGTAATGAACTAGACAATTAGAGGATTAAGCACACGGTAATACGCTTTGTAGTGAATGATTTTGGAATACGTGCTTTGTGTGAATAGTGGAACCCAAAGCTTTAGTTGAAACTGTACGTTCTCGTACTTAAATAGTTTCTGTTACATACTAATTAAGGTACTTTTTACTAAATTTAAGAGACGACTTCGCTCGTAATTGAATTCTACTATGGTAAATACAGTATGTGAAATAGTCCCATTACTGTGTTGAAAGCAGTTTAATTTTGACATTTATAAAATGATTATAAATAGCTTTATTGAGTTATAAAATATAAATTTCACAGGCGATAAGATGATATCGTCCGATGAAAACGTTAAAATATTAGACACATAAAATTTAAAAAGACAGTTTTCAAGTAATTTCATAGAAAATATATATTTTAAATAGAGTTAGACAGGTCTTGGATAAAAAAGAAAGTAGAATCTCAATAAAAAAATGTCTAAAAGACATTAATATAAGGTTTTTTGTAGATCCGATATTACATTAAATTTTGTCAATATTTTATGATTGTTGTGTGTTTAGAACTAAGTTGTGTGTTCTAGAAAAAACATTCGTGATACGTTAATGAAAAATATTTACATTGTATAAATCTCAAAATAGTTTAAAGATTAAGGGATACTGTCGAATGAATCGAAAATTGGAAGGTACCCATTCTCTCACTTTCTGGATCATGCACACATGTTTTCTTTTTTTATATTAAATAAAATTTAGATAGAAAAAAAGAAAGGTTAAATTCAATTCACTTTTATTTTAGCTAAATGAGATTTGCTAGTTCAAATAATACTATTTTGAGTAATACATAAGAATTTTATAACTCATGTACTCAAAATAAATTCAGAACGCAGCTTAAAGCTACAGTGAGAATAAGCACTTGATATTGCTTCTCTGAAATAAAGGCTCAGTCTCTCGAGCATTGTGAAAAGTAAGACGGAATTTTTCTGCAGTACATTGAAACCTGCAATGGGAATCCTATTTATTTGAGACTACAATTGACTACTTCTACTTTTGCCAGTAAATTCGTGCAAATTTTTTGATCTATCAGATAGAATAATGCTTATGGACCTTACTGACACGTGATTAACAAATAATATGTAATCTGTAATTTAATTTTTTTTTTCTGGCAAAGACATTTATTTTTAAAGTTACAGCTGAAAATAGCATCTTATAAAAATAATTAATATTAAATATTCCTAGTCTTTATTGAACTAAAATAATAATTTCAATATGGCCCAACAACTTTAAACTGTAGAAGCATAAAGTACTGAAATAATTCCTTCTTTTATTTGTCAATAAAACGTGAATATTGAATAAAAATTAAAATTCTTATTTAGTAAATGCACACATAGACATAATAATTATCTTCTATATATGCTTTAGTTAGATAAGTAAACAGGTAGAATATATTTTATGTTACACAATACAAAAGTCATTTCGGCAGAGAAAGTTACAGGAAAAGAGAGCAGAACAATAAGCGAAGTTATCGCTAATGAGCGATTTCTTCTAGGTAACCTTTTGAGTAAAAGACATATAAAGACATATACATAAGACGATATTAGGTTGGGGAGTATATAAAAATGTAGTTACATAAATATATGAAAAATATAAAAGAAATATATATATACACAAATGAATAGGACCGTATAACGGGATATATTTGGTTGAAAGGATATAGTTAATTAGCTTGATGCTATTTAACATATAAAGTGTATCCGAGTCAAAAGCTAAAATATGTATGATTTTGTATTAGGTAAGTGATCCACTTTTCAAAAGATTTCGTAATTGACACATTATTTTACAATATTAAATTATATCATAACCATTTATAAATATATATATTCATGTAGTAAAATTGTATTAAGTTTTTAACGGTACGGTACTACTTCCATCAGGTAGGCCTTCTGCTCGGTTGCCCCCTTTAGCATAAAAAAGGTAAGGATAATTACATTATTTTTTTTTATTATCTTACTATAAAACACTAATGACAATTAATTATGCTGTTTTATCTTGGGCAAAAATTGTGAACATTCATTGTTCGTCGAAAGTAAGCAACGAAAACCAAAATAATGATAATTTTTGACTAGTCAATGACCTGTCCCGCTTACTAAAAGTCTATATGAAGAAGTTTTCCCGTTTCCTATTTAATAACCTACGTAAATGCAATAATGTACATAATTATATGAATAAAAACGAGAAACTTTCCATATGGTGTGACGATATAAATCCTGTGGGAGGTATACTGACGAGACCTAGAATCTTAAAGATAATTGAGCTCACGTCATACTTGTTTTGTATCCTAACCACGAGTTTGTAACTATTGTAAAAAAAAACCAGCTAGTTTCTAGTTTTCCATTTATATACCTACATATATTGATGCTAACACGGGCGAAGGACTTGAGAAAAAACAAATATTTTCTGATATATTTACGATAAGTTATTTTAAATAGTAAGTTATCCGTCTCAGAAGTGTATTTGGGCTTTTATATAAAAATAAAAGAAACGAAAAATACTAAAACTAGCAAGATAACAAACGGTACTACCTACTTAAGGTACAATCATTTTAAATTATAAGGTATTTTTTATTTTAGGAATGAAAACAAAGTGAATAAATATCATTGAATTCTGTATTTAAAAAATAATGTATGATAGTATCTTATAGTTATAAAGTGCAGTATAGCAAATTGCCTTTGATCTGTCACTCGGAAGTACAGTAACTTGATAGGAACTTTACAATCCAAGATGCAATTAAGATAGTTAATTGAAGTTATGTTATAATCCTAAAGATGCTTGTTCCTGTCAGAATTTGACCTAACCCTTAATGTAGATTATATTTCCGCAACACCTCTAACAAATAATCTATATTTTAAATTATGTAAATACAGTGTAACGGAGTTCTATTTAAATAAACTCACCAATATTTCAATATAAATTTTTAGACAAAAGAAACAAGTCAGAATGCAAACGTATTGCTAATTAAATCGCTCCATATTAATCTTCATAAATAAAGTAAAACCTTTAATTCTATTAACTATACCGGTCATTGTTAGCCCACATCCATCAGCTACCCGCCACCTGTCCCAAATCATCGGTCTATTGTGCTGCAGGCGTCGTATTCTATGTTTACCTAAACGTGGCCTCCGCTCTATTACGCTTAGGCTTAATCGATTGTTTAATCTTCTGTAGATGTGCTTGGCCTGATTTTATTCACCATCACTGGCCTCCGTTACACATGACTTTTAACAATAGTTTTAGTCTTGTCAAGCTTCACATATTTTTATAAAGGGTGGTTCACGTTTATGTTCAGGGTGCTTTTTACAAGGCTGATCTATATTTACCCAAATGACCTGAAAAGTTGTCTTTCTTTCTGGAAATAAAAGTTCAATATAAACAGTCCTCGAGCTACAAGCAACATTATCAGCTTCCAGTGATTGTGATTTTTTAGTATAGCTATTGATAATCATGTAAAAGGTTCTAGTACAAGCTTTTGCCAAGTTTTCTTACATATCAATTGAACCAAACTGCCTTAAATAGCGTATACTAATAAAGAATTACAATCTTTTTTGTGAAATTAAGTTTTACTATAGTTCTATACGTTGTGTTCGCAGCTTAAATTTCTATAAATAATACAAAACCATAACTAACAACTTGACTTATTTATTAACTATGGGCCTATCTAATGTTGGGTCTTTATGGAGTAAATTTAAATTACATTCTAGAATGTTCTATTTACGTATTCGTGACGACAACATGTCAACTTGGACCCCATGTCACAATCATCAATAGAGTATTGAATAAATTACCGGACTAAAGACAATATTCATTGAACTTAGTCTGTTTTGTTGGTGTACTCGTAAATTGTGATTTTTATTTGATGTATGAAATAAGACGTAATACAAGTGAATTCCTTACCTTTTTCTAAGATTTTTCTGATATTTAATATAAAAATAAATTTGTCACAGGGTTCTAATAAATAAGTTGGGTAAATTATAAGTGCTGTATAATTTTTTTATGTATAATAATTATGCTAAATGTATAAAAAAACTTTTATTTGATAAATTATACTAGTTATCTGTTACTAAAGATGTTGTTTCTTCTTATTATCTTAATTACAAACAGTTTTACATACTGTGAGATTGATGTATATTTCCGACCTGTGTTCTGGCTTATTTGCAAGTATATTGGATTTGTAATAAACTGAATGCAAATTGAAAAGGCAAAGCAGTTTGTAGGTAGAAACCTATATACAAATGAATTCTTATTGAATGAAAACAAAAATTCTATGTTTTGGCTGGAAAGCTATCTACTTAATATGTTTGTGCAACTATTTACAAAATCATGTTTAATTTATATTTTTATAGCCTAGTTACGTATCGATTCTCAAGGGCCATTCCAGATACTAATAATTTCTATATACCTATTTGTCAACATTATTTGGTGCCTATTAAAATGTTTTAGAGAATACGATATTTATTTAATTATTGTATGTCAGTAACACTTCCTTACTGACAAAAAAAAAAAAATAATAATCCAAAAGTTGAAAAATTGCTATATATATTTTAGTCTAAAAATTTGAACATGTTCTTATGCTTTTTAGTCATTGCTTTCTTATAGTATAAAAGATAAAAAATATCTTTTGAAAACTGTATAAGCTCTCAATATCCAAGATATTGCCAGTCAAAATACGATTTCATCTCTAGGTTCCAGCTTCGCAATTTAAGAATTTTCCGGGCTTAAGAATTTTATTATTGATATTAAATTTTTCTAGTGTGATCCAACTTTGAGTATTTTTGAAAAGTTACAAGATTCTGTAGATTTAAAATTTCTTTAAGGTGTCTTATTACATAAGTATATATTACGAAATTCTATGAAGTAAATTACTTTAAATTTTAAAATTTTCCCATTTTTTCTCCTGACCATGCTATCAAGGTCAATAAATATTACGAGCTCACTAACGAACTCACTCGAAATAGGTTCGTCATGGATTTGTACGCTGTAGAAGTGGGAGCGAGAGTAGTAGAGGTATAACGGCAAAATCTCTCTGCAACCTACTAAAAGATTTGGGCCTGTCCAGAACTAATACCGAGTATTAGAAGGCAGCCCTAGTAGGTTCTTTTCAAATTTGGTTTGGTAGAGAGAGGAGCTTGGGCGGTGGAGGTGAGCGTTTAACTCGCGTTAGATAGGGGCCCCTTAAACCTACACCTGGGTCGTTAATCCCAGGCACTGTTGAAGCTCCTCTCCCTGCAACGCGATGAACCCGGCACCCGCACGGTGAATGCATTGAATGCTAAGAGGTTTCGTCTTTATATATATATATTTTAATTCTATAGAAAATGTTTCTGGGAAAGTTAAAGTATTATATAATTTACCAAAATTACGGCTATAAATTGAGAGAATAGTTGTAAGTTCACTGGAAATAAAATAATAGTTTTTTAAAAGCGCATTTATTACGCTATCCATTTTCTCAACTACAAGTTTCTGTGCGCTACATTAAGCAGTCGGGGCGATATGTTGCTTTATTAATTTACTTTTTGTATGTTTGTCCTAATTTTGTTATTAGTTGTTTAGATTTTGTACTATGACATTTATTGTTGTTAAGAAACATTTGATATAGAATATAGATTTATATTAATGATCTTTATAAGAAAAATATGAGATTTTTTAAATATTGATCGGATAATAATCTTTCAGTATGATTCCAGCTTTTGCGAATGAAGCCACCTTTTCATTCCACCTTTGAAATGCAGCAATAGGTGGTGAAGGCGGCATTTCAATAACAGACTATTCTCTCTAGCCTCAAAGACACCAAAATTATAATTTGGAAAAAACAGGCGCAAGCAAACTGTTCCCTTCCTGTGATGTGCCCATAGAGGAGAAAGTAATGTGTATAAAAAATATCGATTCAATATGTTACCTATATAATTTATTCTTATCACTTGTTACGGAATTGTATTGACATACTTGAGAATTGATTAAATATATATTGTCATTCTCGTTTTCTTTATATTTAATGCCAACGTTAAAAAAAAACGTTTGCCTATGTCCATTAATTCATTTGAAATGCTCGGCTTACGTTCAAGATTGACAACGTAAGTATATCAAATACCGTTTTTCTTATAATGAATGATATTTTAAATGGCATTTTTCTTTGAACTTATCCTTAAATATATTTTAAGCGGTAAAAATATTGTTCAAGATATTCGATATAATGCGTCTCGATATATTTCATTTGGAAGCTCACGGTGAAAGCCGCTAAGCTTCCTTAGATTCAAGCTTGTTGAATAATATCCCCTCGTACATATTCAACTAATGTATTGCTAATATTTTCTTCAATATTACAAGTTCAATTTAATTCTCGGAAGGTAAAAGTGTATTAAAATACAGTTATAAATATATATATGATATGATATTTATATGCTACATTCATATCTCTTAAATACATAAAGAATTTACTATAAGATTGAGACCACTACTTTTGAATTAATTAAATAAATATGTTTAGCACAAGTTGGGATCGCTGATTTGACATCGGCGGTTTTAATGTTTTTAAATAATCTTTATGATATTACCATAGTGTTTTTATTGAATAATATGAAGTCTGAAAAAAGAAATACGTGTGTAGAGTTTTATGATATATATCTTTATGAAAACGACAGTTAAGACATTAACAATAAGTTTTTCAATGTCTACTGTCAAATCGTTCATAAAGCAAACTCGGCGAAAGGTATTAAAATATTTCTATAAACCATTATTAGAATTTGTAAGTTATTAGAATTTGTAAGTTTATGTATTTACTCAAATAAAAACTATCTGCATTAATGCAATCAAACAAATTACAAAATTAAAGTAATTTTTTTTATGTAACGATACGAGTGCCAAACATTGACTAAAACCTTCTCGTATGGTATTTAGAATTTAAACCATGTTCATATGTCGAACAAAAGGTAAATTAAAGTCATAATATACTGGGTTATTTTCGTTTCACCGAAACACAGATAATGATGAGGCAAGCTTCGTAGTTTGTTTGTGTTATGTTGGTAAAGACCCAAATAAACGTGTTAGTCACAATACGTAAACAAACTTGTCTAGAATAACAAAAATCTCTTATAAAAATGCAGCGTAAGTAAAAATTTTGTTCTAATAAATAGTAAACAAAATATTTACTAAGGTAAACATAATTTTCAGAAACACGGTACACGTCACTAGTAGTAAAAAATCTTCAGAAAATCTCCTCATTAAGATTCATCAGCAATTTTGTATATATTTTCTTTATCTAGCTGTAAACACTCCAAACAAAGGGATAAATTTTGTTCTTCTAATTTATTTATTTTTAAGTTTCATCGATATATCATAAAGAATTAAAATAATTGAAAACAGCTTAACTAACTGAAGAGAAGCAATGATTGTAATAAAAAATACTTTCAACATATTTCAGACCCATTCTGTTTATGACTCGGGCTATCGATGTGATAATAGTTTTGTTAGTATTAATATTTACTTATTTTATTCATCCATAGTAAACTTACGTAGCTTTGAAATTCAATCTAAGCATTTTTTTAATATATGAAAACAAGAGACAATATAAGTCTATATTATAATAAATCCTAGTATATTATTGTAAGTTAACTCAAGGCGTGAAATAATAACAAACAATTTTACTTTTCCAATATAACTTCTAGATGGAATAGTATTAATGAACCAATAAGTTCAAGTTATTCAACAGTTATTATTTGAAGATACCTCTCAAGTCTCTTGAGGTTATTCAAGAATCAAACTTATTATTGTGATAGTAGAGAAGTGATATTAATTACAAACTTAGATGGAATTTCAATTAAAGACTTAGAGTTCACTGTTTTCCATTGACTGTCGTGGTTTCTGGTTTAAAAACACCTTGAATATCTGTTGCTCTATATTTCAGAATTTTGTGATTAGAATTGTACGTCTATATCTGACTATTTATGTTATAGATTTCATTTAGATAATAGGATCGTTATTTAAAGGAGCATTTTGTTTAATTTGTTATCAATGCTTTCTTAAGATCATACAAGATTATATAAGTGTTTAACTTAATAAGGATTCGCCCACAGATCGGCTCGACAAATATTTTTCCACTGTATACAAATTAGTTTTGGTAACTCTATCTTAAGTCCTCCATAGCTAAACATCAATTGGTGTTGAATTCCTATAAATGAGATCCTTATCGATCAGCAGACTTATAAGATTATAAAACTCTTCCAATTAATTACCGTAGAATAAACTTCAACTTTCAAATTTTGACTTTCCATATACTGGAACTATAAGAAAAGTTTTTAAACATCGATTTAATTCATAATATTTTCTATCTAAAAAATGTCATAACTAAATTAAGCTAAATATTTGTATAACCGCATTTTATTCAAGGATTTGCTTTGCTTCGTAACGAACATTTTAAGAACATCAAATATCACTTATCTCTGTTATACATAATTCGGTATTTTCTTGTATTAAGTATATAAATTAATAAGTTGGTAAATTTCCTATATTTGTGAAATAATCGTGATATCTTCAAGACCTTTCATCTGATCTAAAAAGCAGTGCTTATTAATTTCGTAAAGAAGATTATGATAAATTAGCAAATGGAAGAATAATGTTCCCCATCTTTAATGTTCTTATCTTTCCTACTGATTATTTTAATTTATCTTTTGGTCATTTCGCATTGTAAATATTTATAAAATTGTTAATACAATCAATATTATAATTGTATTATATTATTAATTCACATTAATATTATGTAATTGGTTATTAGAAATCTACTAAGACCAGAATAGAATTTCTCCATTAAGAAAGCACAATGTGAGAATCTGTCCTGGTCTATATTCAATTCATCGTATATTGACGACATAAAATTACTAGATAATTTACATAAAACCTCTAAATTAATTGCCATGTGATTAAATATATGAAGTGTTATGTTTGTGTGCATGAGCGCATGTATGTGTGTGTGTGTGTTGCACAATAAATGAGGGATTGTAATTAAATTAAATTTACTTTAATTATATTATTATGGTCTTCGCATATTCAGATATCTTACTCTTCAAAATTTAGTTAAGCGGGTCATTATGCAGTTTTGTCCGTCATTTGTATTCTCTGGAATGCTAGCAAATAGTGCATTCTGTCGGGAAAGTCTATTTGGTATGCGAAACGGAAGTTCAGCTTAAACCAAACTGTAGTTAGTGTCTTTGATAAGAGTGAGTATAACACATACATTATACATATAATACGCCAAGATTTAAGATGTTTGTAAGAAAATGAAACATGTCTCGGAAAAATAAAAAAGAATATATTTTTTAAGCAATATAAATTTCCAATAAAAATTAATATGAAGACGTATATTAATAACAAAGATTATTTTCTAATACAATCCAGTGAATGTTGAAATAACTCGGAACATATTTTATAATAATTTTTATTTGAAAAATAAATACACATGATCAATTCAAAATGTTAATTGTATTTTTTATGCGTTCAATATTGAAGTAAACTATTGTAGTCACCTTCGCAGTCAAAAAGTCCTAGGTAGCATAAGCAAATATTTGGAAAATAATTTCTGACATTGTTTCTCTTGGAATGCTTTAAATTATGATGTACTATAACTATTTAATGTAATAAAACACATAAAGGATTTGAGGAGACATCAAGATACGTGTGAAAGTTTGACTGCTTTCTATATTTAATTATAAGCTTATTTGAAAACAAAAATATAGTACACAAATTATCTCTATTATATATAGATACTAGGTTCCAGCCCCTAGTAGTAGGTAGTAGGTACCCCGTGCTTCGCACGGGCTCTTTACGAAAAATATAAAATAGCCTATTTAATTTTGAGAATTATTGAACTTATATTATGATAAATTTCAAATGGTACGCCAGATTTAAATGATTTAAAAAGTTATTTACAGATACTGAAGTAGGCTTGAAAACGAAGTAATTTATTTTGATAAGACTTGATACCGTATATGTAAATAGCTTTCCAATAAACGTTTTATGAACGCCAATTTTCAATAGTTGTAAAATAGATATAGTATGTTATCCTTAAGGTATGGACATATGCCACCGGGAACTTTTCTGTAGACCTATATAAGATACACAATTCAACCAGGTATTATTTTGTTACACCTCAAAGACTTTAGACAGTGCTTTCGTTAAAAGTCCGCAGTAGGCTCATGTTTTCCCGACATCTTCAACAAATATCGTTAATGTATACACAAGTAAATAAAAATCTTAACAAATTATATACTAAAACATTCCTCGAGAATCACGCTATTGAGTGGCGATAACTGTTTGATAATCGGTATAGCAGTTTTTCCGTTTATCGCCAACAGACAGACAGAAAGACGCAGAGTGGGACTTTGTTGTACAATATGTATATATTGATACGTATAGTGTAACGTATATTTTTAAACTAAACATGTATTTTCGTAGAGGTACCTCCCAGAAAATCCTCAGGTTTTCGTAGGTTTACTTTCCGATTATCTTTATTTTATCTTAGGTTTATTCCTAGACATGTTCCTCATTTAAATTTCCTTAAAAGATATTTCATGAATACACATATAGTCCATAGTACTGTTGTCATAATCTTTTTAATATGTTAAGTTTGATTTGCATTGATTCTTGATTTTTTAAAGTTTTATCCTATGTCACACATAATTAACATTATGGGTTGTGTTGCAGTTTTTGGGATGAGTCCGATATTGTCAAATTCTATATCAATTACGGCATAATGTGATGAAATAAGTGCGTCAGGAGGATGCCTCATGGCGTCTTAGCTATTCATACCCATCAGGAGCATTGTATCGATCGCAACTCAACAAATAAAAGCAAACTTGTACTGCCCAATATCTTATTTACTCGATTTCTTTACAATCGTACTTAAAATCACACTCAAATAATAAGATTAAAATGGATTATGAGCCAATAGGTTAGACGTATGCACTTCGTTTGACGTCTGTCAGTAGTATCACCCCGTCTTCATTCTTAGTGACAACTACCCTATTCGGTACTGGCCGCTCATAATTTTTATGATATTAATCAACCAATCGACTGAATTACTTATTACATTGAAATATTACTAACATTACTGATAAAACCGAAACAATATTATAATAATTAACAATAAATTGTCAGGCAATAATTGCACACTTTATTATTAAACTAATCTAAAATCGGCGCGCCGTCATATTTATTTTTAATTACGCAGAGTTAATATGGAGACCCGTCTTATAGGTGTACCCGAGTCTGTGCTAGGAAATTCTTTAACAAACTGCGAGTTGGCTGCTTAGTTATCAATACAATTGTTAAGGCATTTGGGCAATTTGATTAAAACAAGCATATGCTATTCCTGAGCTCAGAAGAGAGCTGGTCATCGTAGAGGATGGAGCGCCCTGCAATTAAATCAAAGAATTATCAACATCCTTGTTTCCTAAAAAGCATTAAGTAAATAACTTGTTCTGATTTTAATAATTAAAAAAAAATTGGAACTAAATTTAACGAGATTACGTGAAAGGTACAAAAACGTTCTCGATTATACTTAAGAAGAATTAGCAACTTTGTCAAAGAATATTGACACTATTATAAGACAGTAAAGTAAGGGTATGTCGGTAACTTTGTGAAGATACAATTTCCAGGAAGGGAAAATGAAATTCATAAACAACTATATGGACTCTTAATCTCATGTGGAAATGTAAAAAAATACTCTACATTTACAGTGAATTTTCTGCAAAATACGAAATTCGTTAACTGTAAACGACGAATGTTATATATAGATGTTTCTAAAGTAACAGAATGTTATAATGTCACATGTTGGAATGTAATACTTTTTAGTATATTTGAAAAAAAATTGTCTCATTAATGAATTTTAATGTATGCAAGTAGTAACGTGCAAAACGAAGTATTAATATAGTATATAATTAGCAAATAAATATAAGAAAAAATAAATTTGTAAGTAACATTTTATGAGCCTGTTGTATTAAATTTAAATTACTTCTTGTAATAAGAGCTATTTTACTTATTAATTAGTATGAAACTCAGATCTTTATACGAAAGATACAAAATATATTACCTGTCTGCCAATTAAACACATTTATGTCTTTCAAAGGAAATCTTGTCAGGAATATTATGGCAAATTAAATCATGAAAATTTAAACAGAAAATTTTCGACCGTATATTCAAGAAATGTATGTAGAATTTTATAAATAGCAATTACGCATGCTATACTTTAGTAACTTTTAATGTCTTTACCCCCAGAAAATGTTATTATTAACATGAAAAACATGTATATTTGTAAGATGATAGCAAAGCGTTACGAACACTTTCCTCGGATTTTTTTCAATATGCTTACCGTTATACCTAAAACAAAAATTCTATTGGTAAAATTAGAATAAAATTTTAACTTATTTTTTATATATATTCATATTTTTTTTTAAATTAAAAAACTCTCCGAAGTAATAAATAATTTTCAAGTTTTTAAAAGACTACGCCGTTTATAATTTACCAAATTTTTCACCATAAATGATTACATAAAAATTTGGAGTAAATATGAGAAGAAATAAACCGGCTGATATATCTGTCAGTGAAATATGTGATTTAAACATGTTATTTTTATAAAGATATTTTGTATTCAATAAAAAAATAATAATATTAAAATAAAAAGTTTTACTACTTATTCTTCTTAAATAATGAAAATTACCTCATTACGAAAATAGAATGTTATAAAAAACTATGTTGCGCTTCACCCAGAAAATATTATTTCCAAATATAGGACACTTGAAAAACTTTGCTTTCCGAACTCCCGACAGGAATTCAAGAACTGAAGCATTTGCCTTAATTTTTCGCTAAGTTGACTTTGAGTTTCAAAGAAATAACCTCAATATTCAAAGGAGCTTATGAGCTTATAAGTTAGCCGGGCATCAATCTTTTATTTATTAGAATTATTACCATAAATCAAAAGAGAAAATTTCTGATAATGAATACTTGATTTACATTCATGTTTTTGATAATGAATTAAATTAAATAGAAGTGTGTCCTGTACTTCAAAGATTCAACTGAATATTAATTTTAAATACTCCAAATGATATGAGACGAATAAATGCCTAGGTTTCCATTAACTATTATTTAGGACGTAATAATCTTTTTATTTTTCAATTCCAAAAACTCAATAATTAAGATATCGTTATATTTTCAACACTCATTTGTTAAGGCAGTTCGTATATTATTATTACGAAGTAAACGAAATTGCCTCAGAAATTTATATGTTTACTATAAAAAAAAACTTTTTACCTTAATAAATACCTAATAAATAACAATCATATGATATCTAGATTTTAATGAAAATCAAGAATACCTTGATTAGGGTTTGAAATCTTATCATAAGTATTTACAGGATTTTGTGGTCATAATTTAAGTAGTACTGTCTTCCACCGTTATAATATTAACTGGCGTCGTAAGAACGAATAACTCATAAAAATTTATAACACCGATAAGACTTCTTATGGACGTACTTATTTTCTAACTGTTGGCAGTTGAAGGTATAAAATGTTACAAAATTTATATTTAGTACTTTTATTATGTACAAAATTAAAGATTATAGTCAGCGATATCACAAGATAATACACAAATAATATATGTAAATATTTTTGAATACAAAAATCACAAAATTCATTATTAACATAATCGTTAAACGTAAATGGTTTATGTCAAGTGTGAAGGACTATAAACGACGGTTCCTAAAATCAGCTGGATTGCTTTTTTCACCCTAAAATATTTGTCAGTTAGCAACGGTCTTAGTTTGGAATAAGAAGGGTCTCCATTAGTGATACTTTGATGGTCTAGGTTGTGTTAAGGGTATGATAAACTGTGGATAGGTTTCATCATATTTGAGGAATTAAGCATTATATTTTTTATACTTTTCAGCTGATTTGACAGTCCTTGACATCTTGTCGTAGCAACTATAAAAGGATTGTTTTGTATGTATCACCAAAATATTTTCTCTTTAAAAAAATCGGTTTCTGAAAATCGGCTGCGTAATGTCAGTATCGATGAAAGTCCAACGGTACGGCCGTTTTTATATTTAAATATAAAGTCTTCGTTTTTGTCCCCAAATGCTTATATTTGAATTTTGTTAGCGACGGATATTTTATTATCAATTTTTATTTTGCTTGCTCGTTTTGATATTGTTGACATAATAATGATATCAATACCGTAGCCCGAATCTTTAAGAATTTAGTTTGGTGTAATATTTCTACCACCTATATATATAATATCAGATTTTTTTTAACCGTTTCATATCTCTGAGACTTCACCTGATCTTCCTTCTAGAATTTAACATGCTATGATGGCAAGTTTATTAAGGTTTATATCCTGACTACCTATTAAAATGGCTAGGAAATGATCAGGAAGTATTGATAGCCATATGATGTGAACAGTTTTATCACTTACTTTACTGTTACTGCTATTGACTATTACTATGTAGACAACAAATTGGGGTCACCAATCCTAGTGTACATATGTATGTATGGCTATAGTGTAAAGAGTTTTGTACTTGAGTGACTAAAATTTATTTTCTATTATAAAGTCATACATCAATATGACGCAATAAGGGTTAATTACCCAATACCACAATATATTCTACAATTAAGTTATAACTTATAAGTATTAAGTGATTAAATTTAGTGTAAAAAATGAAGATTCAGACTAAAAATATAATTATAGAATATTAGAAACAACTGAATTGAATAAAATTAATATATTAATACCAATGGAGAAAAGGTAATAAGTGCTTTGGATTGTGTCTGTTAAACAATACTAAAGACGGTCTTGTAAATACGAAAGTTCTTTTCGCATGCAGTAATTTCGGATTTAGCAAAAATTTTATTCCTGTCAATTCATATTTCCTTATATTACGAAAACTGTTTCCTCAATTAGATTAATATTTATATTTTATGCGATTCTAGCTAGTTTTTATGGTTTATCAACTTCCTTAATAAATGTGATGCCATTATAGCAATGAACGAAAAGTTATGCAATGATTCAAGCCATTACTTGAAATACACGAGAAAAGAAATATAACATAGATCGGATACACTGATATTGTTAGATTTTTGTCCTCTTTTTATTTTATTTTGTATTTTAAAACATAAAGTAGGTGTAGGTTCATTGGTTAATGTGAAAAAATATCATTATATTACTTAATAAATTACACAATTACATAGAAACCTTAACTTCATCAAGAATGTAGAGCCTAGCTGAGTTCAAGTTACTGCAGCTCGAACATGGGTTGGCTCGACCGGGGAAGTACCACCCTCTCACAGATCATCAGCGTGAAGAAGCTTTAAACGGCTACGTTTCGTCCGATAAGTGAGATAGCCGGTTACCCTTTCCCTTTTTCCCTTTCCTCTCCCTTTTTCCCTTTCCTTTCCCTTTTTCCCTTTCCTTTCCCTCTTCCTCAATCAAGGGTTACAACGCATCAGCAAAACTATGTTGCTGATGTCCATGGGCTGCGGTAACTACCTAAATCAGGTAGGCCGTCTGCTCGTTTGTCCCCTTTATCATTGAAAAAAAATTCATTATTCTTTTCGTAACATAATTACATCATGCGCTATTCTATTTTACTATATAAACAACCCCAGCTCAAGTTTCAGACAAACTCTTCACCTACTCACAGTTCATCTGATTATGTATTCACATAATGAGGGTGGGAACTTTTCATTACTTGGTGTACCGGATTCACTTCAGCGTTAGAATGTCAAATTTAAATTAATACTATAAATTTTGCCAACACAAGTAACCACTCAATGGGTGTCACAATTAATGTAAGCTTAAAATTAAGTATTTGGCATATATCTGTGAAGAGGCCAAAGAGCTAGAGGTGCACATGATGTATTTGTTTACGTATATACGTATATATGGATAGATTTCTCCATATGGATAGATTTCTTTAATATATGTTATGTTCATCGCTACAGCCCGCATGGAATCCAAGTGACACAGCTAAATGGTGTACGTTTGCAATCTGTTTTCGTTTAAATGTTACATATTTTATTTAAATAGACACAAAACTGTCTTAATTACAAAACGAAATATTTGTTTAATTTTTTAATCATCTCTTACCAATAAATCATTGGAGTTAAAGTGTAAGAATTTTACAAATAAATAATATTTCAGTGTATATTGAACAATAAAAAGTTAAATAAAATTATTCCAAAAATAAAGAGCATATACAAACAGATACATCAAACAATAAACAAAGGTAGAAGAAATAGATATTTAAATAATTACTTATACTTTTATATTTTACTAGTTTATGGCTGCAACTTCTTTCATTTGAGCTTCGAAATGTAGTCCAGAAATGAATCCGTAATCAACATAAATAAAATAGATATGTTATTCAACTGGAAGCGCCATCTATGGGCTGTGCTTCGTATTTTCATACATAATACTAATTCCATGATATTTTTCTTATATGATTTTTTAAATAAATTGTTACATTTATATTATTCTTATAAGAAATAAATAACAGACGGAAAACGCTGTTCGTGCATGCTGTTCCCGAGGAAAAAATTGAAGATCTTAGTTCGGGTTACCAAACTTTTTGATAACCATCTGAACCCACCCAACTTCGCTGGCATAAATATTGTGTCATGTCATCGTCTCGGTCGAGCCTCTAAGAAACTAGGCTTATAGTAATAAAATTACATGAGGTTTCTGTTTGTATCAAAGTTTAGTTTTCCAAAAGTGAACTTAACGATTGCGTTTATACACAATCGGACTTTTTAACAGAAAGTTTACATGCTGAATTTTTATCGGTGCTGCTGCATGATGCATTTAAAAAGTGGTGTTATATACATATTACAGCTGATGATAAATAATATCAAATTGAAAATTTCGTGGATATCAATGAAATTGAGCAAATCTCGTTTTTGTAATAGATCAGCTACGACTCAGGCTGTATCATTTCCAAAAAAAAAAACCTAAAACTTTTACTTTACGTACTTAAAGGACGATCGATATCTTGCTTAAAAAATCTCTTAAAAATATATAATGTTTGTAATTTACAATAACACGTGATACTGTTTATTATAAATTAGCTTCAATAATAAGCCCCCTAATATAAAATTAATACTAGTTTTTGCCCTCGACTCCCTCCGCGTGAACATCAGAGTTGCGCATAGAGAGAACTGCATAAAGTGTGTTAAAAATATTTATCTAGTAACCTACGTTGCAGCCTTTGATTTTAAATAATCTAGATACCGATCGCGGAGCCAACTGCTGAGAAAGTTTGTGAATCTATATCATCTGCGGCGTCAAATAATGCTACAAAAATAAAACATTCAAATCGGTCCAACCCTTTGGGATAGTTTCAGTGACACACTAGCCTTTTAGAATAATATAAATAAATATGCCTCTTACATTCTTCAAAAACTCTTTAGATTGTTGGATTCACTTGTTTTGCCTTTGTTATTTTTGCCAGTATTGTTAATATACTAATTTTATTTTTCATATAATTTGTAAGTCTCATTTTTTGTATGTCTCAATCTCTATGTTGTTTGTTGTTTGTTTTTATAATTTCATTTATTGTAAAGGAGTATTATATTATCTTTCACATAACTAGCTGGTATGCGAGATTTATATTACTAAAGTTATAGTTTCATTTTATATTTATTTAATGTATAAAATTATTATTTTTTAGCTTTATATGTGTTATTAGTCTTACTTAATCATATTAAGTTCATTTATTGTTTTTTTTTGCTAACTATACTTTACATTTATTACGTTTTTTGATTACGACGATACTTTTGATGATGAAACCTGAAATCTAAAACAACTTCCAGCGGGATTTAAGTCGTGGAGACACATTTTTCAGTATTCCTACTTTATATGATAATCTTACTTCTCATTTGTTTAATGTTGAACAGAATTTTACTTGTTATCCATAATAACGAATGTTGGATTCCAGCATAGTATCCTAATATGCATAACTTCTTTAAAAATTAAAATATTCATTGAATTTAATTTGAATGCTTGCGTACCGTACCATTCTTTTTCCATTTTTGGGTTTCTTTTGATTTGAAATTATCGTTTAAAGAATGTAAGAGACGGAGTGTAAGAATTTTTTTTTCATCTCGTCTACCCGTGATCACGATTGCTGTAGAGGAACCGAAGCGTCGGCATCATGTAATTCATAAAATAATAAAAAAAACGAGTAGCATCCCGAAAAGTTTAGTTTCATTTATCCTGCAATGATGTTGATTAGTCTACGTAAGAATCAGTGACATGTTTTCATTTAAGAGCCTTAAAGTTAACTTCCCTGTAATAGATAAACTGCTATTATTCGGTTGCCAGAATTTGCAGCAGGCTGAACCACGTGCAATCGATGTGGACTTGGAGTGTTATACATAAATCTCCCTTATTGACATTCCTTTACACCCCTCCTTTTGATTATTAGGCTACTGTATGTATATTTCACGAGTAGGTCGATTACTAAAGTGGTTACTCAAATACAGATAGTTACTACAACTACTCATTTAGCTTGTTAAGGTCTTATTTTATTCTGAAGAACTTGAAAATAAATGAACTCTGGAAGTACCTCGTTTGCGAAATCAAATTGGAATGCAAATGAGGTTCGTTCGTTCCCTTTATCTCGATGCACATGATCGTTTAATCCGCCTGCGCAGTAAACAATGCGGAATGTTAACAATGCTATAAATTTTGTGTACCATGAAATAATGTTAAAACCATATATTGAATAAGTTTTTAATTATCGTACAAGTTAATGTGACACGGTTGAATTTCAATTATGTATGTCTTAATTTAGTAACACTGATTTATGTACTGTATAATTATATATATTATGTGTGAAGTAATATCATTGGTAAGTTCTATTTCAAACCACTTCTTAAATTAATACTTTTATTTTTGAAACATTTTATGTTTACTTTTATGTCATATCGGGTAAAGAGCCATATGGACATACATAAAAATTTACAACTTCGATACCGCTTCTCATATAAAAAAAAGAGTCCCTCTCGGTGTTGATTTTTCTTTCTGACTATCAATAGATATGATTTGAATTATAGGATAAAAGTTTTTTCTCATGCAAATCAGCCAACGGAAATTTAAATCGATTATTGATTTTTCCTTCGGTAAAAGAAGTTGCTATCTCAATATACAGTCTTTGAAATGTTCTTCGTTTTCGTTTATTTTACTTTCACAGAGGATATTATCGCTTGGTTGTGAATTTTGCAACACATAACGAAGCGTTGGTCAACATTTGCATTACTGATTGTACAAACAAACAACCCAACCATCCATAAAAAATGAAATATCAGTATAATTTATTTTTACAATCGCAACCACCTCAAAGTTTACCGCATACCCAAGCACTTCAGTTACGTTGGTATAAATTATACGAATATAAAGGGACGGGTTTATGTTATCTGTTAACGTCTTTATGATCTTTTCGATCGGTGGGATTTCTTTAATGAATCCATAAAATATCTAGGTAATTCCAATACTACGGATGCACATCTCAAATTTGAAAGTGAATTCCTTAACATTTTTCATGGTAGTTTTTTATCAGTGTTTAAAAAAATCTTAATTATTTTACTACAAACAAATTGTTCAACCGGTATATACATATATTATACATGGGTTGGGTGATGGTAAAATTGAAGTAGATATAACGAAATAAATATCATTATGTACATATGCCAACTTACATACACAACTATAATTATTAAACCATGGAGTGAAATGTAAGACCTCGAAAACAGACTACAAGGAATAGCCCTGACTGCAATAAAATTACAAGGTAATTAAAGCAAATTAAAGGCAATTTTCCAAGATGCTTTTCAATTTAAAGAGAACTAAAATTGCATTATATAGCGTTTAAATAGTAGCAAGACGTATCTTATATTGGTCTACAGAATTCAGTATAATATAATATTGCAACTATTATTTTGGTCTTAAAGCTATCGATGGACTTTAATTTCATTGGTTTGACAATTTTTATGAACCATGGTTCTGTTATTCGGAATAAAAGTGATTTAAGTCTCGATATTTTGTTTACATTTATAATACATATATATATTACACTACAACTGCAATAACTTTTGGTATTACACTATCGGAGACATAAAAAAACCACATGCTTTAATATAACTTTGTAAACAAATTAATGTACAGTCATTACTAAAACTTATAAAAACTCTAATTAATAAAATTTTAAAAAGTAACTCTGCCCTCGTTCCTTTAATTCCCAACTTCAAACATTTGAACTTGTTACAGCTTCTATATGCTTTTATCTAAAATATATAGACTTAAGATTTATTTCAAGAGCACCAACTTAAAGAATATTTTTTTGAAATGAAAAAAGACTTTTTTTTGTCTTTTTTTGTATTTTATGCAATTAAAAAAAAACATGCAAATTATAAACAATTATAGCCATAAAAACACGAAGTACATTAAGGTTGATAAATATATCATGAAAACTAAAAACTTATTTCAATTATAACCTTAACATATGACTACATGTCTATTGTACAGGACAAAAATGTCACACACAATAGCACTTGTTATATAATATAATAATCGTGAATAAAATATAAGTTACACAGTCTTAGTCGTAATCTTTAATTAGGACATATAATAAATTGTTTGAATAAATTTACAGCAATTCATAAAATAATAATAGAATTTACGCGAAGTAAATTATAATATGACCCCTTAAACCTATACGTGGGCCGCAAGTCCCAGGCACTGTTTTTTTTTTTTATACTGATCCCTCTGACGTGGTCAGAGACCTCGTTTGCTGTTTTACTCATTCATACCAGTTCTCGTTATTATCAGGGCCGTTCATGCTACATACTGTATCTTTCTTTCATTCGTGTCCTCATTCTTTCCAGGGTTTTCCCTTCTAACTATTTGTGTACCTACTTTATCTTAATGCTCTTTACTATTACTACTCTAGGATTCGGTTGGGATTATAACTTTATTCTTTTTATTTCCTTGTTTCTCTGTTATTACATTATATTTACATTACATTATTATTTTCATTACTATTATTACATAAAATTTTTCATTTACATTGTTTCGGTTTTATCTATTTTACGTTTTACAATGTGATTGTTTTCATTTTGTATTATCTATTTATGGCTAATTAACATTTTTTATCTTTATCATTATTACATTATTATTATCGTTAGTTATTATCTATTATATTTTATTTATTGTTACATTGATTATTTCTATTATCATTATTATTATTACATTATTATTATTCCATTTTTATATTTACTTGTTATTACATTGTTACTTTATTATTACATTATTATAGTATTAAATTTCTATTACTCTATTAATTAATTATCCTATCTATTTTTACATTCGAATCCTAGCTTTCTTTCGAATTCTTTTTCTGTTTCTTTTTCTTCTTTGTATGGCCGTACCCAAGGCATTGTGAGCATTGGACTAGTGGAGATTGGTCCGCTACACATATTCGCTGTATGTCAATGTGCAGCTTCCCTCTCTCCACCAGTCTTTTCCACAATTTCGGGGACACTGTCAACACAATATGATTCTCATGCGGGTTTCTTGTTGGTTTCCTAAATTTGATTTCCATGTCTTTTTCCTCCTCTACTAGTCCTTCGAACACTTCTCGGTTTTGGTTTCTTATTGCCTACCTCATCGTCGGAGAGCAAGGTGACCACATGCTTGAGGATGACTAGGGGGTTTTTGTTCTTTACTTCTTCTTCTTCTTCTTCTTCTTCCTGGCAATTATTCCAGCATTAGCCAGGGTCTGCCTTCCTGCTCAAACTCCTCCACTTTGCACGGTCTTTAGCATCCGCGGTGGTAAGTCCATTGGCTCTCATATCCTGCTTCACGGTGTCCAGCCATCGCTTTCTTGGGCGTCCTGGGGGTCTTGCTCCAGGGACCGTCATATCAAGGCAAATTTTTCCGACGTAGTTCTCAGGCCGGCGTGCAACGTGGCCATACCATCTCAGGCGACTCTCTTGAAGCTTATCCGCTACGTCACGGACTCCAAGACTACCTCGGATAAATGTGTTACGCATACGGTCAGCCCGCGTTACGCCACACATCCACCTCAGCATCTTCATCTCCGTGACGTGAAGCTCCTGAGTGTGCCTGGACAGTGTTGGCCAACATTCGCTTCCATATAAGAGAACCGGTCGGATTATGCTCTTGTATATTAGTCCCTTGAGCTTGGTAGGTATTCTGCGGTCGCAGACCACACCTGTGACCTTACGCCATTTCGCCCAAGCAGCGCTGATCCGGGCTTGGACATCGTGATCGATGCCTCCGGACTCATGCAGAATAGATCCAAGGTACCTGAACTTTTCCGACTTAACGGCTGGTTCAGGTCCTATATGGATAGTGCAAGAGTCCGGGCTTCCGCAAGCCATGTACTCGGTCTTCGTCACATTTAGTTTAAGACCACCGTTCTCAAGCGTACCCTTCCAGAGGTTCACTCTTCGCTCTAGCGTCAACCTGCTCTCATCAATGAGCGCTATGTCATCGGCATACATCATCAGCCATGGAGGCTGGTCCTGGATGTTAGCCGAGATAGTGTCCAGCACTACATTGAACAAGAAGGGGCTAAGAGCCGAGCCTTGGTGAACCCCTACTGAGATCGGAAAGGGTTTTGTATCGCCAACAGCAGTCCTAACCATTGAAACGGAATCGCGGTACATGTCTCTGATGATGACAATATAGGCCTCAGGGATCCCTTTGAATCGCAATGCCCTCCAGATACATTGACGAGGCACGCAGTCAAAGGCCTTCTGCAGATCTAGGAATGCGACATGCAGAGCTCTCCTTTTTTCCCTGTATGCCTCCATCAGAGTTCTGATGGCAAAGATGGCGTCCAAGGTGCCCGATCCTGGCTGAAATCCATATTGACATTCCGAGACAGTACACTCTCGGCGGAGCCTGAGGTCGATCATACGCTCAAAGAGCTTCATGGTGTGACTCATGATCTTAACGCCCCTATAACTACCACAATCTTGAACACTGCCCCTGCCTTTGTATATTGGGGTAATGTAACTATAACGCCACTGATGTGGCATAGTCCCAGTGTTCAAGACGCGGTTAAAAAGGTCCGTCAGTATGAGCACACCAAGAGAGCCCAGGGATTTCCACGCTTCGATCGGAATATCGTCAGGTCCCACCGCTTTCCGATTCTTCATGCGTCGAAGACAATTCCGAGTTTCGTCAGGTGTTATCGGGGCAATAAGTCCAAGATTAGGAGGTATTTCGGTTGGAAGACTGCACGGGTGCTGAGTATTTAGCAACTCCTTGAAGTAGCATCTCCATCTCTCCTTCACAGAGGCATGATTACACAGCAACGTGCCTTGGGAATCTCTGACGCTAAGACATTTTGCGATATCTTGCGTCGCCTTATTCCGAGCTCGTGCCAATTTGTGAATGAGCTTCTGCCCCTCCGCAGTTTCAAGTGTATCATATAATGGTGATAACCTATCACTGCGGGCTCTGGCAACAGCCCTTTTACTGGCACGTTTCGCTGCTATGTACTCTAGTCTGTCTTCAGGAGAGTTTGATTGCTGCCACTTCTTAAAGGCAGTCTTCTTTTCACGAATCACCTCCTGCACTTCGTCATTCCACCACCATGTCTCCCTGTCAATGACCCGTCTTCCCTTAGAAAGGCTTAGAACTCGTTTACCTGCTGTGATAATTGCTGACTGGGCCCGATCCCAAACTTCCTGAGCAGTTTCGGTATTAGTCGACAGATTTTGACTCTCAACCTCTGCCCGAAAGCTGGTCTGCATCGTTCCATTCAGCAACCACCACCTGATGCGAGGCTTACGTTTCTCGGCCACTTTCTTTTTCGGGGTAACGACATAGTCCATGACAAGAAGTCGATGTTGGGCTGTCAGGCTTTCACCAGGAATGACTTTACAGTTAGTCACCTTGCCGATATGACACCGTCTGTTCAGCCGATAATCTATTTGGGTTGAGTGGGACCCGCTTTTATACGTGATAAGGTGCTGTGGAGTCTTTTGGAAGAACGTGTTCACGACGGCTAAGTCAGACGCAATACAGGTTCTGAGAATATTTTCTCCCTCTGCATTGCGGCGACCATAACCAAAACCACCGTGTACACGATCAAACGTTTCTGCAGCCCTACCTACGTGGCCATTTAAGTCCCCCCCAACTATGATTACTTCAGCAGCTGGTATAGCACGTAGAACCTCTTCAAATTGCTCCCAGAATGACTCTTTTTCGGACCCGCTACATCCAGCCTGAGGAGTATAAGCACTGATCAAGTTAGTAATCACTCCCTCGATCAGTACCCGCACCCGCATCAGGCGGTCGCAGCGACGATCGACTTCAAGAAGACCATTCCGAAGCTCTTCAGATAGCACTACCGCTACACCAGCTTTACCTGAAGGCGACCCAGTGTATATCAACCGGTAACCCTGTCCGATGTTCCGAGACTTATTGCCCTTCCAGCGAGTTTCCTGGAGGAACGCACACAGGACCCGACGTCTCATGAGTACATCTGCGAGTTCTCTGCATCGTCCGGTTAGAGAGCCAATATTCCACGTTGCAAAGCGGAGTTTCCTTTGGGGTACTAACGTCTTTAGCCGTGCCCGTACTTGACACGGTAGCCCTTGCCCACTTATCGCAGGTGTAGGGCGATGTGCCTGCGCGTCGTTTATCGGCGACGCCCTAGCCGTACCCAGTCCATAAACTTTTGCAACCATAAGAGTGGCGGGAGTGGTTTTAACGGAGCGACTGCCGTCTGACCTCCAAAACCCCGTTTTACGGGTAAAACCAGGATAGGAAAAGATAGAGAAGGGGGGAAAGAGGTTAGGAAGGGGAATGAGGGGAGGTACAGGACACCACCTTCATGGACTGAGGATAGAGGTATGAAAGTGGTGGCTCGAGGATCCGGGGTCGCGTACCCGTATGCCCAAGGCTAAATATCGGAAAAATACTTAGTAGGACACCCTCTGTTCTTTACTTCTTCTATCTTCAGCTATCTCCCTGCTTTCCCTATCCTGTGTTGCACCTCTTTATGTCTTCTTCGGTCCTACACCCTATGATGACTTTACCATCTTTTGCTTTTCTTACTCTATCTATTTTTACTCCCCCTTCCTTCGCGTTTACCGCTTCTCTTATTCTAGTCATCACTTCTTCTCCTGTCTCGTGATCATCCCTGGAGGTGACCACGACCGAGTGCAGCTTGGTCCTTTCCGGGATATTTCCTCTCTTGTCCCAGGGACTGTTGAAACTGCTCTCCCTGCAACGCGATGGACCCGGTACCCGCACAGTGAATTCATGGAACGCTGAGAGGTTTCGTCTCGATATAGGCATGTTTTGAATCATTATATAGATGTTCCGAATTATTAAATAATAAAAATGATAGGTATAAATTCACCATATTTTTTGTGTAAAAGGTGCTTTAGAATCCTCCTTCAGCCAATGAAATTCCTTAAAAATGCTATCCAAATTATCCGGAACAGCGAAAAAGTCACACAATATCCGGTCTGATAACTAACAAAGTTATACAAACAAATACATGTACATATATGTTTGTGTGTTGTTTAAATGACATGGGTGTTGCGTTTTAGCTAAACGATGCGCTATTTGAAATTCAATTACAGTCTGTCAATGTCTGACCGAATCGCGCGAAATTCTAATATAAATGTGGTTCGTAACAAAGATACCTCAGTACAGGCACACTATGTGTTTTGAATAAGTATCTTATTACTTTTGTAGTTACATTACTTTGAAATTTCCCTAATACAAAGCTACTAGTTCATGTATTTTATATTGGCATTTTGATGTAGAATTTATTTCATATGAAAATGAACGAATGAAATACCTGGAAAAGTGATCTCTTTTGATTTATTTAATACTAAATAAAACTTTGAACCGAATGTTCAAATATTTTGTAAATAATAAGTTTAATAAACTAGAAATATAATTAAGGAAAAAGAATTTATCAATCCCTCGATAATGCTATACGAACTTTTAATTGTTTCCACTAGACTGTATTGTTACTTTGGAAACCGTAAATTATCGTTTCTTAGAGTTAGCCAAGGCAAAGTGCTTACTTAAGGCTTAAAACAAGCGAAGCTGTCAAAAGAAAATTCTTTTAAGGACATAAATTACTTCCTAAAGAGAAAGTTTTATTGAAATGTTCATAATTGTTGTAGATTAAGAATTTTATTTGTTTGTGGTTTTAATAGTTAAATATCATTATGTTTATAGAGAATAATTTCGATAACCGTTATGACGCCAAAAAGTAGAATCTAAACTAAAATTTATGTAGCACATAGCATAACTTTATTAAATTCCGTCAGATATGTTATAGTCTATAATAGACAAACGAACAGGCACTTAGACAGATGAAGTTACTTTGGCATACTATAAATATGAATAAGAAAAACAATTATACAAAGAGGGGAAATAATATTTAAACAATATTAAAAATTTATAATAAAAAATTCATATACTTCATTGTTTATTACGCATTCTTATAGTTTTGTTTAAAGAAGTTTTCTGAAAAAAAAAGAGAAGCACAAAAGGGGGCTACCGTTAATACGCGATTTCTTCCAGGTAATATTTTGAGTAAGGGACATAGAAAATGTAAATGGGTGGAGGTGTATATAGAAATTATATATATATATATAACTTTTATATATTATATACACATTCATACGACGGATGCTCACAAAGCTTTGACGACGTAAAAAGTACTTTAAGATGTAGACAGATACTTGAGGACAGGATTCGACTGAAATAATATTGCTTTACCATGATTTTAAAAATGCAAGAGAAGTAGCATTTTTTTGCAGGTAAATGCAAGTTTCAGACTTAGGCAGCTTTAACTTAAAAAGTCTTTTTAGCGTAATAATATTTTTAGATGTAAGGAACGTCCATGAGAGTCAATCAAGAAAACAAATCTCTTCTCAAGATAAGACGAAGCAGTGTCTACAAATGTAGAATAAAATAGGAAAAATAGACAAACTTTTGTATTATTTCGCCTTTTTCTTTTAGAATCTACCCAACAAATCTTGAACAACATTCGTTATAAATAATGTTTAGACTAGGTTTTATAACATAATGGTTGTAGGAAAAATAGTTAACTGTACTAAATAGTGTTCCTCAAACTTCAGTCACCAAATAGATAAATTAGTAATGTATACTGAAACGTTTTTTTGGATTGTCATATTGGATAATATAGGATTATAAGGCTTTTTACTATTTTTTTTATCAGAAGTCAAAAACCAAGGTTTGCGTTAGAGTCATTACTCCTAGTTACTTTTTTTTTAATAAAATCTCAATAATATATGGTTTTATAAAACATGACAGTAATTTCTAGGGGCACGGAAGCCTATACATTGAAATATCCATTTCCATTAATTAGTAACTTTTTAAAATAATTTTGCTTAAGTACAACAAAAGATTTTAATTAAGTTTTGTTTGAAAGTCCTTTGTTTTAGAACTTATAATTGTATATTAAATTTTCTAAACAGATTTCACCAAACCAGTACATTTCAGAGTCTATTGAAAGAGTACAAAAGTAAAATAAATTTTATATTGGAATAATAAGAATAACAAAATTATTACTTAAAGGTCACCATGACGAAAGTAAATTTTCAAGCTAACTAATTATAAAGTAAAGAGAAAAGTTTAAATAATACAGTAATCTAAGAATAATTTTATTAAGGTCTGTGAAATCTTATAAAGTGACTTTCGACTTGCTTCAATAATTCCAATAATATTATTTCAAGACCCTTAAAAATAAATCAATCCAAACGCGAAGTCTCACTTCAATTAAATCTTGAACACCATGGGGTGACAAGCAATTTGACCAATCAAATAAATTCAAATTTTATTCATTTCTCATAAATAAACATGGTATTTTGATTAAATAATTTAATTATAAATCAATTTTTTCACTTCCTGGGTTAATGCAGTATTTTTCGATAATAATATTGTTATCATAACTATATATGATAATAATATTTTAAGAAAAAAACTTAAGTCTGGCGTTATTTACATTTGTTTCTGCGAACGGTGGAAAACTATGTGTTTGAAATTTTATATTACAAGGTCTTTAACGTGAAGGTGAATGGGTTAAATATTATTAATCAGTTTATGTTGAAGTATAGAACTTCGTAAAGAAAAAAAATTATAAATAAATAAGTACATTTAGCTTTATACAATAAAGATCTGTTTATAATGAAAATTGTAAGATGATAAGGGCAATATTTTGAAATAAATTGCCTTTATTCTGTCAGTGTTAGATTTGTAATTAGAAGTGGAGTTCGTTCCTCTTGCCAATTTGGTAGAGATCTATTTTCTCATTATTGTATCTTATTTAATTTTAAAATATTTTTTCAGTTCTTTACAAATATTTGTCGCTTGATAAAAATATGTTTATTTTATGGTCATTTGCTAATATAATCTTTTCTCTAACATTTTAAATTACTTTATCCAATTTCTTATAAATTGTAATGAAAATTTTCCAATTCCCTCTCAGTTTTTTAAACATTTTGCGGGATTCAATTATTAGAAAAAGAATTTCGAAAAGCATAAATGTAATTACCTAGTGCAGAGAATAACAGAACAAGTAGAAAGGCCGACACAAATATTGACTTCCGGGATGGATTTCGTTGTTGACTCAATTTTTGAATGGATTGGACAATCACAAATTTTCAATTCTTCACGATTTTAACAACATTGCAATTCTTCAAATTAAATACATTTATTTTTCTTCCCTATAATTTTTTTGTCTGTATAAATTCCAAAATTGTCTACTGTCTTAGTAGTCCATAGCGGAGAATTTGAAAGAGTTGAAATAAAATTCACAGAAAAAAGTAATGCTGGATTTTCATAATTGTCCCAAAGATTATAACTGTTTATTGTCTGCATAATAATGTGTAAAAATCAAGTTAAAAAGTTTATTCCTTTCAATACATATTCTAAGCCCATGAGATATTTTAAATAAGTATTTTCTGATGTTTTAACTAAAACAAAGTAATAAAAGAGTCTGAAAGTAAACGCATTTGTTAATTTTAGTTTCAGTGTAGCTTAAGTCAGAAAAAACATCGGTAATGTGTGTTAAGTATTTAATTAATAAATAACAATTATAACTTGATAGTAATAATTTGATAGCTTCACTTGACGTGAAGTTTTAAAGTTTGGGTTTGTTCATTGTTTTGGAGGAATAAAATTAAGCATTAAAATATTTTTTATCATGAATACTCGATATATCAGAATATTCATATATATATATATATAGATTATTTTTATTCAGTACTAGCATTATAATCATGCATCGTGAATTTTGTTACATATGGAGTATTTACTACTAAATATTCTTATATTAATATCTTTATTTGTGATAATTAATGAATAACATTTAAAGATTCTATACAACCAGACGTAAGACAAATTTACTTTGTACGTAAAATTCCATATCGCATTGTTGAAAATAACGCAGCTTTTATTATTATTGGTTACAAGAAAAAGTTTTGGAATAAAATAGGTGATCCCAACTTGTCCAACTAAACTGAACGTAAAAAGTTTTAGGTTAAACTCATTAAGAACTTACCTCATTTCACGTTTAGTGCACTTTGATCCTTAAAGTTATGGTCTTTTATTTTGCTTGTTTTGGTCACTTTTGTGATATAAACATCAGGTGTTTTTGTTAACACGTAGTAAATTAATGAAATGTCTTATATTTTACATATATTCCAAGTCCAACATAGGAGTGTAACTTAAACTAAAGAAAGATGGTAATCGTACTACAGTAATTATTATTAATAATATTCTAAACGTCATTATTCTATTGCAAAACTTTGAAAACTGGAATTTAAAAAAAAGTCCTACTAAAAATCCACAAAAAAATTTAAAACACCAAAATTAAAATTTAAAAACAACAATCATATTATTTTTCATCTTCTTAGTACAAAAATAGGAATAAAAAAGGTAAAAAGTTGATTGACACTCAATAGATGATGCTTTCTGCACTTGGGATAGCCAAAGAATTCCACCGTATTTATAAAAACGTAATTTAAAAAGCACATATTACCTGGGTTTCTTAATATAATAATGCATGTTACTATTAAAAATATTATTCATAAGTATTAATTCGAAGTAGTAAGACTTACTATTTGTTTATATTTATATTTGTCTAGGAGGATAAATAAAATAAACATAATCTAAACATTGAACGTCGAGCTAAATTGATGATGCAAGGATACGAATCCGAAGTTTCGGAAATTATATTTCCCGAATGAAATCGCTTACTTCTGAAAGCAGGGAAACAGGTTTGAATGCGTTAATATTTAAAACTTCATAATAACTTATGTTTGATTACTTTTCTCCCAAATGAAATGATTATAAAATTTATATATTCTTTAACCCCCGACGCAAAAACGACGGGGTGTTATAAGTTTTACGTGTCTGTGTGTATGTGTCTGTCTGAGGACACGTAGCTCCGGAACGGATGATCCGATTTTAATACGCTTTTACTTGTTTGAAAGGTATATCCATCGAGAGTGTTCTTAGCTTTGTTTGGTGGAAATCGGTTCTGGTCTTCAAGGTCATCAGGTCGTTTGTTAGGTGTGATAGGAATGTTACACGCACAGTTTGCTTGCAAGCATATGTGGGCTCTGACATTTGAAAAACTAACCTTTTGTCATAATAATTGCGTACTTTTTTTGGGTCGGGGGTTTTATTAAATTTTTAATTTATATTATTAAAATCCATTTACGATTATAACAATATCACAACTAATCATTAAGCAATTATTTTAGACAATTTTGTCTTACAAAATCGGGATCGTTATTCGTTTAGCACATTTCCTCATATATTTGCTTCCAATTTAAATGTTGGTATTATAGAAGTTGTGTGCCTCTGAAATATGAACATATACATAGATTCAAAATACGTTACCAACTACTAAAGCAACTAAAGGAAATTTCTGCCTGAATTACAACTGATTTGAATTTCCTAATATATTAACTACAAAATATATTTGAACTGGTTAAATTTTAATAACAGTACCGTAAAGGTTTATTATAAAAGAATTTACAACAAATTCTTTATGGTTGGGTTTATAACATCATAAAAATGTAACCGTTTTAAACACAATATTGAAACACAAGTGCCGTTCCATTAATAAATATTAAATTGAATAATTAGGGTCAAAAACCAAATTAACTACTACTATAAATATATCCGAAATTTTATCTATTTGGTAACGAATAAATGTAACTGTTTGAAAAAACTTTAGTCAATTAAAGGGGTTATCCACTTTCGGGACATACGTAAGTGATTTTCAATTGTTATTGCGATATCATTATTACTTTATAGTCTTTAAGAAGCAATTTGTTATAGTTAATTATTGTTTGTTATCCGTAAAAAAATTGGCTTGACTTCTGTTCATCATAAATAAATGAAAGATAATCCGTAGATTCATGTCAATCAATTGACTGTACCTTTTTTGGGCAGTGAGGGAGTCGTAAATCATGTACATTTTTCCCCCCTCGAGAATACATTTGTAGCATTGGAGGCAGTAACCATACATCATGGAACATATTATATGAATGTTTGGGTACAAATGTTTATTAAGTAATACGTTTCATTTTTTTAACATAGTCTGTGTGTTACAATTTACTCTTAGCTGTTCATTGACTACACGAAAGAATTTTTATATATCATTGTCGAAACAGTTTAACTTAGAATTAATAATAAAAATTACTTTGTTTCCTTATTTTCTAGAAATGGAATATGATAGCACTATTCTTCTATTTTGTCACTTTGTTATATTAATATTAATATAAATTAAATTCAATTTAACTAACACAATATTATAACTTATATTGATTTATTCTTTTTCCAAATTATTAATTAAAACCAACAGACTGAGCGGTAAAAAAAGTTTAAGATGGAATTAGCACGTAAATATTCTAGTAGGTGGTAACAAGAGAATCAAGAGTAAACAATTAAGAAAATGTAATGCGGCTTATTCTAACTATTAACCTTGTGGTTTACTAAATATGTTTACAATTTAAAATTATTGTAAATACATGACTTTTATCTTTTGGACGTTTTTTAGTTATAGTTATCCCTAAAAACCTACAATTCTCTAAAGTATTCTCCAAAAAAATGTAAAATAATTTTTTAAAGGAGATAAAAGAAAAATATTTACTTTTCCATTCCGATGAAACAAGAAATATTTATTTTATAAATAAAACTGTTATAGATTTCGAACCATTATTTAAAAACTATTCATATGAGGTATTAGGAATTTATAAAATTTTATCGTTACCGGTAGATACAATTATATATGTTTGAGCAAATCGAAAATGTAAAGAGTAACTCTAAAATAACTAACTATAAATCTATTAATAAAGTCAAATTTAATCAAATGAGTGCATACATAACTTTGTTATGTTTATTAGCCATCAGGACCATAAAAGCCTCTGTGATAGATACGTATTGTGCAACCAGTATAATATAATATCAATCAGGACATATTTATGTCGATAGAATTAGTTTTGTATACTTGTCATATTATATGAAATACTTACTGCCTTCTAGAAATTGTCCACGTATGATTCCTGATGTCTGTTATCACGACCTTATATTTCTTCAAATTAAACAATATTTATCATTCTAATTCATGACACACTACTGTCATGTTATTTAAATGATATTGATATTAAACGTAATTCATCATCATCATCATCATCATCAGCCTATCGGAAGCCTACTGCTGAGCATAAGCCTATTCTGGCATGGAGAAGATTTGAGCATTAATTGCCACGCTTGCTCAAGACGGGTTGGCGATTTCAAACTTATAATTTGAAATTATAAGTCCAGGTTTCCTCACGATGTTTTCCTTCACCGTCCGTCAGTGGCGTCTAAAGACTGTTAGAAAGTACATATGACTATGAAATATCACATTGGTACCTGCCAAGTTTCGAACCCGCGCCCTCACGCATGAGAGGCGGTCCTTTAACCTCCAGGCCACCACGACTTCTTTTAAAAAAAGTAAAACGTAATTCACAATAATATATCTATATTGGATTTAACATCACTAACTTAGAAATACTTATAACAGCAACATAACGTATTCTAGTAAAACCTTACCAGCACCATGTATAAAGAGAATTGAGCAATTTTATAATTCATAATGTGAACATTGTCTCTATGTACTTATATAGAAACCATTATTGACTTATTTGTTACCAAGTCAAAATTTTTAAATCCCGGTTTGATTGTTCAAATTGCTTGTCATTTCACACTGTTGCAAATCCCAATTGTGATCAAATGGATAGATCGGAATGATTGATGTATTTTCTAATTCCTGTGAAATGTATACGTTATGTTTTTAATATTTCATTTCAGAGTTAATTGTGATTTAAAAGTAGTGTCTTATAAACGACCAAACAACATTACATTCGGATAATATCTACTTATTATTAAAATTTATGTTTGTGGATGATTTTAAAATGGTTTATAAAAAAAAAACTCTTTTGGCCTACTTTTTTTTTAATTTCTTCACTTTATTTAAATGTTGTAACAAATTAAAAAAAAATATATATATATTTTAAATTAATTATCTACTAATATCTAATAAGGCATTAATAATTCATAAACAATGAATTATTGAATAGTTACTTTGAGTCGAAGTCCTATTTTGCTTTATCCAGCTTTGTATGCAACTTAGTAATAATTTGCAATAAACTTTGATTATATTACCACGATTTCATGAAACTGCACTGCGTATTACAACAACTGGAAGCTATTTATATCTAAACATAGTCTACTTAGGAATTATTCTAAAACAATTGTTCCGAATGCAAATACTGTTTTAATTGACCTATTAATGCAAAACTCAAGTGTGTTTCCTAAGCTAAATAAATTAACTGTATTTTCATGAAGTTATTTAGTAAATAATAATTATTATTATGTTACTACAAAGTTATGCTTATTTAAGTATGCTTATTTACTTGCTTAAACAAATCACTTAACTTCACCTACATTTGGGATTTTAAAATTACTTTAATCCATTTATTAGTAATTCAATATTCTTATCCAAAAGCATATTTTAATAGGTAAAGTTCCTATACAAAAGGCATTTTCTCGCCTAGCATTTATTTATAGATAGACCACAGATATGTTGCACTGAGCTATCAATTCATCATAATGTGTATCGACAAAAAAATAAACGCCTTTGCGGCCTGCCATCAACATAAATCTCATGTACTTTATATAAAGTAAAAAAAAAAGTAATATTAATGGATAGTATTGTTTTTGAAATTATGAAACAAAAATTCCGTTTAAATTTAAGTTCCGATTATTTTGCTTATATTTTGTTGAATACTTAGATCATACTCAACACTTCTTCTGATTTTCTTAGACAGTAATTATTTGACATGATTCTAGATAACATTTTTGCCACGTTTCGCAACTGTGAAAGATTCATTTGTACGGTGTGTGATCTTATGATGAAACCTGGCGTTCTTATATTTTATTTTGCTAATAGAATTAGCACGCTTTTTAGAATAATTATGGTAAGTTTTAAATAATTCTACATCTTAGAGTTACGGTGCGACATAACCACATAATCTTATTATCATTTGATGACGCTAGGTCTTATTGCAGGGAAAACATCTGCAACTTTTTATTCCTCTTTTCCCAGTTTTCCACAAGGTGGTTAATTTAATCCGACTACTTCTGTAATTGCGAACATATTAGTGGCCTATCCTGTCTTATATCGTTTGTTACATTGTTACTGATTTCTTACAATTTTTCATCATTAGTTAATATTAAAAATATATAGTTTACTTAATTTTTTTTTAATTATAAGTCGTGGTGGCCTGGAGGTTAAAGGCCCGACTCTCACACGTGAGGGCGCGAGTTCGAAACCTGGCAAGTACCAATGTGATCTTTTCGAGTCATATGTACTTTCTAAGAGTATTTTGACACCACTGACAGACGGTGAAGGAAAACATCGTGAGGAAACCTGGTCTTATAATTTCAAATTATAAGATTGAAATCGCCAACCCGTCTTAAGCAAGCGTGGTGATTAATGCTCAAACCTTCTCCATGTGAGAAGAGGCCTTTGCTCAGCAGTGGGCTCCGATAGACTGATGTTGATGAGTATTAGGGATCCGGTCACTCGATTGTTAATGAATTTAATTTGCAGACATCTTCTTTTACAAATATTTATTTTGATCCATTTTAATAGACTTAATTTCACTTGCAAACTGGTTTATAGATTTATTTTAGAGATTTGAAATTTTGTAATCAATTAGTAAGTAAATACATATAATAGTTTTACACGAGAATATATTTCAACAATCTCAAAATGAATCACGTGGGAATAAATGTTTAATTGTTATTGAAATACCACTTCTTTTTAAATCTACAATTTAATAATAGGAAAATGTAATTTTATATGAATTCTAATAAATAGTTGCAGAAAAATAGATATTCGTATTTACAGAAAAACAATTAGTAGGGGTTGAGGAAAAGCGGTATTTACGGCCGACGAGTCACGTATTCGATTGCCACGAAAGGTGTGTTAACCGCAAGTGAGATATTCTTCGTTCATTTCTCGTCTCAACGTATATAGATACATAGATCTAACGGGACAAATAAGCGACACATGAGTAACAATACTATATAATATGACTTTAATACATCTCGTTCAGATATTAAGAAAGACATTGACAAAGGTAATATGTGTGTTTTTTTATATTATCTAGTAATAGCGATATAGAAGTGATTATGTATTCAATTATTTTAAATTAAATACCTTAATATACTTTAATAAAGAAGATAATATCAGGATCGCTTCCACCACACACGAGAAAACCATCGAGGAGGCTAATCGTCGGTTAAACCACCCGAAAGGTACAAAATGGTATAAAGCTTACTATTTATATCGATCCTAAAAAAACACAAATAGGTGAGGATTGTTATTGTAAAATTGTAATTGTATTGTAAAAAATAAACGGCATTAAACTTTCTTACTCAAGTTAACTTTTATCGGTAATATGACATTATCATGCTTATTATTATTTTTCCTTTTCAACTGCAATTTGATTTTTTTTTTAGTTTCGATTTCTCTCTGTAGCTGTTAGCTGTTAGCCCTAATGGCTTTGACAGCGTCACTAAGAGGGAGCAATATGATGTATAGAATAAGTAATATTATCAACGGCATTTTGTTAAGATTTATAAAATAATAGTTTGAAAAATTTGAACGCGTTTCATGTTTTTGAACTTCAAAGTAAGATGTTTCATTATTGGATTCATTAGATACATTTTAGGAATAAAAACAAACAATTTTTTAAATATGTTTTGTATTACATTTCTCGTATACATATTTTAAAATATTCTATACTACCTGTCTTAATACAAAAAACCGCTTATAAATTAAATGGAAGTATATTGACATGCAATTTAAATAAATGATGGATTCAGCTACAGGTATAAGATAAATGGTTATATGAAATTTTGAAATAATTAAAACAAATAATTTTTATCTATATTATATATCATTAATAAAAAAATCGTAATGAAATAGAATTGAAAAGAATGTTTCTTGTTGCATACTTACAAGAAAAAACTTATTTTAAAATTATTTTTCTGTTTACAATTTTAGACTCCACATGTGTAAAGGATGGCATTTTTACAGATTTTAGGTTCGGTACAAGAAAATTCCCTCGAAATGCTGTGTTTTGGTGTATAGGGATCGCCAAAAAGTAACAAGGCATTCAGATTTCTTCAACTACATTTTAATTAATCATGTTAATTAGAATGTTTACTTTTGTAAGCTCAATTTAATAAATCCGACTAATAAAGAAACAATGTCCAATACTCTCCCAAAAGCTATTTTCAAAATATTATCAGATTCAAAAAGAAATGACTGAATAAAATTATAAAAGGCGTTTCATGCAAGGTTATTAATTAGGACTTTATTTTAAAATTTATATTACTTCAATATATTTCAATTAAACAGACGTACAGCTGGGCATAAATTGAGATATATTATTGCTAAAAAGTTCGTGTTTAGGGCACCAAAACTAGTTCTAAATATATCTGCAGAGTTTTATTTGGTGTTTTGAAATTTTACATTACATTATTCGAATTTCACTGTTCGCCTGTATTAGTCCCTTTAATACCTGGATTATTTAATTCTTCGTTCTACTTTTAAATAATCGAAATACAATTTAGGAGTTTGTTCGTGATTTTTATATTCTTTAAAATTATTTTTTTAATATTCGAAACAATCTTTGAAATGATAAAGCTAAGCGGGTTTTAAATTTTTTTTTTTAATTGTACGTTATAAGTATTTTAAGGGAAGAGTTTTTAAAGTAAAGCATTTTAAGGGAAAAGGAAGAGCAAAAAATAAGTCAGGACATTTGAGTTGTTAGAAGGGTGCATCGGCCCAGACAAGAGAGGAGTACAAGATCTGGGTGGACTTCTGCTTTATACAGCAAAAATGTTTGCCCAGGTTAAAGAACAGCCTCACTCTGGTCAGCATACCAAGTTGCTTGGAAGCCAACTTGGCATTGCCAGCTCATTAACTCCAGAATTGAATGATGCTGAAGATGTTGAATGTTGATATCAAAGAACTTAAAACTCTTAGGGATGGTTAACAGAGTAGCCTGGAATTGTGGGACCACAGAGAATGGGGCGTTTTTAGCGGTAAACCTTCAAAGTTGTGCCTTGCTGGGATTAAATATAACCAAGCTATGTTGACCCCAATAGACCCTGGATAGAGTGCTCTCAACTTCAAAAACTTAGTTACTTTCTTCTATAACGTGATAAGATGGCGTAATTCCTTCAGCTCTCGCCAAACATTCCTTAACGAAATGCTTATATAATGCATAGAGTACTCGTACGTTGGAATGGTTGTAGTAGTGGTGTTACTGATATGTGTTAGTTCAAAGTCAAGGAAAACAGAGATTCTAATAGGTCGGATGTTTGTTCAGCGCCGTAGATGAAGTTACTGTCTGCCAAATGGTGTATCTGTAATTATCAACATGAATTCACACGATCTTTGTTTTCGAAGTTCGAGAAGTAGATGATAGCAGACATCCTGTTTAGTATGCATGTATGTATCTGTACATGTCAGAAAATTATGTTTGAGGTTATAGCTGGGGTATATTAAAAAGATTCAGCCGTACAGGCTATGTGCGTTTCCATCAGCATAAAAATAATATAGTATAGGTTTGAATGTAGTCCATGAATCTAATATTACAAATATTCACTATGTAACAAGAAACATATAAGAAAGAGGAAACCAATGAAAACATTGTTCCCCTTTTATTTTGTTTTTTTCTTTTTTGTAATTAGAGAAAGAATAAGTAGTTGCTGTTGAGAGAGAGAATAAGTAGTTGCAAACATGCTGCCAGCTTAAGGACCAAACCATAAACAAAGACCAGCTTTAAGGTTAACATAGGTTTGAGGTTTATTGCCATTGCGTACGACGGTGTAGGGATTTGTGTATTAAAACAACCGAGCGATGGAATAATACTCATCATTATTATTGTTTATTGAATATATATGATTGTAAAGACACACACAGGTATAAGCTTATTACACACTACATCTTCCCCATTAAATAAGACAAATATATAACATATTAAAATAAAATAATTATAACATTTTTTTTGACATAGCGGTGAGCAAAGTATTAATTTTAAAATTCTAAATTAAATTACACAAGGAATACAAACAGTTACATAAAATTAATATCTTAATTTTATTTAATAACTAAGAACAATATAATTTTGTTTGATTCTTATGAACTACATCAATCTTATCTTTTTTAAGTATTTCCACATTAGGCGATAAATCTCTTATCACTACATACGGTCCAGAATATATAGGACTTAACTTGTTACCTATTTCCTGTTTTAATAAAATTTGATCGTTCGGTTTATAGATAATAGGGTTTATATTTGCATCATAATTTTCTTTTCTTATAATTTTTTGTTTAATTAAATTTTTACGAGCACCATCTTGTGATACCTGTAACCTATATTTTAACTGTATTGGGTAACTATCATGATTATATAATGGTTCGACAGCTGTTGACAAGTTACTCGGAAAATAACATTTCTTCCTATATACCAATTCAAAATGGAGTGTAATTAGTAGCGCTATGTACTGAGGTGTTATACGAGAAGCACCAGTAGGGTAACCATATGCTCCACGTATGGGGATAATTATCACACTGTATTCTTAAAAATGCTCCTAATTTAAATGAAACTAATATTTTTCGGATAAACTACGCGGATTTTTATTATTTAACAAACTACATAATCCCGACGTTTTGGTTACTTTTCAGCAATGTGAATGTCATTCACATCTCGTCTGCCCGTGATCACGGTTGCTGAAAAGTAACCGAAACGTTTGGATTATGTAGTTTTTTAAATAATAAAAATCCGCGTAGTTTATCCGAAAAATATTAGTTTCATTTAAATGAATAAAACTGGCGAAAATCTTAGATCTCATAATTCTCCTAATTGTTTGTGTGTATTCTCCAGCGCACCAATACTCTCATGATGATATGTAGTAGACTGTAATGCATTAACATGCAATAATTTACATACCTCTGACATTGTTGTATTAATAAATTCTGCTCCTTTGTAAGTCGCTATGCTAGTAGGAACACCATATCTAAGAATAAAGTTTTCTACCAAATTTTTTGCTATTACATCAGCACTTTTCGTAACAAGGGACATGCGACTACAAATTTTGATAACTCGCATTGTATATTCAATATGTAATAGTAATTATTATATCTTTCCTTCTCTAGAGGTCCTATAATATCTAAAAATATTTTACAAACATTGGCTCTTTTATATACGTAGAATTTTTTGTGTCTGGCACTTGTGACACTTTTTGACAAAATTGTGGATATCTCGATCCATATTAGGCCAAAAATAATACTTTTAAATTGTATTTAATATTCGCCTTCGCTCTTCCACCCGCGTGGCCACTTGTGGGTAAAAGATGAAAGTCATTTATAATAACCCTTATATCATCCTTATCAGTAACTCTTAGAACGTCTTTTAAAATACACAATCGCAGTCCGGACCATGTTTTATCATGCTTTATTTTTGTCACTATCTCTGTAATAAATTCGTTATTCGAACTATCTTTAATACAGCAAACTTCATCAATATTATTTAAGTGACAATATTGTCCGAGCTCCCTCACAAATGCGGCTGGCATCAATTGCGATCGGTATGCCGGATTTATAAACAACGTCATTTGAGACGGCACATACATTAATATGTATTGTATGTAAATCAGTGTATATATTATTTACCTCTTTAGCCATATAGTCTTAACTTTTAATTTAGCACAAAATGAAAAAATAATAATAACAATTTACCGTCCTTAATTACATATAACACACACTTAATTTCATTTTACGGCACTATCACACACTTTGGCAAGCACACTCAGTAGGTTTTGGTCGCATCTCGCTCTGACGACGTTAAGAAAATCTAAGACCTCTGAAGGCCTACTGGTTTATCTCCTGTTGCATCCACCTTGTAGGACATCTTCTGTAACCCTTGTACCCGAAGTATCCAGTATCAATGCGATTAAAGAAAGCCTAACAATGGATATAATATTTTGCTTACTCATATGCTCCTCTACTTTTTGAAAATTGGCATTGTTACCAGCTCCAGCACTATTTTGTGTTATAAAAACGTCTTCTTTTGTTTGGTATGACCGACACATGATTTGTTATTTTAAATCTTCATACAATAACCTCATAATTGTAATGGTATGTCTATGTCATACTTTCGACGCGCGGCCACTTAGGCGCGGCTGGCAGGGTCGCCATGTAGGGTTTTGTGTATTAAAACAACCAAGCGATGGAATAATTCTACTCATCTTTATTAATGTTTATTGAATGTATATGAGTGTATAGACAAACACAGGTATAAGCTTATTACACACTACAACGGAGCCATGTAAAACCTGCTAAGCACTACCTCCTCTAAATGTAAAGAATTTAATGACAAAATCTTTTTATTTATTTATATAATTTATTTAAAATAAGTTTTGGAACAAGATCTTTTATATAAAATAAGTGAGTGTAAGATGAAATGTATCTTTTAAAATTTTAAATATGATTCAATAAAATATTGATAAAAACCAGGTAGTAGTAGTAACAATGTTATTATTATTTAGTCTTCTTTATCTATTTAGATATTTTATGTTTAGTGAGGCCACTTCTATGGCTAATACATAATGTGCGATGAACTCAGCACAAACAAACAAACTAAAACTAAGCTAAGCTAACTAAGCACTAACTTAACAGAACTGCAAACACTTGTATTTATACCCACTGTTCAGTAAAGAGTTTTGTTGGCAACCTGTCGTCTCCTTTGTCAAACCTCCATCAACAGAAATTAAATGAAAATAACTTAAGCATTTCACTTTCTATCACATTAATAAGACGATTCACTTATTCATCAATCTTTTTTCCTTATTATGAACATATTACGGGCCTTTAAAATTTTCATGGATTTTCCTCAATTATCCTATATTTTATAACAACAAAGGAAAGCCAATCTCGTTCGCATACGATATTTTATTATGATCAAGCAGTAATTTATAATTTATTTATGGACATTCATAATTGTAAATGCCATCGACATAAAGGCCATCCTCCTTTATTTATACTTTACGGAAACAAACCGTAATTTAAAATATTTTAAAAACACAAACAAAACCAAAAACAATTTAATGTTTTATAATAATTTTATGCTTACAATTTTTAAAAACATTAAATTTACGATTATTGATAAATTATACCATGCATAAAAGTAAAATAATTTGGGTAATAATAGTACAATGAAATTCAACACTAGCTATCTTTAAAAAAAAATGGCTATTTACTATTTTGGTTAACAGTTAATTAAAACATGGATTAAAAATATGAGCATAAATAATTAAGAAGAATTACCATTATTTATGTAGTGTACAATTTTAAAACATTTTAAATATTAAGTATTTTAATAATATAATAATAAAAATAATAATAAACTACTTAATAATAAAATATTTGTATGTCTTTAAATCCATTTGTCTATACGCTTCCTTTTATCAAGAATAAAGAAGGACACCAGATAAATTCAACGAATCTTAAAAGTTAAAAAGCTTATAAATAACTGGCACGTCTGTTTTTTCATATCGATTGCAGGCACTAAAATTTTGTTTCATAAAATATTACTATATTAAACGAAAAAGAGGTGATGACAGGAACTACAAGCGATATTACCGAGGAACGTTTTTGTTGGCTCTCAAAGGCAAATGATGTCGTCCATTAAGAGTGTTTCTCTGTTCAAAATGAATATTATTGTTCAGTGTTTGAAGTACACAAATATTTTTTGTTTTACAAAAAATTTAGTAATAATGAGAAGGTTCTACCATCAGCCCTTAAGTTATCTAACTGGAAAAATAGTAATATGATAAGAATGTCTTTAAATTTTAAGCATTCTGAGATATGTGTATTTTGATGTTTAATCAAATGCAGCACGATAACCTTTAAGTTGGAGGTATGAACCAGGACCCATGGTTTTAGTTATATATTTCATTATATTATAATTAATATTTTTAAACCATTTATATCATCAAGTGCTCTATAGTCATTCCCATTCTCAACTCTTAGATGATTGTCATGACGATGAGTTTGTGACGATTGATAGAGAAATAACCGTCACAGAATATTTCTGATTTTCGTTGTGAATAAAAGGTTATATCATCGAATAAAAGGCTACTTTATTTAATAAAAATAGATATCTTACAAAAAGCTTTATTTTAATTTATTTATTTAGCTTATATTACGTTATTCAAAGGCAAATAAAAGATGAAGAAATTGTATTATTTAAACATTTAATTTACCGTTAGTGTCCAGTAAATTATAGGATTTTCTTTGTTTTCTTAATAAATAACATTAATTTGTAGCAACACTCAAAATAACGTTAATTTGTAGCAACACGATCTATTGTAAAATGTATTTTTTTTATAGAAATTGTTAGCTAGGAAGTGAAGTTTAACGTAACAAATATTTTACGAGAATTTAATTTACATGGAATGGATGTTTTTTTTTTACTAAACCTAAATATATGGAGCTATATTTTTTCTCCGTTCCTCGTATTGATGGCGAGCAATACAAATGTGTGCATTTCAATATAAAATGGTCGTAAATCTAAGTGACTTTTTATATCAACTAACAATGTTTGCATTTAAATTAAATAAAAAATATGTACGTTTTCGTAGAAATAAATAAATATTTGTACAGACTTTTATAAACTTCGCATAAATATTGCTATGGATACTAAACGTGGGCTTATTAAATACAGCTTAATATATTCCTGCAAGATTTAACGACTTTCGTGTTTTTTTTCGGATTGATACGAAAAATATATGCAGCCATATAAATTGTCGCAATTATGATGGATATAATGTTTTTTATTGAATAATGCTTCGGCTGACTTAACAATAATATTTTCTTATAGTTTATTAAATCTTCTAATATAAATGAAAAATATGGTGACAAGTAGGTTTCACTTTTTTAGAAAAAAAATTCGTTTATGCTCACTTCTGCGTATTAAGGTGAGCATCCAAAGAATTAATTAAGGAACGAGCAATATTATAAGATAAATAAAAATTTTAATCTAAGATTAATAGTAACTCTGAATCTGAGATTCCTTTGCAGATAGGCGATATTGGTCTCAAGTTTAAAATATACGTTACCATTAACCATTACGATTCTTAGATAATATTTCTTTTAAAAAACAGTTCTCTTAGTTGTTTAAATATCTATAATTTATACTGTGAAAATATATAAGAACGTGGATACAAACTGACAACATTAATATTCTAGCGTATATCCTTCTATTTTAAGAGAACTTCACAAGGGCTTTCAATATTAATCCCTTTTACACCTTCTTTCACGCCTACGTAAAAAAATACAATTCAAATGTTGACACTGTGCCCAACTACTTAAACACTCTTAAATATTAAATTGTAGTCTCTCATGCTCTCCTGCAAGTAGCACAGTAAATGTACAGTGAACCAATAATACATAGCTCATTTCATTTTTATGCACTTTTATTAGGAATCCTGAGAAGAGTTGATAAGATATGATGTACGTTTATATCTGGTTTTGAATATGGTTATTATATTAGATATTGAAGAATAATAATTAATATTGTCAGCGGAAAATTTTGTTAATATAATAAAAAAAGGGTTACGTTTGCAGTGATTTTTGTATAATTTCAATATTTTTTATATCTGTTCATAATATTCGTATAAGGTTACAGATTATTATTTTGATTGTAATGCTATAATTATTAAACTTAAGGCTAATGAGGAATATTTTTTGTACTATTCTTATGTGTCACTTATCTTGCGTTATTACTATTATAAATGTTATATTTTTTCCGATAATACATGCTGGATTTTTCCCTTAAAATTAGTGCATCAGTTATGGAGCGGTAAATGAACAGGGCAAGCAAGGATATATACATAAGTTTTTAAATATTAAATTCATAAATGACGTACAAGAGTTGACTTTATTCATCTAATAGTAGTATCCTATTTATTCTTATATTATATGTACAGCAATGAATTAAAAATGTTTTGCTTTAAATATCTCGTCCTTTATATGACTAAATAAGAAAATTGTTGTTCTCATGATCATAGCATTAAATTCTTGAAATTTTTAACAGATTGAAATTTTTTAAACATTGAACGGATTTTAAATAATATACTTTCTTTTTATTTTGGAAAGTGTTACATCTTTAACTTTAAAACATGTTTTTTTCTGATATGGTTATGTGACACAAAATAATTGTTGCTTATTTTCTCGATAGCAAGTTGACCAATTTTAATAGAATTGTAAATTTTTTAATAAGTTCTTTAAGGCCACATTTTCAAATAATATCTATTTATCAAAATATATTTATACATATGATTACACATAACCTTATTAGTTGTCATATTAATTGTTAAATAACAGGCTTAAAATCTTCGAATTTTTTTCTTGAAAATATTCGCTTTGTTCCTAAAGGGAAATGAATTTTATATATAAACTTAAGCATATATAACTGGAAGATCATAATAATCAGCTAACATTTGGAGTGGTTTCTCAAGAGTAACAACAGGAACTGTTTTCGTTATTTCAACTTCATAGAACATTCTTGGCTGTTGAATATATAAAATATACTTACACTATTAAAATTTTTTTTTGAGTATTCTTATATCTGGAATTTATTTTATCACTTTTAACATTAGTACTTTCTTAATTCTTTTATCGGTCGTGGCATTATCTTAATAAAGAAAGGCTAAATGTTCTATTAAAATACATGTATTATCATCATTCATTATATAGTTACATTTTCAATCATCTGTTTGGAAGACATAACATTATACACAGAAATGTTGTTTATACAATACTTTTTTCCCAATCTGAATGTTTAATGATTTTTTTAATATATATTTATTGTTTCGGAAAGGGCTCTTGGCCAAATTAACCCTAGAAAATTTGACGGCGGCTGCTTAACACGTCTAGACGTTATAAACTGCATCATCGAAAGTAAATTAAAAAATCGAGTGTAAAAGTATTGTTCATATAGTTATCTTAGTTTCTATATAATGTAATATTTGCACGAGTCTCGAATAAAATACAGTTAGATTAATATTAAAAAATATAATAAAACAGTTACCTAAAATAAAACTTTTAGGTGATAATTAAATATTAAATTATCCAACGTTTCTTTCATTTAATCTTCTTATTATTACATCACATTATTACCGAACATATTACTTGAAAATAATAAAAAATAAGTTTTGCATCTTTTATACATAAACAATCAATTTTAAATAATGCACGAATTATATAGTTATGATCCGGATATATTTTTTATTGTAGTTTTATAATACAAATGAATATTGAGTTATGTTTTAAAAATTAATAATAAAAAAATGAAAAATAAGCAAACAAATTTCAAAAAGAAATCGGACTCATTGCACACTTCTTGAATTACTAGGTACTATTAGAACGTGAAAATTGCTCCAAGCTAAACTAGAACTGGTGTGGATTGCAGATAGAGCCGTATTTAGAATATTCAATTACAAGTAAGTGTTTACAAAGAGTTGATTTTTTTATAAGACAATATTGGGCTAGATTTTCAAAATGAAATTTATCAAATAGCTGTAATGGACTGTATATCTAAAATTGATTTAAAAATTGTCTTACTTTGGCGTTATGAAGGATGTTTCAACGCTGATTTTAAACTTTAGATATTTATAGAAAGAAAAAAAATGTACTTACAACGTTTTATTTACATTAAATTACAGTGTATCAGTGTGGATTTTAAGTATACGGAATATTAAATATTTAAAACGTTTTGCGTCTCGACGAATACACTCTTTAAACAGACGAGCGAATTTGCAGAGACACGCCTCAGAACGTCAACTGAAATGACTCCCACTTCTGTCGTTATTTTAGCTTTCAGCAGTTTCAAATTTATAAGAGGGGTACCAAAAACTCTTACTATAAGATATTTCTATAAAGAAAGTCAGCTGGGGATAGATCGGGAGACCTGGGTGGCCACAATATGTCTCCAAAGCGTCGTATGATTTTGTCTGGAAATAACGCTTTTAGTGTGTCCATATAGACCTTAGCTGAGCAAGCTGTGCCTCCATCTTGCTGAAACCATGCACTCGTCATCAATATTGTTTTATTGCACCTATGGTAGAAAAAACTTGTTTATCATGTCAATATACAGCTCGCTAGTCACTGTAACTGTTGCACTTCGGTCATTCTAGAAGAAAAATGGACCTATGATTTTGTTTGCTGATATTGCACACCATACAGTAACTTTGGGGCTGTGTAATTCTTTCTGATGTATTATATTTGGATGGCGGAATGACCAGTAACTTCAATTTTGACGATTGACGTACGCTTTGAGGTGAAAAGGTGACATCACTAAAATAAACATCATCCATCCCATTTTCCTCTGAAAAAATCTGTGATATCCTATGGCAGAATTTTTTTTATTGTTGTAGTCTTCTGGTTTGATTTTTTGAACAATTTGAATCTTATAAGGAAGTCATTTTAAGTCCAAGGCCAAAATTTGTTAAATACTTGATTTAAAGAAGCAGCATGTTTTCTAATGCTGTGTTACTGCAGCGCAGGTGTCGATGTTTTCAATCGATCACACAAGTCTATTTCGAGGGCAATAGAATTATTCAGTAAACATCCTGTCGCTCTGAACTTTTCTACTCACAACTTAATTTTCTGAATTCTCGGAGCATCACTTCTCGGTGGATTTCAAAGTGATTACAAAACTTGCACTGTGTTTCACTTAAAAAATACCCGCTGCCAAAATACGCCTTTACTGCGCATGAACTGTACAATCCGCACTTGTCACCGATTGAACGCTACCACTAACCTCCCGCTAGCCCCGCGGTTTGCTGAGAAATTCGTATTTAAACATTAAAATTGGCGATGAGATACACTTTTTTTATAGTATATGTCGCGCCGACAGCCTTCTCGTATCGAAAATATTCCTTTTCGTGTATTCGTTCATTATAATTGTTTTCAAATTACCCACTTCACCAATGTTAATAATTTTATTAATACATCAGGTGATTAGTTTTTCCAAGTACCCACAATTGTAATACAGAATTTACCATATAAAAGTCAAAGCATAATCGTACTGAATTCATTCTACATTGGTCGCTCTTAGGAGCCACAGTGGTAGAATCTCCGCTATACAATTCTTGACATTCATTGTAAGAATTTGTTAGCAATAAACAAGTATCATTTTGAGTAAAGACTATCTTTGCTTCAAAATGGAAGCCTGTCCATCGTCATCGGTACTTAACGCCCAGACTCGAAAGCCTTTTAAAGGACTAGGGTCTTGGCCAAGGTTCCACGAGGATCCCCGTGCTCTCACATCAGAAGCAGGGACGTCTTACGCCACACTTTTAACCGCCGGATCGTCTACATGAAATCGCCTGGTTCAACATACAACTCTGCACGTTTTTGAAGACTCAAGAACCGTTGCACCACAATTTTTGAGATGAAGACAAGACATGGGGCATCTTGTTTCCTATTGAGGAACCAGAATCTTTGAACAAGTAGGAAGTTCGAATGAAAGTAACTTCCTTTCTTCAAGAAGTTCGAAAACATATGGCGAAGAGTTACCAACGACAAATTAAGTAAAAAAAAAAAAATGCCGTTTCTGGAAGCTGCTATTGAAAATACAGGTGACAAAAATTAAGCATAGAATTATGAACGTAAGTACTCATTCCGTACCTAAACTGATTTTTGTAGCTGCCACTGCAAGATTAAAAAGTCGAGTTAACGATGGTTATCACAAGGAACCACCCATTTCACTTCAAACTATTATTAGATCTTATCATTTTATCATCGGATCGGGCTTATTTTGCTATGGATGCAAATAACGTCACCCTTAGGATGCTACTGCAACAGTAATGTCAATGACTAAAGATATTTCCTAGCAATAAGTGAACATAGCAGTCCTACATTCACCACTATGGTAAAATAAGTTCAAAATTTATCTGTTATTGCCCTTTTTGATAGTGGTACTGGTTGTGCCTTTATTAGAGCATCTTTAAAAAAAAAAAAAATCCTTGGTCGTCATTTACTAACGAACTAGATGGAGTCGGTTCGGTTCTGGTCATATTCCTTTCGGATAATACTTTAATCAGTTTATTTGTCTTGTCAGCTCATGAGCTTTCCGTTGAGATGTTCTTGGGAACAAATTTTTAGAGAAAAACGGCCTCACCCTTATTGTTACATATGGGGCTGGTATTGGTTTCGTTCTTAAACATGATCCATTTAAAAACTTCAACGTAGTCATTCATAAATGTTGATTCAGACTTATAGACGTAATAAATAATACTTAATAGTTAATACCTTAGACGAAAATAAATCATCTGCTTGCTCTTTTTGGACATATGTTCGTCGGTGGCTTCGGTAGTTTTTCGAATAATATTGAGTGCTCTTTCTTCAAAAAAGTATGTTGAATATCTCTGTAACTTAATTTCAAAGGGAAAAGTGCGTCCCGGCTGACAAAAAGTAAAAAATTCTATAAAATCCCCCTATTTTCAGAACCATTAACCAAGAAATACAATTCAACGGTCTTGCAGGGAGTTTTAGAAAGTGTATTCCCAATTTCTGTATACATCATAACGCCTTAACCAAGAAAAGTAAAATTGGAATTCGATTCACGAACAAGAGATGACTCGTAATATGATAATATAATTCCTAACAGCTGAGCCTGTTCTCCCCATATTTCAAGAAAACGCTTTTATAGAAACATATGTCGAGGCAAGGTCTCTTGGTTATAGGGCAGTACTCATTCAAGTCCTAAAACAAAAGACAGCATGCTGTCGATTATAGGAGAATACGAACTACTGATGCTGAAAACGGATACCATTTGTAGGAGCTTTAAACTCGCGTAGTGGTCTTCGTCATTAAATATATTCACTCTTTCTTTTATAGTTCATAATTCAAATCATTAACAAGACTTTGACTCCTCGAAAGCATCTAAGTACAAACGAGTTCTTCTTTCACGTATTCACCGTTGGTGAGATTTCCTTCATAATTTTGATTTTGGTGTTGAATATAAAAAATGTGTTAGACTACAGAATGCTGACTTCGGTCCGAATCTTGTCCATTTTAAAGAATCACTGGTGAATATTATTACCCTCGGGTCATAATATGGATGAAAATGTTTAAGTTTGCCAGTATCAAGACAATTCAGATTGCTTTCCATACCAAATCACTCTTCGGCATTTGAAGTCATCCGCGTGTACGTTGCTAGTAAACTTGGTATACCAAAAGAAATATAATCGTTGACAGGGGTAGTAAGTTGTTAGGAGAGGTTAAAACTTTCTGTGATCATTTTGGAATTAGTATTTACTCCGTATAGCCAGGTATTAGCCGAGCAAATGGATCAGTAAAGTGCTTCAATCCATCTTGAAAAATTGTTTCGTGTTGATCAAGAAATTGGTATCTTCTGAATGGCATACTGCATTGGACTTTAGCTAACGTTAAAATTTTACAAGTCATAAAACATTAGCATTTCTCCATTAACTTTACTGACACGACGTCATCATTGCTCCATTATCATCACTGCTCCATTAGAATATCTAAATTTTATAAACATAGATGGGAATATAACATTAGACCTAGGTCTTGACGAACCCTAAGAGATTTAATAATAACCGTTATTTTTCTAAGCATGTTACAGGAAGAGGAAAACCACGAAAAATTGCTAAAAGCAACTAACCCACACGAACGGATGGCAGTGTCGCAGATTGATGAGTTTGATGACAACAAGCTTACGAATACCAACTGAAACAACATCTACCAAATTCTCCAAACTTTACAGGTTCTCTGACACGTACAGGATATGCGCATCTGAATCTACAAACTTCTACAAAACGATGGCATGACACGTGTAGTGTATGCACATCACATCTACAAAATTCTACAAACCGATGGCATAACACGTGTAGTGTATGCACATCACATCTACAAAATTCTACAAACCGATGGCATGACACGTGTAGTGTATGCACATCACATCTACAAAATTCTACAAACCGATAGCATGACACGTGTAGTGTATGCAACATCACATCTACAAAATTCTACAAACCGATGGCATGACACGTGTAGTGTATGCACATCACATCTACAAAATTCTACAAACCGATGTCATGACACATAGTGCATGCACATCACATCTACAAAATTCTACAAACCGATGGCATGACACGTGTAGTGTATGCACATCACACCTACAAAATTCTACAAACCGATGTCATGACACGTAGTGCATGCACATCACATCTACAAAATTCTACAAACCGATGGCATGACACGTGTAGTGTATGCACATCACAACATCTACAAACTTCTACAAACCGATGGCATGACTCGTGTAGTGTATGCGCATCACATCTACAAAATTCTACAAACCGATATCATGACACGTGTAGTGTATGCACATCACATCTACAAAATTCTACAAACCGATGGTAAGATACGTGGAGTGTATGCACATATAGACGTCTCCAAAATTCTAGTCGCATCCTTACATCTGAATATTTCTAGAAATTACTTTAGATTTTCGATTTGATTTCGAAGTCACAATATATTATGAGAACTAGACGTTGGCGCTGAGCACGCACCAACCGTCAGTATGGCCGTGTCGCGCCGACAGCCTTCTCGTATCGAAAATATTCCTTTTCGTGTATTCGTTCATTATAATTGTTTTCAAATTACCCACTTCACCAATGTTAATAATTTTATTAATACATCAGGTGATTAGTTTTTTCCAAGTACCCACAATTGTAATACAGAATTTACCATATAAAAGTCAAAGCATAATCGTACTGAATTCATTCTACATTGGTCGCTCTTAGGAGCCACAGTGGTAGAATCTCCGCTATACAATTCTTGACATTCATTGTAAGAATTTGTTAGCAATAAACAAGTATCATTTTGAGTAAAGACTATCTTTGCTTCAAAATGGAAGCCTGTCCATCGTCATCGGTACTTAACGCCCAGACTCGAAAGCCTTTTAAAGGACTAGGGTCTTGGCCAAGGTTCCACGAGGATCCCCGTGCTCTCACATATAAATTATTAATTATTTGGAATTTACAATTTACAATTTCTCTCTTGTCTGTCAATATTATGATGATATTAAACATATGTCATTTATTAGACTAAGGAGGAGGTTTAATAATATATCTTAGATATATGAATAAAATACATAATTTTTACAGAGGAGATGGCTAGAAATTATCTCACTGCTGGGTTCGTTTCATCAAAAATATAAAATCCCATGTTCGCAACCACACAACCAGACCTCAGGATACAGTTAGCGCTTTTTGTCTGCTTCCAGACCCATACGTGATTCCTCACGATAAAAATTGAAACTCATTCTCGGTAATAGAAAAAAATTTGTTGAAACCTCGGGTAACATATACATAATATTTGGGTTATTACATTCCAAAACCATAATTTCATAGAATTATCAATGTTATGTTAAAATTGTATTGTAAATTTAAGTTTATTAATTTTCCCAATTAATAAACAGCTATGTGAAATGTATAATGAAATTAGCCAACACGAAATTAATATATCAGACATAATATAATATATCTATATATACCGGTGATATCCAATGTTATGAAAAGCTTCATTTAAGGCAGACCTTTTCCTGACCTAGGTTACGAGGAAACAAGTAGTAGTATAAAGAAATAATACATAATGAGGTCTAAGACTTTCGGAATTCATTTAAATAAAACTAATATTTTTTCGCATTATACTACGCGTTATGTAAAAAAACTACATACTCCCGACGTTTCAGTTACTTTTTAGCAACCGTGACCATTGGCAGACGAGATGTGAATGTTTGTCAGTTGGTTCTGTTATTTATCATCTACCGCAAATGATTTCTTAATTTTCTGGCGTACCGCACGAGATGCCGAGCCACTCGAGATGTGGTCACGGACATGGGACTTTATATTTTTAAGGAGGTGGTCCCAGGTGTTGGATAGATTTCAGACATCTTCTCTATTAAAATTGGGATGTTTTTTAATTTCAATAGCCTCGCGGATTAACCTCGGTATGTACCTGTCTTCACAACCTAGGATTTGTGGTTTATAAAACCGAATGTAGTGGCCTGGTTTGTCTATTGTGTGTTCACACACTGCTGTCTTCGACGCGTGCCTGTTTTTGATGTCTGAGATGTGTTCTTTAATCCTTGTATCGATGCTCCTCTTTGTCTGTCCAATGTATGACAAGCCACAGTCACAATGAAGTTTGTATAGACCCGCTCGTTGCAAAATAAAGACCTATCCGTATGTGTGGGTTTCCTATAAACAGTATGTCCCAAAGTATTTTCAGGATTCCTTATGACAAGTATATCAAGGAAAGCTAAAGAATTATTTGCCTCAATTCTATAGTAAACTGAATCTTGCTATTGATAGAATCAAGGTGGTTCACAAAAGCAGATGTTTTATTTTTATTTAATATTGTGAAGGTGCATCTATATACCGTTTATATATTAAGGTTCTTATTGGAGGAGAACAAAGGGCTCGCATCTCAAAGTCCTCCATGAATATATCAGCTACAACGGGGGAAACCGGTGAACCCATTGCAACTCCATCTATTTGTATGTAGAATTCATCCTTCCATATGAGGTAGCCAGACATTAGGCAATGATTTAATAGGCGCTCTGCATATTCTATTAACTTACCTCTTACAATCTCGAAGAACAGGTAGACTAGTGAATAATGACTGTACATCGAAACTGACCATACTGTCATTGTCTGTTTATTTTTGGTGTTTTATATCATTAACAAACTGGTAGGAATCCTTAACAAATGACTTTGTATAGCCCCGGAGTGGTGATAATATCTTTGAAAGAAGTTTAGCAAGTTTATAAGTTGGTGAGTCCATCTAGCAATTGAAAGCCATAAAGGAACATCTTGTTTCTGAATAACCCATACGATTTCTGTGGTTTTGCACACGATGGTACGAGTGATTGATATCTAAATTAATTTTAAAACTGTATTTATTAATCAATCACTTGATCACGGCTCCTGAAAAGTAACCGAAACTTCGGGAGTATGTAGTTTCTTGAAATAATAAAATCACGTTATACTAAAAAATATTAGTTTTATTTAAATAATCCATATTTTATTATAAATAAATAAAATAATATAAAACCTATACTTATTTTAAATAACCGTGTAAATGTATTCATGTGAATCAATGCATTTTATTTGTAATATAGAAATACGTACATATATTTTTCAAGTGTCAAGTTAATTTTTATTTAAATATTTCGTTTTTAACAATATAGAACTTGAAACTTCGTGTTTTTTTGTTATTTAGATGATTCAATCATTCAAACAATATGGAATAAAGTTCTAAATATATAATATGTTATTCTGACAACTAAAATTATTTACTTAGTGGAAGTTACAAGAAAAATTCGTACAGTATATTTTAAATGAAAGTGAAAGCCAAGTACGTACATATCATTTTGTAGAATTGATGAAAATAAAAAATTTCGAATTAGTGAAAGTGTCTGTCATCTTGTCTGCCCGTGATCACAGTTGCTGCAAAGTTATCGGAAAGCCATGAAAATGTAAAAATAAAATTTAGTAGTTATATCCGAAAACATAGTTTCATTACAACTGTGTGGATGCGAAAATCTTATACATCATTATACAACCTACGTACAAACTTACGAATTATTGATACAAGTGGGATTTAATATTTGTATGTTGTTATGGGGTTTAATATTATATTACTTTATTTTTTTTTAATCTTAAACATATAATATTGACTTGAAGATAACAATACGAGAAAGATTTCACATAATACATGAAAAATTAAAACCCATCAAAACACCTTCATAAGATTATAAACTTTATTTCCACTGCTAGAATAAATACCAATCGCGGACATATAAATCTGACTTAAAAATCCTTCCTAAAATTTAATGTACAAACTGTAAAAATTGTGAAGAATAACAAAATAAAACTTACTAACATAATAAACTTTCTCAATTACTATCAGAGCTGTAAAAATTTTACAGTCCTCGCTTATGTTATTCACCTTTTTATATTTTCAAATGCAATACATATAATAATACTTATTTCACGTTTCCGATTTAAATATTTGATTTATAAAGTATAAAACATTTGTACGTGTGGATATATCTAAATCGCTTATGGCAAAGAAGTGACACGAAGTTAGGCCTTACCATACTGTTCAGGTGCGTCAATAAAAATCTCTCACAAAAACAATTACGATATTGACAACATGTTTCGATGATGGAATTTTTAGCGATGTATTAGTTATACTATATATATATATATTTTATACATTTTTTCTGATACTATTCTATTCATACTACAATACAATACGCTAATCCGTCAAAGCTCCCACCTAGGCGAGTACAAAATTATTTTTGTTATAATTCATAGAAGCAAAATATAAAAAAAATTAGGAGCCAATAAGTAATAACATTTTTAGTTCGCAAGGGAATTAATTTCAATACACAGGCCATAAACTTATTGTAATTTTTTGTATAAAATTTTAATTAACGAAAGCGACTCAATTTCTGATTTAATTGTTTTTGTTTGTTCTCTCTTCATCATACAACTTTGTGAATTTCGTTTGTAGGAAAACAAAGACTTCATAATAGGAGCTTGCATTATACACTACACATATGTATGTTCTAGTACGAACTAAGTAAATGTGTAGGTATACAAAGAAAAACAGGTAATAACAAAAGTGGGCAAAAAAAAAAACAGTAGCTATAATATTACTTAATTTAAATACATTATTAGTGTCATAAATATTTATTGATATAATGAATCATAAATATTTATTGATATATATATCTGGCATTATTCACGCCATCTTAAAAAGTTATATTGTCAGCTAAACTAGGTGGTGTGTCATTATCATACTCAAGATGTGAATAATATGGGCAAAAAACGAGACAAATAATGTTACGTGCTGGCTAATGTTACGACTGGTTTAGGCGGAGAAAGTAGTAAGGCCTTACAGAAGTTTGTCACAACTGCTTTGGCGAGGGTCTAGAAAGCTTTACTGCCGATAGGATGAGCAGAGAGTTTCGCAGTATTATCCTATCGAGACAACCCTTCTCTAATGCCCTTGTGCAGGACTCGGTGACTTACTCGGTGAATCGGTGACTCGGTGATTCCGATCCGAATGCTTAGGATTTTCATCCGTAACATATAAGCAATAAATTAAGGGCAAGCTTTGTCCCTAACAGATATATTGGTATGGGGAATAAAGCATTTCTTCTTCTATTATCAACTGAACGTATGTCGCTGGTGGGTTCGGTCTTACCGGTGGAGGTATTGACGAAATTGAGGAACTTTTCTTCATTCTTAAACTTCAGAACAAAATTAGAATCTCTCTGAGATGAATGTTTACTATCTCATTTTCCGGATGAGAAGCGAAAGATTACGTACCTCTCTATTCCTTACGTCGTTCGGTAATAGTACAGTTTTTCATAGGCCAAAGCATATATTAACAGAAATTTCTTCATAAATATTATATAAGAACTATATTTAACGATATTTATATTTAGTTAAATTCTGATAATAAATTAATATTAAAGTCACATCTATAAAATATATATTAATATTTTTTTGGTTTATATATGATGAATTTTCAGGGACAATTTGCAAAGATATATTAGTTATAACTATGTTTGATTTTGTAAATCAAAATATTGATTTCATGGCATTTAAATGTGATTTCTTAGCGTACAAGGAAAATTATTTCAAATAAGATCTATGGTGTGGACAAGATTCATGGCCGTACAAAGGGACCTTCGGAAATGAATTTCTATATCTGATCAACGTTCCAAGTTTATTGCAATATCAACAAAAGTTATGGACTCATACACATTTTATTTATCTTACCGAATAAAGAACAATAATTTCAAAAATCGTATTGGTGATGGTAATGAGTACAAATTATTGGAACAGTTCAGTATTAATATAAATGTTATTTGGTAATTACAACCTGTGTGTTCGTTCATATATTTTATCAATTTGTGAAATATTCTGAAATTTTCACACTATTCAATGAGTTATAATTATTTTTTAATAGAAGTGATCCGAAATATTATTTCTATCACAACAGTTATAATCAAAACCAACAAAACTTCAATTTATACAAGAAAAAAAAAACTAAAATAGAATTTAAAAAGGGGAAATATTCTTTTAGATCGTTTAATACTTAAAACAAAACAATATGGTAGCAACTGTGACGTTGTGTATTATATAATTCAAATGCTTGATATACGATAAAGTAATAAGATTTTCCTTGAGCTACCTTTTTTTGTTTTCTGCAAGAAGTAACACTAATTTATTTATTATTAACACACCCGTAAAATAAAATGGTTTAAATTTTTGTTAAATGTCTGGATGTTTCACGTTATTTTACTCTCGATTTATAAATGCCAGTTAATATTAATAAATGATGTCTAATTTTAATTTAGTTTTTATGAAATAGTACCCTTGTTTTAATAAAAAAAATATTAAAATACTACCTTTCATGGTAATGTAATTTGCTTGTTTTTAATTTTGATCAAAGGCTACCACACAACCATATTAAATCACTGTCGACCCAATAGTCACGTAGATAGTAAACTTGTATCCGTAGATGCCTTTAAAGGTGTTAGGGACCAAATGTGGTTGAGTCACGCTGCCCTTTTGAGGTAATATCTGAACGTGTTTGATCCTCTAATGTGGGATTTCAAAAAAATTGTTTTCGCATAGTCCAGAGATATCCAGAATACGTGTTGACAGACATTTCACTTTCTGTTAATCAAAAGATATAAGAGTGATACAGGATAGCTAATAAAAAATACCTTCATATTATGAGAGTATTTGAAACAATGTTGTAAAACCTAATAAAATTTCTAAAGTATTTTGCCGACCTAATTTTCATTTTAAAATGAAATTTGTTATTAATTGTATAACATTCAGAACTGTATATATGAATATGTTACTTATTTACAAAACACCAATTTATTTTGTTGCTTTTATCAGGAAAATTAATACGTTGAATCTGATAATAATGACCGACCATTTCATTATCGATAAATTCATTTAATTAGTGTAGCCGTTGCAGAACGAAAAATTCTGTTTTATATTGGATGTATTTAGCTCAAACGTATTTTAAAATGTATGTTGCCACCACTACTTCGGTATCGCAGTTTAATGTTTATATAACTAAAATGAAAACACATGTCTTAGGGTAAAAAAAAATTACTGAAAATAAATTTACATCGTAATTATGACTGAAGATACAAATTCTTCTATATTTTATACGTATAAAATAACAAAAAGTTATATAAGTTCTGAAAGATAGTTTATAAACAAAGTATTCAAGAAAAAAATATGCATGTATAAACGGCGGTAAATTGTATTCATTAATTATACTTATATTGACAGTATTGAAAAAGTCACATAATCCAAGGTTTTCTGCCTATTGTTTGTGCTAAAACTGTTCCCCACTAAAATAGTACTTCTCTAGCAATATGATAGGATTCTTATTAGGGATAATAAAGTTGTCTGAAGAAAGTTTCAAATCCGTTTAATGTTTACTAAAGTTAGGAAAATCTGTATATGATATTAATTTGATTAAATTTTATTAGCTTAAGCCTGAAATACCTATTGTTCTTCATCATTTACCAGAAAGCAAACAACCCAAACAATGTTAACCGTTATTGTTCTGATGAATCGTCAACTCATGCGTTGTGATAAATGTATGCTGCAATTAGGGTGATGTGTCAGCTACTAATGCGGCTATCAATACTACATCCGTTCAATAAACTGACCAATGATCAAGCAGTTAAAATAGATATTAAGTTCTTGTGCAATAGAATTCTCATTTCGAACAGAAGAGTATGAAATTAATTATTTTAAAAAAAAGCGTCCTATAGACCTCTCTGAGAAATGCTATTTTTATAAGTTTTTACAAAATAAGCCAATTTTTAAGCGAAGTGTTCACCTTTGCCATTCTGTAGGCTACATAAAAAAAATTTTCAACATTAAGGTTTTTTTTTATTTTATTTTAGTATTTTATTACAATTGTTACATATATATTTGAAAACATTTATTTGAGTTTTTATAATATTTGAAAACATTTATTTGAGTTTTTGAGGATCACAGTAATGCTTGTAACTAGTTTCACCTTATTAATTTCGTATAGGACCATCTGAACAATACTTAACGTTTATTATTTAATTAAGGATCACACAAATTAGTCCTATTTCGGTAATTTATCGGATAAAACGCAATAAATCGGCTAGTGTGTGTAATTGGATTTTCATGACTAATTATTTAAATATGCTAGCTATGTAGACTCATTCCACGTTACCGCTTGTTTCATAGTGTCATATTAATTTTAATATGCACGTTTAACCTTATTTTAATTAAAAATAAACCAGTTATTTGAAATATATGCAAATGATATTATAAGTGACATTAATGAATTTACAGTCATGTAAAATAAATGAAAATAGTATTAATTTTTAACTTATTATAAAATAACATTCAGGTTTAAACAATCTCTTTTGATTAACGGGAAAATAAATTTAATTTTATATAAAAATAATATAATTTTATAATTGAAATTTATAAGGTGTTTTGTTCTTATCAAAGGTAATATAAATACTCACGAATTACAAAAGAAAAAAAAACAATGGATTCTTTAAATTGTTTAGTAACAAGGTCGTTACGGTATACAAACATATTTAATTTCTCATTTTTGTTGGTGCGTCGTTTAATAAAACATGTTAGTAGTTACTGAGTATTAAAATTAATTCTTCAATCTTTAAACAAAGGGCTTATAAAGTGTACATAATTTAGATTTTGCCTGAAATCTATTGAAGATACGCCTCGCTAATTCAATTTTCTGCTTCTATAACTAGAGAATTTGTACACATAAGCATGTGAGTTACAAAAGGTGCGAAAATAGTTACATTAAACTCGTTCTGAAAATTCTGATCAAAATACTTTACACTGAATTATTCGTATACTATCCTTAATTATAAAATCTCCGTCATTATTCTAAAATCTTTGTCACTACAAAAATTCTTGTAGTAAGTTTTTTTTTATAATATATAAAAAACATGACGACTTTGTGAAAATAACGTAAGCAACTTTTATATAAACAATCGTTTATAAAAAAAGATTTTAAAATCTGCAATAAAAAAAAATAACCAAGGCCGTGTCGAGTTATCGAAGAATTTAAAAATTATGTAAAAATAAATATAGCTATTATTTGATTGGAATTAAACAAAGACTACTTGCAGCTATGGAGAAGATGGTCATGGCGAATATATCAAGAATGATGTGTAAAAGAGTGCTTTGTTAAAAATCAAAGTATAGTGGTAGAATTATATGAAATATATAAACAGTAACTTATTATTTTGGATGAAAATAATATGATAACTAAAATATTTCAATATACTATTATTGAACATGAATTGGTACATAGGCATTTCGTCTATTGAGCGACTATTTTTAATACTAACTCTTTACGGTATAAGTAAAGGCTATTTGAAATTGTATTCTATATAAGTATTTAGTTTCACGGGAGACAAGATGGAAATGCTGTTAAAAAAAAAATGTATAAACATACATGGTTATAAAGTTGTACTATTGAAAAAATACACAAAATAAGGAGTCCTTAAAGAAGAAATCAAATATGAAATGAGATATTATAAAACTTAATTCTTTGACTATTTTAAAGGCAAGTTGTTGACAATTATGCATTTTTTATGCATGATAACAAGAAATTTTTGACCCGAGTTTTGTGATAATAGTCTTAAATGCGATAATTTTTAAACAAGAGCTAAATCTAATGAAATGTTGAGGTGGCAAAACTGTTAGTTTAAACATATTTTTATATATCTTCCTATATGTTTATATATGTGATATATATCAAAATGAAAATTTTTAACGGTGTTATAGAATCGCGTAAACAGTATATGTGAATTATGATTTTATTAAAACTTCGGCCCGAGACCCACCTCAGAAACTACACTTAAAAACTTAAATCCTCTATATTCTTATTGCAGAGAAATTCGCTGTAAAATCCATTTCAATTCTCGAACACGAACTTCAAAGCTTTCAACGCACATTAGCCATGTATGGATTTTGCTTTGCAATCAATGGTTTGCTTGATAGTAGATTTTTAAGTTTAATAGTATGAATTCTTTTTATAAATCCTGTCCAAGATTAGAGTGTTTTTTTAATATCAATCTTTGTGTTATGGACAAAATATAGGCATTATAGATAATCCTGATTCAATAAATTATTATGTTATATTAATTTGTGGCATTTTCAATACTTATTGTGAAAAAATACAGACTTTGAAGTACCTGCCTCACAATTTATAAAGGCTTTCAATCTTATATAAATAGACGTTAGTTAAAGCTATCTCAATGTGGTTGTTGTAACAATGCAAGCTTAGAAAAGAACGAGTAGCAAATTATTAAATAGATGAGTTAGTTTTCAGGTATAATAGTTTTTTTTTTAACTTGTAGCTAATAATTTCATCGAAAAGTGATTTGTGATGATATATCCACCCTTACTATATGAGCTATGAGTTTTAAAAGACCTTTATATTAAAAAATAATAATGAATCTATTATTAATTTTATACTTGAATGATTAAAATTATTTAACTCAATACCTTCAGTTTCAAAGTCAGATTAAATAAAAGTCAAAACACAAACAAATATATAATAATAAAAATATATACAAATATACGTATATGAAGTTATTTTTAAAGTTGCGTTTAAATGGAGCTGAGATTATATTTACTAGAGACGGATTATCTTTTAGGAAAATAAATATATATTTTTCGAAATATTGAAACATGAAAACAAAGGTCTTTTTAAAAAATGTATTCAAATTTTTCAAAATATTCAGGTAATATTTCAGTTCTTAACAGTTTGTCATTTGAGATAAAAGAAAAGATTTTTAAAGTCTACTCGGGATTACATTATATTTAATGCTTAGTAATATTTTATATAGACACCTGCCAGTACTCTTGCTATCCTCATTAGTGTATTTTTATCTTCTCCCATTATTCGTATAACCACGTCTCTAAATAGACATAGTATTTAAAAATTGAGACACTATTTTGTAGTACATACAGGCAAAAATATTGTTTTCTACTGAAGTCTGTTCCTGTGGCGGAAAAAAAACTCTCAATGTAATAAATGTATTTTATTGCATGTAATGTTACTTATAATGAAAAAGACATATTACGTTTTTAAAAGAAAATGTAAATATTGTCTAGAAAAATAAACACGAAATAGTAATCCAACCACGACGTCTGTATTAGTGGCGGTAACGAGGTTTATGTATTTGTCTATATAATTGTGAATTGCAAATGAATATATATATATATATGTATTTAGAGCTAGCGAAGCGGCGGGATAAAGCTAACAAATATTCTATAAGAAAAATAACATTTTTTATTTTAATTAAACATTTTTTGTTAGCTTATATCTTTTAATTTTTATGATCTAATGTTGCATAGTTAAAAATGATAAATTTAAACTATATTCTCTCTCGAAATGATTTCCCCTAGTCTACCAATTTCGGCCTGCCGATTATTTATTTTAACTCTATCTTTATACTGCCTCAATTTCTATCTTTATTGAACTCTCTGTGGTGTGACTGTTTTGTCTTTTTTAGGTATGAAGTTCTTTATCGTTTCAGGGTTCCTGTTTAAATTTTCGTTACATTTTGAGCATTAAGAGTCATACCGTTAGATTTTTAAATGATTTAGAAAATTGATATGGTTTGGTTTTCTATGACATTTAATAATTAAAAGTATAAATGTAAAATATGTTACTCTTGAGTGTGTCCATTTGTTTTCTCAGTTATTTTGTCTTTGTCTCAGTTTTGTGTAAGTTCACCGAATGGATAATATTTTCATATATATATATCTCTTTGTAATAGACTCTGAAGACTTCCTCCAAGCAGTGATGTGTCACTACCAACCCAATAGGTCGTCTCGTTGCCCAAATATTATTACCCTCAATATTACTAAATTACCTTACGTATATTTGAGATCTGATTACGTGGAACAGTCAGAAGTTGCTACCCCACGGAATACTTTAAATCACCAAGTGTGCTGTGCAAATATAGTACTTTGGGTCTTCAAGTACTACTCATAACAAGTGATTTTTGATTGAAGGTTTCAATTCTTCAATACCTGTCTTGTTCTTGGAATCCATAGGTATTGCCAAATTGATTTACTTTAACGAATCAGTGAATATTTTAAACAGCTCCTTTAGTCAAGTGTCCTTGGACTTTCCACCAAGATTAACGTGTTAGGTTGTAGTTGACTTAAATGTAATATAGTTAGTGACGGCTACCATTTAATAATTTAAGGTCTAGATCAGAAACAATAGTTTATCTTTAAGTAATTTGTTGCAGGTGATCTAAAGTAATCTAGTTTAAGTTTGAATGACATTTAAATGTCTTATTGTTAGCATAAAAGATTTTTATTAGTTTAAGGCTAATGTTATTATATAAAATAATTTTATTTGAAACAACAACAAAGTTCTTTTAATAAGATAACAACAAACAACAATCAACATTCTTTTTATTAGTAATCGAGTATGGTTTCCGCAATTTCATGTTTGTACAAATAAACAGTATTGAGTGAAACAGATTCAACTAACAAATAGAAATAGGGAACTGGTAAATGTGAAAGTAACTTTTAAAAATTATTTCTCAATCACAGCACTACTAAATTCAACTTTAAATATCAACTTGTTTTATATTCGAGTGTGTCGTTTTAATTGGCACATTCTGCAACATGTTTTCATGACCACACAACCAGAACTCAAGAAAGTTAGTTAGTAACTAAGTTAGCGTATTCTGCGTGTATCCAGAAAATTAAGAAATTGTTGGTTGACGTCGGCTTACATGTAAAGTTATAAAAAAATGCGTGAAAAATCTGAAAAACCTAGTTTTATTTTATAGTCTAACATTGAAAGTCATCTGAGCACTTCTCAAGAAAAATGACCCGAAAAGTGAAGTGCTACCACTGTGCAGTTAAATTTTCAGGTTAAAGCTATTATAATAGCAGTAATGAAAATAAATCAAAAACTATAAAAAGGAAATACGGTAGATTGTTAATTGAATACCTTTACGACAGTTCAATAAGAAGCCGTAGAAGGCGCTGAAGTTTTATCCGAAGAAAAAGGCCGTGTGCATCTGAAGAGAAAAAGGTTCCTCAAGGACACATTAAAATTAAGGTTGAAGGGGACTCCGACGGAAATACATAAAGATTGGATCGATATAAAGATTGGACAGTAAAAGACTCGACCTAAGTACAGCCGTCTGACAAATCAAACTTTGAGATTAATTTACACTAAAACTGATAAATTTCAACAAGACGACGTCACTTTGCTACAAATTAGCATATTATATAAGTAGCGATGAAATGATTTTGCTTAAAACTAGGTATAATTTTAAGCAAACGTGGATCCGTGTTGACTACTTTGGCATTATTCTGATTGGTTCTTACTTCTTAATATGTCAAAAATATAATTATTTTAATTTTAATTTCAAAAAACTAAAAATTTACTCATTAAGTTATTTGTATTCAAAGGATATTAAAGTTGTAAGATTGTATTGTTGTTTGTGGTATATCATGTGGTATATCGGAAAGTCACTTGTTGCTAATAATTGTAAATCAAATTATATTTTCTATTATTGTATTGATATCAAAAAACATACATATTTTGTTATGACATTATATTAAATATTTTAATCTATTTTATTTTAAACTATCAAAATATCTTTAAGAATTAATAACAGATATAGTGTAATAACTAACGCGCCCTTGTTGTTCGTATCCTTAGAAACGTGTCCTTAGAACATATGAGACAGTCTTATTAAATAGTAAATTAAATTTTTGATTGATAAACAAGATATTTCTGATCCTAAAAAATATAAATGTTTGTTTCTTATTTGGCAATAAATACTTCTCGAATTATAAATTAACTTATTTTTTTTTTCGGATGTAAATATATTCATTAATAACGTAAACGACAAGAAAATAGCGCCTGGAGCTATATTGTAAAACTTTAATATCTTTAATATTTTTAATATAAAAGGAATTTTCCTTCAAAACCTATTTCAATCCCCAAGCACGAACTTTTATTGCAACACTTTCATGAAGTTATTAGAGGTTGAGAGAAAGCAAAAGTGCAGTCAGACACTGGCGACGTCCTATATTTTGTAATTTGTTTCATTTGCTAGATGAAAGCGTAGAACTATATTAAAAAAGCGTAAATACTGCCAGGATACATTCATTTATAACGAAGTGCTGCAACTTTATTATTAGAAAAATAAAGTCTTAACTCTAATATAATAAAGCTGAAATTTCTTTTTACTTGAATAAAACTAAATAAACAGCAAAACAGGTAAAGTGGTAAAATTAAGCTTTTAATTTTATCACTTTACCTTAAACTTCTTTCTTTCTTGACATGTATGTAGGTATTAATTATAAATAAAGTGGTGAAGTTTCTATGACTCATATTTTCCGATCAAAAAAGATTTGTTGGTAATCGAAAGAAGTAATGGTAAATTTTGAAATCTATTCAGTGTGAGAGAAGTAGAGAAGAGGTAAATTTATTTCAAAAATTTTTAACAACTATAATACTATATTAAAAATACAAACCATCTTGTTTTTAGATTATGTGCCCGAATGTGTCAAGTAATGTTGTACTCTTGGACAAATTAAAGTTCTTGATTATTTTAAGTCAATATTTAGTTTAGTATAGTACTTTAAATTTTGTTGGTGAAAGGACCTTCGAGACTTATGACGTTATCATATCCGTGCAGTCGAAGTATAAGTACAATATTTTTAACTATGTTATACAAGACGGTTCAAATATAAATTTTAACTTTTTGGTTTGATTTCTAACTCTTATTCATTCTAACCATTATATTTTTACAAACACATTATAGATTTTATTACATAACACAAGAAAACTTCATTGTTCATTAATAAACTTTTGTTGTGTTGTAGTTTGCATCCGGTTTACCCCGATTTAGTTCAGGTATGGGCGGTTTTAATTTAATTATTGCCGTTGGTTTAATACTTGGTAGGCTTAACCTATTTATATGAATATAAAATATTAAGGATTTGACAAGCTGTTTTTGAGGAAGTTTAAAATTATTTTTGGCCATTACTTGTAATGGTATAGATAGTATATTATAATATAATGTACTAACAAAAGCATGTGTCAACAGTTACATATGATATGTAGGTAACTCCTAATAAATAAAGATAGGCTACGGAATTTTTTATGCCTGATGGTAAGTGATTTCCGTAGCCTATGGCTACTTCATGCCGATCTTCTGTGAGAGGGTGATACTTCCCCGGTCGAGCCAGCCCATGTTTGGGCTGTAGTTATTTGACCATAGCTAGGCTCTACCACCTATAAAATGTTTTTCTCCTTACAATAACATTGTTCCACTGTTCCATTGTTCCACTGCCTGAAAAAACGATTCCCCTCTGCTATCAGTCTCTAAATATGTAGCAAAACTCAGTTTTTGGCACATATTTTCATCTTTGATTAATCGAACATATCCCAATAACAGAGCTTCATTGCCGGGTAAAGTAGACTCGTCCAACAGGAGACAGAATCATTTGCTCTGTAAAAAAATGCATAAAATGTTTTCCACATCGCGTCCCACCTCGCCTATGAGTCTCTGAACGGTGTTATTGCTTAATAGTATTCGCTTTAAAATATCATGTGCGGGTTTGGTAAAATACATTGTTAAGAGCCTCCGCAATGGCTGGTAAGGTAAGCGGTTCTCCAAATGTGTGGGGCTTTTCAGATTTCGCTATTTGTAAAGATATATTATAGGACGCTCGTAAATCATAATCGTCTTATTTTTTCTTTAAGTGTTTGAAAAAATTATAAGGGCTTACTTTTTTGTCAGCATGTACTCTGGATACTGAATACTTTTTCACATAAGAGACACATCGGCAATTGTTGATTTGATGAAGATGCAATAAATTTGAATTTTAAGGAACCCGAACTGTATTTTCTGAATTTTATTTTTCTTTTCCGCCACCACAAAATTCTCAGAAATCAGTTACTTTACTCCACTTAATTAGCTATGTAATAACTTTGTAATCTCTTGAAATAAATGAGCACTTATATGAGTTATTATCGTTCAAGCTCCAACTTATTTCAAAACGCAAAAGAACTTTCAACCTAATTGCAACCTTGTTAAATAGTAAAATATTAGGAGCATGTTTGGACTTGAACATGAATTCGTTTGTGTTAAATCACGTAAGCGTCAAATAGAGAGCGAGCCAAAACGCGCCTGAAAAACGTAAGCCCAAACATGAGCTCGAACGAGATAATGATATCTTACACAAACTTCTCCAAACCAACTTGCCGAGTTTTTCATCTTGTACGAACTTGAGACTTTACAACAATGCTTTTTTCTACAAAAATATTGATTATTCTTAGTAAATGTAACACAACATGAACTATACAGTACCTATCAATCTTGAAAGTTTTAAATAAGAACTTGTATTAATTTAATATAGGTCGATTTTAAGACCTCGTCGACCTCCAAAATCAGTTTTCGTTTATGTAGACCCTTAGGAAGCCTTTTTGAATCCCTGGTATACAGGATCAGTGATCGATATCGGGATAACTCTTTCCGATTTAACCCTAGTAAGAAACATCTTTGTAAGGTCATTGCTAAGAAAACGCCGTTTATTGGGTTCACACAGTTCCAGGACACTCTCTAATCATCTCTAAGAATAGGGGGTACATATCAAAGGTCTTTAAATCTCAAGTATCTTCCAATTCCAAGTAGATTTCAAATTAAACAGCCTGGTGAGGTTTTATCAAAGAACTACAGTAAAATTCGTGCTTTAAGGAAAAAGAGACAGGTATTTAAAGGGTTGGCAACGCACAAGTAGTACTACTGTATTACAGACGTCCATAGGCTACGGAAATCACTTACCATCAGGCATAAAAAAATTACATACTTATATTTATACATACATACATTATTACTTATATATAGCTTCTAAAAATATCACTTGACAAATTAAAATTTTTGATGATGTCTATAGTATTATTACACTTCGGCTTTCGATGCTTAGTAAATGAAACTGGGTTAATTTAATAAGGCCAAGGTTAACTCCCTTAATCTATGAATCGGGGATATTAGTGTTCTGAAAATAGCTTATAAACTCCGTCGAGATTTATCGTTATATCTTTTTCACTACATTTTATGAGACGAATGAATATTTTAAATACAATTAAAATATGTAAAACATGTTAAAATCTGAGTAGGTTATTTTATATGATATAACAGCTTACCGCAAATAAGGAGATATTTTAAGTTATAAATATACTACATATGTAAATTTTGGTAAATATATGAACTTTGTGTAATACATGTGTAGTTATGAAACACGAAACTAAGTATGCACATATATGTGCAATTCACATGTATTACAACCGCTACAAATATTGAATTTGGGACAAGAAATAATGAAAGTTTTTTAACTAAGACAGCAAGTTATTTATTTATTTTTTACCAGATCAGTAAAAGTATAAAGTTTTATGTAAAATCAGTACCAACAAAAAATAAACTTAAAAAATGAAATTAAAGACACATTTTGTTCATACAATTTATTGATACAGATATCGAGAAGCCACATATCTTTTTTTTCAAATTGTCATGGTGTCAAATTCTTAATTTAACGTCAGGTGTCACTACCACTTGGAACGAAATTCACTTTCTCATTTGATTAAAGAGGGCAAATCCCTGATATGACCAATTCATTACCTAAAATTTATTGAAAATTAGTTTTCCAAGAAAAGCATTTAATAGATTGGAGAAAATTAATAACAATTTGATACCCTTCTTGTTTTGGAGGTTGTGTAGAATGTTGATGAATTTAGCACAAATTGTAAGAAAATACATGTACTACATTATTAAGATAGTCTTAAAGGATTTGTTCAAAAAAGATTATAAAAATTTCAATAAGTAATCATTCGGTATATCTATAGAGATAGTTTGTTTAAAATAGGGATCACTATTATACGACCACGTTACCTTTGCAAATGTCTGAATCGAGACAGGAATAAGTTTTCCTGCCCTTATTACCAGAGACCGTTGATTGTTAGTTATTATTATATATTTTTTCAAGAACTGTGGTAAAGTAATCCAAGGATTGCTGTATATTACCGAAAATATGTTGTCACTCTGTAAGTAATGATATAAAAAATCAGTGTTATGGTCGTGTGAGCCGCAAAGCCAGTAAGTACGTTGAAGTAAGCCGGGCAACTTAAATTTGGCTTGTATTAAGTTCATTTTATGTAGTAACTTAAATGCTCGTGTGTAAAATTTTTGATCCATATAAGCGCTTTCTCGTCATTTTTGTAATATTTATTGTTACTATTAATTATTTTATCTCTTCGCCCTTGATTTTTGCTTTCATTTCATAGAGTTAGCTAATGTTTGAACTGCTTTTGGGTTTTGAAATTTATTCGTACAAATATTGAACTTCAAAATTTTTGTTAGATATAATGGACTTCTGGTCTTTGCTATTTTAAATTGTGTTATGTATTCTTTTTTTACCGTTGGAAAAGAAGGCAGCATTTATAATTTACTTAAGTCAATATACAAATTACTTTACCGCTCAGAAACAAGTTAAATATTTGGAAATGGATATATACACATATGTGTTTTTTAAAGTAAGTCTGCTCATATTTTCACTGTATAAGGTTGATAAGATTATGAAAATACAAAAAAAACTTAAGAAAGAGGGTTTGGTAATGTGATAGTAAAAAAATTAATAAAATTAACACCGTTAAGGTCCAGATTTTCTATACCTACCTGGAATATTAGGTACGGTAATATTTCTAAAACAAATTCTGATCTCAACCCTGCTTACAATCTATTTGATTTGTGTTATAATTTTACCTTTTCTGTAATAATTGTACCATAATAACAGTCGATTAAAAGCATCAACGACAATATTGATAAAAATCCAAAAACCCATAGGACATCAAATACGCTTTTATTCTAAAATCAATTATTAGTTTCATTTAAATAAAAAAAAAATATGTATCCATTTTCTTATTAAATATTTCACTTACCGATACAAATTGTAGTAATGTCGTACACATGACACATGCGTTAAGTATAAAAAATAGTATAAGCTGTCCTCCAAATACGTTTTCAATTTCTTTTACAAATCTAGTATTCAATATTAAACACATGATTTTTTATATACAAATTAAAACCGAATATATATTAAAATTTGTACATCACCTTATGATAGAGCAATGATGAAGTACGATTTTTTTAAACTTGTCTTGGTAATCTTCAATATTATAATCTTTAAATTTTTTCAACTTCATAATTAACATTTCCAATTGTGCAACTGTAAAAATAATATGAATATAAATCATCTATATCATACGTCACAACTTATTATCAGTTAAAAAATTCTAAATAAGTACAAGTACTTACATGTGTATTCATTAAAATTAACATATATGTACAATAAAAATCGATGTGGTACTTACTAGCACACAACAAAAACGACCATCGCATTGTTTGTATCGAAGCGTAAATTGGTATTAATAAATACTTGTACACTATCTAAAGAGAGTAATAATGCTTTATCATTAAAGTTCTATGAGAGTTTTAAAAAGACAAGTCATATGTTATTTTAAAAAACTGATTACCTGATACACGAAAACATATGTAAACACCGGTTCCTTACGAACATCAATGACAATGTAGTTCATTTCTACGGGTAAATTTTGAAAACCATTCCATCCAGTGATTAGAACAGTGTGAACTAATAAAATTAATAGATAATTATGTTTCGGTTCCTATTTTTTAAAGTTATATATGCCCTATTTTATACTTCTTCAAGTTGTATCAAACCCATTGTTTTGATACTTAGCTTAGGTAAAAAGAAATTATCTTACGTAGGAAATCAAATGTCGCTAATGTAATAAGACCAAAAAATAATTTTCGAGACGACCGTATTCCTTTTTTGATTATATTTTCTTCCTGACAACATGTGTAGGAAAACTCATATACATTAAGATATTCCAGTAATTTAGAAAAATGTTGACGACGGCATTGCAGATCTAATAATTGCACAGATATCATAATTTCCATCAAAAGCATGTTTATTCTGAAAATATGATTAGTATGAAAATAATTTACAACGTCATAAGTATTTAAGTCATCGTAACTTACTCGCTAGCTATATCCTGTATTTCAGTCTGTCTTGATATGACCAATACAAGAATATGTAATCCTTGTCCAACGGTAGGCAATACGAAAATCAAGAAACCTAAAACAATTCTTATGAATACGTTTACCATAAAATTTAAAGATATAACTTTATGAGGAATGTAGAACCAAAGCCCGAATAGCTTCAGAATTTTCACTTGCATTGATATGAAATTGAAAAGATCGTTATTTTCAAACGACTTCATTTTGAAAGCTTTGATTTTAAAGTGAATGGTCATTTTACTTCTATAAAGTGAATTATACAGTGTTTCAAATGTAATTAAACTTTGTGTAAAATTAGGGTTCCTCACTTACCAGTTGAGTAAAGTAATATACTTAAATTATAAATCGTTGATCCTGTTACTTTTAATTCCCTGTCAATCTCCTTGATTTTGGATAAAATTACTTTGGATTAAAATTAAACTCCTAAGTCTTAGATTTTAAATAAGTCAATCGTGATATATAATATGCTAACATTCATTATTATTTAAACGTTAATTTGAGCAAAATTGAGTTGACAACTAATTCATGTCAATCAAGATACGTAATAAGAGCCTTATTTTAGCCCTTAATTAAGACCATTAAAATGGGTTTTAATTGAAATTAATAGCTTTTAATATATATGGGTTTATGAAAAAGGTAGCTCCAGTATAAATTATAACCGGGATTAAATTAGGCGTAATGAAAACCAAAGTCAATATTAATAGTTTATATTATGTTAATTAAAGGAACGCTACAAAATATTTTCAAATATCATGATTTTAATTCCCTATTATTGAGAGACACTAAGAAAACTTGAATTAACATTTTATTTGTTAATATTTTTGTGGTTATGGTTACAATACAATTAATAAAATTAGTTGTTAATGGTTGAATTCGTAATATATTTATTTTGTAAGTAGAAAGGTTGATTTATAATATAAATTTCAATTATTAAAGCAAAATTATTTAAGTGCTTATTTTATGATCTATTGGTAGTAACTTTTATTTTAACTTCTGTCTAGGAATATGATAAAGATTATTAGTTGAAACAGTTGTTAGAAAAACTTTATGATTAATATTTAGTGACTAAATAATATGGCTATTGAATATTGTGTCCTAAAATGCAAAAAGATATAAATTTTAATAAAGATTTTAAATACGAGTGTATCGGAATATCAAATCATATAACACAAAGGCCTTTTTCAAAATAATGAAAACAAGAATTTTACATTTTATCCAAAAACATTAATTTCATTGAAATCTCTTTGTATTTATCTCACCTATTGGTAAACAGACGTTGACCTCGACCTTGTGGTTTTTCTTCTTGTTATTAAAGACTTCTCTCTTCCAAAATAAAACGTAATAAAGTAGTATTAGATATTAATTGATTATTAGAATAGATCTATAGATAGTTAATAATAATTGAAATGTAAAGTGTAAATGTATTTTCTTCACGTAGTTTGAAATTATAAGATAGTTATGAGTTTATTATCTTAATATCATGATACAACTCCTCGACAAATAATGTTTAGGTATTATATTATTTCATTTAGACTTTTATTTCATTTAGAGTTCTTTACTTAATGAATGTTCGGCGCTGAGAACTTAAAATTACCTGCGTATTTATTAATTATTTTAAATATTTGGTTCTGAACTGAAGGTCTAATAAAAAGATTTTAACTTATTTCTTTTTACTTTTTGAGAGGTTAAATTTAGCGTAGAAATATTGTTATTATAAATTTTGACGAAAATCTACTAATTATTACATGTTAATAATTAAAAAACTAACTTTTCGCATAGGATATTTTTCAAAATATTTATGATTGACCAAATTTAGAAAAAATACAGGTTGTTCAACGTTATAATGAATATCAATTAATCAAGCCTTGTTTTTAGATTGTTTAAACTAGCATGGAACCAATTCCTAACTAAAAAAAAAATCTAATCGGACTGCTTTGCAAAAAGCATACCTCGTCGTACATTAAAAAAAATAAGCGATGAATAGATAATCCCTCCGAATAATGGCAAGAAACGAAAGTATACAGAAAAAATTGCATTATTCGTATCACGTCTGAAATGCAATTAACTGAAACGAAGTTGGCTTTGTGTTAGCACAATAGCCGCGGTTTGTTGGAAGCCTTAATGCAGAAGGCGTGTCTAATAATACGTCAACTGTTCAAAGTCTATTCTTCAAGAAAGAATTGTTCATAACTATTTTTGCATTGCTTGGTTTGATATAAGTATCATAATCTTATAAAAAACTGAATAGAAGTGAATCATCACTTATTGCATTTTTCCTTGTGTCTGTTGCGATACGGATCTTTATATTATTCGCGTTGTTTTAAAGAAAACTATCATTTGCCGCTTTAATTACAGCATGTAAATTTTATCCTGTCAATCTAGTACATGAAATAAAAATCGATACACATATTTCCTTATTGTATTTCTATAATTTAACACAAGTGTTGATAGTATAATGTTGTTAGCTATAATTTTCTTAACATATTATATCGAACATTATAACGAGTGTCATAATTATTTCAGAAATATGTAAAATGTATTTGGAAAAAGTTGTTTGACATTTCAAAATCCTTTTTATTTACTAACAATGGACCTGTCTGTTCTTTTATCAATTCGTTGCAGAGCTATTTCAATTATTTTTATCATCAGCTTGTTTCAGCATCATAGGCCCATAGGAACTTCGATTTTGTAGCACCAAGGAAATATGTAGGGTTGCGTTATTATTATTAACCTTGAGCTTTCTAATTATAGCCACTTTGTTTGTGAGAGATTTCGTTATAAACTATTTCAGAATTCGTACAGAAGATGGTTAAAATCTTGAATTGAAAATTGAACTATGAATTAGTTTTATCACACCAAGAATAGCATATGGCTTGTTCCTTTTAATACTCTACTTTTTAGGACCATCGATCTCCATATTGTTACCTGCTTGAACTAATCATGATTAAGAGAATCCAAGAATTAATGAAAATACCAAACCTTGTATAATTCAATTTTTGGTGGCTTTTGATGTTTTCTCTATCGTCTGCTGTTTTAAGTTTACCCCGATTTTATTTATTACAGCCTCACTGATGCGTAACTGAATACGTCGAATACCTAAATCAGGTAAAAATCTAACATGTAAAAGGTCTTGATATCGTACTAAAAGTCTGGTGTGATTCAGTATCATGATTTCTTTGTTTATTTATCAATAAATATGTTATACTATAGGTTGCTAATTTTGTCACTCTTTACTAAAATTATCTATTCCATTTTAAACTCGAACCTAATAAATGAAAAAAAAAAAACAAATAAAAGTGCACATGTTCAATAGAATATTGATTTCATGTTTTTCTTGATAGGCAACAGTTGCATAATACGTATTTGTATAACATAATAATAAGTATTGATTGATAAAACCTTGAGGTTTTTGACAATAAAAATCTATTATATAACAATTGAAGTTTTAAATAGATCTCTTAGAGTTTTTCTTTCTTATTCATAGGTATCATAGGAAAACTTTCATCTAAGCTTTAGGAATTTTTTCAATTTAAAAATATGACTTTACAATTCTTTTAAGGTAATAAATATGTCACCAAGTTTTTTAGGTTCTAAGCAAAACATATTTAATCTATCTTCAGATTCATTGGTTTTCCCAATATCTTTTTACATTTTTATGTAAACGAACACTTCAAATAATACTCATTTAATTATTTTAATTCGTTATTTAGTATTTCTGTGCTATGTACTATTTATTTTTACTATTTATTTCTTGAAATGCAGAAATTTAATAAAGTGGGACTGATAAATGTTCCGCTAACTCGAAGTTTCTAACCAGTCGGAGAGAACGTAGAGAACGGTGAACCTTAACCAATTACTGAAAAACAGTCCAAAAGTATTTTGATTCATATAAATTAGATATCGAGGTGGCGATGAAACCTATCTCTGACTGTTTCATAAAAATTCTAAAAAGACGTAAAAGATTTATTTAAAAACCTATGTTTATTTACCAAATCATTTTATATATTCTGTTAGTATATGTTGATATTAATATATATTTATTATTTAATATTTAAATAAATAAAAAAATGTCTGTTGTTGAACTGTTTTCTTATTATCGAGAGAAAATACGCTGAGTTCAAATACAACTGAAGCAAAGCAAATTATTATTAAAATACTAATAACATTGACAAATTTATTGGCAATATTTCAATCACCAAGGTAAATAAAGAGATGTCTAAGCAATATGTGTACCTCATCAAATAAAGTAAATATCAAAATAGATATTACGCATGAAATTTGAAATCTTCATATAAAATATTTACTCCTCGTGTTTATATAACAATTATTCAAGTTTCAACGACTGTAACTATTTCAGCTTAGGAAAGTAAGAGTAATATTGTTTTTATTTGATGTCCATAAAATAATTTTGTAACTGTATGCTGTCTGTACTTGAAAGGTATATGAGAAAAATTTGTATTGAGGGGAGTTTATCCACGTAATACAAACTATCGCAGAAAATATGATTAGATATTTTGTGATTTTATGTTATTGATTTATTTTATGAGCTAATATATAGAACGCAAAACATTCATAAATATGGCGACAGTGTAATCTTTAATTCAAAAATATAGTATTATAGTAGTAGAAGCAGGGTAGTATAATTTATTAAGGCAAAAACAGCAAAATAAAAGAATAATTTAGAATATTTCTGCTTATATGATATAAAAGCACAGATATAACAATGAAAACCATTTGATAATAATTTTTTTGTATTGATTTTTATACATATCCATTTATTTGAAAACTCCTCCGCTGGCTCTTGAAATTGGTTGCCAAGAACTTGTTACAAAAAAAAGAAATACTTAAGTGTTTTCTCAGAACATAAGGAATAGACACAAGCATTATACTTGCACTTCAGGAAGCATTTAGCTCGATAATGAACTTTGGCGAAAAAAGCTGCTGCCTACGCTTCCATATCGGATTTCATTCTAAGTAGGTGATGGACTACTCTTTGGGTTATAGTAGTATCAGCTGAGAGGGAAAAAGGTCAGAAAAAATGAGAAAAAAGAAAGAACTGAGAATAAAGAATCAGAATTTGGGAAGATTTTGAATCAAAACATTTTGTCTATTCTTTGACGGACATTTACTTTTCCCGTAATGTGACAGTAGAGTATAATTCACTGATTCACTGCCACAGCTTCAAAACAAAAAAAGTGTGTTGTTTTTAATCACTATTTCATATAATAAGGTAGGGCTTTCATTTTTAGGATATATTTACAAGTATTCATTTAAGGGAATAAATATTTTTATGTCCCAGTTTAAACACTTATATATAATTTTCAATTTAATTACTACGAAACCTAAGAGAAACAGCAGATATTTATTAAAATTCGAATAAAATTATTTAAAAAGATTATAATAAAAATAAAGATACTAGTGAAATGTAAAATTGCGGCTTGATGCGGGCATCGAGCCAGAGTTTCCATTTAAAATATTTTTTGTTCTGAATTTTGCGGTTTATATTTTGCAATTATTGCATGTATTGACTTTAAATATTCGTTGATACAATTGTTCATGCAAAAAATATTCGAAATAAAATATTTATTATTACCATTGAAAAACAAGAAAATCTCTTTATAAAGAATAATTAATTATTAATATAAGTTTAAATGATAAATTTGGATTGAAGGAATTATGAATGAATCGAATATCTCCTTCGGATAGCAAAAAAGGAAAGTAATTAATAAAACTCATATCTTCATTTTCTTTACATCCAGGTACCAAAATAATAATTGTTCGAGACAATTTTTTTAAATTTCGGGTTTATCAACTTTTATAAAAAAAAAAAAAAAATGTATCGTACCTTAATTACACAAAATGTGTCAAACACTTTGTTTTAAAGGAAATACGGAAAACACGTGTTTTATGAAATAAATGGAGTTGTCAAAAGTCTGTTACACATTTTTTTTAGAGAACAAAAGTATTAAATTATTTTTTAGTTTACAATTTAAATACATAAATAAGTAAAAATAATAAGGTAATGTCAAAAATAACGACAGTTGAAAGTAAATTATAATTAACGTTTTGAATTTATCATACCTCCCGAATTTTAATTATTGATAAGCTAATTTTAAACAATTACAAAAAATTCAAACGATTAAAATGTAAAGATATTAAATCCATCTTTAAATCATGAGTTTTTTTCACTATTCGAAAGTGCATGGAGCACATGGTATGAGCTCTGACAGAACAACACAATCACGATCTCATCTGTCCGTGATGAAACCAGAGCGCTAATTACTTCTCTACCAGTCATTAAAAAGGACGATTTCTACCTTTAGTTGTGGTTCAACACACATCCAGGGTGAAACTAAATCTTATGGTAAAAGTATAAAGTAAGTATAAAGTAAAAAAATTACCCATTAAAATTTGTATAAATGCTTTAAATTAAATTATTCTAAGAACTGTGTTCTCTTCTTTCGATTATGCCAATCTTATTCTTCCCAAAATCTTCATCCTCAGAATTACAAGGGTGACAATAAATCTAGAGTTACTCTTACAGATGTTAATAAATAACTGTTTCCAAGTACCATACTTGTTTTATAGCATTACAATAAAGGAAGACAAATTTTTTAAAGAAACTTAACGAGAAACAGATTTTATAATTTTTACAGTGAAACTCATAAAGGTTCAAGAAACCCTCTAATCCCTCTAATCTGTACACAAATGTATAAATTTGTTGAAATATATGTTACAGAAAAGATAAACAAGCGTACGAGTAAAGTAATAATAAACAGGGTTAAAAAGAGATTATCCATAGAAAACGATATGACGTAATGTCATCAAAAGTCACAAAGTGATTGATATTATGCCTATAATCTCAAAAATTTAGTACAGCTTTTGAATGTATAAATCATAGATTAATCTACTAAAAACTTAACAACTGTGAGTACAATAATATTGTTTCTTACATACGCTTCCAGAAAAATTTATATACATTTTTTTTATTACGCACTGGATAACGCTTGACTACCGTGCCACCTGACTATACAAAGAAATATAACTTTTCGGCAGTGGTTTAAGAATATAAACTTGGACAGTGGAGGTGAGCGTTTAACGCGCGTTAGTTAGGGGCCCCTTAAACCTACACCTGGGTCGCAAGTCCCAGGCACTGTTGAAGCTCCACTCCCTGCAACGCAATGGACCCGGCACCCGCACGGTGAATCCATTGAATGCTAAGAGGTTTCGTCTCATTTAAAACGACTGCCCGGAGAGTCGGGCTGACGCTGGAAAGACAGTTGACGCTGGAAAGACAGATGGCGCTGGAAAGACAGATGACTGCTGGAAAGACAGCCGAGGGCAACGGCCTAGCAAGCCCAGCCCGGGATTTACGAAGCTAAAAGTCCTATTAAGAAAAATACCCCTAGGACAGTCCGAGAGGGGGGGCGAAAGATCTGTCCACCGGTCGATGTAAACGGCGAAAACGGCGCGTATACGGATTTGAAATGCCCTACGTGCGGGAAAAATTACAAGAGACGAGCCTGGTACATTAAACATCTAAAAACACATAATGGTGTTGAAGCACGACAATCGTCGGTAAGTTCTTCAACTTTCACTGCGGATAGAGTTGACCCTCATGTATCCCATGGTGAACCATTAACTGGAAACTACCAGGAGTCCATTGACATCCGGACACGTCTTAGCATTCCAAACATGAAACAATCGACTTGGAAAGTTCATGACGACAATTTAGCGGACCTGTTAGAGCATCCGGGCTCGAAGCAGGAATTGAACTCGCGAGTAGAAACTTTCCAAAATACTATTTACGACTACTTTAACGAGCAATATCCACCTCGAAATCATTACGCTCGCAAAAATAAAGACAATTCTTTCAAGATAAAAATGAGGAGGAAAAAACGGGAATTAATAAAAAATCTACGTATAGCCAAAGCCCTAGGCGACAATCACCTTAGTCATCAACTAGCTAGGGCGTTAAGATCGATTCTAAAATTAATTCAAGGAATATCGGCGCAAACCGCAGAAAATCGCGATAATTTTGACCGGGCAAAACAGGAAGTAGATTTTGATAAAAACCCTTTTGAGTATTCGAAAACCATTTTTAAGAAAGAACGCGGACAGCTTCTCTTGACCAATGAACAAATTTACGATCATTTTAAGAGCACATACGAAGTGCCTAAAAGTGTAAGACTCTATGCGGATCCCAACGAACAAAACCTGGAATTCCTCGTTTCGATTTCCACGGCATTCCACCAACGCTAGATGAGATAAGTATTCAGATAAAGAAAAAATCGTCTAAATCTGCGCCGGGACCCGATGGTATCCCATATATAGTCTTTAAAAAATGTCCATCGGTTCGTAAACATCTCACATATATATACGATAAAATCTGGTCAAGGAAGCAAATCCCGGAGTGCTTCGGGAAAGCAATTTTTGTCCTCATTCCCAAAAAAGATCGAGTCACAGATCCAAAAGATACTAGACCGATAGCCTTAACAAATACTATATCCAAAATCTTTTTCTCAGTTCTACAAACGAGAATGACGCGATTCATGCTGAGCAACAGGTATTTTAGGCCAAATCACCAGAAAGGGTTTCTACCCGGAATTTCTGGATGCCTAGAACACAACACTTTGCTGTCGGAGAGTTTAAAAGATGCTAGGAAAAGCGAGAGGCAAATTACAGTTTGTTGGATAGACTTAGAGAATGCGTTCGGGTCGATACAACACGAATTGATGCTATTCGCGCTGAGATGGTACAACTTTCCGCCCCTAGTTACTGATATGATCGCGTCGTATTACTCAAAATTAAAGTTTTCTATAACAACTAAAGAAGGCCATTCAAAAACTTTTAGTTACAATGTAGGACTATTTCAAGGTTGCTGTTTGTCTCCAATTGTATTTAATATTGTAATTAACATCTTAGTAGATAAATTAACCAGCAACGAGAAAAAATGGGGGTATCGGTTCAAGTTTAATAATAAATACACGGAATCCATTTTAGCCTTCGCTGACGATCTCGCAATACTGACACGTAACCCCAAACAGTGTCAAGTACTATTAGATGAAGTGGATAGATTCTGTGAGTGGACCGATGGATTGAGGACAAAACCAAGTAAATGTCACTGTCTGTGTCTCGGTAGGCGGAGTACAAGATACACCTCATACGATCCGGGATTATCGTTAGGCGGTCAATGCATTTCTACGGTTACAGAAAATGCACCATTTAAATTTCTCGGTCGGAAGATTGATAATATAGGTCGTACTCCATCTTTGGAAGGTATAGTAGATAGCTTTTTGAACGATCTCAACAAGGTAGATAGCCAACAGATCAGTAACGTTAAAAAAGCTTGGATCTACGATAATTATCTAACTTCACGTTTAAATTGGCCTTTCCTCGTTTATGATTTTAATAAAACCCTTTTGTCAAAGTTAGATGCAGGCGTCATAAAGATGTTGAAGTTGTGGCTCGGGCTCGCGCTAACGGCTGATTCATCGGCTTTATTTAGGGATCGCAATAGTTTTGGGATGAGTCTAAAAAGGCCATCGGAGCTCTATAAACACCTGAGAGTTTCCAAGAGGTACATCTTGGGGAAATCCCAGGATGACGTCGTTACATCGCTCCCAAAAGACAAAGATGCCCCAGAGCTAGAGTCAAGGCTTCAATTCCACAAGCAGTTTATGATAGGAGCGCAAAGTAACAGAGTAGGGTTAGGATCAAGTAGGAAGGTCCAAGATACGGATATATTGAAGTCTTTTATTCGACAAGACGAGAATGATAAATATAAGATCCATGCAATAAGTTTAGAAATGCAGAACGAGTGGTTAGACATAGGAGATTTTTGCATCCCATTAGCACTAAAATGGCGCACCTTAATCCATGATTGGTCGCCAGCATTGCTAAAATTCTATCTCAATGCGTTCCAGATGACTCTCCCAGATCAGAGTAATTTAGTAAGATGGGGTAAAGGTACCGAAAAGACTTGCTATATCTGTGGGAAGGCAGTTGGAACTGCTAGGCACTTGTTAGTGGGATGTAGGGTACTCCTCGATAGCGGTCAATACTCGCGTCGTCACGATAGGGTTCTGGAAATCATACGTGAAGCGGTTAGTCTTTCGGTAGCCAGAGCGCAAAAAGGAATAACCACAAACGAGCGATCAGTAGGTTTTGTGAGAGAGGGCATTAGGACTATAAAAACAAATGTCAAGCCTTACTCCATCCTTAAAGCGGCTACGGATTGGACTATAATGATGGATACGTGTGAAAAACAATACAAAATCCCCGAGGATATTTGTGCGTCGGCCTCCAGACCGGACATATTCATGTATTCGCGAATCTTAAAGCGCGTTGTGATGATAGAGCTTACGGTTCCTTGGGAAACCAACATCCCCAAAGACCATACCATCAAGGTCAACAAATATTACGAGCTCACAAACGAACTCACTCGAAATAGGTTCGTCGTGGATTTATACGCGGTAGAAGTGGGAGCGAGAGGTATAACGGCTAAATCTCTCTACAACCTACTAAAAGACTTAGGCCTGTCCAGAACTCACATCAATTCGTTCTTGGAACGTACTTCGAAGGCAGCCCTAGTAGGTTCTTTTCAAATATGGTTAGGTAGGGAGAGGAGCTTGGACAGTGGAGGTGAGCGTTTAACGCGCGTTAGTTAGGGGCCCCTTAAACCTACACCTGGGTCGCAAGTCCCAGGCACTGTTGAAGCTCCACTCCCTGCAACGCAATGGACCCGGCACCCGCACGGTGAATCCATTGAATGCTAAGAGGTTTCGTCTCATTTAAAACGACTGCCCGGAGAGTCGGGCTGACGCTGGAAAGACAGTTGACGCTGGAAAGACAGATGGCGCTGGAAAGACAGATGACTGCTGGAAAGACAGCCGAGGGCAACGGCCTAGCAAGCCCAGCCCGGGATTTACGAAGCTAAAAGTCCTATTAAGAAAAATACCCCTAGGACAGTCCGAGAGGGGGGGCGAAAGATCTGTCCACCGGTCGATGTAAACGGCGAAAACGGCGCGTATACGGATTTGAAATGCCCTACGTGCGGGAAAAATTACAAGAGACGAGCCTGGTACATTAAACATCTAAAAACACATAATGGTGTTGAAGCACGACAATCGTCGGTAAGTTCTTCAACTTTCACTGCGGATAGAGTTGACCCTCATGTATCCCATGGTGAACCATTAACTGGAAACTACCAGGAGTCCATTGACATCCGGACACGTCTTAGCATTCCAAACATGAAACAATCGACTTGGAAAGTTCATGACGACAATTTAGCGGACCTGTTAGAGCATCCGGGCTCGAAGCAGGAATTGAACTCGCGAGTAGAAACTTTCCAAAATACTATTTACGACTACTTTAACGAGCAATATCCACCTCGAAATCATTACGCTCGCAAAAATAAAGACAATTCTTTCAAGATAAAAATGAGGAGGAAAAAACGGGAATTAATAAAAAATCTACGTATAGCCAAAGCCCTAGGCGACAATCACCTTAGTCATCAACTAGCTAGGGCGTTAAGATCGATTCTAAAATTAATTCAAGGAATATCGGCGCAAACCGCAGAAAATCGCGATAATTTTGACCGGGCAAAACAGGAAGTAGATTTTGATAAAAACCCTTTTGAGTATTCGAAAACCATTTTTAAGAAAGAACGCGGACAGCTTCTCTTGACCAATGAACAAATTTACGATCATTTTAAGAGCACATACGAAGTGCCTAAAAGTGTAAGACTCTATGCGGATCCCAACGAACAAAAACCTGGAATTCCTCGTTTCGATTTCCACGGCATTCCACCAACGCTAGATGAGATAAGTATTCAGATAAAGAAAAAATCGTCTAAATCTGCGCCGGGACCCGATGGTATCCCATATATAGTCTTTAAAAAATGTCCATCGGTTCGTAAACATCTCACATATATATACGATAAAATCTGGTCAAGGAAGCAAATCCCGGAGTGCTTCGGGAAAGCAATTTTTGTCCTCATTCCCAAAAAAGATCGAGTCACAGATCCAAAAGATACTAGACCGATAGCCTTAACAAATACTATATCCAAAATCTTTTTCTCAGTTCTACAAACGAGAATGACGCGATTCATGCTGAGCAACAGGTATTTTAGGCCAAATCACCAGAAAGGGTTTCTACCCGGAATTTCTGGATGCCTAGAACACAACACTTTGCTGTCGGAGAGTTTAAAAGATGCTAGGAAAAGCGAGAGGCAAATTACAGTTTGTTGGATAGACTTAGAGAATGCGTTCGGGTCGATACAACACGAATTGATGCTATTCGCGCTGAGATGGTACAACTTTCCGCCCCTAGTTACTGATATGATCGCGTCGTATTACTCAAAATTAAAGTTTTCTATAACAACTAAAGAAGGCCATTCAAAAACTTTTAGTTACAATGTAGGACTATTTCAAGGTTGCTGTTTGTCTCCAATTGTATTTAATATTGTAATTAACATCTTAGTAGATAAATTAACCAGCAACGAGAAAAAATGGGGGTATCGGTTCAAGTTTAATAATAAATACACGGAATCCATTTTAGCCTTCGCTGACGATCTCGCAATACTGACACGTAACCCCAAACAGTGTCAAGTACTATTAGATGAAGTGGATAGATTCTGTGAGTGGACCGATGGATTGAGGACAAAACCAAGTAAATGTCACTGCCTGTGTCTCGGTAGGCGGAGTACAAGATACACCTCATACGATCCGGGATTATCGTTAGGCGGTCAATGCATTTCTACGGTTACAGAAAATGCACCATTTAAATTTCTCGGTCGGAAGATTGATAATATAGGTCGTACTCCATCTTTGGAAGGTATAGTAGATAGCTTTTTGAACGATCTCAACAAGGTAGATAGCCAACAGATCAGTAACGTTAAAAAAGCTTGGATCTACGATAATTATCTAACTTCACGTTTAAATTGGCCTTTCCTCGTTTATGATTTTAATAAAACCCTTTTGTCAAAGTTAGATGCAGGCGTCATAAAGATGTTGAAGTTGTGGCTCGGGCTCGCGCTAACGGCTGATTCATCGGCTTTATTTAGGGATCGCAATAGTTTTGGGATGAGTCTAAAAAGGCCATCGGAGCTCTATAAACACCTGAGAGTTTCCAAGAGGTACATCTTGGGGAAATCCCAGGATGACGTCGTTACATCGCTCCCAAAAGACAAAGATGCCCCAGAGCTAGAGTCAAGGCTTCAATTCCACAAGCAGTTTATGATAGGAGCGCAAAGTAACAGAGTAGGGTTAGGATCAAGTAGGAAGGTCCAAGATACGGATATATTGAAGTCTTTTATTCGACAAGACGAGAATGATAAATATAAGATCCATGCAATAAGTTTAGAAATGCAGAACGAGTGGTTAGACATAGGAGATTTTTGCATCCCATTAGCACTAAAATGGCGCACCTTAATCCATGATTGGTCGCCAGCATTGCTAAAATTCTATCTCAATGCGTTCCAGATGACTCTCCCAGATCAGAGTAATTTAGTAAGATGGGGTAAAGGTACCGAAAAGACTTGCTATATCTGTGGGAAGGCAGTTGGAACTGCTAGGCACTTGTTAGTGGGATGTAGGGTACTCCTCGATAGCGGTCAATACTCGCGTCGTCACGATAGGGTTCTGGAAATCATACGTGAAGCGGTTAGTCTTTCGGTAGCCAGAGCGCAAAAAGGAATAACCACAAACGAGCGATCAGTAGGTTTTGTGAGAGAGGGCATTAGGACTATAAAAACAAATGTCAAGCCTTACTCCATCCTTAAAGCGGCTACGGATTGGACTATAATGATGGATACGTGTGAAAAACAATACAAAATCCCCGAGGATATTTGTGCGTCGGCCTCCAGACCGGACATATTCATGTATTCGCGAATCTTAAAGCGCGTTGTGATGATAGAGCTTACGGTTCCTTGGGAAACCAACATCCCCAAAGACCATACCATCAAGGTCAACAAATATTACGAGCTCACAAACGAACTCACTCGAAATAGGTTCGTCGTGGATTTATACGCGGTAGAAGTGGGAGCGAGAGGTATAACGGCTAAATCTCTCTACAACCTACTAAAAGACTTAGGCCTGTCCAGAACTCACATCAATTCGTTCTTGGAACGTACTTCGAAGGCAGCCCTAGTAGGTTCTTTTCAAATATGGTTAGGTAGGGAGAGGAGCTTGGACAGTGGAGGTGAGCGTTTAACGCGCGTTAGTTAGGGGCCCCTTAAACCTACACCTGGGTCGCAAGTCCCAGGCACTGTTGAAGCTCCACTCCCTGCAACGCAATGGACCCGGCACCCGCACGGTGAATCCATTGAATGCTAAGAGGTTTCGTCTCATTTGTTCCGTGACAAATTAAAACTGTTATACAGTGATCCGGTGTAAAAATAGATGTTTTTTTTTGCATAGTGTATAGTTTTTTTTTTTAATTTCTAGTGAATAAATTGTATAACTGTAAAGTTTTAACAAAATACGGTTAGTAATTTCACATAGAGGAACATACACTTATTCATTAATCTTTCCTTACAAGTTCCCATTTAAAGTATATTATTAGTAGGATGTCTTGCGTACAATTTGTATGATTTTAAGAGTTATTAAACATATGTAACATATGATTGAAATAATCTAACAAAAAACAATGAATATGCTAAATAAATTAAGTATGGATAGAGTTAACAAGCAAATACATAAAAACTCTTTCGTTCATAATAATTGTGTAACGCAAAATGGGAGGGTTGATTCAATCTCTTTTCATAATGCTTAGCGTCAAGAAAAAAATCTATTTGCTTATGTCACTTACAGTTCTAAATCAAACATTTCACTTTCCACGAGAACTTTTTAGAACGGTTGGAGAGATTCGTGGGAAAGAAATGAAAAAAGTACACGTAGATAAATCATTTGATTGTATTATTTGAAGCTATGAATTATTTAAAATTCATATTATAATTCTTTGTAGTTTTATTTATATATTGAAATATTTATCTCTCACACTCATGTTTTCTATCTGTAAATAAATTACCTTATTAATAAAAAAATATTTTTAAGTCTTGTAAATACTCATTCCATTTTAAAAATATCTATTGTAACTTTGATTGAGGGTAAACAAATTTGAATATAATTTTAACACAGAAATATGAGCTTAATGATTTTTTTGTACCCTAAATTTTAAATAAAATTAAATTTTAAGATAAATATAACCCATCTAAAAATTTACGTTCTTAAGTTCACTGTTGGAACTTGGCTATTCTAAATCAAATCCATCAAATCCAGTTTTCAAACTTATGAAATCAGGGATTTCCTGTCTTATTTATTTCGTTACATTCGTTTATCTGTGGATTTCTATGTTGTCATATAGACTTTGTCATAATAGCTGTATGGCTCACTGAGTAACCTTGAGTTTTTGTAGATGGGCTAGGGGAATAGGGGAAATAGTTCACAGAAAGAAATTACATCTTGTAGTTTGCTCTCACTTACCATTTTTAAAATAAAAGAATTCTTATAATTAGAAGGTTCAAAACATCATCATGTTGTTAAATATATTTTATTCAATATATTTTTTAAATTATAAATCAGGTCAGCTATTTTCGACAAAATCTTTTTGAAAAATGTTGAACTTCTTCGTGTCTTCTTTAGAGATAACTTCAATGTTTTAAAAAAACATACCCTAGTAATTTTCTAAAAAACCTATCCTAGTTGTAGAGCCTAACTGTGCTCAAGTTACTGCAGCTCGAACATAGGCTGGCTCGACCGGGGAAGTACCACCCTCTCACAGAAGATCGCCGTGAAGTAGTCTTTAATGGCTGTGTTTCGTCCGATGAGTAAGAGAACCGGTTGCCCTTTCCCTTTTGCCACCCTTTCCTACCCCTTCCCTTTTCCCTCCCTTTCCCACATTGCCCTCCCCGTCTTCCCTAATCGAGGGTGGCAACACATCCGCAAATCTATGTTGCTGATGTCTATGGGCGACGGTACTTACTCCGTCAGGTAGGCCGTATGCTTGTTGCCCCCTTTAGCATGAAAAAAAATACCCCACACCAAAATCTACCTTTAATTCAAAATTATTCATAAATAGAAAAAACATGACAATTTTAATATATAATATATTACAAACATGGAATAGACAAAAAGGATTTATTTTTGACATAATAGTTGAAGTAAATTGAATTATTGATGCTTTTTAACTTAAATGACGTTAAAATTAATTTCATAATATGATATAAAAGCTGTTTTAATCATGTTAACACCTCTATGATTATTAATTATATGTATTTCATATTTATTTAATTAGTGTCATGTACGTAGTTACTCAATTTACAAGTTAAATAGTATAGTACTAAAATTAATGATTAAATAATAAGCTTTTTAAGTTTTATAAGATCTTAATGATTATATTTTATTAAACTTTCTCATCTATAAAATACTTCATATGGAAGATGTTTTCATAAGCATCATAAATTCCTCTTAAAATAAAATCAATGCAACCCTTAATATAGTCCTACTATAGAGTTCAGGAACCTATAATATAATATAACAAATCATACCATCGGTTCGTGGTCCAAATATACACACACGTACAAATTGATCCAACCGAAGAGTCAAGTAACGTGACCGCTACTTTAGACGGCAGTTTGTTTTATACAAGAATAAAACCATTACTTTTTAATAGCACAAAAAACAAAATATTAAATTAATTTGACATCCAATCCTAATTCAGTACGGATTTTTATTTATATCTTTAATTCCTGCTTATATAAGATTTGTGAACTCTGTCAACGTATTTTATATGAAGATACGTTAGAAACATTTTGTTTTTAATTGTTGTGATAATCTTTGCCTGAAGTCAAATAGAGGTAGTTTTGTTGTTTATATCTATCAAAAACAATTCAAATATTTATTTTTCAAATGTATGATTGTCTTATCAAAAGTAATTACTTATAAACTGTTTGTTTAACTTAAAATATTTACATATAAAACCATAGTGTAGGATGACACGATAATAGTCTATAGAAATTTATGTTATCAAGACAATGGTCTCATTATTAAAAACGAAAGTTTCAGGAAGACCGGCTACATTCAATAAACAATAGCGATACAGATATTCAAAAATAAAGAGAAAGTTTGATAACGCTATCTTTATCAGGAAAAACAAAAATTTGCAAAAAAGTAGTTTAAGTCAACATGACAATTTGACACTGCAAAAATGCTAAATATAAGCCAGTGCCACTGGAAAGGTTTAAATAGCGCAAATCTGACTTCATTGTAAGGCTCACGATCACCAATGGCGAACTGTAATAAAATATTATATTCAAGAAAGGATGAAGAGTAACTTATTTCAATTGTACTTCATAGATTTAAAAGATAAATGGAAATCGTGATAACTGGATTGAAGATTTTCTATGGACAAATATATTATGAACTGTCACTAGTTAACATTAGTTGAGAACTTAGATTTCAGATAAGCTGATCTGGGTATAGGGTTGGAGAGTTGAGTTTTATTAGAAAACTAGATTAGTTTTTGTGTTTTAACATCACCAACAAAGATTTTTGATGAAATTTCAATTTTCGCCGTTTTCCGGTAATCAAAATTTCTAACCAGGAAAAAGAAATCATTAACCGGATCGCACTATCTGGAATAACGTTAATGGGAAAAAGCATACCTTTATATGTAAGATTAAGATGAGCACGCAATAGTATTCCCGTCACGAATAATGTATTAAAACTTTATTTGGCGTAAACTAACGTAATTTTAATTTTGATTAATGTTATTTATATTAAAACAAAAACAATTTGCATTTACGAGTATCTTTCTTTATCAAATTATACTATATCTACAAAAAGCTCGACATACCTTATTATGGTGTCTTTAACTTGAAACCTTACAAAGGCAACTAACTGTATGGTGACTTATTTTATTGTAATATGTTTTAAGAACTTAAAAGTAATTGTTTTGAAATAAATTATTTTCTAGAAGTATTTTTATACGAATGTATGCGAGTTTAAATACAAAAGCCACAGTTTTGACTTGGAGTTGTTAATAATAAATGATGACAATGAAATATTCTAGTGTATAAATAAAATATTTAGGCATTTAACAATTTTTTGAAGTTTTCAGTTGATGAAGAAAAAAAATATCAATCTTTTTTAGTAACAATAAAATATAAAATTATTTTTATTTCACATTATTATATTAATTTTAAACTGTTATAAACAAGTAAAAGAATTGTACTTCTATTGAATCTATGGTGAAAATAAAGTCAAATCACTTTTCATTTCTAGAAATAAGCCCTTCTGGAACCCGAATACTTAATGAAAGGTTCCTTGTTTATGCAATTATCCATTTGCCTTTGTTACAGGTCTAAATTAAAGGATGGGATGTTTCATGCCTTTAAGTATTTGGAAATGAAATATAAATTATCTTTTAATTAAAAGGTGTGCTAAAGTATTTATATAAATTAATTATGATTACCATAATGATTTTTTTCTAATTAAAAATTAACATTTTCATGAGAAAATTTATGTATAAATATAACGAAATAAGCTTTATTAAAATATAAACCGTTTTAATCATACCTGCATAAATAAAAATATATTTCACAACTGTGTTTTAATTAAAAATATTATTTTCATTTTTATATTTTTGACGTTTTTAAACTTTGTATGCAGTTTCCAAAAAACCAACTAATTAAAATAATATTTTTTTGTCAAAATAGAGTTTTCAATATGAATACTTTTCTAGATGTAACTTTTTAATAAAATAATATAAGCCTTTTTCTTTTTATCAGAAGCATTGTAGAGATGAATCTTCAGATTTTCTAGACTCATTGTCAAAGAAGGCAACCGTTTGTCTAAAAGGTTTGACCGCTACACAAGCAGGTAAGTCCCTATAACGTGCCCGTTCTTGTCCGCGTTTGGGTATACGCAATACATGTTCAGACGTTCAAAAAACTAGTAGATATTTAGTATTTATCAACCTGTACCCAATTAATTACCAATTATTTGTTATTTTGAAGTATTTTTGTTTCCTGCTAAAGGTGACAAATGAGGGGCAAAGGGAGCAAACTACCTGATGGAGGTAGTCACTGTCTCTCGTGGAATCCGCAATATAGTTTTGCTAATGCTTTGCCACTCTTGAATGGGGAAGAGGGAGAGGAAAGGGTAGGAAACGGGAAAGGGGAACCGGCTCATTAACGCATCGGACAAAACGCACCCATTTAAGACCACTGCACGCCGATACAGTCTATGAGAGGGTGGTACTTCACCGGACGACTCAACCCATGTTCGAGTTGCAGTAACTTTACACACACACAGCTAGCTAGCCTAGGTTCTAACGCCATATTTAATAAATCCCTTTCATGATCACAATAAATTTTATTTAAAAATAAAAATAAGCACTGTTATTATTAATACATTTTTTAACAGCAGATGTAAGCGTATTGTCAAAGTTTACAATTTTATTTTTCTGCTTCAATTCAAGTTTAATTTTTAATTGTTGCTTGATTGGTATATTTTGAACTACAAAGGTTAAATAACGAGTCAGATACAAAAAATACGAAATATTTTGTTGGATTTTAAATTTTCATCACCTCTTATGCATAGAAGAAAAAAGTTCTTTTCACTTTGAAATGAAATTCATATTTCAGCGATCTTTATGAAGGTATACTTTGATGTTGTAAATATTTTTAAAAATTTTATAGTTTCTCTTATTACTATCAATTCATATTCAAATTGATTCAGTAATTAAGTTTTTGACTTAAGAATTAGGATGAGTGACATAAAAAATGTAGATTTAGGATTTTTCTATGTTTTTTTATAATAATTATAATACTTGACTTAAATTTATTGACATTTTATAATTCTCAAACATTGTTTGCTATTTTATTAAGATAATTTCTCCCTTATTATTATTAATTAATTATACAGAAAAAGCATTTATATAAAATTTTATTTATTAATTCCGCATCATTTATCTTAATAACGCATAACATGTGAAGTAAGCACACTTTAATATTTCGATATAAGTATTTAAAGTTATATACAAAAACAAAACCTACTCTTATTTAAGATACTGTCTTGTTATTACGTTAACAATTGGCTTATCAAAAATTACTAATTTGTTTAAGTTCAATGATTTGCCGTTTTGTTATAATTATAAAAAATACTAATAGCTTTTAAATATGCCTTAAGAATTTAAATTATAACAGAGAATTAAGAGAATAATGTATTTTGCACATTGTATACCTTGGAACACGGATTGTATGCAAATACAAAACCATATTTTATCAATCCAATATCCAGTTACAGTCTATAAGGATTGTACTGTTATATTTTGTAATAAATGACTGCATTTAAAGCCAAAATGTTACAGTTCGAGTCACATCTTTTCTGTACTGAATAGTTGATCTCTGATTGGATTTGTTCTCGAGTTTTCTATTAAATGTAATAGTTAATACCATGTTTTTTAAAAAACAGCTAGTGGCAATTTCAGTTACAAGTTGGTTCAGGTTTTAAACAAATTTTTAAGAGATTATCATTACGTACTGAGAAATTAAAGAATGTAGATTTTTTTTTGACTGGATAGTGCTTGTCTATACTATGGAGTGCGTACATTAAATTTGATATGTATAAAATGATCTTATATCACGTACTTTTATATTGTTTGTGAAGAGATTGTTGTAATGTTACAAATTCAACGATTATATTATATAACGGGAATTAATACTATTTATATAAAAAAAATGTAAATTTAAATTTGAAAATATATGAAGATTTTGAGATTTATATTTTAAATTGTTCAATAATTTTTTCAATTGTGAATATTTTAAGAAGCTTTTTTTAAATATATGGAAACATTTACAAAGTATATTTTAAATGAAAGTTGTATAAAGTTTCTTCCCTTTAAAGCAGTGAAGACACTGAATAATAACGAAGTGTTCAGCTTGAAAAGTTTGTCGGCTCTATTTATATCTTTATAGATGCTGAGATGTGACCTGCACCTTTAATAATGTTCTGTAACATCAAAACTTAACAAAAAACTTGTCAATTCTATTGAAATATATTTTAATTGTCTATTCATACTAATATTAATATATATAGCCTGTATTGAGCCTTATTTAAAATTTAAAATTATTTAATATCAAGCTCGATTGAAAACATATTTTTTTATATAACATCTTTGTCATTTGTGTTGAAAAGTATTCTACTACAAAAAAGTATATTTTTCGAAGCCCTATTATTGGGTATTAGTCGTGGGTATAAAAATATGAAAAAAATAATCCAAAATACCTCAACTTAAACAATATTTATCAGATTATAAGCCTGATTAGGTTTACGTGAGTATAACCCTACATTTTTTACTCCAACTTCCAAATAATTTCAACTTTTGGGTTCAAGGCTTTTTTATTTTAATATTTTAATTCTATATACCCCAAAATGCCTTCAAAAAACTAAGTTCTGAGTTTTGAAATGTTTATAAAAGTTAAATATATACACTTGATTACATACAAGGTGGAACGATCTACGGAGGGAAAGTGCTTAAAATAATGCAAATATAAAAATTTATGCCAGAGTAATTTCTTTTTAATACAAAAATTTGTTCATAATTAAATATATTTTAAAACAAACGTTAATAAAAACCGGGAATAACAGAGTTTCTTGTTATCTTAAAATAAAACTTTAATATAATAAGTCTATGACACAATATAAATTGTCAGTTACTAGAAATCAATGGTATATTATTTTTCAGATTACTGAAATTATCAATTTATGTTAAAAACATCAAGGTACATTTATTTTTGTTTCAACAGGTTTGTTTTTCTTTTTTGTTTATACGAGATCCAGCTTAGTAATTTTCATCAAAAGTGAAAGCATCCACCCAAGATCATTTAATAGATGATTCAAGTGCTTTTCAACCTTTTAATACTTCTTATTATTGTTTAATTTTATATATTTTATTTGAATAAAACACCTTTTGTTCATGAAAACTTTACGAAATAATCAAAAGAAATGTAAATTTCAAAGACTTTGACACTTTGAAGACGAAAATTCGATATTCAAATGTACCTAACCCAATTTGGAATAGTATTTACTTCTCAGAAATTGCCTTTAAGTCGTCCTTACTTTTCATTTTGGGACTGTATACAGATTAAAACGAAAATATGAGGCTTGGAGGAACTATGCCATACCTATTGAATATAACAAATTTTACTAAACATAACTTTATTTTAAATTGAATGTAACTAAAATTGCAATTATTTTGAAAGAGGGCTACCTAAACTGATAATACAAAATCAAAACTTTAAGAATTTTAAAACAACAACAATAGACGAAACCTTTCAGCATTCCATGAATTGGTGGTCCAATTCCATGGAAATGGTCCATCGCGTTTCATTCAGTGGAGCTTCAACAGTGCCTGGAACTTGCGACCCAGGTGAAGGTTGATGTGACCCCGATGTAACACACATTAAACGCTCACCTCCACCGTCCAAGCTCCTCTCTCTACCTAGCCAAACGAACTTAATAGTGCTGCCTTCGATGTTAGTTCCAAGAATGAACTGATGTTAGTTCTGGACAAGACAGAAAAGTATTCAAATGATCTTGAAAGTTTTTGTAATTCTTGTACTATTTCTTAAATGCTGAAAGGCAGCTATGCAATTACATATGTTTGTTATATGTAATGTCATATAATATTATTTTTAATAAATGTATTATGTGACATGTGTTAAGCATTTAAATATCATGAACATGAATATGGTATGTGGATTCGATTTGATTGAATTTCCCTTTGAAGGCTGCCATAATTGAAAAATAGATGCAAGTTATTTGTTGCACAGAGGATACACTTTTCTAATTATAGTATGCACCTATATCGTTTATGAAGCTTTTATTAAAATTACAACCAAAACTAAAATCGTATGAGAGGCGGCGAACATTGGTTTTGAAAAAAATTTCATAAATTTCCTTCTGCTAAACGCAATGTGTGCAGTATACGCGTTTTTATGGGACGATGGCAGTGTGATTTAATGATACTCCGCTTGATAAAAATATTTATCTAAATTATAAAGATTTTTTTTTTCATTATACAAATCAATTACGATAATGTTCATTACATATAATTTTATATATTTAAAAGTGATAATATTGTTTAATGCAATATTTTAATAAGAAATTAACAAAATTTATGTACCAAAACCTTTTAATGTAAGAGACGTAAGGTATATATAATGTTACTAACTTCAAACTAAAATCACATCGATGAGAGAATCGAGAAGTTTTCTGACACCGTATACAAAATTTTGTGCATGGCTATTTTGACATGGAATAATATATAGGTTAGAAGTTTTAGTATTGCAATATTAAATATATATTTTATAGTTTATAGCAATTTCCGTGGTTTTCCTTGATAACATGCCTGTCCGTGGCCTCACCAATATATATATATATACATATAAGTTTATGTTTTTGTTCTCAGATAAAAAACTTCTTCTAGTCACGTACTCTATTCCCAAAAGACAAGAAGTGTTTATAGCAATTTTTTATATAAAATTTATCCAAAAAGTAATAAAGTAACTATTTTTGGTAATGACATCCAATATTTTTTTTATATTTCAGAAAAAATAAATACTATTTACAATTAAAGTAATTTTTTGTAAAAATTTACTCTTATGTTCCTGTTCAGTATTTATTATTACGAAAATATGTTGACGTATTGAAATAGCAAAATTTAATTATCATCAGGCATAACAGTGCTTCCATAGAGTGACTTAATAATAAATTTTTTTTTTTCATTATTTAAATATATAAGACAAAAATGCTTATTATTTCCTGTCGTATACTATAATAATTGAATAAAAACTGTAACATTTTATGTATTCAAAGAGTCTAAAATCATTAGTTAGCTCAGTAGGAAAGTTACACATTAATATTACTTATGAAGTTATAAATTGCAATGTAAACGTAGCGTTAATTTGGGATAAGAGAAATACAAACGCAACAAAAGCTGTACCAGCTTTTAGACACAAGCAAACCAAATAAACTAAGAGAAAGCTAGTTATTTTTGAGCTCATTTTGAATGACAATTAAGAACGTCGCATACATTGTTGTTTGTATAACAAAATAAACAGTTATAGAGGATATATTATTAAAAAAACAATGTTCTTATAATCTTCAATCATAGATTGATTATATAAATATACTATTGTTCAGTATTATTGTTTAACAAGCGAGCTGTACAAATTATTACTTATTGACAATGTAAAGCTTCGACAGTTAATTATCATGTATATGTCTGATTATTTGAAGATATTAAAATTTTATTTAATTTGCTCTGAAATTATAAGGTTTTATTTTATACTGTAACAGAATATGGTGGGACGACCTTTGAAATCACAAATTACCTGTAAGTGTCCTCAATCTTCCACACAACCAATCGAGTATGAACTCCACTTTGCAATGGGAAGAATAAATACTTGTATTTAGGGTTACAATTAGTTTTGTGACATGTTTTAGCGAATGAGAGGTAACCACAATTTGACCTTTTCTGCAGTATACAAAACTAAACGTCCATCGCAGCTTTACAGAAAGAAAATATTTTAAGATATTGCTAATACATAAAGCCTTCGCTTAGTAATTTTTTTTCAGTAAAAGCCTAAAAGACCATGGTCAAAATAAGCTGGGGGTAATCTAGTGCTGCGGGGATAATTGGCGTTATATTTATCTTGTCTGTTAGTTTCAAAACCTTCCCTAAGTAATAGTCGTAATAATAATATTATGCATAATTGTAGGTAGAACATTATCTTGCAAGGCTTTTATCAAACTGTACCAAAAAATCTTAAATTAATTTAAATTGTTTATAACTTTTTAGAACTATATTTCTATCAATGAGTAGGTGTGTGTGTATGATTACGTGATAACAACGGATGTGACTTTCAAAATATTTTATTCAGTCTTTGTCCTCAATGGAAAATTTAATAATTTCTAGGCCGAAAGGTACTAGTTTGTTTATACCTAACGATAAATACAAATTGTAATATACCTTAATATTATAGATTATATTTTTAATTTTGAAGTAAATATTGAAATTTAAAAATATACCGACATGGACATTAGAGATATAAAATTGTGGCTGTAGGCGGGCAGCGTGCCAGAACTCTCATTTACAAACGTTTTGAGCGCTCAGTTTGTGGTGCTCGTTTTACATTTATTCTAGATAAGAAATGTATGATCAATTTTGTGGAGCTAAGCAAGTTAGGCAAATAATTTGGATGCAAAAAATATCTTAGTATCATTCAATGTTTCAATTCTTGTGTTTTTTGATAAGAATTCAATAGGTCTTAAACGATATTTTAACTTCAAAATTAGACAAAATTATTACATGTCATTTTATTATTCATTAAGATGTCCAACTTTATTTCCAGTTGGGTTACAAGCAGTTTTTCTCTTTATCACTGCCAAATGTCAATCTTGGGTGTGGGATTTTTATTAAGCCGGAAATTGTTTTAGCATCTAGCATGTACTAAAAAGGTCTTTTTATGAGCTGCGTTCCGTTGAAAGGAAGCGTTTTTTTTTTATTTAAATCAACTAACCACTAAGTTTAGATTAATAATTTAGTTATAAAAGATTTGACATTTAGTTAAACTTAGCATTTTTAAGACTTTGTTATTTCATAGAAGGAAATAATATTACTTGTCAAAAATTTATAAAATGCAAAAATGTAATACCTGTTGACGACATTAAAATGATAATAAAAAGATTTATTAAATATTCTAAGTTATATTTTAGGTATACATATAATAATAATAGGAACAAATCTTTTAAGTCTTAAGTAAAAGTTGTAAATTAATGAACATTTCAAGGATATAGTCCCTGCAAGGCTCAAAAATATTATTATACTAGATATTCGGGTACAATTGAAAAAACTTTTTGGAATTAACAATATTATAGTCTAATTATTCATTGAATTGACACCAATGAAATAGCTATTTTCATATTTACTTCTAAATAGAAAGATTGTTCAGATTCAATTTTATTAAAAAAAAATCAATATATATATATATATATATATATATATATATATATATATATATATATATATATACGTATGTATGTAATATAAGTACATATAATTTTATCGTGTTAGTAAAGTTAACTAATAAAAATTTAATTTTAGTTCACCACCGCTCCAGCATGCGAAATGTTTCTCGTTGTTGAAAGTGTTGCAGTATGTGATGCTGAAAGCTCGTTTTCTGGAATTGAAACGAATTCTACTCGAAATTGTTGATTGCGGAACTTCTACCAGTGCAATATTTTTGTTAATATAGTAATATGTGTTTATAGAATTATGAGACTTATTTTTAATATTATATCCAAACAAAAATATGGATGACATTTTCCGATACCTATATAAAGCGAAAGTTATTACATCATTTTAGTCTATTATTAAATTTTCAACGTAATATAAATTAATTACTTCCTGCGTAACGTTTAAAAATAATTCTGAATACATTTATTAATTACTGGTAGAATAGCTGGTTTTAAAAATAAAAAATATTAATCTTAGTTATGTATGCTTTTAATAACAAATTATTAAGGTACTGTTGTAAACTGGTTTAAATTTTAAAATATAAAATATTTCTATCTTGCAACTGGTACAATGTTGCCTTGTAAGCAAACTTGTGCTGCACGAACAAACAGGTAATTTCGACGTCCTGACCCATACGGTTCGCAAAGTCAGGGCATGGGATTTTCCTTTACAATTTTCGCTTTTATTTAAAGTTTGTTGGTATTCTCTAAATGAATTAAAGTATACAAAGATTTTCTTAATTTATTGATTTAGTCTTTGGTTCTCTCAATTTATTGAAGTATTCAATTCAAATTGTGTCTCATCTATCCACAACATATAGAAAATAAATTTAGTGTGGTAATATTATTTGAAAACGTTTTTATTGTAAAACTGAATTGAAAACATTGAGTTGGGAGAAGGAACCTTTTTATGCAAATTTTGAAACATCCCCAAAAATTACCAATCTGCTGATTACCTACTTATTAATTTACTAACTTTTTCGTTCGTAAAAAGCTTTAAATTTTGTTACAAAATATGAAGTTAAGTATTAATAGTTTCAGTGATAAGATTCATCCGTCACATATTGACAATATCCAAATAAAGATATCGCAATGATGCTATATCGATTTCTTTCTCTGTATATTTGATATTGTTCAAAAAATTAAACACAGGAGCTTGAACTATGTTTTTATCTAGATCAAATAAAACTAGCAATTAATGTAATACATTATCCAGAAGACTAATTTGGCGTTGTATCCGAATCTTTCAAAAAATTAAACTTCCATAATCATAATTTTTCCACCGGTTTAATCCGGTTTACAAATTATTTTTGTCATCACATTGATTGAAGTATATTCTATATATGAACATTCTAAATTAGCCCAAGGGACTAAAAACAATTGTAGCCAGTTAAGTCATCATTTAGAATAAAATAAATGTGGCTTTTGAAACTGGTCAGAATATACTTTATGGAGTTTTAATGTAAATGAGAGTAATGAAACCTCGTTTTGTAGCAAAGTAAAAAAGGATAATAAAAAAGGTATGACAATCCAAATTTTTTTTCTAAATTCTTTTGACATAATTATTTAATTTTAAGTGTCAACCATTTGGATATGATTATAAAGTAAGAGATAGCAAAGACATGTTAGGAAATATTAATACATGTTACATTTTAAATTCCTTGAGTCGGTATATATATAAATAATTTATACTGATGAGTCTATTATTAAAGAAATTTATTAATGAGATTTTTTTATAGCTTTTTGGTTTATATACAGTTATATATGTGTAAAAGGGTAAATTAAATTCTTATAAAACGATTATTATATACAACACGTTCACAAATTCACTCCTTTTAAATTTTTTGTTATTTCACTTTTAAATATAAACAGTTTTCAAACATTTTCATTTTATTTGTACTGTTTTGATATTGAAGTAATTTATTTTAGATAATAAAATAAGGAGTGACAAACAAATATATATAAGATATGGAAATATTAAAACAAAATTTCTTAGAGTAGAAAAATAGTTAGCTCAAAAATAGCAGAAAATACGTAATCAGAACATTGACTGCAAAACTAATGTCATTGAAATTACAGAAAATTTTATGTTGAATTTTTTACAACGCTGGCTCATACTGCTTTTAGTGATTAAATTCTAAAATCAAATACCCACCATAAATATTTACGATCAACGAACAATGAGAATAAATTTTTATTGCGCAATAAAATTTTGAGGATGTTATGTAGGTATCGTTGAAAAAATTTGCGTATTTTCGTCGACAGCTTTATTCTTGCTGTATCGAGCCACCACTTAAGAAATAAACACTGAATTTTTAAAATTTTACTGAGTAGGGGCAAATATAAAATCGAATTCTTAAAATGAGTTGCCAGGTTTTATCATGATCTTACTTAAAAGGTGTTTTTTTTACCTACCAATGCTAGCAAATAATAGTTTAAAAGGTTCTGTTTTAGCTGTAAAAATTTTACAAATTAAATTTTCAGTACATCTCGAGAATCTAAATTATATTTACATAGTTAGATCTAATCTGGAAAGTCTAATTTAACCTTTCGATAAGATCACGATTTCAAGGTTAGTTTAAGCAGTAGGTCAGTAGGTGTGTCGCTGCCATCTTGTGACGCCGCATCTACTGTTCTTTTACATTTTTGCCGCCTTCTGCTCTACATTGGAACTGCACTGAGCGATCAATGAGCTGTAGCATTTATTCAGATCTAGATTATAACTTTCAAAGTGAATGTGCAAAATAAGATTCTTTATTTTTTAATAGTTTTTTTTTTTTTTTGTAAAATACTAAAGCTTGATTGGTTGCATAGCTTTTGAATACGATGGTATGGTTTTAGTTTATGACCAATGTCACGTTAAGCCATCGTTTCTATTCGCACATACCGGTAGAACTTTAGAAACTCTCGTTATTGCTTTATTACTGACCATACTATCGTACAAGTAGGGCACAGTATTATCAAGAATTCCTAACTTTTTGTTGATAATATTTTGCCAAGATTTCATTTTCGTTTTCGGATACATGGTACACATACCAGAAATTTTAAGCTTTGATCGTAACTTGTATCCGAGTGTGATTGTATTTATTAATTAATTGTGATTAAAACACGTAATTAGGCCTACATATTGCTAAAATTTAAGAAGGAAACGTAATTTTATTGTATTTGTGGAAAAAAATAGATATTTTTTACCGATTCTTCACAACTTGGTCTACGTATTAGAACCAACTGCACGATTTATTGATATACGGGCAATCAGTTTTAAACCATATATATAATATACACGATTGTTATTGTTAAGTTGGTTGGCATATTACGATTTAGCTTTTGTCATGAATAAAATCATATAAGAAATAAAATACAAAAATGATGATTCATTTTTAATCATATACATTTTGGTTTCAAACTGTTTTAACAATAACAAATGATCCAAATAACATCTGGCACAACGCTGACGGGAATATAGTTATTCGTCATTTGTTTTAACCGCTCGTTAGTCAGCAAGATACATGTGAGTAATATATATTTGTTATTAGTTATTTTCAAATTGAAAACATTTTCGATTTCTATTATTTATTTCTGATTAAATAAAATATGAATAAGCGTTACAGCATCGTGATTGAAATTTAAATTGTTTATTTAATAATTATAGTCAAATAGAAACAATATTATGTGATATCAATCTGTGTATTCCGTGTACAATCAACAGGCACTCTTTAAACTATATATATGAAGATATGTATTTAAGTTAATTAAAGATGAAGTTCAAAACTTTTGCTTCTCTCTAACTGCTTAATTTGATTGCAAACCTAATAATTTTTAATGAGACCAAAACAGTGTAAACACTATCAAATACAAATAAAATTAATAACTCAGATGATTAATTACAAAAAAGATTATGATAATGGTTTCTTTGTAGCTGACTTTGTACAGTAAGATGATATGAAATACATCATGAAAATTGAAAAACGATGTGAATGTATACAATATTGTACCTATTTATCAAAATTTATAAGGAATTTTCATAAAAATACCAACCATTCAATTCCCCTGTATGATCGTATACTCTACTGGCTGACAATGCCGTTATATCCGAACAGAATTATAGCTCTGGTGACTTCATCAACTACAAGTAACAATAAGAATAAAAAATATTTTTTTTTTCTGATATATTCCTTCTTCCCTTGTATTTTATGATTCTAGGTAATTGGAGAGTCGCTTTGCAGATTTTAGTTTTACTACAGACGGTAAAATTTTAAAATAAACAGAACAGAAACGGTTATTTCATTGTTTGATAGACATTTTCCTGACAGATGGAGAGACATATAGATAAATTTAAATGATCTATATTTCTCTCTATCTATATTTAAACAAAGATCACTTGTGCGTCAGCGTCCAGACCCGACATATCTCTGTATACTCGCGAATTGTAAAGCGTGTTGCATTAGAACTTACGGATCCTTGGGAAACCAACATCCTCAAAGACCATGCCATCAAGATCAATAGCTCACTCAATCAATGAGCTCACTCAATCAATGAGCCACTAACGAAGTCATTAAGAATAGGTTCGTTGAAAATTTGTATGCGGTATAAGTGGGAGCGAGATGTTAACAGCTAAATGTCACTACAATCTATTAAAAGACTCGGGCCTGTCCAGAACGAATATGAATTAATTCTTAGAAGGTACTTCAAAGGCAACCCCAATGAAGGAGAGCGTTTAACACGCTTTAGATAGGCCTTAAACCCACACCTGGTTCGTAAGTCCCAGGCACTGTTAAAGCTCCTCTCCCTGCAACGTGATGGACCCGGAAACCGCACGGTGTACCCATGGAATAATAAGAAGTTTCGTCATTTGATTTAAAAATAACATGTACATATATGGAAACATTGATGTATCAAAGTAGGCCGTATAATAAAGTTTTAACAGTGAAAATGACTATAATACCACTTCATTACAGTATTTATTAATTTATTTTCATACAAAATTTAATAATGCTAATGATAGAACCTTTTAGGTATATGGACTTTTTCTTTTTTTCAGCTACGTGAAACGATTGATATGTGCTACTTTACATTGAGAGTTGTACGATGATAACTCCAGAGCTATATGTAGGATTACTTTTATTTATATCCCTAAAGTACCATCAGAATAAAAACTTCAAATAATTACTGCGAGAGGTAGAAAGTAAAAAAAAAATAATTATGATATATTTAATTATAATAAAATGAATAAAAATATTTTTTAATAAGGATTTTAAATTTTTAACTCAAACTTCATTTTATTTCAAAACAGATAAGCACTTGATTTAAAAGAGGCTTGTATTTAGATCTTTGTCACTTTGAAGTCTGTGAATGTCTTTCGAAAATTAAAGCAAAGGAACGTTGCCTCCCTTTACGTTAAAATTAAACATAAATTATTTATGACGATTCTACAACGTGTAACGGAATATAGGTGTTCCACAATTCTATTTCAAATCATAAAGAGACCCAATTTTTATGACGGATTCATGATAAATAGAGAAACTATATATAGCACTTTTTGACGATACCAATAACGGTAAAAATTTTGTACAGTATATAACCAATCACCTCAAAAATTTTTGCTCACACAATATTAGCAGATGGTTTTTGTCATATTTGTAATATTTATCGAAAAACTTAATATAAACAATAATTTTCATGTCTCGAATCTTTGTGTAGGAAAATAAATAATGATATATTTGAGCATACCAATGGTAAATACAAGTTGTATTTTTTTTTTTATATTTTGCGGGTAATAAACTTTTAAAGTAAGCAATGATATATAATGATTTTCATAAACAAAATTATGTACTATTTTTATAACAAAAATTCAACGCACATGTTTCAATTACCTATAAATAAAAGACTATTCTGGATTCATTAGAATATTGCTCATTTAAAATATGTAAAGCAACATTCGACTATGTCGAAATATATTACAATATTACTTCAAAATAACAGAGATTTATATTGAAAAGATTTGACGGCATGCTCTATTAAAAACAAAAGAATGATTGAAATGCTTTAAAAATGAAAAATGTACAGTAGAATTGAAAAGGTCCTTGATATATGACGTCCGTTGATAAAAAAAAACAGCTTGGTAAATTTAAATTGCATGTATTTCTACTACAACCTTAGGACATTAAATGCCGCTGTGCCTTTATAGTAAATTTATATAAGAGGAAAGAACATCGTTATTTATAATATAATACGATCTTTATACTCTGACAATAAATAATTATGTTGACGTGAAAACTAACACCAACATATTGTGTTTAGGCCAATTAAGTTAGATTTACGAGCGGTATCAGTAGGACTGAGTAAAGATGAAATAAGCTTAGTTTTTATGAGGAACTTTTAGTTGTTAATGGAGTAAATAGACGCTAGAGTTACGTAATGTGGTTATGGCGAAATTTCAAAAAGTAAGAAATAGGAAGTTAAATATATTATATTTTCTATTATAATATTATTAATCTATAGGAACGTCGTTTTATTATTCATAATAAAATATTGACAGACCTTGGTTTATATTCAGTTTTCTATTCCTATATTAATCTAACATTCCCATATAAAGTTTTTCTATAAATTATTTTAAAATAAATAAAATGGATATAAAATATAAATAAACAATATTCCATTGTACGTTATGTATTTGTTTCACAAATTTTGTAAATATGAATAAGGATTGATGTTTACTATTCACAAAATATAACAAGGAAAGTCATAGCTCATATTGGAAGTCATACTAAATGTATGGGAACCGCTTCGAATAATTTACGGCCTATTAATTTAAAATTCCATTAAACCGTTTGAGTGGTAACATTGTTATAAACTGAAAGGAAATTTCTTATTAAAGGAAATGTGTCTTTTATCATACATATAGTGGGTTATGTGGAAAATGAATAGATTTATTTAAATTGGTTTCTTTAGTTTATTAACGTTTTAAGTTGTTAAAGAAATGGTACGTATGTGCAATATTTTTATTATGCTACGTAAATATTATTTTTGTTTAAATATTAGTTTATGATTAAAATTTATATTTATCATGTATATTGCTTCCGAAAGCTTAAAACAAAAAAATGGGAAAAATATTAGTAAATATCCTAAGGCTTACAAATACATATAAATTCGTTTTATAAAATTTCACTAAACCATGTTTGATAAAAAAAGCTATCCAAACTGTCACCTGCGATTTTATTGGATTTGTTTGATATTTCAATAAAAATTTAAGAAATTTAAATGAAACTAATATTTTTCGGATAAACTACGCGTGATCTATTTTTGTAAAAAACTACATAATCCCGACGTTTAGGTTACTTTTCAGCAATCGTGATCACGGGCAGACGAGATGTAAGTGCCTGTCAGTTGGTCTTGTTATTTATCATCTACCGCCAGCGATTACTTAATTTTCTGGCGTACCGCTCTAGATGCCGGCAGAATGCGCTTACGGTGTCTCGAGGTCTTGCGGTGTGGTTACGGACATGGGATTTTTTATTTTTAAGAAGGGGATCTCAGGTGTTTGATAGATTCCAGCCATCTTCTCTATTGAAATTGGGATTCTGCCGCCGCATCTATTTCAAAGAACTTCAAGTAAATCTATGGATGGTTGAGAGATGTTATGTTCTAGGCATTAGCAGCAGGCTCAAGAAAGAACCAATTGAACTAAAGGCGAGGTTGTAGTTATCTGGGTCATAATTTCATCTCGGTTGTTCCATTGTAATTGTGGTATTTATATTGGAGTTTTTAACATTTCTTCTGACGCACTGAACGCCAAACGGATATAAACAACAGAAATAAGTAATAACTCCCTCAGTTGAATCTTATACTAAAAGCTTGACAAATTTTTTATGCCAGGTGATTTCAATTTATCAAATGTTCAATAGACAAATTCGACACCTGTATAAAATAGCTAGGGAACTGGTCTCCAAAATAATACATCAAAAATTCTCAGTTCCTGTAATCTGAATAAATTAATTCAACAAATGATAAATGATACTATAAAACAAGAGATTTAATCTTTAGTAGCATATCCATTGTTGTTAAGCATTTCAGTGCATCACTTGGGAGCGAGGACAAATATGTCCCTGGCCTAGAAATACAAAACAGAACGTTTAAAAATCTCAATGTTAAAAGTAGGACAAAACATACTCACAACCACGCTGAAATGTAGTTAATAAGGCATTTTCACATAACGACTGGCCTATTATTTTAAACCTACATACGTTTAAAAGAGAAACTGGTCCTTAATTTTTATAATGAAATTAATAACAAAATAAAACCTTAATATCCCAGATAAAATACTTTAATACATTTGGATATCCGATTTGGTATATTAGACCTTTTATTAAGATAATTAAAAACAAAATTTGAACTCAGAAATTGGAAAAGTATAAAATTCTAGAGACTATAACGAGATTTCTCTATTTCGACACCAACAGAAAATTATTCAATCAAAATCCAAGTGTTAATATTACCGAATAAAGAATTCAAGAAGTAATTAATAAAAATCCCAAACATTTTTGACGGTATTAAAAGTATCTACTTAATAAAAGGTAAGGATATCCTAAAACTATGGTTGTATCATAATATAATAGACAGTATAGCAATGTTCAAGATGTTTGTTTAAGATTAAGTAAATTTTTCGAAAGCAGCTTTTGTAACTCTCCACCAGAATACGATAGTTTCAAATTTTCTGAGCCTGAATCTGAAGAATATATGACTAATATTTTGATAAGTATGGATTCTAATTTTCAATTATAATGAAAATGGATCCCTCAAAATGTCGTGGAAATGATAAAAATCTTTTTGTAATCTTTATACGCTGTACTGAAAGTTTCGTTGAACCTTATCGATTATTTTTATTATATCTCTTAACGACCTTTGCCTCTTTTTCGTCCAAGTGGAAGGAAGCATTAATATAAAAATATAGACCAATATTTATTCTTAACACTATAAGTAAAATCTTTGAGAAAGAAGTACTTAATCGAATTAATTTGCAAAGATTTCATTCTGATAAGCATTTGAGTGCCTCAGGAATACTAAATTCACTAAGTACTAAGTTGTATAATATATATATGTATATGATATATATACGTGAACACAGCATTCTCTTCATTTCTCATGTTTGCGGATGATATAAAAGAAATTCTAACTGCTCTAATTCTATTTTTTTTAATTCTAAGTCTTAGTGTAACATGACCTTAATAATTTTTCAAAATATTGATATATAAAAGAATATATATATATTCTTAAATGCGCCCATATAACTTTTTTACGCAAAATAAATAATACAAACAAAATAAATAACTAAAAAATTTCTAAAGTTATTTCTTTACGTTATCTCGTATCTCCGTTTGGTTCGAAATTGTTAATAACTGATACAAATCACAACGGATAAAGCTTATTGACAACTGGATTGCATGAAACGTGAATATCAATTTATCTCTAGTTTGGAAAATATCAAAATTATACACTTTCCATATATTTGCAGCTTATTAGAGTACGCATGCACAGTTTCGTCAGCACATTACAATGTTTACAAAGAAGGGTAGGAAACATTCAGAGGTTTTTTTTATAATTTCTTAGTTAAAAGGATAATAAATTATTAAATAACTATACTGAGGTTTGCGTTAGTACCACATCGATACCTTACAGAAACGTGGTAAGTAATATGAGGATCCACTTCACTTTTATCATAAAAAATAGACTGCAACATATTAATATATCCGTTACGATTACAAATACTTAACCGGCGTTCTCAACAGTTGGTATTATTTGATAGACTGTTGATCAACCCACAATATAGAAGCAACTGTAAGGTTCATCGTCTGACCACTAATTGCAAAGACTTATTTTCTCACCTATAGTGATTAAAACTTTCAGCAGCACACACACAAACACAAATAATCACCCAATGAAACGTCTTGCTGGTTAATATAGTGATTAATTAGGATAATGATATGTTTACATTATAATTATATATAATATAATTGACTGTTATCGTGTCTTGGTATTAGTAAGATTGACTAAGATTTGATGATGTTATTTAAGTTAATACTTTTGTATTACCGAAATTAAATAATAAGTAATAAGTAAATAAGTAATATTTTCTTAAGGCAAGTAACTAATCAGGAGTGTATCTGTGATGCATATTCAATTGTCAGCCGTTGTTATTTTATTTATAGAGATATTAAACAAACAGATTATTATCAATAAAAAAATATATTAATTTATTTTGATAATAAATAAATTAAAAGAGATCAATAACTTTAGCCTAATATATATATATATTATATTATATTAAATTGTTTAAGTACTTACAATGACCAAGCTATAAGCTCAACATTCATTAACATTGGACGGAACACACAATATTTCGTACTAAAACAAAGGGACACAACAATGTGACATCGATTGCTTTGCAGAATGAGGAATTACCGACTCATCCATTAGTGACAAATGTTTGCTGCAATTAGAGAGATCTGTCGGGACTTGTGATTTATCTGCCAATATTGATACGCTATAATAACGCTAACCTTTAAGTTTAAGTGTGGAGAGGAATATACCTCGATAAATAGGAACACGCTTGACTATGTTACTTTATTGTACTAACTTCAGATCCAGCACACTTATAATACATATTTATATATCTTTACTTTATATTTATAAACAACACTACATTTAACACAATAAATATGATCCAAAGTTACATTTGCATGTACTTATAACATTTGTTGTATTCAAACAAGATTATTTGAAGAGGAATAAGAGGCAAAAGTATTGAAAATATAATTTTCCCAAGAAGGATTGGCTTTTAAGAAAACACTTGACGTGGTTTAGACACGCCTTGTGCATTAGGGCTTCAGACAGATCGCAGCTATTGTGGCAACACAAAACCATTCCGCTTCACTTAATTGCGTTCCGGACGTGGTAAGAATAATGATGTTTTTCTATAAGTTTTGTTTTCTCACTTATTTTTATCTCTTTGATTTTGTAAAAAATTAACTTATAACATTTTTACAGTCTATATATCCATGGTATTTCATTTATTCTATCTTATTTTTATTACAAATTGTTACTAACATAAAAACAAAAATTTATAATATTTTTACTGTACAAAATTCAATTTCATCAGTTTTCAGAGAATTTGTAACATCTATGGATGTATATATGTACTTTATAAACAAACAATCTGTGTAGAGGCTGGTATTTTGAAATGAAATCCATTTTAATATTAAAAGTTAAATTATTTTTATATTAAATTTGTTTAAAAATATAAATAAAGATTGTGTGTTATATTTAATATTGTGGTTGATTAAAAATAGAAAACGCCTAAGACACAAATCATTGCTTTGGTGAAAGTAAATAAAGTGAATACTGGCATGTAAGGAAATGTTAAAAAAATAGAGGTCTTGAATTTATAAAAGATCAAAAGAAACTTTTTTAATGATTAAGTAATGAATATTCAGGACAATCGCTCTTACACAGCGTTTTAAATCATCTAAATAACGCTCAGTAGCTCAAACTCCCATTTTATCCATTTTGGATTTCCATATTGCTCTTATACATTGTATCTTTCTATGACTTAGAGAACATTACTAATTGCCTCTTAAAACTATTTATATTTTCATTGTATATATTCAAATATAATGAAGTCAAAATTATAGAATGAGGAAAAGCTTATTTTTTTTTTAATAAATATTAAAATTACATTTTAGTATGTAAGGATTAAGAGCACGATAGAACTAATCATGTGAGTAGCTTCTCGTCATACCACTATATTTTTGAATCAGATTCGTTTACTGTGGACAACATTATTCTATTAAACGTTTCTTTTTCTCTATTATTACTTTTATGGATAACCTAAATATTTTTAATCCATTTGCTGTGATATATAATTATGATAATATCGACAGTTCTCAAACCATCCACTTTAATATTAGCTAGCAATAACACCAGAAATATGTTCTTATGCATTGATTATGCTCTATTTAATATATTAATATTTCAAACCAAATATAAATGTCATTGAAAATATATTTTTTGTAAGATCGAAGACGACTTAGAAACCTCTGTGTTTTATAATTCATCTGAGTGCTAACCGATCGCTATCATAGCGAAGATACAGATAATACCATTTTTGGGGCTTTTTTATTGATGCATAATAATGCTTCGTAATACGAACGGGTAATAGAATCCGTGGTTATGTCTTAATATTTTTTGCAGGAATTAAATGCTACTTACAATTTTCTTAATATGATGAGAAGTTCAACTTAGGTAGAAAGTGTAAAAGATATTTTTCAGTAGTTGTATAAATTCGCGAAATCGCTAACCAGATAAACTACGAAATTTATTTAAATATATATATATATATATATATATATATATATATATTATATATTTTAAGTTGCACTACTAAAGTCTATAATTTGAGGCTATGTCAGTTCCCCGATCTTAAGATAGCTATACTGTCATACTTTTTATGTGATTTTAGGAATATTTTGGTTTCCGCAGTCAGGTGATAGTTTAATGGAGCCAACAACTTCATTCATTATATGAATTTTTAGCCATACCGCGGTGTTACCTAGGGATATAATTTTTTTTTTTTTGTTAAATATTTTCGATATGTATAACATAAAAAATATGATAAAGCTCTATTTTTATGCAAGCGTCTATGATATCACAGTGAGATATTTAATTATTAAGATATTGGTATAAACATGAAATTGATAACAATGACAGGTTTATGTCAACGAAGAATGTCAATTTTTTTTTCACTAGACTAAAAAATGCACTTCTGAAATAGTATATATTAAATATATACACCAAGTCGTATGCTGTGGAATAAACTTCAGCTTTTCTATTGTTTCTTACACATACTTTTGTCTAGTTGTAAGGGACAGTTAAAATGAACTATTATATAAATATTACAGATATTAATAAATACAAGTAGAAGATTATTGACGCAACATAAAGTCTGTTAAAATAGCAAGTAAAGGAGCTGGTGGAACAGATAGTTGTCTTTATAGTAAGTTCATTCTTTTCGTGAGAATCGCTTGAAAACAGGAAACAGGCAATGAAAACAAAAGTCACATTACTTGTGATTCATATTGTTATAAAATTTTATATTTTAATTTTTTTCGTAAAACAGTTTCAAACCCGATTTAAGTGTAACTATTTTTACAACGACAAATACTTACATGTTATATAAAACCATAATTTGAGCAGTTAAATACATATAAAAATATGAAACAAGTGGCATGTTTAATACCAGAATTTGTAACATGAAAGTAATTAATGTTATCTTGGCAATATATAAAATATTTAAGTAGGTATTCGTGCTAAACAGTAGTAGTAGTAGTAGTAATTGGCTTTTTAGATGACTTAAAGATAACTATCAGCCTAAAAACAAATTATAACTTAACCATTTTATAGCATTTTTTTTTTGTAATTCCTTGTCGTGTTTTTATGAGTGTGAGTAAATTATATTTAATACGGCAGAAGTCTTAATTGAACCCTGTGTTTTAAGCACACTTGTAATATAGGTATCAAATGAGATAAATCATACAATTTCTTAACAGAAATATCTTAATTTTATAATTATTTTTAAAACTAGTGGAGTGAATGGCTATTGCTAAATATATACTTTATAATAATTCCTTTATTGGTTGTAACATAAAAGTTATGAACATGTGTTGTCGGACACATCTTTTGTCCTCATACTTTATGGGGATGTATCTTAATTAGTCATTTTTTTCTAAACTGCTAACAAATTTACCAAAATTTTTGTTTTCATTGTTTTTTTTTTAATATTGTTTTATTTGTATATTAAGTAAATTAATTCAAATCTGTAAACTCTAAGAGGGTACATTTGAGGTTAAATGAGCAACCTCGTTTGCAGACATCTGATAACATTAGTCCGTGGTGACTGAGGCCAACAAACTACGAATTCCCTTGAACAAATTTTATTTACCCTAAATAAGGATGATCGGCTCTTGATGCATCTTTAACTTTAAAGTAAATTTATTTTGCTGCTGGTAAAATGAAGAGATTGAAATAGCTATTACATAAAATCTGAGCGTCCGGACTTGAAATTAAACAGCTTGCGCTAAGTTGTTAATAGCCTGGAATTTTGCCAACTACCAATTTAAAGAAATTGCTGACAAACCCCAAAAAAACTTTACAATTCATTTAATTAAATACATATAAAGATATCGCCAAAAATATTCCATATTAACACAAACAAAGTAATACTTTTTATTATCGGTAGTTTCTATTAATGTTTTTTGTATATAACGGTTTTGTTTGTGCCTTAAAATTTTGTCTTATATTATTATATGTAGTATATAAGTTTTAATATGCAGTTTTTTGTGTAAGTATTTTTATTTTATTATCTTTTCTCTTTAAGTGGCTTCTTAAGCCCTAAGGTTGTGCAGAAATCGCGACTGGTTGACAAATTCTTCGTTTTTATTTATTTTTATGGAATATTTGTTTTTTTTGCGGGATTTTAATGTACGATAAATTTGTTTAGTGAAAGTGCTAATGCAAGTCTTTTCCTGAGAATTATATTTAGGTGGCGATATAAACATTATATCTCAAAATAACTTAATTTTTCATGGTTTAACAGTTGGGGTGAACGCGTAATATTTAAATATTCGAGAAATAAAAATTGTGTTTGACAATCTAAATTTTTTTTCCGTTAACGAAAAGGCAACAAGAACAGTAGTTAAAACATATGTAATATGAAAAAACACATATTAATATTTAATATACATAATTATACATAAATACAAAATAAAAAATACCCCTTTTCTAATTTACATCTCATCTCATACATCTCAATTAATTTTTAGATTTTATTTAGTATTTTATTTGAAATAATTAATAAAAAAAAATTAAATACAAAATAGCTGCTAGATTTTTTAATGCCTTTCTCGTATACTTTATTCTTAAATATTTTTTTTGTTTATGGACCTGCTTACCAAGTTTTATAACGGATGAAAGGCTGTCTACATCTAATGGTATAGTTATAAAAATGAATTCTTTGAATTAGTATTGTAATAAGCACAAGCAAGTAATAAGGTATATTATTTGGAAAAACTTTTGAAATTACATATTTTGCGTTTTTTCTAAGCAAATATTTATATAACACCTTCTTTCTATTTTGTATGCAAACAGTTTTACAATATTATTTTTCATATCGGGAATAGTTAATAAAATATAAATATTTTCTTTACACTTTAAAAAAAGGAAGTAATTTTAATGTATTTAGTAAGTATTCTTTGCCCCGGAAAAAATTATATTATCATATTTATTTGTGAATATATTTTTTATTTTGGCTATCTAAAGCTTTTTTATTTCAAATATATCGCTTATCGCAAGGCTATTACGTCCTCCCCATCTCACCACTTTCATAAAACAGAAGTAAAAAAAAGTTAAGTTTTTCAACCACTTTTTAGTTTTGTTTCAAATCAGTCATTTGTTATAGAAATCATGTATCATTAAAATTTTATCAATATTTAGTTTAATCAATAATAGCTAGAGGTATGAGTTTTATATATTTAACACCTTTTATCCATAAAATTTTCGACTTCATTTTATTTTATTCATAATTATCTGCTCTAATACAACCTCATAGGTAACAGTAAAGTTGTACTGAAGGTAAGGTGAAACATTCACGTCTGAAATTCGATTACAGACTACGTAAGTGAATCGTCTGGAACTTGGACATTAATTAAGAACAAAAGCTTTCATTTAAGCTTGGTATTTCTTTATATTATTATATTTTAAAAATATAATAATATAATAAATCACAGAAAAATTATTTGAAGAGTCTTTCTTAACATGTATGTCTCAATATACGGGTTTAGAAGTAGTAGGTTTTTTGTTTGTAAGGTTTGTACTAAAATTCAAATAAAAAATATATGCTGTAAAATTCATCGACACCTTTTCAACCTGCAATCAACGTGTTCTATTTGCTTGGTACTCTAAATTTTCTACTTAATTTTAATAAAAGCATTAGCTTAACATTGATTTTATGTTAAAAATAGAATTGTACTAATTTAGAATTGTATTTAAGGTGCTTATAGACAATTAGCATGGAAATGATAAAGATGCCTATAGACTTTGAGATATTTGAAAATAATAGTCTCGGTTTTAAAGCTGGGTACGTGCTTCAAATATTTCTGAGTTATGTGTAATACAGACCGTCCCAGTCTTTGCTTAGTGTCAAGTACATAAACTGCTACCAGCTAGTAATCAGGGCCAGTATTACTTGGCCGAAGAATCAACAATTGAAAATAAAAATGATCATATTAGTCTACGTGTCTTAATTTTAAATTTGTACTTAAGAATAAAGAATTAAAATATCAAAATTACCTAATATCTTCCACAGGTAAGATTAGGTTTGATAAGTAAATTCTCTTATGACTAGTTTATTAAGCGAATATTGTTTTTGTAACATCACGAATTTTTTGATCATTCGGCATTATATGTAAATTATTATTTTGTGGTCTGATTTGAATTCAAAAACAATAATTTTCCTTTCTTATTTTGAATCTATCATAATTCTGAAATTCCTTGGTGGGAATTTTCGCCTTCAGTTTTTAGTTACAATACATGGATATGGATAATGAATAAACTTTTTCAGAACAGCATATGGAAGTATAGTATGTGAAAGAGAAATTGTAACGAACACTTATTTGATTAGAGTTGTACACCTAAATGGTCAAAACAAGATCTCTAAGGGATTTTTTAGTTACCGTTCTTTGAGAAGTGTTATCTCCACAACCGATTTCTGGCCACCGATTATTCGATAGCAACGGCGGCCTTTTTTATGCACTACAGATCCTTTCGATAAAGATATAATTTAAATCATACGTTAATATCTATTACAAAAACAACTAAAACACATGACAAACTATGTATACATATCTATATTTATAATAATCTTACTTCCAAAAATCCAGTGCTAGATGAATCAATAATAATTTATTTTCATTATTTTCCTTAGGATGTACTGTCAAGTCTAATGGAAGATACGTATCTAGGCAGAAAGCAATTATTTTTTTTTTAACATTTAGGAATTTTTTTTAACCCAAAAAAAATTAATAAACTCATTATGCAGAAATTACACGCATATACTAATATATATATTAGTATAAACAATAATTTTGAGACCAAATAGTCACAATATTATAATTTTAACAAAAACTCTTCTGTGTTATAAAAACAAAAGTATTACAAAAAGTACTTTGTTGTTTGTATCCTCATCCGAGAAGCTTAACGCTGCATGAAAAAAGATAATACGTCAAAATACACTTGCCTAGTAAGAAATCATGCGCTAAAGAAAGTATTCTAACACTTCAATTTTAGGGTTGACTTTTGCAAGATAACCATGTTAATTTAATACAAGCAAAATGGTTCTCTTATTAGTTTAACTTTGTCGTTATTTGTAGATAAGGAAAAATCATCTAAAGATATAAATGTAGAGTGAAATTATTTAAAACATGTTTTATATCTGAGAATTATGTATTAAGTTGTTGAAGGTAATGGTAATATTACCTAGAATTGCTTACTTTTCCAAGTGATTATTGCTCAAAATATATTTTTAATATAATAACATATATATATATATATATATATATACATGTCGGCGTTAATGATAAATATGTAATAATTAAAATAATACTAATTATTACTCAATTGATTTGTTGGTTTCGTTAAATAACTTTTGATTGTAAATAATAATTTGAGTTTTATTTAGAAGTAAAACGACTCAGACTTCATCCACCAATCAGTGAATCAGGTGTGTTGTGAAGGGAGGGGACGGCTCCTATATAAGTAGGGCTAATCGTCAATGAGCCAGTGGTGGTTCGGCAGCCGTCCTGTTCACAACTCATAATTGTGGTCAAGGGATCCGCCTGAATCATCTACTTATTTTAATAAGTACTATAAAATGGAGGATAATTCTCTCAACCGTGAGACTTCAGAGCCACATAGCTCGCCCATACTCCAATCGCGAGCCGACATCAGAAGTGGGATGGATCCAGCAGGTCCATCCTCTCACGCAAAAGGAGGAAATGTGCCAAAGAACTCGGATACCCTTCGGGCACTGATCAGCTTTCTGGAAACATTATCAAAACAACAACAGGCCAGTATGCAAACAAATGACGATTTCCTTTCAGTTTTACTTTTCAATTTGATTTCAAGAAAGGCCAAGGTTAAGTGACATCTATATCGCATCGTTTAAACCAGACGGGAACGTGCCTATAAGGGACTGGTGCTCCATGTTGCAAAAAATCACTGGAATATAAGTGACTCTGAAATTTGTACCAAAATAGCTGGATTGTTAGAAGGCTGAGCTAAAACCATTGGGGATACATGGCCTATCAAGTCATCAGTGTCGAAGGACACGCGAAAAGCTTTAATACAAACATTTGAACCTGAAGCGAGATACTCTAATGACATATTAAAACTTAGAATTTCAGGTTGGACACAGCGCATCCAGCATCCAGTTAAACCCATAACAAAGGCGTGGCAGATCTGGAAACGTGTAATAAACAGCGATAAGGAGAAGGATGCTGTTGAAGCGGTAATTGGCTGTGTAGATAATGAATACTTGCGGCTTCGTCTTTTGTCAAGTGTGAAAAAGCTGGGCATATTCAGACAAACTGTAACAAAATAACCGATATTGTGAGTGACTCTCAACCATTGTTGAGTTCAAGTTCTAGTTTCGACAGATCGGAAGGATCCAAAACCACGTGCAGTTACCGTGGCAAAATTGGGTATGTAGAATCTACATGTTTCGGAAAAGGTTAGTGAAGTTTCAAACAAGGTCGACTTATTGAGGGAACATAGCGGAATGTTGACTCCAATGAATATAAGCGTGGGCAACTTTAACTGCGTGACATTCTACGACAGCGGTGCTTCCCGGTTTTTGGTAAGACGGTCGCTGGGCTCTTCCTTTCCATGAAAACGAGAGTAATGTCTATTGATATTCAAGGGGTGGGCAGGGGGAGCGTTCCAATATTGTCGTGTCAACGGGTCAAGACTTTGTGCAATTGTTTAAGATCATGAAACTCTTTGTGACGTTTTGTTGGTGCAGATTTGGTTGGAGGAACAGGACTGACTGTGCTCATTACGGAGGAGGGTGCTGCTGTGGTAAGAAATTCTACTATTGATACAGTGTTAACTTTTGAAATACCCTTTCCAGATATTGACACCGATTTGGCCAACGAGGCGGAGATTAGGAAGTTGTAGGGTCTTTTGGCCAAATACTGTGCTACATTTGCTACCGGAATACCAAAAGCCAAAGTGGGGTCAGGAGGTTTACACATACAACTCAGGGACCCACTTGGAGTGGTATCAAGACGACCTTATAGGATGGCACCAATGGAGCGAAGGAGGGTTGAAACTATGAGCGAAGGAGGGTTGAAACTATTATTGAAGATTTAATTGCCAGTGGTGTGATCCGAGAAAGTGCTTTTAATTTCGAAAGTCCTGTGGTTCTCGTCAGGAAAGGGAGTGGCGAGGATAGGATGTGCACGGGTAACCGTGAACTTAATGAAAACACTATTTCTATCAAGCTTTCATTGCCCTGGATAGACTCTACGAATATACGGGAATGCCTTTTGGATTAACTGGCGCTTCGCCACTGTTCCAACGGGCCGTCATGACTGCTCTGCGGTTGTTACTGGATAATATTTTGGTCTATATGGATGATGTCTTGATAAAATGTCAGAGGGTTTGCAAGCTCTCGACGGGGTTTTGGCTGTTTTGTTGGAAGGTGTTCCTTCTTTAGAGCAGCAATTAATTGTCTCGGTGACCTGATATCAAATGGTGTTGTGCGCACGGGTCCGAGAGGGGTCGAAGCGCTCTAGAGGTCTCCTGTGCCAGCCCGTGTTAGGTAAGTACGTCAATTTTGTGGATTAACAGGTTACTTTATACGTTTTATACCATCGTTTTCCGAAAGTGTATTACCACTTTATAATTTGACCAAGAAGGATGATAAATTCGAAATGACAGCTGAATGTGGAAATACCAGACTTGATGTAGTTTGGCGTCTAACCTCGGCACCAATACTAACCATTTTTAAGGAAGATTGACTAAACGAACTATATGCAGATGCAAGCAGTACAGGTCTTGGCGCTATCCTTATCCAAATAAACGAGGGTAAGCAATATCAAATAGCATGTACGAGTATGAGAATAACGATTCCAGAAAGTCACTACCATGCTTATGAATTAGAAGCTCTTGCAATAGTACACTCCGTAAAAACACTTCAGACAGTACCTTTATGGAAGATATTCTAGTATAGTTACTGACTGTAATGTCATAAAATCTTCATCTCAATGAACTTTTACCAAGAATTCACAGGTGGTGGTTTTTTTTAAAACATTACAATTTCAAAATTGAATATCGACAAGATTTTTCAGCAGAAATCGTATTATGTGTATTAACTTAATTCAAAACATAGATCCACGACTTAAGGACGAACAGCGACGTGATGCTGATCTTGTGTGTTAATTAAAAAATTATATATGGCGACATGATGACCGCGTACCGTCTTCATGACCTTGTTTTGGAGCGTAAATACCAGAATTGGAGCGTAAATACCAGAATGAAGAACCAGGATCCAAAAAATGGAAGCAAGTAGTTCCCAAATAATATCAGTGGAGCATTATTAATTGCTATCATACTGCTCTGGAATACTTCGGGTAGGAGAAAACACTTGCCAAAAATTCGTGAAATTTATTGGTTTCTTGAAATGTCCACAACTGTAAGGCGATTTATTGATAATTGTGCCATTTGCAAAACGAGCAAAAGATGATCAGGAGCCAAACAGATACAAATGTATCCTATTGAGAAGAAATCTATCCCATTTGATATGATTCACATAGATGCGACGGGGCGCCTTACTAAGAAACATGATAAAAATGAATATGTAATCGTAATAATCGATGCTTATACAAAATATGTAACCTTGACTTACGCAACTAATAAGACAGCAACCATGGCGCTTCGTGCACTGGAATACGTGCTTTCGTTATTTAGGACACCTAGGCAAATAATTAGTGATCAAGATACAGCTTTCAAAGTCGAATTTGAATTTTGTAAATTTCATGGTATTTATCAACATTACATAGCTCCTGGCGTAAGTCGCACTAATGGACAAATTGAACGTGTAATGGGAGTAATCAAAAATGGGTTAACGATTATACGGAACTACGGAACTAAGGATTGAAACTACGGAACTAAGGATTGGAAGAAAGGTTTGAATTCTCTCGAACTAGCAATTACTAGCAATTAATTGCACTAAGCACAAAACTACGAATGTATGTCCTATAAAAGAGTGTATGTCCTATAAAAGCTTTAACTGGATGACAGTGCGCAGTACCTGTAGAACTACTTACGTTAATAAACGAAGATGAAAGGATAGCAAATTGAAGTCAACTCGATGATTACATTAAGAAGAAAATTAACGTTAGGAGAACTCAAGATAAATTAAGGTTGGACAAAGGAAAGGCTAAAGTAAAGGAAAGGTTAAAGTTATAAGATTGGAAAAGGGTGAAATTGGATTAGATTTTAAATACCCTGATGCATAGGAAATCAAAAAAAAAAAATATATTGCCTAACGATCGATATCAAATTGAGATAGTTGGAATAGAAAAAAAAGGGGTTTCTCACGAACAACTGCGGTTAGCTCCAATACCGGATGAAAATGCGATAATTACAGGGTTCCGTGTCGGCGTTGGAAGGTTTGTCAGTTGTTGGATCAAGCTTAAATCGAGTAGAAGTTGCGTAGAAGTTGGTGATCAAAGTTTCACACAAAATACTAATTCTATCAATTCATCAAAAGATTAAAAGTTTGCAGTTGTACGCTTTTAAATTTTGTTGAGGACAGGGTCCTCCAAAATCATGAGTTGTATAGATTTTGTTGAGGACAGGGGCCTCCAAAATAATGGGTTGTATAGATTTTGTTGAGGACAGGGGCCTCCAAAATCATGGGTTGTATAGATTTTGTTGAGGACAGGGGCCTCCAAAATAATGTTTTGTATAGATTTTGTTGAGGACAGGGGCCTCCAAAATCATGGGTTGTATAAATTTAAATCATGGGTTGTATAAATTTTGTTGAGGACAGGGGCCTCCAAAATCATGGGTTGTATAAATTTCGTTGAGGACAGGGGCCTCCAAAATCATGGGTTGTATAAATTTCGTTGAGGACAGGGGCCTCCAAAATTATGGGTTAAATAGATTTTTTTTGAGGACAGGGACCTCCAACAATATGACTTAAATAAATTTTACTGAGGAAAGCCGGTTTCAAGATTTTAGAAGCAAAGTTGAGCAGAGGAACCTCCAAATTTTGTTGAATAGATTTTTTAATAGGTCGAGGGCGACCTTTGTGCAGAATGGCCGTGTCGGCGTTAATGATAAATATGTAATAATTAAAATAATACTAATTATTACTCAATTGATTTGTTGGTTTCGTTAAATAACTTTTGATTGTAAATAATAATTTGAGTTTTATTTAGAAGTAAAACGACTCAGACTTCATCCACCAATCAGTGAATCAGGTGTGTTGTGAAGGGAGGGGACGGCTCCTATATAAGTAGGGCTAATCGTCGATGAGCCAGTGGTGGTTCGGCAGCCGTCCTGTTCACAACTCATAATTGTGGTCAAGGGATCCGCCTGAATTATCTACTTATTTTAATAAGTACTATAAAATGGAGGATAATTCTCTCAACCGTGAGACTTCAGAGCCACATAGCTCGCCCATACTCCAATCGCGAGCCGACATATATATATATATATATATATATATATATATATATATATATATACAAATCGTATATCAAAGTTCGAATGTGAATATGAATGTGTCGTTACACAGATACACAACATAATTGCTTTGATCTTATATAATAAATAACTTTTAAAAATGAAATAAAACAAAAAATGTGTTTCTAAGAAAATTCGCAGTTTTTCTAGAACTTCCGAAAAATGGTCAACCGAATTCTTTATAACTACATTGCAAAGATTATTTTAATGTGAGTTGGTACTTGTTGAGGTTCATTAGCACGTTTATAATAAACTTATTGAACAATTATGCTTCATCAATTTAAATAAGCATTTGTACCATTTGAAATTTAATTTGAATCAAATTTAAAGGAATTAAAAATTTATTTAGGTGTTCCATTGCAAAAAGGGCACTTTCTTGGAAAATTCTTGTTACTGATCGTAATTATCAATTGTAATGTATATCTTTGATAAGGATCTGAAGAATAGTCTATAGATGGCATATCGATCAAGTAATGTGAGTTCAAATAAATAGAATTCTCAATATAATGTCTGTCTGTGTGCGTTACTGAGACTCTTAAAAACTCAATTGACATAGCAACTGAAATAAAATATCTACTCATAAGTAGCAGCTGTACTAAGTAGGTTCGTGCTAACGAAATTTACTTTTGTTATTTATAGAAATTTCATCAAGAAGTAATAATTATTAAATATGCTACTTACAGTTTTTAAGACCATTTCGTAATGAATCAATATAAATCGTTCCCATTTAGAGAAGACAATTCGCACTGTACCAAGTCATTTTGGTTAGTTATGCTTTAATTTGGCATCATTTAGTTTAATATTGTGAATTATTAAAAAAAAAATATATATACATAATATTAATATTTATGATAAAAATCTGTTTTAATATGTGAATTTGATAAAATATCATAAACTTAAAATGCTAGAAAGATGTGTTCCCTTGGTAGAAAATAAACTTAACAAATAATATTCCTGTGGTTATCATAAAGTTCAAAGGGAATTTAATTTCACATACTCTGCCGGTCGTACAGTAGAGGACCTAGTGCGTCTGACATGTGTCAGGTGTATATTTTACATTATTATTTACCTTTTACATTATAATTATCATTAATATATATTTTTTACCGGATTTAATTAACATTCTAATAGTGAACCGAACATAAATTAGATTTTCAATATTATGAACGGAATAAGTTTTCGGATACAAATGAAATTGGCTCCAAACAAACTAATCTTGTATTTTACTTGACTTTGCCAACAAACAGATGTAGACAGATTTATTATTATTTTTTTCTTTTTGATATTTACAACATGTTAAACTGATAATTTTATGGTAAATTATACTTAGGTGTGTTTCACAATCACCATAATTTGTTGCCACTTTCACTTTACAAGTAAATTTTCATTGCTTAAAATTAGCAATAATTATATATTTTCTCCAGCTATTATGATATTTGTTGTGTAATTCTTTTAAACAATTTTCTTTAGAAACAATATTACAAATCATGTTTAAAACATTTTTTTTAAATTTCTAATGAAATGAAATATCTTAAAATTTTCCCGATTTTTTGCATGGCACGATTATATTGCTCGGGGATTTACCAAGGTATTAGAATGAGTGGAAAAGATATGTTAGAAAAGCTTACTAAAATAAAATCCACATTATAACTGTATTTAAAGTAGTTGTATTACCTAAAAATGAATATTAATTATGTGTTTAAGGAAAGGTTGTAGTCAAGACCTGTTCAATCCATATTATGTCACTATATTCACGGTTTTTCTTTTTACTCATATAAAATATATTTAAAAGACTTTGTATTTTTGCCTACTGCCTCGATTTATATTATTAATACATAAGTAATAGGATATTATTTAATTGCTCACTCCTTATTTCCTGTTAGATTTTAAACTAAGTCTTATGAATAAAGCGTTATATACCCAATAAAATATTATTATAGTTATCTATTTAATTTAAAAGAATAATATATAATGTAATAATAACAATAAAATGAGACAAGAAACAAGTAAAGTAAACAAGTAAATCTGACAGTAAAAATACTTTTATATATAAAATGTAATTTTCTCTTGTAACAAAAAAGTAAACATGATTGCTCTTGCAATTTGAAACGATTCTTTTAAAATATCAGCCATTTTTCGAAAAATACTACTTCCTTATAGCGGAATCAAGTTAACTCAATGCTGACGTTAACGACTTTTATAAATATGTGAAACATAAAGTTTTCAATTAAATGAAATGTACTTAAGTTATGGTTAATGGGGTTGAAAATAAAACGAACCGGTTAATTATTTAATAAATATCAACTACGAAAGCAAAACAATATGCAGTAGAAAATATAATTATAAATGTTAGTTATGATAATAATACATTATAGTTACAAAAAATAATACAAATTATTATGTCATTAAGAAATTTTTTATCATTTAAAAAAAAAAATAGGAAACATACTACTTTGATGCTTTATAATAATTAAGAGAGCTCTCGAGAAAAACGTAAGAAGTCAAATATATTCAATAGTTTCAAATAATGAATGTGATAGGTAAAAAAGACCGTTACGTATATGCAAATTTTGGACTGCGTTTGAAAAAACCGTGATCTTGACAATAAGCTCAATAGTTTTTCTTAGATAGAACAATAACCATTGTATAGTCAACATAACATCAAACAGAGCTTACTTAATACATTATATTCTTAAAAGTCTTTAAGTCAGAAAGAACCACAACGACTGCGCTCTGTTTCACTTTCACTTTTGTCCTTTTCAGTTGTTACTGCAAGAGAAGTTTTTCTTTTAAGGAGTTCATGTAAAAATTTACATACACAATTACTTTGTGCACATTACTAGAATTAGTAATTAATACAGATAAAATCAATCATCAGCTTACTAATTATGTGTGCGATGTCGGTGACTTCGATTCTATGGTATATTATGATTCTATTTAGAACTCGGTATCTCGCTGGATGACCTCAAATTTACAGACCGCAATTACTGTAGGTGTCCGTGTTTCAGATTTATAGACTATGACTGGTAGGTAAAACTGATTAAAAATCGGTCTCTATGTAGCTTCACAAACTCCACTCACTTTAAAATTATTATTCTGATGCTTCCTTTTAAAAATTGTGCGGGCCAAGATAGCTCATTTAGCCAAGACCGATGTACTATTCCACATGTTGATTTGAATATTGTCGGACCTCAGGCCACATTTTTTTATCACAGCATTAGTCTTGTCAAGGTTCATCCCAGAACCCCTTTTGATAAAAAGCTCAGAGGATTAAGTATAACTTTTAACAACCGTAGACAGTGATAAATAATATATAAATCATAAAATCTGTAACAAAAAACGCAAATTTGGATTGCTGCCTTGTAGAATGTATATGCTATCAGTCCAACACGGGGAATCCAAATCAACCACCGTCTTCCACAGAGTCAAAGAAGGTTTTTTCATAGTCATAATAGGCGTCAAAAAACTATTTCACTTCTATTTTCTGGGACAAGTTGGTATTCGGCCAATATTATTGATGAATATATAACCTGTATAAGCTTCAATAACACAAATCCTTTATAACCTTCAATAACAAAAGTACCACCTGGTTTTACTACTTATGCAATGGCCTATTCTTACAATTGACACCGAAATTTGTAATTCATCATGATGCAAAGGATTTTGATTCAAGGTATAAAAAAGAGGTAAAAATGCAAGCGTAAAAATATCTTATGAATATGATAAAGGAGAAGATATTTTGTCATCAACATCGTACTCGATTTACTCAGTTTTCAATTTCCGAGCTGTCACACAAACGCTGTAGTGTAATAAAGATCACGTTTCTATAAATATAAAATTCAAGTACAATTTTTAAAATAAAATATATATAAGTATCTGAAAATATCATTACTTTAATGAAGTGTGTAATTTACAAATACGCGTATTTTCAAAGTAAGCCCTCTAAATCGATTTCATATATTTCTAATAATCGTTGATATTATTTTAAAAAGAATTAAGTTTCACATTTTATTCATAAATATTCCGTGCGCGTATTAGACTTACATTGTAATCTTATTTTCCTCCCATAGTTTAATTGTAATAAAGTAATTTATAGAAAATATAAAATTTATATTTTAGTAAAAATAACGTTATAACCTAAACAACTATGAATTTGTTTTAAGTTCTTGCCGACCAAATGTAACTTACGAATTATAATTTTTTAAGAGGATCATTAATGATATAGAACTTTGGCAAACTTATTTCGTTGAACTTAAAAATGACGTGATGGATCTTTAATTTGTTATTTTATATTCATATGCATGTTTATTGGTTGTAAGTAATTGTTTTAAAAGTACGTAATCGGACATAATTTTTTTAAACACACTAGTTTTAGTTACATAGACATTATCAGTTATTAATATGAAATCTCTTTTACCTTTTAACTCCTTTGTATGTTTAATGACAAAGTTATTAGAAATCATAGAGTAATGCAATATCATTTATATTCCTTACACCGCTATTTCAAAAGGTGCTAAGATTTGAGAAAGTGGTTACTTTTGGTTTTGGTGATACGTAACTTTGCATTTTATATTGCATTGTCCTTTAACAGCATCTACCTTTATGTTTTTTTTTATAAAGTCGCTTTGTTTGTTTGAAGAAGATATAATAAAACTATTTCAGTAATATTATCAGTAGATAGCATATTCCCAGGTAATAATAATATTACCTGGGAACATGCTACCTACTGAACGTATAAACGAGGTCTCAACTTATAATGAGTCTTTCTATGTCTCTATATTATATATCTGCGTCTGTAAAACTTTGTAAAGAAAAAAGTTGATGAATCTTTTCCTGTAATAACTTTCTACTTGTGGGTGTAACTTTATTCATTCGGGATTTGATGTTCCGGGTATGGTTTGTAAGTTATTTCACCTAATTAACGAAGTTTATGAAAGCAAACTGTTACTTTAATCAAAATATGCCACTCACGCGGTTTTTTAATTCCTTTTTAATATTTTCACACAGAAATAAGATTTCCATCATAAGCACATTTGTTATTGCTTACATCTACTCCTTACTTTCCTTCATGATAATATTTAGTAATAGTTAGATATACTGGCTTATGTTTTAAATATTATTATAATCTTTTCCCTCGTTAAAAATTATATGTTATAAATCAGTTACAACAGTTCTTTGTTTCTGAAAACTCATCAAGTTGGTGACACTTCAAAGTTTGTGTTTCTCATAATCAACATGAGATTGTCAGTCCATTGTGTTGAAGGGCAATCAATCCTATAGATATAACTTAAACAAAAAATATTTCTTGACTAGTTACTTATAACTTAGTTAATTTAAGCTTAATTTTCACATAGATGGTATCGTTTATGTTGATACATTAGAGTAATAAGGTACTAATATTTATATGTATAGCTAAAATGATTTTATTAATAGATTAATTTTATTGCATGAAAAGTATAGAAAGCGAAAAAAAAATATTTTGTCCTAAATATATTTAAATACTTATATCTAGAAGAAAATAACATTTTGGAATTTTAAAGGCACAGTAGTAAGAAAATTAAAATTTAAACAGAATTTTTAAAGCAATTCTGTTATATTAAAACTTAACATCATATTTATTTAACCCCTGAAATGCTGAGGGATCTATAATGAAAATTTCATTTACTTTTTGTAGTTACAAAGTCTGTTGCTTTCGATTAATATCCCTTTGATATATTTGTAGAATTCTTTAAAATGATACTTTTGATAACGCTCTATTTTTTTATTTGCCTCATCAAAATCCCACTTTCATCGTGTTTATAAATATCAACATACTGGAGTGTTAACGTTGACATTCATTGTGTTATAAAATGTTGTGTCCATCATAGTCGTAACATTTAACGACAGTGATCATTTAAATCATTTTTAGTAAAACAAAAAAAATGTAATGACATATTCACAAAGTATTTTTTGGTTACCAATTTACTATAAAAATATCAATTCTTATGCTGTGTGAATTATTCTAGTTTAAATAATAGTAGTTAGTGTCTTTGAACAATGTAAAAGAAATATAACATATTACGGATATAAAAATGTACGAATACATACCGATGTATATTTATATATCTTAAACATGTCTTAAGGAAATCAAAAAAAAAACATTTGAGAAAAAGTAAGTGACTTTACAAATACTATAGTAGAAATATTTTAAATAAAAGTGATGAGAATTAAAGCATTACAATTTTAACGAATTTAACGAACTACTGAAAAATCTGATTCATTGGGTCACAGTAAGCCTGCCAAATCCACTACAAATTACTGACGAATTTCAAATGAAGGCGATCCCTGTATTAATGGATTTAACTTGAACACTATATTCAATTTAAATTGAACTGGACGCGAGCCCAATGTTGTAGTGCTCACTCAAATTAAGGAATATGTTAATCAGTTATTTGATTCGGATACAATTTGGTTAGTTCATAATATTATAACACATCATAAACTTAAGTAAATCAAACTGCAGGCTACAAAACAATTCTCATGGTTTTTTTTTTGTTCTAATCAAAGTCAAGTATATATTTAGAGTTAATTATATAGAGAAATATTATATTAATTAATGACTATTGCGTTAATTTGTACTACTCTGGTGGCAATTTCATAAATCTTTGGTTTTTTTTTTATAAAATTATACCGCATGAAAATTTCTTAACTAGGTTCACTACAGTTTTTAAAATGTCTTATTAATGAAGTTTTATTTTTGATTCTCGAGCGAAATTAACCGTTATTCAGACGACGTATATATTTCATTTTCTAAACAGAATTTTCGTTACGTAAAGGAATGAAGCTAAAAAACCACATACAATATATATCCACTTACAGAACTAGAAAATAACTCTCCTTTTGGGTTTTGGTTAACTGAAACAAAAAAGTCAAGTCAAGCAAAATCGCTTGAAAAGGACTCGGCATATCAAATTCGGACAGGAGTGAGTACAGGCAACTTTATAAAAGTGCGAAAAGCTTATAATAATAACTAAAAAACCGAGGAATCAAAGCTTTATTGTTTGCTTCATGAACATTATCCAACATCCTGCTCTAACAAATATTTTGATATTTCTTTCACGATTTACAGTAACGTTCTTTCATTGTCTAATTGAAAACAATTTTTTTTTAATCGAACTGAGTGCTTCTAGGGCAGAAATAGGAAAATAAGTAAAAGCGTTGATTGCAATGTAATAACTCAATAATGAGTCAACTAACAATAAAAAAAAATTGACTAATAAAAAAAATATGAACATGTCTGACAGTGTGAATTTGTAATCAGGTCCAGGCAAACGGAAAGATATGGCCTAGTGTAAAATATTGGGATATGGTCTAAAAAACAAGTTGTATTTGTTGTGTTGCAAAACCAAAAATCAGCGCAATTGTCAATATGGATTCTGGGAAAACTAGCAAAAGATAAATAAATATAAATATGCTTAAATACGATGGCAAATAAGAAAAGTAAATCAGCAATTGAGTTATATTGACACTGATTTTGAACGATTGCTATCACACATTTGTAACCCTGACAGTTGACGTTAAAAAATAATTTGGACATAAGTAAAATATTCCACTATTTCCGTTTGAATAAAATCCTTAATATAATACAACACACTGAGAGTGAAAAATTCATATTATAGCTCCAATTTTCAGTATATTTGACATTAATAACTTCTTGCTTCAGTTAGTGACCAGGTAAACTTTCTCGACAGTCTATTATAATCTTCTTTTATAATATAATATAGCAAACATTCACAACTAAAAAAAATAAATATTATTGCTCTAATAAATTAGGAGGTAAAATGAAATGTTCTATAGGAATAGTGATATAACAAAAAAATTATTATTATATAAATTGCTGATTATGCAGTTCTCAGGTCTTACAAACCTCCAGATTTTTTTAGGTTATATATAAATCGAGACAATTTCCTTTCTTTAAATTTGGGTTTAAGTATGCATGGAATTGTTTTGGTCTCTTCTTATTTTACTTTTCTTTTTTCTTGTCCCTAAATCCAGTTTTCCTTTGAGTTGACCATAGAAAAAGTACGTAACTGTGTTTTGGCCTGTTAAGTGCAGGGGTGTGTCGGTCTGACTACGAATATGGCTGAGAACCAAGCGGACAGCAAGGGTGCGTTGTTTGGTGTACGAGAAGTAAACATACACCAGACAGTTCTTGAGTTATGAGACGTCATACCGATTTTTACGTAATATCAATAGAAGGTAAGACAAAACTCAATCACTTGTATCCATATAAATTCAGTTAAAGTTTCTATTTCACTTACGGAGTTTGCAACGTCAGAATCCTGATCATCTAAACTTGTCATTTTTGCAGTAATTGTCCTTGATTTTTATTGTGAGATAATACAATACTCTCACTTACCTGTAAAATATTCACTTAATAACTTTTTTAAGAAAATATTCATTTCGTTAAATTAATATATTTAAGTGTGTTAATTTTCCCGTTACTTCTTCTCAAACTAGTTCAACGGACTGAGGTCTGTGTTAGGGAGGAGAACACATCATTTCATGTCTGTTTCTTTTCAATACTGTCGAGATACTTTTCCTGTGACTCTACTCTTGCACCCCTGTACTCTAAAAGGTGAGGAGTGATTTACGTTGTTAATATATACAGCTCATAATTCTATCGACAGCGTCAATGAGGATGATTGGCAGTCCGTTTGGGAGTTATTATTTAAATTTGAGCATTTAAGAATGGAAATTATGGCTACATCCCTCCCAGGGATACCTCTAACAGACTGGACTCAAATAGTCTTAGGGAGGATGTCATCTTGGTATATGAAAATATCTCATCGTTTACGGCAGAACGCTGGGGCGATGTGTATGAAATGCGGCTCTTCTTAGTGGGTGTATGGTATGTATTTGAGATATTTATTTCTGTTTTATGTGCCGTTATTATAACGTCTGGGTTCTTTAGAATCTCTTTTGATTAACGGGAAATTGAGGTGGCAGGGAGTATTTGCCGCTTTAACTACGTGCGGGTTTAGATGCGATATTACGTTTTCAAGAAGATTTTTTGAGGTCTTCCCGAAACTCGCGGCTATTTGTAAGTATAGTAAACTGAAATTGTCGATATATATATATATCGACAACTTCAGTTTATATATATATATATATATATATATATATGTATATTATAATGATAGCATGTTATATATAAACTGTAAATAAAACAAATTTATTCATAAAATATTATGGTGTTTAAGTTAAATTGCAGTAAGTGCAGTAGAATAAAAGAATTGTGCAATACATCGTGAACCTTCCTTCTTTGCAATTAATTAAAGGAAGCGTCCGATAGATTTACGTTCCTAAAAGCCGGTTGTGATCTTAACTAACTGTTCAGTTCAGTTCCATAACTCACAAAGTTTACCTGCACCATTGGGCTGAATATACGGAACAACGGGATTTATTTTAAAGTATGGTATACATTGGAAATATGTCTACCAAACATTTATATTTATTATCAATGAATGTGATTAATATAAAACTTAATAAATAAATCAGAATTTACTGCTCAATGTTCAACCTTTCTGTTTATACAATGCGTGATTAATTATGCGTCGTCTAATTATTTTTCTGGAGGGATTTTAGTTTCGAATGAACTATTTTAGTTTTCATACATTGCTAATATTTTACCTTAATTTTTAAAATGCCAGTAACATGAGTGATTCTTTATTACCCGTCAGTTAAATAATGATTACGATAACAGAATGCTCACTTTGTTACTATATGTTTATTTATGAATTGTTTACGAACCGTACGCATAATATGTATACAAGTTACAAGTATACGGAAATTTTATGGATATTTAAATATTGGGAATATCCATTTTAATCTTATAAGATATCGGATTACCAAAAGTGACTTCTTTTCACATTGTGGTATGAGTAGTAATAACATTACATTGTAACTTTGTTTACAACAAGGACCGACTGACAGACATTCATATCTCGTCTGCCCGTGATCACGGTTGCTGAAAAGTAACCGAAACGTCGGGATTATGTAGTTTTAAAATAATAAATTCCGCGTAGTATATCCGAAAATATATTAGTTTCATTTAAATGAATAAAACTCGCGAAAGTCTTAGATCTCATTAACTTTGCTTATTATGTAATAATACGTGTTTGGAAAAATAATATTGACACATAAATTGGCAACAACTAGTACATACTTTAATTGGATTTTTATTTCTTCAGCAAAAAAATCGTTTCTGCCTACTAGACTTTAAAATGAACTTTGTATTAATTTTAGGAATAGGAATGTTTATATCTTCCATTAACAATGTAGCCTTGTTTTAATAATATAACATCAAGAGGAAAAATAAAAGATTAGGTTTATTAAATCTGTTTTGGTTTAACTTCCATTGGAGTTGTCTGTTTAAAAGTGGCTGTTTTACTCAATGAATATTCAAAGTGATTTCCATAACCCGGTTTTATTCAGCAAAGTTTCTTTGCATTTTAACTACTCAAAAGCCTTTGGTACACAGGCTAATTTTATATAAAATTTTTAATGAATAATGTTATACAACTGAAATCAATTTCCTTTTTTTACATTAAAATCAAAAAGTTTGTATTGTTTGCATATTTATTGACAAGTTAATTGTTTTTTATTAATTGTGAAATCGGTCATGATTATTAAATTAAATAAAGAGGAAAATTTTATACGAACTTGTTACAAAAGTATAAGTAGATTTTATTATTCTAAAAGATGAACATTTTATAGTGTTTCCATAGGCAAAAAATCTATCACTGATTTTGTAATCTTATTGCTGGCAATATAATGAGCGTTTAAGCTTATTTAAAAGAGCTATCTAAAACAGATAGAATTTTGACAAGCTGTACTTATGATATAACATAGTTAGTCATTAAGTTTTATTTAGAACTTTTTATATATTTTATCTATATAGTTCGGCTTAACTTTACGAGTGCTTTGCATGAAAGATTCTAAGTTATTTCTCTTTTCAAAGATTTAAATAAGCCTGATGTTAAGAATTACCGTCCAATAGCAAAGCCATGTCCTAAAATAGTTAAAATAAAATAATACTTGTCTAATAAGACCTTTAAATACAGTCTCTCGGCACTATTTTAATTCTAAGAAAATAAGAAAATCAATTTATACGAGGATTGATTTCATCGCTTCTGGTTGCAAGATACCAGTACGATGTAGTGCACACGGACAGAATCTATTACGAACCATACTATTTTCTGCTCACTTTAGATTCGCCAGTGTACTTGATGTCTTTTTTGCATGGTTTAAATCAACTTTGGACTATCGAGCAAGCTGTTTTTAAAATTTTTAAATCTTCCGTTAAACTTTCTCTCAAGAATTTTTTCACTGTATTTAAGAGTAGGTAATAAGGTACTGTTTATATCGATTTTTAAATTTTAATCATCTAAGTCACTGAGTGAGCGCAAGTGTTCAAATATCTTAGAAAAAAAATTAGACAATACAAAATTAAATTATTATACTAGATTTAACATGAAGAATAATATGGGACAAGTAATAGTTTTTATGTTAAATCGATCAATATTTCAGTACCACGTTGTGTTTTTTTTTGATTATCTTGTCTTGAATTTCTCTATACAACTGTACAACAATTATTATTTCACTATTATTTTTTTTTACAAACCAGATACTTTAACTACAAAAGAAAATGTGAAGTAAATATTTTTTGTAGATATTGGGCATAACTATTTCGTTTTTGTTAGAATAATTCACATTAGACTTAATTAATTTAAGTAGCGAAACAGTGATTTTTTCGATTATAATATATTTTTAATAAAATTATATCCGTAAATATATTAGTCATTTAAATTAATTATTGTTGTCAAAATCTAATTTTGAGTTATTATTTTTTTAATTCAAGTGAAATGATCAATTTTTTTATTTATGTTAGAATTGATACATTGTTATTTTTTTTTGCTATAAAAATGACTACGTGTACGACGCGACTAAAAGTTTTAAAATAAAAGTTATAGTATAAAAATAACAATGTATAAAAATATGAATAAAACTTAACGAAATGGAAAGAGTTAACAAATATCTACATTTATAAGATAAAATCATTGCTAAAATGTATAAAGACGTGGTATAAATGTAGCGGAAACATGAAACCGATTAGCCAAAAATAAAAGAGAGTTAAATGGGGTGAAATACACATGCTATAATTTGTCTCAGTTTCTACTGTTACAGGAATTAATAAGCTGAATACATGCTTTTATGAATCAACGAACAAAAGCATAAGTATGTACATAGGAGTGCAAGTATCTAGTTAACAAGAGGGGGCTGAGATCACATTGTGTGTCAGCTTTAATAAGGATATTGTTGGAGGAATCACAAGGGTTGAGGGATCTTATCAATTCTGCACTTTTCCGCTACCACGTTGCATAAATACTGATTGGCCTAAGATATCGGATTATCGATGATAAATTATTAGTTTTATTGTAATAATATGAAGTAAAATTAAATTAATCACAATGTTTTATTTCAAAAAATTAAAAAATTGTAAGAGGCGCTTAAAAAAAACAAATATAATAAAATCATTTTAATACATATTTACAGAATTAATTCCTATTTATTTTGTTGTACAAGTTTTCATCTTAAATTAAACCACAAATAAGACACTTGAAATTTAAAATGTTTATTTTTATCATGGTATATGCTTTGGAACATAATAATATTGGTTATTACATTGGAATAATAACTATTTATTTTTATATTGCTTAACTATTTATAATATATAATGTTTTACTTTCACGAATTTTAATAGAATTTATATACTCCTCTAAACAACTAGTTTTACTTAATAACAATACTGATAAATGTATTTGAAATGCATTTAATATTTTTGTTAACTTTTATATTGTTTTAAATGCTTTATATATTTTTTTTAATTAAGTGTAAATATATGTCGTCATTAATACTATCTAATTATTTAATTTTTTTTTCATCAATGTAAATAACTCCTTTAAAATCAGAACATAATAGTATTTTTTTCTCCGGCAATGATCCAATCTCTTCCTGCTATGTACCGTTTATTATACAGTAACGTGTATTTTTGTATATTCTGTAGGAATTGCAGCGAAAAACGAAATGGTATTTCCCCTAAGACCATTCCGCGCGGACAATAAATATTGTTACTTTCATTTCAGACGTGTGACACTTATCGGATTTGTTTCCGTCATAGCGATTTAGGGTCGTGAGTGCCAAGCCAAATAAATATTTATAATTTTTTTTAAACAAATTGTTTTAATTCATTATTTGCTTTCTAAATAAAAAAAAAACACAAGATCGGTGATTTTATTACAGGAGGACATGTGTTTGTATGTCATGCATGCATAACATATTGTGTTATTTTTTAATTTATGAATGTCAGAGATATGTTACAATGCAGATAGTTGATATTTGTATAGAAGCTACCACAAATTAGTTGTTTTTTTTTATGATAAAGGGGTGAAAAACGAGCAGACGGCCTACCTGATGGAGGTAGTAACGTCACCCAGCGACATCCCCAAAATATGTTTGCGGATGCGTTACCACCCTTGTTTGAGGAAGAGAGAGAGGAAAGGTTGAGAAATGGGAAAGAGTGCGAAAAAGGAAAGGACAACCGGCTCTCTGATTCATCGGACGAAGGCAGCCATTAAAGACTGCTTCACGCCGACCTTCTGTGAGAGGGTGGTACTTTCCCCGTTGAGCCAGCCCACGTCGAGCTGCAGCAATTTGACCACAGATAGGTAGAGCCCACCTCATAGTTGTATAGGTAATTTAAACTTTTAATGTTATAAGTATGATTATAGTCGTGCATAAAGGAGCAGTGGTATCCAGGATAGAATAGTTAGCTATTTAAGAGGCCGTGACCGAATAAAGTGGCAGTTGCTGTGAACTATAATTTCACCTGTGAACTCAATCCACCCGTGTCTACATAGCGATATATAAATAATACTTATAATAATGTGTTTCTTATAATGCAAATAAATTTTCTTATTATTAAATTATTAACTAGCTATTTATTGTGGTAGCTCTTTCCTTGATAAGCAATTGTATAAAGTAATATTTTTGCCTATTCTTTAGCTACTTTCTTTAAGCTACAAAATACTGTTGAAAAGCAAATTGAACTCCTGTACATTGAGTGCTGTTATTTATAAGAAAATAAAGACTTGTTTTAAAAACTGAGGGGTCTATAAAACTTTCTGAAAAAAAGTAATTGAAAAATTAAGTAATTGAAAAAAAAAACATACGTGAGTAACCAAGAACTAGAGTAAACAAAAACAGAAATGTGCTAGAAAGTCTAGGCTACCCGGAGTTACACAGGTTCTAGAGATATAATTAGTAACAGAAAGACTGGCAGTCTAAAAAGAAGAGTGATTAAATTTGTTTTGCCTTATTAAGGCAAGAATAATAAATTAAAATTTTATACTTACATACATAATTTTTTTTTATACCTTTAGAATACAAATATAATATATACATATTTATTATGTAGGAGATGGTTACAGTGCAAGCAATCAACTTAATAATTACATTCATCCCACAGTTTAGAGCTTATTACGTCCTGTCTTTACCTCTTAAATCTCAATTGTGGTTTAAGATATCGTCAATAGATTCGTTTTAAGTTTCCTAAAAGAGAAATGACTTACTAATTAAATAAATACTAATTTTATCTTGCGAATAAACCTTTTGACTTTAATTAGTCTACTAGTCAAATCGTTTTGAGCTAGGTGAACCCAGCTGCAATGAAGATTTGACTAGTCAAGAATACCAAAACTTATAAATAACCTAGAGCCCTGAGACTTACATAAACACGCAAATTCACTCTGAGTGCTCTATTTTCTATACAATAGGGAATGTCCAAAAAATTATTCGACAGACTTACATCATCTCTGTTTTACTACCGCACTTTTTTGCGCAAGGTTGGATGTGATCCACGTAAAAAAGCTCGTAAAAACATTCTTAATTCAGGTTATTTTATATAACTATATATCTCAGTTTATGTAAGTACCCAGGGTCGACATATGCCACTTAATATCAGGTGGATAGTTTACTAGTTTGCTACTTGATAAATAAAAAATCATTACTAAATAAATATGACTACTTCAGCAGAAGTATTATGTTAGCAAACTTCTTCGACCGTTAGCATTCTTAATATTTTAGTAACATGATATACTGATAAATCAGTTTTGATAAAATGTAAAAATTATACGCTTTTATTGCCCTAAGAAATGAAAGAAAGTTTTGTTTACAAACAAATGAATATTCATGATCATAGCTCTTATACCCGCTCTTTTCGTAATTTGCATAATGCTTAGTAGTTATGACTTGGTTTATTGTAAAACGTCTGTATTTTACTTTTTGTCAAGTTTTTATAAAAGGTTTGTAGGAAAAAATTTATAGTTTTAAAGAAAATGAACTTAAAAATATCACATTATTACAACAAAAATATTAATAATTGGGCCATAATAAACACCAACGTTGATATTAGACTTTGATGGAATGAATGTTATATAAAATTTTAAGAAAATTACAACAATAAAATTAATTTTTATCATATAACACATGGACAGGAACATTTCCTAAATATAATATTTTAAATAATACCTTTCAATATTCAAAGCTTTTGCCATCCTTATAAATACGTAATAAAAATCTTGACTACCTAATTACAATTTCAAAGAGCTTTTTGCTTTGCTCCCAAAAGATTTACATTTGTATTATGTCTAATAAAAAATATCTTAAATTTAATGCAACGGTAATCTTTCTGTACATTTAAGAATAGTCTACAAACATTCAATTTTCCTACGACGTAAAAGAAATTTACAAATTTAGATGAATTGTTAACCAATTGTGAAGGTTTATCTACTATATCAGATATTTAACACAATTTACCATCTAAAAGGATATACATACACAAACAAAATTATGTATTTATACTTAAACAGCCAATAGCCAGTTACTACATAATAATTTAAGTAGTAATGTCGGAGACACTAAGAGCCAATAACTACTTTTATTTTACATGGACTGTCGTAAAGTTGGAATGCTATTTATGCTAAATCTGCCTCTCAAATTATATGTTTTTTCTCTACGTATTCAAAAACTAAATCTACGTATACTAAAAATATGATAAACTTTAACAAGAAGTGTGCAATATCTCACTATGGTTAGAAATTCATAAAAAATTATATACTTAAATTATTTTGAACTTTTATTTAGTTAAAAAACACTTACGTCTGCAAAAATTATTTCTCTCAATAAATACTAGTTAAATTTCATTTTTAGCTTGGTAATAGATGAACTTATTTTTAGGCCACCTTGAGGTTTGATTTCATTAAATTTTCGAGCATCGATTGAAATTATAAAAAAAGAACAGTGTTATAAACCAATACATATTAGCTTCCTGTCCCTGTCAAAACCCAACTCTTGCCTTAAAGCTCGTCAGCCTTTCTAATTATTTATCTATAATATAGCATAATTTTTTTTTCTAATACAAGTCTACATTTGATCTTATCGGATCATTCGGAGAGCAGGATTGCTGAACTACTCTTGTGATTCAAAGGGACTTCTGAAAAATACATTTTAGTTCTTTTTCGGTTTAAAATCCAGCTATCGTGAATAGCAACATTGGAAGCCATACCTCGAATATATTTTGAATATTTTTTTATTTATTTAACGTATGTTCATAAACAAAAATGTACAAAAAATAATTCGTTATTTTTCAAAGAACAAAACAATGCGCTGTTCATTTATTCCTTGTTCATAATTCTAAAATATTCAGGTGTATTTATTTAAAATTTATTTAAGCAGTTACTTGAACCAATTCACGGTAAACATTTGTAATGTAAATTTTCTCAGAATCTCTTTTATTCTGTTTGATGATTATTTATTATTAATGAGAAAGCATTCTGGAAATGAAAGAAAACAAGTTATTCGACATCTGTATTACTAAGAATTTTCGCATAACTGTATATAATTGTAAGTATCAGAAAAAATATTCTACCTATGCAATATAAGTTTTCTATGATTTTTTTAATTATGATTTTTATATAATTTTTGATGTAATCCTAATTTTAAATTAACTAGATTTCAACTTTAATGTAGTCTAGTAATTTTTTTGTAAGTAAACAATATATTCGTTATTTTTATTTATCTACAAATAGCTATTTTGTAAGATATTTGAATATAGTACAGATCCTTCATAAAGAAGTGACAAATGACATGACAAATTCATCATCCAAAATGATATCACATTGAATGGAAGTTTCCAAAAATATATTGCTTCTCTCCACTCTATTGTGGGTCAATAAAAGCGATCATAAATCTTTTTTTTTTGTTGTAATATATTCAGTTTATTTTGAAGTTATTTTGCTCTTAATTTACACTTTTATTATAAGACTCCAGCGTTTAAAAATCTCAGTCTACAATATATCACAGTATTAATTTCATATGTATCCTAGCAAAAGGCAAACTAAGGTTTTTATATAAAGGTAGGTAGTGTTTAATGTAAAATAATTAATTATTATTTCCAAAACATTTTTCAAATACAACTCTGTTACATTTAACTACAAAACATTATTTTCGTCAACATAAATCTGCATCACACATAAACGACTTCAATAACAATTTGATATAATCTAGAATTTAAATATCACAATTTGTAAAAGTCAAATTAATTAAACAGAAAGAAACTGTCAACCTTTTTTTTTTTTTGAGTGGGAAAATGGTTTATGCATACTCTCTTGCTTGGGGAGGAAGAAAACAAGGAGAGTTATGTCGGACTCTCGTCCTGTAAAAGACGCACTACTGACCATAACCCCATGGATTTCAAACGCAACTTACTTCTGCTAAGCTACAAGGCCCGCAAGGCGATTCTGCTGTGGTCTAGAAACGGCTGCCCCACAAAAAGGCTCTCTTCAGTTGTGCTATTCATTTCTAATCAGTGGTACACTATATTTTCGCGGGGCCTCAGACCATAAGGTGGCAGACGTCCCCACATCCACCACCCGAAAGCCCCTCAAGGCGGAAGACGGCGCTCATGCGCTGTCCGCACTCGTCCCGGACGACGTCGTCTTATTGAGTCAGAGAAGGTGCCTTTCCCTGTTCTCCTCCGTCAGCCTCTTTCAGTGACATGATTCTCTCACAGAAGGAAGCCAGCGCCTCCCACGCTACCCTGTTACGAACTATCATTTGCATAATGGTCGGCAGCGAGAGGTTAGTACGAACGACATTGCGGAGCTCTCTCCACTTTGTGTGTTGCGCTGTATCGTCTTCGCAAACGCGACAATTTTTTGACGGTTTCCCCCAAATTGCAAACAGATAGTGACCACAACATCAGTGTCGGGTCAATCCCTGCTCCATTCGAAACGTCAAATTTCGATTCCGAGAACAAACCCATTCGCCTAGGATTGGTTTTATGGCTTCAACCACTCTGTGTTCAGCTGTGGGTTTTATCAGTCGTTGTTTCCTGGTGTGCATCAAGATGATACGACCACCGTTGTGGTCTCCACCGTTCCATCTACCCTTTTAATGAGTTATCGCCGCGTCGCTTAATATCAGCTACCAAGAAAACTGATTATAAAAAACGCTTTTTATTGATGTATTTTTTGTCAGGTCTTTTTTAAAGGAAAATATCGATCTTGCTCAGATGTTTATTTCAATTGATTTTTTGTACTCGAAAACATTACTAAATTCAAAATTTTCAAAGATATTTTTTTTATATGTCATTCCGTTTCCTCATTTTCCTTGGATTATAAACAGTAGTATAAAATGTAATCAATTATAAAGCATATAAACTTTTAGTCAAATGTTGTCATATTATTTAGTTTCATACATCAATTTTGTTCTTATGTATGTAGAGTGTAAGTAGGAACATAATTAGTAATATATGTTTAAGTTTTTAATTATTACAGCACGTTATAAAAAAATAAAATACTTTTATCCTACAACAACTATATGTGAGAAATTCATAAAGAAAGATAATTTAACAAACACTGCTATGATACTAAGCGCTGTGTTTTTCTGTCCCTCGACTTGTATTATGGTTTTGGCCTATTTTTATTTTCTTGCCTTGACAAAAACTACTTACTGACAAAAATTTATCTAAAGACGACATATCTATTTTATTAAATTAATGACTAAATGTAGCAAGAGCATATCAATATTTTCATCACTGAACGATGTCATCTTTTATATTCTAGTAATTATGCAACAATACCAATATATGTTCTCTATTATTACTAAGTCTAAGATTGCTAAGACTGGTGGACATGACTGCACTAAAGTAGTAAAATTTGTTCGAGGGAACATTGATAGTTTATAGTAACAAAAGAAGTCAAATACCTGTAATATTTTTAAAGATTTTGTAGTATAGAATAGTCGCAATTCATTTTCTACTAGATATTAAAATATTTGTCTTATTTTAAATTATAAAAAAAAAACAACAACCATATAAATAATATAAAAATAATAATGAACAATGCTGTATTCATTTTAAATAATTCTGGGACTTGACTCCATTTGCTAAGAAACAAAAGCATCATCAAAACCAAAAGCATTTATCTTATCTTTTTTACACTCCATTACATCTATTCAATGAGAAATAATCTTATTATGTATGTAGGCGTATATAGAAAGACATTCATTTTTTCTTTCATATGAGTACTTTATGTTATTTATAATAACAAAAACTTTTTAGAGTATTGATTAACTTTTAAATATTTTTGTAATGATTTTATGGTAAATCTTTAACAAAATATTGTTTTTAATTGGGTCTTACTCAGCGCAAATTAAGAAGAAAGTTTAAAACTAACTACAATTAGAAGAAATGAGAAAACCATTAAGCTATCGATGGTGTAGCGTCTGTTTATTGTTACGATATCACGGTTACGTTTTATATAGTATGATTTATTATATTTCATGTTATTTTTTTTTATTCTATATGTTTTTAGTCTCTTTTCAAGTAAATGTATTGAATCTGCTAACATTATAAATTAATCTGCTAACATTATATATCTCTTAAGTATTCTATTCTTATACAATACTAAGTGACTGTTTAATGTTTTTTAATGTTTTGGTTTAGTTTTCTGACAGGTCCATTTTCTATTTTATGCTTATTGAGGTAATGAGGTAACTAATATCATAATTTTTTGTACTCAATTATGATTGTTTTTCGTGAGTCAAATTTATGCAATGTTGCACACAGAAATGAGAAGACATAACAAAGAGCGCTGACTTAATCTCTTCAACATAAAGGATTGATGCAATTTATTCCTCTTTATAAGTTGAAAGCTAATTAAATACTTTCTTCTCTTAATATTACATACAAGCCTTCATGTGGTTACTGCAAGGTACAATGTAGTCAGCTACTTTCCTTTGTTGTAAGATAATTTTCGTATTCTAAATATCATATGCAATTACCGTAAGAATGTTTAACTTATATATTATATAAGATTTCCTTTTATTTTACTTTCTTGGAAATTATATTAATAAATCATTGTGTCTTCGTCATTCCATGGATTCAACGTGAAGTTGCCAGGTTAATTGCGTTGCAGAGAGAGGAGCTTCAACAGGGCCGAGGACTTGCAACCCAGGTGTGGATTTAAGGGGCTCCTATCTAACGCGCGTTAAGCGTTCACCTCCACCGTCCAAGCTCATCTCTCTACCTAACCAATTTTGAAACGAACTTATTACTAATACTACGAATCTTTGTCGGCCCTGGCTGCCTAACTATAATCTCGGATCGTATGAGGTATATCAAGATATACCATACTATATATATATATATATATATATATGCCCTCCTGCCCGTCTGCCTGTCTGTCTGTCTCTAATCTATCTAAGAAACTGTACTTTGCTTCTCGCTCTTCCTAAAATCTTTTAAGCTCTCCAACAACAGAATGTTTGTCACCTCGTCTGCCCGCGATCACGGTTGCTGCAAAGTAACCGAAACGTCGGGATTATGTAGTTTTTTAAATAATAAAATCCGCGTAGTAAATCCGAATAATACTAGTTTCATTTAGAATGTTTGTTTTCTAGGTATACAGAAGTTTAGGTATTTGGGTAAGAAAATAAAAAAGATTGTCTGAATTGGAGGAGTGAAAAACTGGACACTGTTATGTAAATTTATAATATAAATAGACATAATAATGAGAAAGTTCCCACGAAATTACTTGTGTTAAAAAATTTTTACTGCATGGAAATTGTAAATGCTAGCGGAAATTTTTTAAAGTTTCAAATGTTTGAAAAATGTGTCGGTCAATATTTGCTGGACCAATACTGATGTCATGCATTACTGATTTCTAATACGATAAGACAGCTACGATAAATCTACAGTGCAATACAGAAGTTTTGTGATCGTGATGGGCAAATTTTTTGCTATACCACCGAGATCAATTAATCGTTCCATTTAGTTTGGCATCGGTATTATGCTTGGGGTTTGATTTTTTTTACAGTAAAACAATCCGATAGGAAAGTTAAAACCAGTTGTAAATATTTTATTTATTTTAAACTCCCAAAGTACAAGAGGCCATTATATACATTAGATACATAGTGCCTAGATAAGAATGTTACATAATTTGATTTAATAAATTAATTGCAAAAACATTTATTTTTAAATATAAAAACAAAAAAACCTTTATTTCAATATTATTGATATATGTTTTAAATAATATATAAGGCTATATCACTATTTTTTTATAAAGAAATATATACGCATAATGTAAACTTTATCTATGTTCGCACATTTTTTTATATTGGAGGTTAGAAATTAAAGTATGAATATGTTTTAGTATATAAAACTAGAAATTATAAAATAATAAAAGCATTTTGTTTTAATATAACTTAAACTCTTTTAGTACTTCTATGTTATCAAAAGTAATTATTTGGAAATGCAATTTTAAGAGGATTTTGCATCTTGTTATGAACATTTTTAATTTGCCCTATTTCTCTTTTGATTTTAGATGCAACTTTATTTTTCTCTTTTTATTTTTCATTCCATTGCATTCTGTACTTTTCTTCTCACTTTATTGCATTCCAACATTGCTACATCCAGTCTTCAGGCTATTAAATACGATGAGTTTTAAAAAATAACGGAATAATTTACCGAATACAAAAAATGTACATAAGAAAAGCTCATTCGAGATTAAATGTAATTTATGTTATTAAACAAATTCTACAATTTAAAAGTGTTTGGGTCATATATTTACTTTTTCCAAATATTCTTAAGTTACTTTATTATAATTAAACAGTGCTATTGCTATTATTACTAATTTAAATGTTATAAATTACTTATATACTTAGAATCATTTACTGCATTTGCTAAAAAGTAGTTTTGTTCCAGTCAGTTCCTTCTTTTATCCATTTAACGGACAACTAATACAAAACTATTATAACTCTGAAAAGTCCAGGTATATAAATATAGCGTCAATACATTGAGTATATTACCCAATATACTCATTAGTGGAGTAAATGCCAACATCATAATTTTCACAAAATTTTATTTTTGTATTTTTTAATAAAATCCTAGGGATCGAATTTCTGTAACACTATACTATACTACTATACTTTGAAGTGAGTGAAGTGAAGTGAAGTGAATACATAAATCAATTACTTTACACTTTTGATTTCCGACTAATCAAATATTTTTATTAACATTATGCATGAAGTTATATTGTCATGTTATACTAAAAAATATATCACGTATTCAAACTCTCGTATAATTTAATATATTTAAACACATACCTTGCTTATTTAAAAAATTGAAATCAAAATAATATTTATTCAATATTTACAACAATATTAATATTTTATTTATTCTTTAATCATATAATATATTATATAAAGTAATATTTTGTTTTAAGGTAAAATATACATAATGCATACATAAGATACATCCTTATTTTTAGGGTTTATATTATTATCAGGTTATTTTTAAATGTAGAATTCTAACGGGGAACCCTTGAAAGTTACTCAACTAAAAATGTCTTATAAAGTGTTTCCGTTCAGTTCATTTCCGTACCTCGAGGCAACCGCAAAATCAAGCTTAATATCTTTCGTTTTCACCTCTATAACAAAACATTTTAAGTTCATTGAATCTCAAACCAAATCTCGACGCGAATAACTACATAAGGATTTAATAATAACAGCAATACTGTGACTCGACCCATATTTATAAACTCAAAATACATCTCTCTGCGGCAAGTACAAACTTCTAAGAACATTCTATCTCCAATTTGCCCTTATTTTCGTGTCACTAAAAGGTTTTGAATATAAACTAAACATGAAATACAAATAGGATTCTGTTAAAATTTTTCACGTTAAGAGTTAAAGTTTCATCTTATTTTTAGATTTTTAAAAATTATCTACAAGAATAATGTTTCTTAAAATCTTTTACTAAAAATTACAATCCTTTGTTTGTTTTACGTTACGTTTGTTTTATATATAACTAAATAACTATAAGCCACAAGCTTTTAAGTTTTGCTTTACTAAATAATTTGGAAAACCAAATGTTTATTTTTGTCTGACATACTGTTTGGGGTTGTTTGTATATATTTTGTTTTGATGGTAAACTCACATGTTCGAATTAATCTCAAAAACGAGTAAACTGATTCGGATACTATTTTTTGTTTGTTTAAAAACTTAGTCGTTGGCATAGTTTCTAATTAAATTTAAGCTTAAAAAGAAATCATTTAGCCTTTTTAAGCCGACAAGATCTTTTTCTGATTGATGCACGAAAATTTAATTCAGATACAAATTGATTGATAGAATTAGGTATCAAAAATCTCATAACTTACCTGATTTACAGTAACAATATATAAGCCGTCTATCAAACCTTTCAACCCTGTTTGGGTTTAGTTTTTGTTTTTGTGATATTTTGTTAATCTTATGATTCATCCAACATTACAATTTATTACAATACTATTTATTTAGAATTTAGACTCTTAAACTTCTTACACTGCAAGGAATTGTGAACGTTATCCCAGAAAGCATTTTACTTTTATTTGGTTCTTTTAACCATTTTACTTTTATTTGGTTCTTTTAACCATTTTACTTTTAATAAAAATTAAGACTCTTCTATTATTTTTGATGATCGATTTTATATCTCTAATGATAAATACAATGTTTCTTTAGTGAAAATTAAACTATTTTTATTAATTTTATGTTATTTCTTATTTTTTTTTTTTATGAATGAGTGTATTTAAGCTGAAATAATCATGGCGACATTTATATTTTTAAAGCCAAATTAATAACTTGAAAGAAATTGTTTTCAAATATAAATATAATATATATTTTTAATTTTCATATCAATCATTAGAAATACGAGTTTTAAAATGAAAATAATTTCAAATTACTTATTACAGCTGCTGTTAATTATATACAACTAAATACATAAAGTAAATTCTGTAGTCAATATGAAAGTACTAATTAAATCGACTCAAAGCCTTCACTTTGCTATACTACATTATAGCTTATGCTCTTTGCTCGCAGACAAATGGAGACTATTTTAATGGGAAGTTGTTTTACCTGTCTCCAGTTTGAAATTAAATGTCAAAATTGTAAACAAAATTAGCAATTACATTTTACAATGTAATGATATTCGAAATTAGATATTTACTTTAACCTCATAATTTTTTATCACGGAATAATGATATGAGATTTTGTGTATTAATACGTTTTAGAATAAATTTTTGTTGGTTTACGCTTCTTTTTACACTTACGTTTCAATGCGAAACTTTGATAACATATTGACATCAGTCAGCTGTTCTTCCCGGTGACGCTGTCAAAGACAATAGGGCTAACAGATACATTCAAGTCTATATATTAGTCAACTTCTACAAGTCCAACGGTGTGATTGGAATTCATTTTACCTCTTTATCCGGTAAAAGTTTACGTAAAATATAAAGTTAGGTTTTCTATTTATTATTATATCCTTCATAAGATTGTTGTTTTAAAATTTATAATTGTTTCCTATGTTCGAAATTATTTCTCTTAATTATTCTCTCTAAATTAGATCTCTTAATTATTTCTCTTTGTTAATTATTTCTCAAACATGTTATATGGGATTTTAAGATTATTAGTTAAACATTCGACTGAATACATTTTTCTCAACATACTTCCTTTGTTTTACAAGAAATTCTTAATTATAATAACCAATACCCGTATTAATACTCATTGTATTACTATGGTTATGGGTTATACACAAATTTGACAAAGTTATTTTTAAGACATTACATAGATTTGCGTAATAAATGCATTTGGAATAATTTTAAGTTTTTGGGTCACTTTCTGATATTTTACATTTGTTGTGCTCAATGTTAAATAAAAGGATCAGTTATTTTTTACATAAACAATTAAACTTCATAGGCATGTATTAAATAAATTTCCGGAATTTTGAATAACTGATGATTATAGTTATTTAATTGTTGCGTAAAAACGGCGATATGTAATATTTCCGGCATATAAGAAGTATGCGACGGTGGTTGTATTTAGTTAAATAAATTTTGACATTCGATTACTTACAGCGGAATATATGAAAAAGTAAAGAAAAATTAAATAAAATGAACTTAACACTTCAACCTTCCGAAGGATAGTATAAATATAAGGCTCCCCCCATACGAACGCAAATGGACTCATGCAACTTTATGCAGCTCAATCCCCTTTCCAAACTAACATCTGCAAATGCTTACGTATAGGACTGCGTGGGATTGTATAAAAGGTTCGTAAGAGACTTCAAACATTTTATAAGATTAATGAAGTAAGTGCTGTTGAGATTTGAATATTTTACGTAAATAATGTGGTTATGGATTTTCCAGTATAAGTATTCTAGTCTACATATAATCTCAGATAATTGTAAAAGACGATATGCAGGCTTTGTGTTTAACTTTATTATTTACAATATTTTTTTATTGATAACACATATTTTACATCATAACAGCGGTTTCAATCAGAAAACAACTATAACAATCGTACCTAAGCAAAATTTAAAAGAAATTCACATTGAAGCCAAGCCTTAAGTCAACAAGCATAACTAGTTATCTTACGTGATTAATATCAATTTCTCTCTCTCTCTCTGAAGTACCTGAGGGATTTTCTCTATGTATACATGATCCCGTAACTAAGCTATAATTACTTTGTGATTATAACTAGCAGAAACGTTTCGATTTGTTTTTTGGAGCGTAAGAAAGATGAAACACAACAGTTTGTTTTTATAAAAATTACTTTTGTTGGCCTACATAACGCTTTAACACCAGGTGACTATGCTGTGTGACCATAATTCAAAATTAGAAATATTAAGGTTTTATAAATTTAAAAAACTATTTAACATGTAGTGGATGTTCTTTTAAGTTCCACATCAAACATCTAGCAAAGTATAGAAAAATATATCGGACCTTTTGCCTTCCCATCTGTTCTTTATATTAAAAATGAAATGGAAATATTTGTTTTTTATTCCCTTAAAATATAATCATAATTTTTACTTTGATTTGAAATTTCAAAAATATTTTCCAGTTATCCATTCAGTACATTTGTACATGGTATCTGATATAAATATTCAACAGTCGTAAACAACAAATAACTAAATTTCATCATTTCAACGTCAGAATTTAATCAGAATTAATTATTTCAGATTCTGTCTGATTCGGTAAATTTTTTCGATTTATTGAGATAATCTCTCGACTGACCTCTGGGAAATAATTCTAAGAATATAAAAAAAATAAATTTAGATATTTAAAAAAATAGCGTCGCTCGAAAAATAATATTTCTTATGTTTAAGCAATGATTGTTATATAAAACACCGATTTATGCGAGTAATAAATTTTACCAAATGAAATTTAAAAGTGTCCACGAATATTACGATTAATATAAATGGTAACTAATGAGCGCTTACTCGTAATAGGTAACATGACCCCGAGATGTTTTTGTTAGCCAAACATTAATTTATTTGTATCAAAATAATTTTATCAAATCCTAATTGTATTTTTTTATATATTTTTTTTTAAAGCTAAGAAAGTACCATAGACATATAGAATCTGGTTTATAAAGCTATGTAATGTTCAAATGTTTCATTTGACCTCTACCATTCCCGTGTTAAATTACTTTTTTGGCAGCTAAAATTAAAGTTCTTAAATGACTTGCCAATGAATATTCATAGACGTCGCTCACACACCCAGCTTTTCGTCATTTGCATAAACTAAATCTTGGCTATTTCGTTCGTTTGGACTTGTAATCTCTTAAGATACGGCTAATTAATATAACATTATCTCTGTATACATACTCAAATCATTAAATCCTCAAACCTGTGCATTTTATAAATAAAAAGATTTATTAATTAAAAAGACGTAGCTTATAATTTTTCTCATTTCGTCTGAACATTAACAAAAAACAACGATTCCAATTTACATTTTAAAAGAACTTAGAATTATATTTATAATCCTGAATTATGGTTATAATTGATTTCTAATTTTCACAAATAAATAATAAATAGAGTTTAAATATTATCTACAACCTATTCTCAAGATAGTCTCAAAATGTCACAAAAATCTTTTGATTTTTTGACAAAAGTATCCAACGTACATTAAAATCGTTTCTTGGTTTTCCATCCATTAATAACCAAATTTTATGCCGACCTTAGGTTTTAACACAAAAATAAGAAAAAAAAAGACACAAAGAAATTTATAAAATAAGTGAAATTTTATTGATATCTGGATATATCCTCCGTACTCCGAAGACTTATTTGGATGACCAGAGAAACGGAAAAAAAGTTAAGTAACTAAAAAAATTGTTCTTCTGTTATTCATTGAAACATGGCTAGGTAGGGATTTTTTAACATAATTTTTTTAATTGAACATCACATTTGAGTCACAATGATAAAACATTCATCTTTACATGTTTTGATAAAATAATTAGTTTTACGGCATAGATTATTTCTGATAATTAAATCTGTGACTTTCGAGAGTTTTATTCATTTAAATGAAACAAATATTATTCGGATATACTAATCGTGTTTTATTTTTGTAAAACACTACATACTCCCGACGTTTCAGTTACTTTTCAGCAACCGTGATCACGGGCATCTCGTCTGTCGAAACGTCGGGAGTATGTAGTTTTTAACAAAAATAAAACACGCTTAGTTTACCCGCAAAATATTAGTTTCATTTAAATATATTATTTTTCTAGTACCTTATATAATACTTTTCATTATCATTCGACAAGTTGATTAAAATTAAAATTGTTGTTTGTTGTTGATTAAAATTTTAAATAACATAAAAAGGCTTATAACCATTCCCGAAAGTTATACAATTTTTGATAAGTCCTTTATATTTTAAAGAACTATTTGTATCTCGTTTCAGGTACTGGTTTAGTAGTATATAATAATATTGTTATATGGGTTTAGTACATAATAGCAATGTCATTTGTAGATAATGTATATGTCTGTAAAAAATGAAATAAAAACTTATGTGTAATTTGAAATAATCGACATTTACAAATATTTTGTCGAACTGTGACGTTTATATTTGCTTTTTTTGAATTCCTATGAATGTAAATTAATTGTTTGTTTAAATTAAAATTTCACGAAAAAAACAATAAATCTAATTAATTTTAATGTTATTTTATTACTCTAATATTAAAATAGAAGAAACCTTCCATATTATAATACCAGTTGACTTTGAATTTTATAAATATTAAAGATACAATGTGGATGGTGTAGTTAAGTCAGGGGTCAATGGTCTAAAATTAAGTTATGACAACATAACATAAGATTAAGTTACTATTTAGAAGATTTAAGAAAAATAAAAATGTGTGTGGAAGCATCTCGTCAATATTTTATTAAACAATGGACATGTGCCAAACAAATTATATTAATTGATTTCTTATATCAGTTGGTATTGTACATTAAGAAAACTAAAACAAGTAATTTAAGTTTGTTCAATATATTCACCGTCAATTACTTCCAATTTATACACGAACTCGCTAGTAACTTTTAAAATATGTAATTCGTTCGGTCGTATACATCCTTTTGAAGCTTATTTAATATAAAAGTTAATTGTAAATGCCGTTTGCCAACAATCTAACTCGTGTTATAAACTACAGAAACGTACTTACTGCCACGAGTAAGATCTCAATGGATTAAACACTACCCTAGAGTTATTTACTATATTAAAATACCGTTTTCAATTCTAAATGACGTGTACATTTTATGTAACAATAAAATATCAAACATATTACCTAGGGGAATTAAGTTTTACGTTTTATATCAAAAAAGTTCGAGATAATTTCTGTGTGTTAAAAGTTAGTTGAGAATATTAGGATTATTAGAATAATATGAATAAAAATACATTACGCTATAGACAGTGGTAACCACATTAAATCTGATAACATCAGTGATATTTCCCTTATCGATTCACAGCTAAACCATTTACGGAAATGTTTTCTGCTAGGGTAACAAATATGTAAAAATGACAACGAATTAAATATTGTTTTATAAAAATTGTATTATATATGTAATTTAATATATTTACTAATTTTAATTCAATCCATGAAATTAAAATTCGTCAGTTGAATCTAAAAACATAAAAACTGGTTTAAAATATCTAATGCATCTTTATTTTATAAATAATTTTAGTAAGCGCACCACTTCTTAAATTATTCAGCGTAAAATTCACCGTAATCGAAAATCTTCATTCAAGCGAGAGCGTTTCCGTTCAATTCGTTTCCGCGGCTCGGAGCGACCGCGATTTAAGCGACACACACAAGTTTTATTCTTTACGGGATAAGCTTTATGTATTGTGCCCTTGGGTTTAAATTTAATTGATAGCTGAGTAAAAATAACTAAATCAGTTAATAAAAATGTTGACTAAAATTTTAAATAAATTAACATTTTATTATTATTATACTCAAAATATGCAGATCAAACATATGATGATAAAATAACTCACGTCTGTTGCTTTTATTTTGTATGTCGATTGTAAAATGTATGGTTTTTACAAAAATAAATAGATATTTGTAAACCATATTTGATCTTTTATAAGTAGTCCATTCTTTTATGCAAACTTTAGTTACCATTTAATATAAGTTTTGCGTGAGTATTTGTCCAATTACATTCATTATCTATCTGAATTATTAAACAGTTGTCTTGGACCAATAAAAAAAAAATCAACAACTAATTAGTGATATTATTTTAGGTTCTATTAGATAGATTGGTAGATCAATTCAGAGGCAATAATAATATAGCATTTCTTAAATTTTTTTTAAATAACTTGTAAAAAAAAAATTCATAACAATTATCTTCACATTGCGTTTCTATTTGGATAAAGAAATAGACGTCTATACTTTTTTACTTATTCTTTTATTTATTCTATGTAGGTTCGACATCTTCGACTATTGTACGTTACAATAATATTTTCAATATGTATTATTATATAGGGTTTTCCATTAAGGGCGCTTGATCTTTGAAATGCAAAAAAAAATACATGTAGGAAAGATATTTGCGAAATTTTTTTTTTATTTGGAAGGTCTATCGACCCCATTATGTATGAAATATGACATCATTCAAATGACCGCCACGGCTTCGGTTGGTGGCGCGCACACGAAAGGTCCAATTTTCGATGACTCTGGCGCACAAATCGGGCTGTATTTGATCGATGGCGTGGCGTATGTTGACTTTGAGGGCATCGGTGGTTTGCGGCTTGTTGGCATAGACCTGCGACTTAAGAAAACCCCACAAGAAAAAGTCCAGCGGGGTCAAATCGCACGATCTCGGTGGCCAGTTCACGTCGCCTCCGCGCGAGATGACCATGTCCAGAAATTGCTCGTGCAGAACTTCCATCGTAGCGTGTGCTGTGTGGCACGTAGCGCCGTCCTGTTGAAACCACATGTTGTCCAGATCCATATTCTCGATTTCAGGCCAAAAGAAGTTGGTTATCATCGACCGGTATCGCTCACCATTGACGGTGACGGCCACACCATTATCGTTTTCGAAAAAATACGGACCAATCACGCTTCCGGCCCAAAATCCGCACCAAACAGTCACTTTCTGCGGGTGCATTGCCACTTGGTGAACCTCGTGTGGATTGATCTCGTCCCAAATACGGCAATTTTGCTTGTTGACATAGCCATTCATCCAAAAATGCGCCTCGTCGCTGAAGATGATTTTTTTGCCAAAATCGGCGTCAACTTCCAACTGCTCTAATGCCCAGTCAGCGAACACACGGCGCTGTCTATGGTCATTAACCTTGAGCTCTTGGGTCAGCTGGATCTTGTACGGGTGCAGGCTCAAGTCACAACGCAAAATTCGCCAAGTTGTCGTCTGCGAAAGGCCGAGTTCCTGTGCGCGACGCGGAATTGACTGCCGCGGGTTTTCGAGGACACTGTCGCGCACAGCGGCGATATTCTCGGCAGATCTCGCGTTACGTTGACGCACGGGAACCGGCTGATTGTTAACTGACCCGGTTGACTCGAATTTGTCCACCAATCGACGGATAGTCGACTCGGCAGGACGATCATCGCGACCGTAAAACGGGCGAAGTGCGCGGAACGTTGCTCGAACTGAAGACCCATTTTCATAAAACAATTTTATGATTTGCACGTGCTGCTCGACACTGTAACCTGCCATGGTGGTTTGGGAGGACGGAATGAATATAACACACTGCATTTGACAGCTGTCACTCAAACAACATGGCCGTAATCAGCTGTCAAAGTTTAAGCGTCCCTATTAGAAAACCCCATAGTAATGTTATTTATTTGTTACTACTTAAGAATTTTCACTGCCCATCGGATAAACTGGAAATAATCATTTGAGCGTTAAATTTATAACCAGCTATCGTTTTGATTTAACCATATTATGTGTACATAAATGTTTATAGATCATATTCCTAGAAGTAAAGCAACTGAAAGTATAATCTTATCTAAAAATCAAAAATATTAACAGTTTTAATGGGAACACTTATACGTTAACGCATAGTCTTCGGGTCGTCACCTTGTTGTGTTAAGAAAAGCTACAGCTTTTGCTGGTATATTCTGACATACCAGCGGTCGAGGGTAAGTCCAAACAAAGAACGGGACACCGCAAAGACAGTAAGAGGCGGACTTCTCTTCTATGAGAGTGTCAGAATACTAGGTCGTCACTGGCACGGTTTTACCAAAAAAACAATAAAAATAGAAACACAAGGTAGTATGTAGGGAAAACCCAGTTCTCAATTGACTAGGGAATCCTTTAGAGTTCTGGCACTGTTTTACGTATTCGGGGAGGAAGGAAGGGGGCGACAACCGATCCATAGTTTGGTCCGCCTTCGTGATCACAACAAGAAAGAAACTAAAAGGACGGTTGAAATTTCACACGAAAGGGATAAATTTTAAATGAGCTTCTTCTGTTCATGTTCATGTCATCAGACAAATTATTAAATCATTTTTATTACAATAGAAATCTGGTATAGACCTGTTAATTAATTATAAATTATCATATCGTAAACTTTTTATTCGTCTATGTTTTTTCTATGGCCTATGATTTATGTGAGTTATGATCATTTACCCTTATTTTAAGGTATTATTTTGGTTATTTCTCTTTCATATCAGTATTGCAGTGATTATTATCATATCTCATAGACATACACTTAAAAATATCCACAATATACCTCGCGGAGTAATTTGTAACTTGGCATCGTAACCTTTAGAGTAAGCTAACAATGGCTTAGTAGAAAGCATCAGATAGATTTAAGAATATACTAGAAAGTTTCTAAGAAATTATACTAGTTAAGTTTAATAAGCAAAATTTAATAGAAAACAGAGACAGCTTTGAATATAAATGAATATAACAAGATCTGCTTTGGAAGCTGTATCTCTTTTTTTATTTTAAATTATTCGGTGCCAATCGATCCTTATTTAACCTCTATTATAATTAGTAAAGTTCGATGACTTTTGAACTCAATAAGGCTTCAGTTTAGATGAAAAGAAAAAAGCAATATATTTTAAAAGATATCTTTTAGTCTGAATGTGTAAATAAGATTTCAATGAGAATAAGAACATAAATGACTGAAAGGCACCCACAATAATGTTACAACGCAGCTAAACAATTTTTTTTTTTTTATAGAGAAGATAGTAAATAGACAATCCATTATTATAAATATTTTTATATAAAAAGAACTGACTTTTATCTCACCAATGATGTTATTACAAAGTTTTTTTATGCCTCTTAGAGAAAATGGGTAGAAATAGTAATACAACGCAACAGAGTTATGCTTTCATAGCGACCATTCTTCTTTATATAGCGTAAAAATACATCTGCTAACTTAAGTTATTTTATATCTTTTTACTAGTTTCTATAAATACTTACTGGTAATGTCAATGATTAAGAAACGATAAAATAAATAGAAAAGAATTCCTAAATAACCTTTATTGCATACAAGAACATGATAGGTACATACATACATACAAATACACAGAAAAACATAAAATTGGTGTCATTATAAATTAAATTTATTAATCCTTTATAAAAGTAAATATATAAAATAAACAGGCAACTATTTAATTGATACATTTTCATAAATCTTTATTCATATGTATTTTATAAATAAAAAGAAATCAAAGAACTATACGATATCAGTATAAAAACTTTTCTTGGATCAACTGATTTTATACGGTAAAAAACCATATCGATGTCATTTCCACTTTCATTTGTTTTTATCGGAAGGAAGATTGAATATGATAAAACTTTTAATTGCGCATAAATAACAACTATTTAGGTGGTTCCTTTTACAACTTAGTTGGTAGCAACAGCAATTTTGTAATGAACGTTTCTTGAACAAAACTAAATCAAGTTATAGCAGATTTTATATTGAACTTAATATTTTTCCTATAATTTTCTAATAATTAACTTTTATTTTATTTTTTAATATTATAATTTATTGTTTTATATTATGTTTAATTGTAAATAAATAAATATTTTCATAAAAGGTAAATGTATTCATAAGTTTCAATCCTTAAGTATCTATATATCATCATCAGCCTATCGGAGCCCACTTTTGAGCAAAGGTCTCTTCTCACATGGAGAAGGTTAGAGCTTTAATCACAACGCTTGCTCAAGACGGGTTGGCGATTTCAATCTTATAATTTGGAATTATAAGACTAGGTTTCCTCACGATGTGTTCCTTCACCGTCCGTCAGTGGTGTCTAAATACTCTTAGAAAGTACATATGACTCGGAAAAAATCACATTGGTACTTGCCAGGTTTTGGAACCCACGCTCTCACGTATGAGAGGCGGGCCTTTAACCTCCAGGCCACCACGACTGTTATCTATATATATCTATATTTTATTTATTAATATAACAAATAGGAGGAACTGTCCCTAAGTTTATCCCTATTTACTAGATAAAATTTTCAGTTGAAATATAAATTTTATACATAATCTGATCAAGTAGGATTTCTAGGATTTGAAATGTAGTTTCAATTATCTTAAATTGTCTTTATCAAGGACTGTTTGATTGCGTGGTAACAGTCCCTCTTAATGACTTGCACTTTATGCCACCGCTCTTATTCCAAATGACTTATACTGTGACCCGATCGTGATATTAAAATTTCTGAAACGATGTCGGGTTTAATTATAAAAGAAATGTTAAAATAGATATCAAAAATGAAAGCAAGTAGCGACATCTATAAATGGTTTATGAATAATTAATTCACATTAATTATTATTGTATATGTATATCTTATACTATTAAAGACAATACAAAGATATTGTTTATATTCACATTGATTTTTTTGAAATAACATAGTGGTTGATTAGAATAGAAGTTGTTGTGTTTTATATTAATAAGTTAATGGGTCCAGTTTTACATTGTTGAAAAAATTCAAATATTAGGAGTGTTTTCTTGTTCTTCGGCAAGATGACCAACTACTTTACTAAAGTGCCAAAGTTCAAAGGAGAAAAGAATTTCTACGATTGGACACTCGAAATGTTAGACTTGCTGGAAGGGGCGGATAAGAATCTAAAGGAAGAGAAACACGAAATGTAGTGGTACTACTAGCAAACATGGTGGAAATCAAACTGCAATTTAAATAGTAAAAAACTAATACAAAAAGCAATAACATACCACAAATGGAAAAAACGGTTCACTTTCGTCATCAATATCCGAATTTGAAAGAGCAAACTGATTACAAAAACTAGTAATGCTTTCAGTGTTGTTTTTCTTAGTGAGACATGTGGCAAAAGTAAATTTTACATCGACTCTTTTTCAAGCATGAATACGGAACCGTCTGAAAATTGGTTGATAAATCCCACACGCTCAACCAATGTATTAAAACAATAGTCGCTAATAAGATAAAAGATCCGGTATTGCGTTTAGGAGATATGGGAATAAGAAAGAGTAGCAATAAAGGCATTACCGTGAACAATGTGTTATGTGTATTATGCCCCGCGTCTTACGACAAATCTGATGTCAGTTAGTAAGTTAGCAAAGAATGGAAACAGTGTTGTTTTAGAGTTTGATAAATGCGCAATAGGAAACAATTTGTTGAACTTTGGTTGCAGAATCAGAGCTTATGGATGGTGCTTACAATTGGAATTATAATCATGGAACTGTTTATCATCATCAATATAGTCAACGCAAATACATGGCACAGGTAACTAGGACATATAAAATATCGACGACATGAACAATTTTATTGTATATTTATTGGCTTTTTTTCACTAAAGGGCTAATTACCTTTAAAATGGGTTACGAAAATCACTAAATAAATTTTAATTATAAACAATACTTAATAACGAAAGCAGGTGTAAATTTTATTATGGTTTATTGATTCCTTTTATTTACATAACATAAGAAAAACGTATATAAAAAGTATAGAATAAAAGACAACATAGAAAATAAGAAATAAAATGTAAATTTATCTTAATGCAGTCTTTATTTTTAATAAAGGCCGAGAATATAATTTTAGTTTTCGTTATTATTTTGATGTTAATTATGTAGCATGTGGGTAACTGCCATTCAGAGGTTGAAGAATATTAAGAAAATATTCAGACTTTTATATATTACATATAATAAAAATTACATTTCTAAAACTTGAGTTTGATACTATTTCTTTTGTGCTAAACCTCTTTTTCCCACGATCGCTGTTTCGTCCGCGGCGTCAACAGAGTGGCTCACTCTATAATATTTTATCCATGCAAAGGTGTCGCACCAACGGTGTTCATTACTTTTTGTATATAGCAGGTTATTGAAAAAACATTCGGAATATATTTCGGTAGATAAATTTATTTAAGGTATGGCTTACAAATTTTGTATCTTATTAACCATTATTAAATTTATTCAGTTTTGGATAGAATGTTTTCATACGAGATCGAAGTTAAAATTTTTTTTTCAAATAAAATTTCGGGGAAATGATTTGTGAATTCCTGAAATTGGAAATGCTGAAAAAAGCTTAAAAGTAAACGTAATAGTTCGGGTATTCAAGATTTTTTTTATTGTGTTGGTAAATGTTAAACCGTACTTTCGTTTAATAAGGGAGAAACCGTACTTAACTGCTTACTAATGCCACTACAAAGACTTTAATATTATTAAACGATAAGTATACGCTGTGCCGTATGAATTCAAATTCTACTACCTAATGCAATAAAAACAAATTAAAACATCATAAAATATTTTTGCCGTGAGCGGACGTAATTAAGAACATTTGTCATCAGTTAACATAACTATTCTTGCGACCCTTTGGAACCTTTACTAGCCCAAGTAAGAAAGTGCTATAATCATAACTTTGTAACTAAGCTCCGCATTCTTGGAAAATCTTTAAACCGCTCAACATTCCTTTTGTAAAACATTTTACACAAAGCTGAAGTTTTAAGTGGATGAGTGTAAGATAAATTTTATATAAATATATGTGAAAAAGTCACAAGCAAAACAGAAACCTATAAGAAAATAGTTTAAAGCGATTCAACGTCAATTATTAACGCAAACTGGTGAGATATCCTTGAACAATTATATCACTTTAATATATAATTTTCTTACTTAATTTTCAAAAAATTCTCCAAGAATTTACTGTATATTGTGATACAGAGATTCCTAATCTACTAGTCCAAGGCTATTTAGTTCTTATTAAAACAGATACGCAATTTACAACTAAAAAAGGGGCGCTATAAAACGGACAAAACCTATCAAAAATTGTGATAAATCACTGTAAAAAGCTATAAAGCTACTACCCCAAAAAAATAAACCTGGTTTCAACCAGGCTGTCGATCCTTCTTTTGTTTAAAAGTTTTTACAAGTCTTATTAAAATATTCCCCTTCCCACCCCTAAATCAAATATTTAAACAATTCTTCAGTTATAAACGCTCAAAAGATATTCCGAGAAAGAAAGTCTAATTATTCAACTCCTTCACTTTATAACAAAAATAAGAAATTTTTCTTAAAGTTGACTGACATAGTTATCTCTTCGTATGGTCTTACATAACAATCATATAGGTACATGTATTTTATAAAAAAATATTATGAGACCAAAATTATACATATCATAAAACCAAAATATACACATATTTTATAAAAAAATATTCATTTTATTATTAAATCAAATACATACCAATGACAATTACCATTTTTAATGAAACAAATAATATATCAGTTGGATCCTGTAATTTACTACACCATTAATTTTGGAAGCAAATAAAGAGTGATTTAATATTAAATGCATTCAAAGAATATCAACCGTATTCCCAAATAAGCATATGGGAAAATATATAGATATTTTTCCACGAATAAGTATTTCACGTCTTGTATATTCAAAAGATTGAAGAATATACTATATAAAGAAGAATATACTATAATTATAGATATTAATTACACAAATAACTTCACAAACGAGATATTAACATCAAAGTTATAACACCGGATTGTTTGTAATTTCTAATTAACAGCTTTTGCAGTATAAGTATAAATAAAAAAGTAAGTAGCTAATTATTTTATAGGGAACTTTATTTATAAAATGGACATATACTGTGTATAATCTATTAGTTTCTTTAATATCAAGTGAACAAATTGGTTGCTTATTTTTTTTAAAAATCCAATAAAGAAAGCTTCAAAAGTGTATATCTAAACGTAACAAAAAAGTGCCGACCTAAACTTAAAATTTTTTTTTTTTTTTTTTGATACTTACATTTTGAGTGAATTAATCACGTTGTTTTTAAAATATTATTTCTGTTTGTATTATTAATATTGTACGTTATAACGTTATTACTTCAGTGACCTCTTTTAAATAAATTTATTGACGAGTCCTTAAGCAACCCAGCTTAAGTTGTCTAATACATAAAGGATAGTACATATTTGTTGTCGTTACGACATTTTTATTAATTTAGTTTACAGCCGCATTTTATATTAATCTGTTAAAAGAAAATGCTTATATTACTTCCGATTCATATTATCTGTGACTTTTTAAAAGATATGAAATGAAATATTAAATAAGCTCAACTTAATCCTTTAAATAATTTCATGCAATTTATTATTCACTGGTTTATTTTTAAGCAAAGAAACAAAACAAATTCAAATATAAAAGCAAAATATTAATTATTTGAAATGCGAGAAATGTTTAATTTTCGCGAATTGTTTAACTGTAATAAATAAACTGTCCACGTCCTGAAGGATGTGTGAAATTATTTTTTTATTTTAAAATCCCAGGAGATAATTTTCAGTTTCTATGAATTCCCATTTCAAAATCATTGTACATAAAATAATTATGAAAATAGAGTTTCAAAAGATAAAAGGTTCTTAATATAATATATTTCTCAGATTATTTGACAGTAGGACTTATTGCGATAGTGCTGCAGAAAATTCGACAACAGTATCAAATGTAAAAAAATGGTTTATTAACCAAAAATATCGTTTTATAAGTAAGGTTTTTTAATAAAACATATTACACGTTTCAAAAGGCACACGATTATATTCTTATGAGACTAGATTAGTTGACGAAACATTTACTAGGTTAATTCATACCGTTTTTTAGCACTTCCTTACAAGTTGCAGTACATACTTCAGTTGTGGCGGGACGAATTGAACACTCTAGGTACTTAAATGTTTAAAAAAATAAAATAGCGTATGTTCTGAAATATTTAAGTATTGTCTAGCCATATAGCGAGAACAAGTAGTTGGTTACAATTTTTGTTTCCATTTATGACTTTTGAAAAGTGACGAAAAAATGGCACCTTTAAATAAAAAGAAACAGGTAAGAACTTAAAGATGAGCCCTGATGTAAGCCACATTGAACTTAACAGTTTCGCTGGCTGCGGGCCATGTGTACGTACATGCATGGTTGTACATAGGTCTAATAAGCTGATTTTACCTCCCTGGGGGAGAGCGAGTCCGACCACCGCATGGTGCAGACGTGTTGTACAGTGTCCCGATGTGAAATAAAAGTGACAAAAGTGAAAAAAGTGATAGAAGAGGTTCGAAGATCAACGGGTCCGGCGTTGATCAGCAGACTCCGAAGAGGGTAGCACCCACCGTCGCTTAGTCGCCGTTGTTCTGCCGCTCGGTATTCAGAGTCGATAAGGAAGTACACCCCTGTTACCTGATAGCAGAGACATAGTTTACGTACTTTCTAACAGTTCATACACCTCCCTGTCAAGGCAGGGAGGACACTCCCCGTATCGTCGTCCATCATGGGCGACAGCTACAAAATCCGATTCGAGGAACTATTACAGTTCCTCGAAGATCACGCCCCCAAAATATACCATGCTTACTCCGACCTTTGCAAGCTATTGCGGGGTGCTACGTTCGACACAGACAGCCCGGCTTCACCGGGCTGCCCACAACGCCGCATTTTATCCGATATGGAATGCTCCGAATACGAGTCGTCATCGGAAACTTCTTCGTCGACCTCTGATGCCGAGAAGGATAACGACGGGTTCAGGCCCATTGTATCTAAATTGGGAAAGAGGAAGGCGGCGAAGTCGCTGAAGGCGCCCATCAAGAAAGTAGTGACGTCACCCGCGTCATTTCATTATTCCACCGCTGCGTTTCTTAACAATCATATTTTCCTTTTTTTTCCTCGTCTTAATACATACTCCGCTGAACTCGTATCAATTTCAAACATGGCCTTCGAGCACTCGTTCACACTTTTCCGTCTAAACTATTGACATCTTTCATTTTATCTACCACTCGTTTACAAAAAAAATTATCAGACTTTGTTTTTTCAATCTGTTATTTGATTTTGGGGATCAGCTTTGGTTTTGTTCTATTTGTCCTATAGGCTACATACCTTGCTTTTTACTTCTAGTGAAACATGCTGTGGCACTTTAGTTTCTTCCAAAATTATTATGCAGTCTTTAATTGAATTAATTTTATCCGTACATATCAGGAAATAATCAACCTGTATTGTGGAGCGTTGTTCACATTTGTATGTTATCAGATGTTCATAATTTGTTTCTAAATGTGTTAGCAAATGAAGTAGCAGCTTCACCCTTTAAATTATGATTCCCAAAACTTCAACCCCTATGAACCTTTTCATATCTCTCATTCATTCTTACCACATTTCCAGTACAATCACTTCCTAAATACAGTTCTTCCGTCCCCTATGTATCTATCAGAATCATATAAAATTCTTTCAGAACTTTTCTTTATTGTTTTCATCACATCCAGGATTGGGAGTGTATGCGCTCATTATATTTAACACTACATCTTCTTGCATTACCTTTTGAACCATCATTTCCTCTCTTAATACAGCCATTTGTTTATTATAGTAAAAATTGGCAAAAGCGAAAATTATTTATTTTTTCAGTTGAAAAAACGATATTCTATTTCACAAAATCTACTTTAGTCCACTGCAACGCGATTGTCCTGGCACCCACCCCGTGAATCCATTGAATGCTAAGAGGTTTCGTCTCTGTATGTTCAATAAGATTAAAAATATAAACCTACTTTACAGACATCCCCAAGGTAATGAAAGACGTCATATCGTTGTTTCTCTGGGACTGAGGTTTTCACTTTGTTTTTGCGTACTTAAATTAGCCTAAATGTTTTAATTAAGCCACCAACATGTTTTAATAGTTAATAAGTCTTATGGTTCTGACGTTCAAAAACTGACTTGAGTTGATTGGTGTGTATTAAATAAGATCAAATAGCATTTCTGATTATTACATAAAATTCTCAGTTCAGCGGATTGTATTTTGGATCACACGAAAAATTTCTATTTAATTTTTCAATATAACAAGTTTATGAAAATAGACCCCAATACAAACGTAACTTAGTTATTTATTGCAATAAAGTCACACAAACGGAATGTCATTAATATTTTACTTTTCTAATTACAATTATTATAGACAGGTTGATGTCTAATTAATAGGGTGTTCAAAAGCGTTAAAGTAAAATTGGAACTTCTAAATTCAAATCTAATTTCAAAAGGTTCGTGAGTCAACCCTTCAAAATCGGAACTCTCAGTGAAAGGACCTTAAGGGAATAACTTTACTCTATTTTTAATTATCCTTTATATAATGGTTTGACTTTTATAAAACAATGAACGAAACGAAACACAAAATATTGATTTATATATATAAAATAATGCTGTTTCAATTATTGAGTCAGATATTTTCTGTTTTTGCACCTTTTAAGATATTGAAAAAAAAACAAAGTTGTAAATAATTTTAAAAATACATTTAAAGTTGTCTACGTTTCATTAAATAAGATAAATATTTCGAATAAATTGAGATGAAGTCTAGTAAGTTACAAAGTTCTATTTCAATTGAAATAAACAGCGAGTCGTGACGTATTAGCTTTATATCCAGCGCTAAACCCGGGGCTTAAGGAAACGAATAAAACGACAATACTTTCAGAAAAGGGACTTTAGTTTTTATAAACTTTGTTACTTTCATACCGTGTGAGTTTAGTTTGAGCTTACATAGTAAATGTGGTTGATGAATCCAAAATTATTTTATTTATACAAAATGTAATATATAATCACAAAATAAAAAGTCTAAGATTACAATATGTCACAAATTATCCGGAAATTTTTCTCACTGTGATAGGAGGAAAGGGAAAAGGAAAAATAAAGGTTTTATTTGTTTATTAGAACATAATATAGAGACGAAATCTCTTAGCATTAAATGGATACACCGTGCGGGTGCCGGGTCCATCGCGTTACAGGGAGAGGAGCTTCAATAGTGCCTGGGACTTGCGACCCAGGTGTAGTTTTAAGGGGTATTAGTATTTAAGGGTATAAGTATTTAACGCACGTTAAACGCTCACCTCCATCGTCCAAAATCCTCTTTCTACCTAACTAAATTTGAAAAGAACCTACTAGGGCTCCCTTCGAAGTACGTTTCAAGAATGAATTGAAATTAGTTCCGGACAGGTCCAAGTCTTTTAGTAATTTGTAAAGAGATTTTGCCGTTATAGCTCTCGCTCCCACTTCTACCGCTTACAAATCCATGACGAACCTAGTGCTAGTGAGTTTGTTTGTGAGCTGGTAATATATATAACGAGCAGCAGTGTTTGAGAAGTTTTAATGTGTTTCTATATTAGTGACTACGTATAACTACACTTACGTAAAAATATGTGTCTATCTTAACAGATCAAGAAGAACGTTATTAAAGTCAAAAAAAAATTTAAGGTTTCTTTGCCTTATTTTATTTTTACCAGACCACAACAAAAGTCCTGATATTTATTTTTAAAAGCAGTATTTTAATTTCGATCAGTAGTTTATGTTTTCAAACATATTAACTGTGAGTACTTTTAATTAATAATACGATTTATATCAACGTTTTAATGACAGTTACCCGATTGCAGCACCATTACTTTCAGAACTCATTTTTTTTCCCAACAGAGTAGGAGTAATTTCCCGTGGGTGTAATGGAAAATCCAGTATACACCATAAAGATGGGCACCAGCATCTATCTGGAATTTATCACCAATGCTGCGCTAGCCAATCCGTCTGCCAAGCGTAGCGAGTATTGGCAACTTCCCCTTATGATGACCAAATGCACCAAACGGCCCCGAGTCTGCAGCAGCCCCAATAGCCAGGACTACGGTAGCGATTGCGGTAGACGCCCGGCTATCAATTTAATTGACCACTGGCCTTGGCAACACACAACATAAGCAATTTGAGGTATGAATTCCGTAGAGAAGGCCAGGATACGATAACCTTGAAATCTGGTAATCTGCTCTTCTACCGGGAGGGTGACCAACAACCTCAAGGTGGTGTCGGATATCTCATCCACAAATCTCTCGTAAACAACATCCTAACCATCAACAGTGTGTGGAGCAGGGTTGCATACCTAACAATCAAAGTATCTAAAAGCTATTCGTTGAAAGTCGTTCAGGTATATGAGCAGACTTTGTCACTCCCAGATGAGGAAGTAGAGCTATGTACGATGACATTCTTAGTGCTATACATACTAACAAATCTACTAATAAATCCCTTCAATGTTGTAATGGGAGGCGTTAATGCGAAGCTAAGCCATAGATGCTTTAACGAGTTGAAGGCGGAGACATCGGTTATGGGCAACGGAGTCGTAGGGGACTTTTCATGATGAATTCTTTCTTCCAGAAGCACCCTCACCGAAAATGGACATGGAGTAGCCCCAATGGTTTCATGAGAAATGAGATAGACTTTATTATGACCGACAAGAAACGAATATTCAATGATGGCTCAGTTATTCACAAGGTCGAAGTGGCAGTGATCACCGACTTTTAAGATTTACATTCAATATAATCGTTAAACTGGAACAGTCCCGTTTAATGAAGCCCACGCTCCGCCCTACTCGCGCTTAGATTGAAAATCCCAAGGACTTTAAACTCAAACTGTCAAATAGCTTTGATTGCTTGGAACATCACGGGTCGGGAGATGACTTCAACACCGGGTTCATAGAAATAGTCTATACGGATGGGTCTCAGTTTTTCAAGACTGACAATACCAGCAGAACTCGATTGCACTTAACCTTACGGCTGAATTATTGCTTAAACTGCAGTCACAAGATGATGCTAGCCAGCTTAATAGACGTATCTGAAAATTCTGGCGATATGATATTTGTAACTAATTAACTTTAATACTGATTGTATTAAAGATATAATTGAGCGAAATAAAGGCTCCAAAGTGCTCGCAAGAGATATGTCTATTGGAAAAAGCCAAATAACTAAGCTAAACCGTTGTGATGGCAGTGTAGTGTCTACAAAAGCGGAAGTCTTAAGGGAAGTTGAGAACTTCTATGGATGGCTCTACGATTCGTTCGCAAAGCCTATTTCTAGTGCGGCTATGAACCTCAGAGCCAAACTGACCCGACACTTTACCGAGGATATCACGGACATCAGCTTTTACGAGTTTGAGATGGCCCTAAAACAGCTATTAGAACAACAAAAGACACCGGGCGATGTAGGAATTACTTCTAAAGTTTTGAAGGTTGGTTGATCACCTCTACTTAAACTCCTTCAGAAGCTCTTTAATTCTTTCTTGTTCGAAATTACCCTTTGGTAATTTACGCCAACGCCTTTGCGTAGTGGTGTCGGTGATAAAGGTGATAGCACCGTCCTGGAAAACTACAGACCTATTTGAGTCTTGAGCCACGTTTACAAGCTGCTGTTTTGAGGTCATTGCAAATATTCCCTAGCGTAGGTTAGATGACTGCCAGCCCCCCGAACAAGCCAGGTTCCCGAAAGTCTATAGAACCGCAGACCACATACATATGGAAAACGCAGCTTGGGACGTCCAACAACGTGATTGACGACCAAACCAGGCATTTTTTAATTATTGATTATTATATTCATGGATATATAAAGTACTTAATAATTCTAGGGATTGTCGTGTATAGTGAGAGTTGTTATAAATATATATCACTATGGTTTTAGGTGCACTAGTGTAAACGTAGGAGACGGATGTATATTAGAAAGTTTTATTCACTGAATTGAAACAATAAAGTAATATTGAATAATGTTCCCGTTACTGTCTAAAACTTTTTACGTTTTAATTCTCATTAGTATTATTTGATATACTAATAGAAAATTTGATATGTGTTTACAGCCAAACTGTTATTGTCCCAATAAAGCCACTTACTTATTAATTGTTGATTTAATCATACTTATAACTCTCACTATTAATTTCATAACAAAAAGAAACCGGACGTATATATTATTTATATATATTCATTAGACACATATACAAACTCTCATTTAAAAGAGATTTATATTCTTCGATTTTTATAAACTTTTCCTCATAAATGTAAATACTTAAAATGAATACTGATTCTTGGAAATATCTTCCTCTAAAATCTTATACGTACCATTCGTGGAACAGTTTTTTAAAAGACAAATGATATGTCTATTCTTCCAGCAATTCTCAGTAAATAAAGAACGTTAATTTTGATTCTGGATTCTCTAAGAGAGCATTTATTATTTATGAAAATACATTACTGAAATCAGCAAACACAATTTGTTCAACGTTGAAGCTTTCTCGGAATTTCACATATAATTAGGCAAATGTACGTTACAAGAAAAATAAAAAGTCCTGCGGGTGAACAAGTAAATATAAAATTGCCATTCATAACGGACTTTGTGCCAGTAGCCTCATTTAAATTCCTATTCAATACTTAGTTCTCAGTATTTGTTATGTTATGATAGTAATTTTTTTAAGGAAGTTTTGCATTACGTATAACATGTTAAAATGATGAATAATTTATAAAGTAAATATTTGTTTGAGGATGATACTTTCAATTTTTTTATAAGGTGGAGATTATTGAATACCTTCATTATAAAATAACGCGGGGTGGACTTATGACACGGCAAGCTGTATTTTTTTTGTAGTATTTATTAACCTCATGTTTTTGCTAATTATTTGACCAAGCCTATTCAAAAATAAATGTTGTAACTGAAGTTGTAAAACCCAATATTAGTTTATTTGCCTTTCATTTTACTTCTACTCCGAGTTCGCCTGTAATGCCATATGCTAGCCATGGACAAAAATCATATGATATTTATTTTTTTCAGTTTATTAAAATAGTATCCTTTATTTCTTCACTTATTATACATACATAGACGTTTAATTTACAGCAAATGCGTCTGTGTAGTTTGTGTTTATTGTTATAAATAAGTAGTATAAACATGAAACCCTCATGGTCTGCTAAATTAATATATTTGTAGCGCACCCTTTTCACGTCTGAGAGTTGGGGATTTTTTATTTAGGACCTAGAAGCAATCATATAAAGAATTAGTGGTTGGAGGCATAATTTTTTGCTTGTCTCTTTTATATAAATACGCCTTTGACTACCCAATAGGACTTTTAGTTACTCTTGTAATAACATTTATAATGTTTTGTAAGACACTTCTTTCAGTCTTATACGTATTTCAGAACGTAAAGTGATAATATCCTCGGTTGTTTTGAAAATTTAAAAATAAATTATGACCTTTTTTAATATCCTCTAACGCTGTTAACCCACTTTTTCTATTATGTTACCCACTTTTTTCTATTATGTTAATACATCCACTTATGTTATTATTGTTAAGCTTTGTTTTTATAATAATTAACCTTTTGATTTTACACAACTTTTTAGTTGTACTTTAGAAACGTCATTGAAATATATCTATTTAGTAATCAATTCAGTTAGATATAATAATTGAACCTAGCAGGTTAGATCACGTCAATACTTAATGAGCAAAAACAAAACTTTTATAAAAAAAATGGATAAGAAATCTCAAAACAATTTATGAATTGAAAGTCGAAGTCCGCATCGAAGTTCTGCTCCATTAACAAAAAAATAATAATAATGAAAAGGTGCATTTTTAATATTCCCTATTTTTTTTAAATATTTTATAAGTTCCCCTTAAAATATTTTTACATTTGACCTTTGGTTTACTTCAGCACACGTCAAAGACAGGTTAATATATAAATCACTGTCCAGATTTTCATGCTTTTACTAAATTGTTTTTCTCAATGTACTTTTGGAAACTTATCAAATTTTTAAATATGTTAATTCACTGACACTGTGACATCAAGTTTCTATATAAAAAAATATAGTTGGAATGCGTTGGGAAACAAAAATTATTATAAGGCACTTTAATTTAATATACTTTCAGATAATTTATAGTTTTAAGCTACACTTATTAGTAAATCTAATAGTTCTGTGTAATTAGCCTGAAATAACACTGAGATTCTTAAAATTAGAGCATTAATCGTTGCAGTGGCAATTTTAAGTAATGGAGTTTCATTCGTCAATAGAACATTGAAGTTCAGTTCAAGCTTGAACCAACAAAATGATTGTAATTGATGTTAAAGCTGAGGTTTCATTCTGATTTAAGTGTTCAGCCGGAGCATGAAAAAGCACTGCTATTACTCTAACTTTCCATTGATTTTCTTTAATACATTTCTGTCTCACAATGCTAAGTATCGCTTACTTGAGATATTACCTAAAATTTACAAACTAAATAACAAAAAAAAAATACCCATGAATATGTATTTTTTTAATATAAATATAAACTGCAAACTAGCCACCATAATAACACAAATAAATTATTGAGAGACGATTCAGTTATATTTCTCAGTAATCAAAAGTAAAACTCGAAGATGCTTTTAATTTTAACAAACTGAACAGAGATTTTTTTTTATTTTTAGTTACAATAATTGCCAAAGCAATAATTATTAAATGGAGAAAATATCAAATGTGACCGTCGCTGACTAAGTATTAATAGTTGACTTTTCTTTGACTTTGAATATCTATACAAATCAATGTAAAGTAAAACTATGATATAGATATTTTACTTTGCGATTTTTATAATTTTAAATTCTACCCTCGTTTTTACAATCTTGCAGTAATAGTGATGTAATTATTTTGCTTGGTCACTGCTGTTGACTTAGACGGACGTCTAATTTTAATACATTAAATATTATGTTTTTTAACCCTTCGTCTGATGGTTGTCTTCGTTTATCTAATGTATGACAAGCCAAACCCACAATATTTTTTAACACCTACATGTTGGAAAGGTATAATTATTCTCTTGGTGTCAAGAATTTTTTAAGCTTTTACTTGGTTTATTTAACGTTTTCATTGAAACCTTTTAAAAATGTTATGTCTACTTTGTCAGCAACTTTACATATTATTATGAGGTTTTCGCTAAACAGAGGTAGGTTAATTACAATTATTTTTAGTGTCAAAGAAAAATATCTAAAAATATATTTTGAGTTCAAAATAATTGATTTATATTCTTTGGTCAATTTATTTTATACCAAATAATATTTTTAAAATATAAAATGCTAATATTTATTAAAAAAAACCTCCTCATTATTATTGCTCAACTTATTTATAGACTTTTCAATAAATCCAGGAACCAAGTAATAACAATAGTACTTAGTGTAATAGAGGCTAACAGTAGATATTTGAAGTGAATCTGATTTTAAATAGAACGTACAGTAAATGAAGACACTTAAGTGTTATTAAATATAAAAGAAATATTTAACAAAGAAACGTCAAACACGAGAGCAACATTTAAGTTCCTGGAAAACATACTACTAGTGAAAGTGCTACTTTTGGGATATAAAAATTAATATAATAAGAAAACGAGGCTGAATCGCACTATTTAAATGATAAAATAACATTATACAACATGTGATATTGCTGAGATTGGGCTAAAACCGTTTAACTGTGGGTACCAATAATGATCCCAATACTAATATAAAAATATAACTTGTGACAAAAACTATGTTGATTTCTTCCTTGGACTTTGTTCGTTGTAATATCCAGTTTTATATGTATATGGCTATAAAAAATGGCAAAAGGACGTTATTGTTATGACTAATTATTCTACCTAATCTTAAATCCTTTATTTATCAATTTTCAAAACTTCTGCAATGTGAGTTTAAAATGAGGAATATAAAAGTTTAAAGGAAAATTAGTATACAACCAAACCAGAAATCATAAGACAACCTATCCAAAAGAAGATAATGAGACTACTAAGAGTTTCGTTTGCACACATTTAAATATAAGAAGAAGATTTATAACCACAGGAGCTCCCCGTAAACATAATTTTTAATTTATGTATCCGGAACTATAAGGTTTAGAAATTAAAAGGTAATATATATATGTAATAAAATAATTTAAGTAAAAAAAAACAAGGTCTATAGACGTTTTTGTAATAATAAAATGTCAAAAAAAGTCTAATCACTACATAGAGAACAGTGTTCTTAATTTAAAATATGAGACATATTGAAGAGTCAAATTTTTGAACAACCTTTTAAATTTTGGCCTTTTTTATTGTTTTCCATTTTTAAATTACAATTGGAACTTTAAGTGCGATTTTCATGAAACTAGTAATTTAAAATACAACGATAAAAAAGGGAATAGTGTTTCAAGTTGCTAATAAATAATTTTCATGTAGTAATGTAAAACCGAAAAACTTAAGCATATATTATATGTTAATTGTGAGAAATATAGTGCGCTTAAAATTGATACATAAAATATAGTTTTATAACATCGACGTCTTACATTAATTTAATTTTAGGTGTCCAACAACTTTTCATTACAAACACATTATTAAACAGGTTATTATTATTCAAGGCGTTGAACGAACGAATTCCCGTCCTAAACTCACGATAAGATTATAAAGGTCTTAATACATCCATTACCTTACTATTAATTAATGTGACAGACATGTAAAAGTAATTACTATTTCTTACAAAATAAGAGTTTCTGCTGAACATAAAACTATTTTAAGTGCTGTTTAATTAATATTATGTTATATATTTTTTTATAATTCTTTGCATATTTCTTAGTAATAAATGTGTATATATTATAAGATAGTCTACATAACTTTTAATTGAAGTCATCCATTTTTGTAACGATTTTTCATACTTTCCTAACAGATAACAGAATTTTATCGAGTCTATTCAAATAATTATAATTTTTTTAATGAAATTTATTTACGGATTAATTCAGGACTCCCTAAAAATCATTAATCGTTTAAATAAACAAAACGTAATTATCTGTATTATTTTAGTATTAAATTTCACAAAACAATTTTAAAATCAAAGATCGCTTCATCTGTCAATAACTTAGAAGAGATTGCATACAATAAAATAAATAATTTATACTATTAAAATTTGTTTTATTAGTAACAAACATTATTTGTTTGATATTTATCAATTGCTATTTGCATAAATTAGTTTTAAAGTTATATTCCTCAACAAAATTCATTAGAACTTGTGTTATAAGGGGATATTCTCTTTGTTATATTATATCTGACACTTTAAGAAAGGAAATTGGTTTACATAACTGAATCCTAATCATTTGTAATTTAAATTACAAGATATTAACCTTAGTCTAGAAATGTATATACTTAAAATATTTAATTGTGTGGAGATTTAGAAAAATATTTAAAATTTTTAAAGTCGAATTTAACTTTGAATATCTAAGATATAGAATAATTATTGTTGGTGCAATTTCCTCATATTCTTTCATAATGCCACACAACACGTCCTGTTCCAATTGTCCAGTTTAATTGAATAGTTGTTTAGTATCATTGGAAAAATTGTTGAAAACTTAAATAAAAATTGTACATTTTAATTTTTATACATTTTCTTTATTAAGATATGCTTTTAAAAATCATAAATACATTATTAAAACAGAATGCCATTTCATTTTTATACACATATAAGATATGATAAAATTATTAATAAGGTCAACATTATTTTTATCAGTCTATTTTTTTGACACAGACCTCACCAGTGCATAATACTGAGGCTATCTTCAGCTGTTCTTCAATCTTGCCCCGCTACTTTATGTATATGGTCGTCTTAAAGAATATTTCAAATTGATCGTAGTAAAAAAGCTAAAATTTATTTGAAATTCATTCAAATAAATGCATTTCAATAATTAAAAGCACCGGTATCGTGTTTCAAAAGCAAAGTGAACTTTAACGTAAATTTAACCAAAATATCTTAGAGCAATATTATATTTATAAAAAAGAAATTTTATAATATTATATTTGAAAGGATGGAATGCATAATTATATGTGTATTTTGTTAATAAATATCAACATGTTATGTAAAAAAGACTATTTGAAAAAATAGAAGGTCTACATATTCTATCGAAACTTCTCTTTCCTAAAGCGCTTCCGCTCAGTTCGTTTCCGCTACCCGAGGCTACCACGATATTAAGCGCACCCAGGTATTGTTTTATGAATCAAATGATTTTTGAAATTGTCTTTTTTATAAAATTGAACATAATTGCATTCATAGTATATAAACATATCATAAAACATTATGAATTGTGAGACCCCCAGTACATTTTTAATTAATATGTAAGTTACATGTTATAATCGCATTATAAGTTGTTTATACTTATAAATAATTATCCACTCGTTTTCAACTGTGTAACATTTTTCTTATCATGTATATATAACCATAAAAATAAAAAAATAAAACAAAAAAAACTTCGAAATACATATTTTACTAAAAGATAGTTGACAATCATGATGAATATATTAAAAAATATGTGCCACTCACTGACAAAAAAAATATATAAATAAATAAAATTTTTGAAATTTGTATGTCGTAAAATCTGTTTCACTAATTCTTACTCTTTGACTCTCATATTGATAGCTAAGCCCTTCTTGTGAGCTAAGTGTGTACTGGCAAGTTACCGACAGGACAGGTCTTGGAGCTCCTTCTGAAAAACATGAGTTCATATTCCAATGTTTGACTGTTGAATAAAATTGAAAGCAATATTTTCATTGCAATTTCTTTTCTGGTTTCTATGGCTATAAATAGATGGGAGTGATGCGAATCTTCACTTCTCTATATATTATTACTATATTTTGTAATACAATTGTAATGTGTAGATTAACAATTCCTTTTAATTGCAAACAATTCGATGTACGAAATCGTAAATAATCGCTCAGCTTTTAACGTATGACCTTAGATCCTCTTAAGCGAAATGTGACATGTATGCTCTCTGCATACTTGTTCGGTTTGGACAAATATTTAACAATGTATATACATGTCCTACTTGTTAATGTTTATATCGATATTGGCAAATTTTTTTTATTATTTTTTTTTTTTTTATTCGTTTGTATTTGTTTTTTTGTCTGAGCTAAACATTAAAATGACTTATTTTCGTATTGTACTAAATCTTTTTTTAAATATTTGTAAAGAATTTAAAATATTATAAAAATACTCCTAAAAAGTTTGACATTTATGATAGTGAGTGACACTATCCTTATCACTATAGGTATTTTTCGGAAGCATACTTTTCTAAATATATATACGTACTTATTTTTGCGCTTCATTTAATTCAATCGAAGCAGAATAAAAGGAAATTGCTCTTTATAAAACATACATATATACAATATGTACTTATCCTAATTTATATGATGTTGCTTATTTTTATTATCGAAAATATGAAGAAATCGCTGTCTTAATGATAAAGCATTCTCTATCAGTTAACCTTAAAAGAAATAAAAGTTGTACAAAACAATTAGACAAAATAAGAGAACTTCTTTAAATTATTAACCCAATTAAATATGACTTAATTATATTAACTTTATACAGATATCCTTTATAAAATAAAACATACATTACTAATGTAAATTTAAAAGAGAAAATACAAATCCCTTAATAAAACGAGAAAATAAATAATATATAATAGTACCCTTAAGAAGTTTAGGATTGTTCCAACAAATATACTGTTAAACATCTCTTGAAGATCCATTTGTTGTAAGAACGCCTGATGTGTTCTGGTTAACCATTCCAGAGTTGGACTACGTAAATCGTGAAAAAATTCAAGAGATAAGCAGTACGATGGGAAGGGGTGAAAAGCGTGCCTTGCTGAAGTAAGATTTTGTTTTCAAGTACTGAGAAGAAAGTGAATCATTTACGATAGATAACAATAAACACAAATATATATACTTAATGAATGAAGAGATTTGTGGTTGTAATATATTTTTTTGAGGATCAAATCCGTAAAAAAATGCAAGTGTCGGTATAAAAGACAAAGCAACACCGTGACCTTGTTGCACACCCCTTCAGTATGAACCTCTCAGATCGTACTTATCCCGTATCATTGTCAATATAGAATCAGCAAACGATGCGAAAGTCACCACGCTAATATTACCAGATTCTTCACTAAAGCGGCAGAAAACTCGACGGGTGATACCACGGCATCTCAAAGGGATCATCGAGAGCTCCAATCCAAAATAAGAGAATTAATGTTAAAAAAAATAACACCAATAAAACTCACAATGCAACACCGAACGATTTAAACCGCAGAGCTCTACGTGGTCTCCAAATAAAAGCGAGAGCAGCTTTCTTTGCCTTCAAAATAGGGTAGAAAGCTTTCATCTCTCTCTCCAAAGCTACTGTCATTCTAGATGTTGCAGAGAGTAATGAAGAACGTAACTTAGTGTTGGAAAGACGGAACCGACCATCCGCTTTTAATGACAGAGAGAATTCGAAATGCATAGTGGATGTTCTGGATAGCTAATGCGGTCGAAACTTTGTACTCGAAGACTCGAAGACTTTCACAAAAATTAGTGCACACCGTTGTTAAATTAAAGTTACAAAGGGATGTGATAGGTATAATCCTTGAATTGAACGCCTGGAAAGCACAGACCAGACGCATATTTCAAGAGTAGGCCCTAATGGACTATCTAACCTCCTCGGTGTCACTGTCAACGCTAATAGAGCTAACAGCTACAATCAAGTCGAAAGTTAAAAATCTCTAACTTATTTTCTCCTGATTGTGAAGTTTTTAATATGATTAAGAATGATCATTTGCAACTTATTATATTTGTAAAATTTGTTCCAAGTAAAGGCACATTATTGTTTCATAAAAAATACCAATTTTACCGAAATTGGCCTAGATACCAATTATTATCTGAATGCAGTGACCCGTAAAGAAAACAATAAAGGAATAATCAAAAACTTTTGCAATGCAGAATGTGTAAGGTGCAAAGATATTTTGGAATTTATATATAAGTAAAATAGAAGAAATAACTTGATATATTGTTACAATGGACATCTTTTTTGTGGAGGAATATGACAAAAAGTCGTACCTATGTTAAATATGCATGAGCGTGTATACGTAAATACATATATTATTTTTAACATGTTTACTAAACTATATTTCCAACATTTTGAACGAAAAGATTTTATCATTACTTAACCATTACTAAATGATTATTTTGAAATCGATTTCTAATACATTTCATTAATATCAGATGAAGGTATATGAAATACAATCATTCGTTTAGCATTTCCGTATAAGACGTGAAACGTTTACAATACGTAAGTTATAACAATCAAATTAGAATTTCTTTTCAAATCTTAAAAGATAAGAAATACTTTAAATATTAATCTTTTTCATATTTCATATATATACATTATCTATGTATGACGTGAAGAATGATTTCTTTTTCCAATAATGCATTTATTAAATTTTTCCTTTATAGGAATATTCGTTTATTAGAAACTCATTCCCTCTTGTTTCCAAACTTTTTATATTAAAAACACGTACTCATTTGTATTGTATTACTCTTCCTTGTGCTCTTCATTAAGCAGTTAAATAATTCGAAACCACGATTTAATGCTAATTGAATCGGTCTCTATTATAATATTTCATTCTTAATGATCTGTATTTGATCAATAAATTATAATTATCTCGATTTGGCTCTTTGCCTATCACATGCCGTATACTGTAATAAAATAATTAAATTACAATTAACATGTGTTACAAAATTCGCTCTAATTAAATTAAATACTATTGTTTACATAATGTTTAGTATATTATATAATATTGCACTCGATTATTATTATTACTGAGACAATAAAAAATAAAATTCTTAAGAATTCTTAAGTTATTCCATAGATCATTTAATGATAAGATAAGATAAGAACGTATAATGTAAATATGCATGAATTAATTTCAAAAATATAATTATATTATTCTGAAAAGGAACAAAACTTTGTTTAATTTTTCAAATACAATCCATTTAAACGTTTTACAGACCTTCACTTGAATCTTGGTGATGAGGCAAGATGACACGTCCACGTTGAAGTGTCTTCTTTAATTAGGGTACGGCGATAGCAATCAGAAAAGTAGCGAGAAAATCCGATGGCTTAAGATGTTGAAAAACCATTTTATTTTTGTAATTACTTGCAACAAACTAATTAATAACTATTGAATAAAACGAATTAAATAGTAGAAAATATGTATATAAATGTCTTTTGCAACGGCATGCCTTCAACTCACGGAAAATTTTTAATTAATTGAAAACATACAAAGATAAAATATACCCAATACTAATAATGTAAGCTTTATGCATACTTACATACACATTACAACATTAAGTTTGGTATTAAAAATTTACTTTACAAGTTAGCTTTGAATATTTATAACTCAACCGGTTAGTTAAAAAAAAAAAAATTAAATAACGTACGATGATGATGAACGTACTGGTTTTTGGTTGGTTTAAATTCTAGAAAATCTATTTCACAATAGTTGTTATTATTATTGATTTCATATTATAAAAAAATATTAATGAATTATGGAGACTGAAATGGACTCATCCAATTAATCTTTATTTGTTAATATTTTATCCATATATCAAATATCATTTAAATCCGCTAAGTTAAGAGTTCTTTATCCTTTACAATATTCAATTCTTTACAAATTTACTTATGCTAACACTAGTTTTAATGAAGCTATTGAAATTGAGTGTGACAAGAATTTTCACAAAATCCAAATATATTTACACTCGTAGTTATGTATAAAATATTAATTTTATTTTGAGCTAATACAGTATTTTAAATTAAATTTAAATAGAAAATAAAGAATAAAAATTCATCCACATGACAGGGCTTATCTATGAATTTCTATTAGAAATTTATTTAAAACATTTATTTTTTGTTCTGTATATTTTATTGGACTTCTAATAAAAATACTTCCTGATTGAATATATTATTATTTACAGCAACCTAATAATTTCTCAAAAGGAAGCTTTTTTAAGTCACTTCAGAGTTCTTACTTAAAACTTTGGTAACACAAGAGATAATGCAGATGTCAATTTAAATATTGTAACCAATTATTTTCTTAGATGGGCACATCTTGAATAGTTCAGTGGTATATCTCTAGAACTTTAAAAATTCGTGTAAGTTATAGTTCTTATTTCAAATGTGTCATATACAAAAAGGAAATAAAATGAAAGGCGTCCAGAAAGAGTTTTCATGAAATTCATTTGCCTTGGATCCAGGCTATGGTCAATGAACTTTTCTGCTAGATACTGTAAATAAAACTTAAAAATATCCATTCTTTAGAGAAGTTTATTGTATTTCTTTTATTTAACTTATAATGTATTAATTTTTGTCTGGGTTAAATAATTTTAGGTCCAACATAGAGCATATCCAAGTTGACGGATTAGTTATTGTTTCCTATAAAATGGGCATCACATTAAAGGGCTTGTTAAAAATAACTCTAAAAATACATTACCGTCAGTCTAAATGCCATATGGCGAATTTCTAATCGTTAAAACACAATTTTGAAGAAATTAATCTTAAATTGTATAATTGTGTAACTCGTTTAAAGAGTGGTTACTTTGTGATGGCATTCATATTTAACATTGCTGTACACCCAACATTTTGAACTAGTTATGTTTCATATACTCTTACAATGTATGCATCGAAGAAAAGGAATCGCATAGGATAAATAATAAATACAGTCATGTCACCCAAAATTCAGTATGGTGAACTAAGTAATTTTTGAACTAAGTAAATTTAGAAAATAGTCATCAAAAGAAAGGATTTACTAAAGTTACAAATACTCATATTATGAGTTAAGAAGTTGTATGCTTAGTTTACAGAAAAGACAAATTTAAGGACAATTTCTCCTCATTCATCCCAATAGTGTGCAATTTGCAAAATATAGTCACGTTATTGGAAAACGAAAAAGGCTGTCAATTATATTAGGTTGGGCTTGCACAGTACCCAAATCGAGGTAGGGTTTTGGAGGTTTTTGGTTTAATCTTATTTTAATGAGTTAATCTTGCTTTAGTTAACTTATATTTGCTTTTTATTCAATTTTACATTCCGTATCTCATTTCATTGATCTATAGTCATGTAATTCAAATATATTTTCATAGACTTAGTATCTCTAGGTAATTAAATTAATTATTTTCCTAATGAAACATTGAAATTGATTCGAAATCGTCGAAAGACAAGTATTTTTAATATGTATATTTACATGAAAATTTAAAAACATATGTAGTTGAACATATTCTCTTGGTTATTCACATAGGCTTAATCCTTCATCTGAATTATGTCCTTTCAAGCAATATGTGGACTTTTCTTTATATCAAAGGTGACAAAGGAGCTGACAGCCTACTTGATGAAAGGTAGGCGACGCTCATGAACATCTGCAACATAAGAGATGTTGCGGATGCTTTGCTGACCTTAATTATGGAAGAGAGAGTAAAGATAGTGGGAAAAGAGAAAGAGCAAACATCTCTCTCACTCATCAGACGAAAAACAGCCATTAAAGTTTCCTTTTCTCCTATCTTCTATGAGAGAGCGGTACTTCCCCGATCGAGCTTATTCATGTCCGAGCTTTAATAATTTGACCACAGTTAGGCTTTTCTACCACCTTTTACCACCACTAATACTTTTACATTTGAAATAGACGACATACATTAATCTAGAATGTAACGAGTCTCGTTTAAAGAAATACAAAAAAAAAAATAGGCAAACTATTCGGGTCAACAATTATAAAGCGTGTAGATTTTAGCCTACAATTTTCAAAGGTTTTCTCGTAGTTTCTTTAATTATAAAAACTAAATATCACTGGAATTATATTACAATTTAGTAAGAGGAAAAGTTTAATAACCACATACCAGAGTAAAAACGCAATGAAAAGATAGCGTTTAAATGCTTTTTTTCAACTTAATTATGTTACGTTAAAACCGTTCATTTAAACATTTTACCTCTTTTACTACATGATTCTGGTGGCTGCATTTAACTTTAATGAATGTAAAAATTATGTTTTATTTATTGAAGTAGTTGTAAATTCATTTACTTTAATTGTATTTGACATTATCATTAATATTAATTTCATTCCATATTGTAGAAGTTAATTTTTATATAGATTTTTATTTAATATAAATTTAAAGCACTTTGTAACAAAGACTTTTTAAAGCAATAAAACCTCCAGCGCCTAATAATAATTACAATTTCGTCGCTTCAGCCTCGTGACTACTTGTAATATATAACAATGAAAAAGGCCCCCTTTCGTGCCCTGCAATTGAGTGATCGCGTGCATTATTCACTAGCCCTTTGACCTTAGTCCGATATCAGATACGCTTGACTGATTGCCTTACGTAGGCTATGAAGACACTTTTATGGCCCATTAGTGCGATGCAATCTTAAATTATAAGATTGTCTCTATTAATACATAGTAATAACAATATTTTAATAAATATCTTTATTTATTTTTATTTTTATTTTTTGGGTTATCTTGTTTTTAGTTTAATATATCAAAAAAATTGCCTTAAGAGTTACCCTTGAAGTAACTTTAACTGTGTATTAAAAGTAACATATTTATGAAAGCACTGAGTTACTATTGCAAATTACACGTGGTATTGCAATAGCGCTGCAGCAATTGTACTTTGTATTTATGACGGCTTTAAAGCCACAAATTGAATTGTCGGGACGCAATATGTCATGTCGGCGACAGCACTCGTTGCCTAATTTGTTACAACTTATGTCAGATATTTAATACAGTTTTAAGGCGTTTTTTTTTATGTTAGAGTCATTTAATAGTTAACAAGTTGTCAGATAACGTTTATCCTAATTTTTTTAATATTAGAATCGATGTTTTATATGAATTAGGTCATTCAGTAAATTTTATGTGTCAAGAATGTTCAAAATTATTGGGCAAAAATTGTAATATTCAGAGAATCAGCACTATTTTGTTGAATAATTCGAAGGAGAACAAATAAAAGCAAGTGCATTTTCTTCTTTTATTTATCAGCCAACGTAAATTAGAACATGCTTAAAAACCTAAAGATCGTCACTTACTCTAAATATTTTTAAAGGGGGCCAACCGCTCGTTTAAACATAAAAATATTAAATTTAAGAGAAACTTTCTTAAATTAAAGGAGGTAGAAAATATATTTTTAAAGTCAAAAAGTTGAAATGAACAAACACGAGCTATTTTGCCGTGAAAAACAAATATGTATTATTTAATACATATTTGTTATTTATTATTTCATACATTTCTTACAATATTTACACATTATTTAGAATACTCAACAATAAATGGAACTACAATAATAAATAGAAGCTATATAGTTGAAACTAAATTCTATTGATACTAAATAGTTTCAGAAAAACAACACGTAACAATATCTTTGAAGTTTAATTGTGTGGCTCTATCTAGTGTCATATACCCATGTGTATTTTATGGAGAAATGTATGACAAGATTGTAAGTTAAAGAATTTTTAATTCTAAATATGACTTTTCGAAACATTTATACTAAAAAAACAAAATCTCAAGAAAAATAAATGATAAATCAGATTTTTTTTTCCAGCTATCAGTACTTGAATTTCATTGAAAAAGCTTTAAAGTTAATACTTAAAGTCTCTAATCAAATCTCGTAAGTAAATAATATTGTCAAGGGAAGATATTATTTTAAAACATAAGAATTCCATTCGTTATCAATATAATCACGTTCCTGAAGGTTGATTAGTTTTTCATAAGAAATTGTTAATATGGATAAAAGTGCATTTTATTAATATATATTAAAAATAACTTTAAATGCATTTTAAGATATTAATAGATTACTTCAGCTGCCTGTTCTTGAGTTTTAAACAGCCAGAGACAAGTGCCAAACTTTTGCTCATTAATTTTACTTACATCTTTCGCAGCGAAGACGACGTTCAGATAATTTGTAACGATTAACACACTTAGCAAATCTCTTTTATAAAAAATGTGCTAGGATATGGTTTTTATTTAAAATTTCAATAAATTTTAATATTGACAAATATAAAAAACTTGTATTTTGTAATTAAAATATTCAAAGTATTTGTGTGTCTTACGTGTATTTACGCCGAAAACAAACCTAGTTACACAGTTGCAAGATATTTTGGCTAGTAACGGTAAAGTAGTAAAAACGATATTGGTAACTCAGGATGAAAAAATCTTCTGCGCGAAGGGTCAGAAAATATTTTTAATATTTAGTCTCACATCCAGTCAGGATCTGCTTCACTAACACCCCTGATAAGACTTTGATAGACAAAAACATACTGACCTCTAAGATTTTTCGAGTATACAGTTAAAAAAACTAGGTTAAAGTAAACTCTCTGTATTCTATAGACATATAGAAGACAGAGAGTATTCTTCTGTATCCTTTAACTTTCTTTCTACAATCTTAAACTAATATATATATATATATATATATGAAAATGACCATAATATCCTCGTTTAATAAATTTAGATGTTAAATATCATTAACGAACTGATACGAATCCTTAAAACATTATTTTATATATCCCCAGAGTAATAAAGTATGGTAGAAATCAGGTTGGTCAGTTTTATAGGTTATTGAATCCATCTGGTCAAGCAACTTGTTATTTATCGTTAATTTAAGTAACCCATACAAACTTTGTGGATTAGCAGACGATGTAATGAGTACTAAAATTAATGCAAACTATATTTATTAATGAAGATTTTTGTTCTTATAGCTACTTTACTTGTCAGGTCTTGTTAACTCTTTTATAAGGGGAACTATCATCTAAACTTTCTATTATTTTGATATAATAATCACTATTATTTAGTATTAGGATCGCGTTCCCGTTATTTACACGGAGTAGAGTAAGGCCTTCATTGTAGCGAAGTTTTTTAAGGACATTCAATTCCTTACAAGATATGTTTTTATAACACAGTTTGGTCCGGTACAGAACATAATATTATATAATTTTTCATACTGCCGGATTGCTTCAGCTTATTATTTGGTTATAGTTATTATAAAGACTTTCCTAAATATTCCAGAAAAATGGTAATAGTGTAAATGATACAAGTAGATAAAACAAAATCATTCTAACTAGCAGACACATTTATATCATTTACCTTTGATCACGGTTCTTACAAAGTAGTTGAAAAGTCGAGTACAACGTAGTGTAAAAAATCCCTGACCCACCTTTTTATTTCAAAAATATGCTATTGATAATATTTTATATATATATTTTTTCGATAATAAAACCGTTTTTTTGATTGATAACGCATTTGATAGTGAGTCCCTTATTCGATTCGACAGACAGTGGATTTTTCCTACGAAGTCAGGGATATGGAAGCGAAGCAAGAGGGTTAAATAAATATTATAACAGAAATCAACTTCAACCCCAATACTCAATAGAACAATAGACATCGTAAGATACTCATTTATTTTAAGGAAGTGGTACCTTACGATGCTTAGCGTTAGATATAATGTAAGAGAAATACATACATTCTATCCAATAAGTGTATTGAATAAGGACGGACGATGATTTTCTTAGAGAGTTACGCAAAAAAGCAAAAATATTACTAACCTCACGTTCCTAACCACCCTTTCTATGAATATTATTGAAATACGTCGACAAGTCATAAATGACTTAGACTAGTAGAGCATTATTTAAGAAGGGAATTAAGGAAAAAATCCATCTGGATTATGAAAATCTTCATAAGAAATGCAGATATCAATGCTGATTATCATTATCGAATTAATATAATCATTCAATAAAATAATGAAGTGAGTCAAAATCCTTATCTGACATCCTATTGAAGATCAGTGGAACTTTTTTCCCGACACTTAATTTTCCTTCCTGATCTAATACAAATCCACCACTAACTAATTAGTATGCAACTTTAAGTAGGTCAGAAGATCGAAAAGAGCTGGCAATTGTGCTCATTTTTGTCGGGAAAGTTTTCTGTACGAAATCATAAAGGAACATCTATTTTGGTACTACCAGCTGCGAATTCAAAATTATTTAATTAATTTTTTTATTTGTTTTAGGTTTTCTCTGAAAATTATTTTGTACATTTTAAATCAAAATTTAAGCAACTGTGTTTTGGATTTATACGAGTAACATATTTTTAATTCGAATTAAAACCTAAACAGATAATTGAACCAAAGACATGACGAGGTTGTTCTTCGGATGGTAAATAAACTTCTTAGTATGAAATATAAAATACTATAAAACTCAGTCACAATTATTTCAGGAGCATTTTTAAGTTCATAAAAAGTATTCTTGACTGTAATATGGACATGATTGTGGTTTAATATACACTTTTAAAGATCACGTTTTGCAGAAATTTGAATATTCATTAAGCTATAAAGTTTTACAAAATTATTTTGTGCTTTGAAAATCTAAAGAAGTTTCAGAGATGCATGTATTCATTGCAGTACTCATGTAATGTCAATCAGATACACAAAAGCCGAATTTATGTAGCCTAAAGAATACAAGTTTTCATAACATTGACGAGTAATATTTATTTTATTGTTGTAATTGCAGACATTACGAAAAAGATTGTGTGTATTCTGGCATATAATTTTCCTGTTTGTATGAGAAAATGTCAAGAGTCGGAGGTCAGATAATAGTAATTTTTATCGTGTCCACCGTAATAAGTTGATGAAAACGACGTAAACAGTTGATATCTATGGGTTAATAACCATGTTTGCATTAATGTATTTCTTTTTGCGTTTTTAATAAGTGGTATACCTAAGAAATTTTTAAAAGTGATTATTATTTTTTTCTATAAGTCCTCCTAGCGGTAAGTGATAATTATTGTTTGTGGATATTTAAAACAAAAGAGTATTGCAAGTACTTGGCTGACCTTAAAAATTATCAGCTTTAACAAAGATGATTTATAATTATTTCAGAATTAACAAAAACTTATTAAATTTACTTTCGAACACGTTTGTTTTGCGAAACGTGGGATCATCGAAAGAACAAGAGAGATAAAACTACCTGGGCATTTTGCCAAAATAATTTTAACCTTACACCTCTTTTTGTAAAAGGCTCTTCAAACGAAAAAGTCACTTTTCCTGTTCTAGCACCGTTATTTCGATAATCGATAATGTACAAAGAAACTAAGTTAACTGCTTAAACTAATTTCGAAACATTTTATAAAAGGATAATGACCTTGAAAGGAGTAGAAAATAAGACACCTATTTTAAATTCAACCTTGAACAAGTGATTACATATTAATTAAATTGTTGTTTGTCAACATTACAACTTAATTTCATGAAAAACTCTTTCTCCTTTTTTGAATGAGAAGACTCTTATGAAAATATATTCGCTTTTATATTAACATTAACCAAGTACTATGTAGGATTACAAGTCTCAGAATAAAATTGAATAATATAGTAAATTTCGCGACAGAACGTCACAAGCGGTGATGTGATATATCAAATTATAAGAGGTTGTTTGCGCACGCGCGCTACGGTTTGTAAGCCGCAGCGGCCAGTCTGCTAGACGCTTGTGTTCTCAACGAACAAGCCTGCGGGATTTTAACGATGTTTCGGATTCCGAAACTCGCCCTTTCGGATAAATAGCGACAGTTATTTCATTCCAAGGCGTTAATTTGTGTGTATGTGAGACTACTAAATACAAACATTGAACAGATAAATCGAGAACAATTCTAGTGTTTACTTTAAAGTTTAAAAGTTTTACAAACTGTTTGTGCGGACTTTCTTCTGAAGAAAGTGAAAAGTGTGCTGTGACGGTATCAAAACAAATAAAAATAAAGATTATATATTTTCACTATTTTAAAAAGTACTATTTCAACATTTTATAGAAAGACTTAGTTAAAAATTAAAATACAACTAGACTGTTTCATGTTCTTTTAAATTATTGTAGTTGTAAAAAAAAGAAACAGATAAATAGTATAGAAAGGTTAATATTCAGCGTTAGTCTCAATTAATATTCTGTGAAGGTTCTTGAATTAATGGCTTCTATGCTATAATAGTTTCATATAGGATTAAATGAAACTACAATGATGGCTTGTAAATAAAATATTTCACTTAAATTTCTTTAATCGCTTATAAATTATAGAACATTCAGGTAGCTGTCCAATATGATCCTAAACCATCAATATCATTATTTAGATTCAGTTGGTGTAACAAAAGTGTTTGCTTATGAATTATAAAATTTAAACAATGCATACTTCACATAATCTCTATTCTGATTGGGTTTTTAACAGGGACTAATTAAAAAAACCCAAGTTGACAAATCTACACATTAAAATTCTGTTTATAATTAAATCATTAGAAGCTTTCTGGTAAGTTATGTAAATAAAATGTTAATTTTACCGTTGTAAAGACCGTATAAAATATTTGTATAATCATGTATATAAATGTTCTAATTCAGATTTTAAGCAGTATTTCATTATTTTTAACTGATTGCGTTATTAGTCCTTGCAAAGGAAACTAAAAGGCATTTCTCGGAAAAATGTATTAATTTGTAACGCAAACACTTTTAATGTTATGTTATTGATTACGAAATCAAACTTTAATCTCTAATTATTCAATAAGATTTGGATCAACTTCAAAAGAATAAATGTATCATTATTTGAAATTGAGTGACAAAATTAATTTTCTGACAAGGGTCTAATACATAATTAAATAAATCATAATCAAATAATTCCGCTTTCTATTATTTGCGAGAATATGTTAGAATTCGAGATACACATTTAAAAATTCCACTTCTACTTATAAGAAATGTAAATTTATGGCAATTATCTATGATGTAAGAAGTCTAATATCTAAATAAAAACGCAATTGGTTCTCTGGTTTGATTTCCGGTTTGCAAATATGCGTTGATGAATTCTAAAAATTTAAAAGTCATCGCAAAGAGAACGACATTCTTTCGAGACATCCAGTTTTCATCCATAAATCTACATTGTAAAATAAAATTGTTAAATAAAACACTAAAACCATAACTGAGTTTCACGCTTGTGCCCCGTTTTGGGATTTTATATAACTGGAAGAAGCCAGTATAGTATCTAGCTAATAAAATGAATTTTTAAAGATTAAAATTTATGAAAAAACATTTCTATACAAACGCAATAAATAAAACAAAACAAAATCTCTACATATCTCGTAATTGAAAAATGAACCGTTTCAGTTTCTTTAATTACGTTGTACGGTCGGTGTAATTACCCATCGCCTAGCTGGGATAGGAGTTTCTATTGTTAAATAATATCTTTTACTTCGTATGTAGTTTTATTTCAAAGCGTTGTTAAAATGTAATGAGTAGCTTATTTCTTCCTCATAATCTATAATTTATAGCACAAAAATTTTATATGCCGTGACCGTTAATAGCTTAATAAAATACACAATACATATATGTTCTTTGTTAGTTTTCCATGTTGAGGAATGAGAAAAAAAAATGAAGGACATAGTACTTGAAAGTAGTACAGTATATATGATATCTTTTTCCTATACTTATAAAAAGTATTTATGTACAAAGAAAACTAACAATATTTCAATATTGTGTTTTTTCTAAATAAAAAGCTTTGTGCGCAGCCTTGCATGTTTTAATGTTGGTCATCACGAAATAAAACTACATATCTTGAAGGACCTAACTAAGTACATACCAAATAAGTGAAGATATTTTTCCTATTAATAGAATTGGTAAAAATTTATTTCACTAGTTCGTTGTTTATCTACGTTTGAAAATGTAATGCACTTTAAAAACAATATTTTTATAATTTCTCATTTTTATATCATAAAATATTATGAAAGTCAATATAAGCAAATGGATCTTAGCAATACTGATTACGTAGGACCCAAGTTTAAATAGACCGTTGAATATTTGAAGCATTGGAAAACTTTAAAAATCGATAATAGGATTTGGGGGTGAAATGTTTTCGCTCTGCCTTCATTACTTAGGTACTGCTGAGCTCAGATTTCCACAAGCTAGTCTGATTGCACAAACGTTTCACAAATTTCAAATTTTTACGGCTATACCATTTAAAGTGAACAAAATGAAAATTGTAAAATAAATTAAAAATCTCAAGTAGCATTTACATTAGTAGACTGTAACAAAAAAATAAATTTTATGGTATCACATTAATCTTATAATGTATAATATATTATAAATAAGCTGCATACTATATATATTATTTTATTTATCGAATATAAATATTTCATTGACTCATTTATTTATTCACATATTTACCATTTCTATAAAAATAATATATAGATTTTATTTATTTATTACGAAATAAAATTGAATTTCATATTGCATCATCGATCGTATTTTGAAATTCGACTACTTTAAAATAGGAATAATTAATTTTAGGTAAAAATAATAACCGACCAAAATAGTTCAAGAATATTGTGTAATATATAATGTTTTGAAAATTCTCTTTGATATTCGTATCTCAAGTGGGTAAATTGACTAAATCCCTTGTCCGTCAACTAGGATCTTAAAGATTAATGATGTTTTTGAGGTGTAAAAGTAAGATTGTAAGAACATTTCTGTACATAAATTGGCACTTTAATTAATTATCCTATTAGGATAATGTCATTCTTCTTAAATTCTAATTAAATACTTATTTGGAAACACATTCCAAACCCTTATTTATAACTTTTTTTAAGAAATCAGTGACATAAAAACTTCGATTTAGGAGTTATTTTTTATTCAATTTTTTTCTTTCTTAAAAGCTTTTGACTATTTTAGATATAATAATCAAAGAGATAAATTATTAACAAAGTTAGATAATTATGCGGATATTGAATTTTCATTACTTTCGCTATATTGAACAAATTAGAAATTTTAATAAGTTTCAATTACTTTTAATTTAAATAAACATTACATGACATTTGTCAATCAAAATAGGATGTAGAATTCTGATGACACCGGAATTAACAAGTCAATAAAGATTGTGTCATTACATGCTCACTAGACAATTCAATACTGACGTTTAAATTGTTTCATTCTAATGTCATATTTTTCTTGTCTTTCTAAAGCATTCTTTTTTGAATGGTTACCACACAATATCAAGACTCATTTACTATAATAATAACAATCACTCCCCTTCCAATAAACGTTATATTCTCAATCCCTTGTGACCAGACTTCACAAGTGTACAAATTCTGTTAAGTATACGAAATGTGTGTACATGTTTTGCCCTTCGAGATGTTGACAATCTAAGTGAATTCTTTTTTTTCTGACCTAGATTCTGTAATGTTTTAGGAAAATTTAGACTGTCATGAGTTTCCTTAGAAAGACTTAAAATACTTATTATGTGGCTCACTGTGCGATAAAAACAGATTACGTACATTCTCTAGGTAAAAAAATAAACAAATAAGCTTCAATTTTAAATAGAAAATTATCTGGAGTAACGGCTGCTTAAAATAGTATTTATTTTAAATTTCACAACATGAAATTTTCCATTATCAAATCAGCAATAGGTTCGAAGCGGTTTATTTCATGAAACGAATTGAGAACCTGCGTGAATATTTATTGCTTAAGCCGGGGTCCATGGCACTATTGAAGGTTCTTATTGGCTCTTCACAAATCGTCTTGGAGAAATAAGTTCTTAGTAAAACCTTTGCAAATTGTATAATAGCAATTGACTTTTTCAAAGCCGTACTACGTGGGTTAATGCATACCATTAATTTAGTTTATATATTTTTACTCCTGGTTATTATCCGCCTTTAATTTAAAAATGTATAATATATTGATACAGATAAATTACATTCAAAGTCCTACTTATAAACAATACGTAACTGATTTAAACCATAATTATAATTGACACAATAGTTCAGCTTGATTGAATTAACTGAACACATAATAAATCTAAAGTGTTTTCTGTCCAATGATTGATGGTTTGCCATTCGAGACTGAAGTCCAACAAATGTATTTATATGTTAATGTAATTAAATTTGTTTCATTCCTTTTATATCCGCTTTTTACACACAGGCATTTTCTTAAATGATTCAATAACTTTAAGGTAATTAGGAATTGTTTTATACCATAAATTCTTCACTCGTGTCTATTTTGATTCTTAGCTATCTCATAAATTTCAAGAAATACTTCCAATTTTAAGTAAGTCTTTTATAAAAAAAAGTTTTTTTTAGTAAAATTCAATAAACGTAGCCTAGCCCTGTCCATCTTTTTTTTTAAAGACTAATAAATCTTTGATTAAAACATCAAATAAAATCTTTGTATTTCTATCCTATAGATTTGCCCTGTCGACTTTAATTAATTTTTTTTATATTAACTTATTTACCTTATAAACGTCTAACCCGAGATTACTACTAATTATCCGTGCAACATACTAGGAAACTAGTTATTTTTTCCATCAATTAAAAATAGATATTTATGTATTATTAGTATATGCAGCGGTCTAATAATATTTTTTCTTCAAATTAATTTTTATTTTAATATCAAAATATTGGAAACCTTTCTCTGAATATTAAATAACACTTTTATATGGATTTCATTCTTTATTAATATTTAATTATTATTTTTTAGGCAATTATTTACACAATAAGGAAGAACTAAAATCATGAAATTGTGTATATTTTTGCTAAGACAAATGTTTTTGTATACGGTTTAACATTTAATTTCTTTACTTTTTATAACAGATTTTGAAAGGTGAAATAAGTATTATGAAATTTCCATACATATGAAATTGGATCCAATGTATGTTATATTTGTCAGATTATATCCGTTTGTAACATTCATAAAATGACGAGTGAAACTTTTTCAATCGCGAATGTGTTTTTAACTTTTAGCATAGGCTTCCTTACTTTTAAGATCAGTAAAATTCCCTTTTCATAAGCTTTAAGAAATTGCTCAAAGGGATATAAGAATATTTATCGCCTCTAAGAGCCAAACTCAGTAGTATTCAGGAATTTTATTTGCTTTCTTGGAAACACCCTCGCGAAATAAGTTCACATTTAAATCTCTCAGCAAAATTTATATTGGTTGGCCCTTTGCGTATTTTTACACAGTTAGAATATAAGATTACAAAATAAATTTTGTAATTTTGTTTTCTATAATAAATTTATTTACATGAATTTTTACTTATTATAACACGATTTAGAAAAAAAATCATAATGTTAGAAAAAGATAACATTCAGTTTTATTTTGAAAATATTATTAATGTGTTAAATTAAATCAATATTTTCAAATAAGGAGACAATAATAATTTAATAATTCCTTAGGAAAAGATATTCAATTATACTAAGTTTCAAAGAACTAGTGATGTATAGATATGGTTCACAGGAATTAAATTTTTTTTGACATTTTTAGAGTTACATATCCAAAGGGTTAAACGGCCCTATGTTAGTAAATTTCCGTCTATCCACCTGTATGTCTGTAGGTTGGCAGGACTGTCTGTGTGTCCGACTGATCATCTAACACCAGACAGTATCTTATAAACCGTGATAGTAAGACAATAGGGATTTGAAATAACTTACAATGTAAACTGGGAAATGTGATAGGTATAATACTCATCAAATAAGAAAATAAATTAGTCTCACATAGTCTCAGCAGAAAACTATGCTTGATTTTGAATTAAAATATATCAAAAGATAAATAATAAAAACTTTAAATAAATATTTCTTAAATCAAAACAAAATTGTGTTATGAATTATAAAAGATAAAGGAAAGTCATACAAAATATTCGTTGTTTTGTACTACTATTGTTGTCACTTGAAACAGTATAAATACAAATATATCTTTTGTCATTCCGACTCTTTTATTTTCGTGTTTATGTTACGGACGAAGACAGTTTTCTCAGCATATAAAATTCGCTAAAATTGCCTCTTTCACAGCGACTAAGCAATTGTCTCTTGAAAAACGGGGGTTGAAAAGACCTTCATAAAAATATTCACACAAAGTGCGTTTACACTGTATAAAGAGTCGTAAAGTGCAAGAAAAACTATTATTGGAAATTTTATTCTTTTAATAGTAGGAATCTTCGTAATCATTCATTTTATTTGAAATGGTATAAAATCATCACACTGAATAAATTAATGTACTGGGATCAACGCTAAGCGTTTTATCTCTTGACTTTTTCATCAATTGTTCGTATATAAAAACTGGGACTAAAACATTGTGTTGTTTTTGGATAAATCATTTTCGCTTTTATAAATAAATTGAGTACAATAGCAATATAAATTTTATATAGTTCAGCTTTGTTAGGGTGAAATAAAAATATCGCGGGAACAATAGCTTTTCGGAGGCAACCGTGAATAGGTTATTTTCTAGGCACTCTCCACCTTACATGAGAAAGTAGGATGTCTTATTTTAGGGAATGTGATGTTAAGATAAGTGTATTATTTATTATATTTAATGAATATTCCATAACGATAGGATTAATTTTTTTGTACACAGAAAAATAAATAAATATATATTTTTTTTATTTGCACACATTTTTAGCAACGAACTATTGTGTAAAATCTTTTGTTACATCAATACGTAAGTGAAGAAATGTAAAAGAAAAACTTTAAATAGTTTTTATTTTAAAGTTGTTATAATAAAATTGTGACGAAATAATCGAGTGCTAACTAATTATGTGAAAAAATAGCAGTTATGTGGTTTCCGGTGCTCTTGTATCTGCTAAGTAAATCAGGTATGTATTTAATTTTTATTAATTTCCAATAGTAGTAAGTACTAGTTGTTTATTAATAATATAATAATTGGATAGTCTACTTGCATGCAATAAGTTCGGATGCAGTCTTAACCGATTTTCTTGTATATAGGTATTTAAATTGATTTTTTTTTTTATAACTTGAGAAAATCGTAAATCTTGAAATAAACCTATCAAAGTATAAGATTTTTGATGATCAAGCAATTTGTAGTGTCACTGATGTACTCACAGTGTTTATGTTACTATTTCAGATATTCTATCTATTCAATATATAATGTCACAAGAAAATGTTAATTGTGTATATAATAAAAATCTTAACATACGAATGAGAAAGCATTTCTCATGTGTTGTTTCTGATTCTTTATAATTATATACAAGCGCTTTAAATTACCAAAGTAAAAATCATAAAATTTCCATTTTATTATTTTTTTCTTTTAATATAATTAGATGATACAACAGGGACTACAATTTTATTGAAATAAAAAAAAATATTATTTTATTAAAGTTAATTTCAATAAAATTGGTTACTTGTATTATTATATTTTGTCTTAAAAAATAAAAATTATAAATTTGGGCTAAGTTTTCTTTTCGTATGAAATATGAAAAAAAAAATATTTTCAGAATAAAGTTTTAAAAAATATATTGTTAAAATCTTTTATCATTCCTATAATTTGACACTCCATTAATATCGCAAAGTCCTTTATAGGTATTTCCACACACCATCGTCATTACAATAAAGAATTTTGGTATACAGTACTATTAATTCAATTAAAAAATTATTCATTAATGTATTTATGTATTTATTACCTCATAATTTTATATTATTGTTCTAGTATTATAATTTAATGATATCTAAGTCTTTGGAGTATTCATTTAAATTAAACTAATATTTTTGGATGTACTATCGCGTTTTTAAAATATTTTAACGAGACTAATCCGCGAGGCTACTGAAATTGAACACATTTCAATTTCAATAGACAAGATGGCTGGTAGCTATCTAACACCAGGGATTTCCTCATAAAAAAAATCCCATGTCCGTAACCACACTGCAGGACCTCGAGATCCAGTAAGCGTATTCTGCAGGCATCCAGAGCGGTACGGTAGGAAATTAAGATATTGGCGGTAGGTGATAAATAACAAGACCAACTGACAGATATTTTCATCTAGTCTGCCCATGATTACGGTTGCTGCAAAGTGCAAAGTAAACGAAATGTCGGGAGTATTTAGTTTAAAATAATAAAAAACGCAATAGTACATCCGAAAATATTACGAGTAGTTTTATTTAGTATAAACTAGATTATCAATTTATAAAGAGATGATAGGTCTAAAAGGTTATCTTTTTATTCATATGTTTATTATTATTAGAGAAAAATCATTCAGATTACATGGAATTTATTTGACGTTAATAAAAACTTAACATGCAATATATATGAAATTTAATAAAAAAAATATTATTAAAATTAATTAAGTTCATAAAAAATAAAATATATATTAAAAACCGTTTTAATTATCAGAAAAATATATGATGGTCAGTGATTCATTGCTAGTTTCTAAAATTCATACAGACATATCATTTCGTGGGCTTATTAAAAATTGCAAGAAATGAGAAATTTTAAGCTTATTTAGACTGTGCTTAAGGCTGTTTTCCATAAATCTCGACTTAGCATAACGAGCTTACGCCTTCACTTCATTAAAATCATGTTCTTAAAGCAAAACCACTTAAGCTTACCGCTAAGTATGCGACTGACTTAAGACTGATTATTTTAAATATATTTATGAAATTATATTATTTTATATGTATATAGAAAATATAAACATATAAATAGTACTTCATGAAATTTTACTTATTTTTTAGGAAACTTTACAAAAATAAGAGATTTTCTAGAAACTCGAATATAGAAATATATAAAAAAAAAATAGGTTGTTCCTTTTAAAATATAACAATTTGAATTTCATTTCAGAATATATTGGCTAGTTCTTTTAGGTACAATCATCCCCAAGCTCCCTTAGCCTGGGTAACCCGGCAAATGTAGCCCTTATAAAAAGAAAATCATTCCGGTTTTAGATATAAACACAAGCTTGTTTTATATTTGAAAGAAAGAAAAAAAAGTAAGAAAAATAAAAGAAAATAATATGAGAAAATGGGAATCCCAGTCCGAGAACTCAAGTCGCTTACTAATGTATATTTACCCACTAATGATACAAAAGAAATCACAAAAATTTATATATACCTTTTTTCTATCGTATAATAAACATTACAAAGAGATACAGGTCATATTTATTTAATAATTTCCTAGAAAGGAAAGTAATGAAATACTTGAAATTGATAAAAGTCATAAAATCTTCACAAAAATTTCTTTGTATTATTTATTTTATATAACGGTTTTTGAAGATACCACTGAAAAGCTAAAATAAAAAAGCGTTTTAACATTTAAACGTTATAAATAAGTATTATTTTATTCGAATCAACTCCCATTGTTCAAAATCTAATATTGTCTACTAAAATATTTTGACAAAGAGGAAAAATAGACATAGATTTTCCTAACTTTCCACATATTTTTCTCGATAAATATATTCATTATTCATCCGAAATATATAAGTGATGTCGTGGTTCAAAACTTTCGGTGAAGAAAAATTTAAGGTCGCAACCCGCATACGGATTCAGGAGCTCAACTTATCTCTTTACGCAGCGATTGATCCTTAACTTTCGTAGTTTCATCATTCATCATATTTTGCTGGATTTGTTATGTTTTATTATTTTCTCGTTCAAAAAGCATAATATGTACAACTAACACATAAATTAATCGACCGTATTTCCACAATTTTTGCAAATATAATAAAATGTTGTTAAAAGTTTGTTTTCTTTTTAATTATACAAAACCATTTAAAACACAATAGTGTTCGTAGTTCAAAGATATAGTGGTAGGATATGGCATTTCATAGTAACAATAGCAAAAGCAACTTGGTTTTTCTGCTAAAAAGGATTAAGAACCACCAATATCACTCCCACATATAAATCCAGAAATAAAAAATCATTCTAGTTTCAACCTTTTGCTATTGGTCCTAAGATTTAGTTTTCTTTAGTTCGACACCAAGATGTGCTTTTCTGATATGAGGTTTGGAAATGTTCGAGATAGTTGGCCATGATAGGGTTGGGTCTCCTTGCTTTGAACCGCTCTTATGTATTTTGACAATATCACTTAATGTAATCACCAGACCTTATACTGTTAAACTGACAGAAATTTCATATAAATTTATGTATATTGATAGTTATTACTAGTGACTTATAGAAGGTGATTAAGTTAGATAATAAAATTATTTATAAATCAACGCTGTACAAAATGCCTATCGATTTTTCATTTGTATTCTGCTTATGATACTGATGATTTCAAAATCAAATAGCCAGTCTGGTGATTCCTTAACTAATAGATTCCAACGAAAATAAAAGGCAAAAAAAAAACAATAACAAAACAAAAAACACGACGTATGACATTAGATTGTAAAATTATTCAATATATTTCTAAAGTTCCACAAGTGAGACAAACAATTTACTAGAAAAAAAAAATACGTTCTTAACATAACACATTAAAAAAAACTAAACAACTTTGATTTCGGATATTCACTATATTTTTCTAGTACAAAACATTAAAAAGCATCTTAAATGACTTTTTAATAATTTGTAATGAATTATTAATTAATGCACTTTTCATTTAAACATTTAAATTCTACAATTATGTTTTATTTAAATATACTGTAAAGACTAGACATTCAAAGGTAATAGCCCTAGTTCTTTGAAGCGAAAGACTCATTTACACGACTTAATGGACTCTACAGACTGCTGTTTTGCTAATATTTACCCTGCTTCGTTCTTACCGTTTCTTTTAGAGCCAACTTTTTTAATTTTATCCTTGACTATAAAGTAATTACAGAAATCTAATTTTTAACTCATAAATATATATAGCCTTATAAGAATAAAAATAATGGTTGGATTAAAAATAAAAAAAACACATTTTTAATGTAAAATTACCGAACAAATTGCTATACGTAATTCAAAACGTAATAAATAAATAAATAAAAGCCAAGCTTTATTTATCAAGCCTTTAAATCCGAGAGGGTATTAACGCGGCAGTAAATATGAATTTATTCCCTTGAGCTACAAATGGGGTTAAAGTTGAGAAAAACTTATAGCAATACTTTTTTCACAGAATTTTTTTTTTGTTATTATTGTAAGTTTTAAAATGAATTCAAGGAATATACGGGACAACAATATTTTTAAGAGACGGTAACGTTTTTAGAATATTGATATCCAGGAAATGGTTTTAACAAATTAAGGTAATTTTTATTTAAAATGCTTTATAATAGGTTACTTTGTCGTAACAAAAATATATTAAACTTATCAAAAACTAGTTGCTGAACATTTAAAATGCAATTTCTAATTCAGTTTACTTCTAAAGGGTATACGTTATGAAATTTTTGAATAAACAAAAGACTGAAAATACTTATTGATTTAATTTAAAATTCCTATTTGGTTAGATAAAATATTTTAAGAATAAATAATGAAGAAAATATATTTAAATATCGTTATTTTCATGTAAGCACAAATAAGACTGCAATAAAATAGGCGAACCATTTCTATCACAATAAAATAATTTAAAATATAGCTAAAATAATAAAAAAACAGAAACGACCCATTGCATAGTCATTAATATAAGGATAAAACCACACAAAATAATCTAAATAACATATTTGAACGAAACGCAACACAAGAACTAAAACACATATACTTATTATTAATATTACATTCAGCATTTCATTTGGTTTCCGATTAATATAAAGCATATTATTGAACTACATGTCAAGTATTTTATCTACCTAGATATAATTTAGAACACAAAAAGCTAACATTATTACTATTCGAAATTTAATTAATTATTATTCACAATAAAATAAAATATGAATACTTTATAATTGAAATGTATAAAAAAATTTTCAATAATAAAAACTAACTACTAGATTTAGTTAAATAAGTATAAGTCTATCACCAGGAAATCGCGCTGCAGACAATAAAACGTTGACGCTTCTCACTTTACAGTAAGACAACTTTCCACAACGTACGTTTTAAGTAAATACAACTATACATATGAAGTGTCCAGCCTCAACCTTATTTTACACAATACTTTCATATTAAAGTAAACAAAATTAATTGAGCATGACGTATAAATTTCAGTTTATCAATAGAATGTAACCATTTTGGGATATCGCATCATGATTGCACTAGGAAAACTCAAGAATTCATTCACTATTAGAAACCAGAATTTACATAGAAGTTTTTGTTTTGGAAAAGTTTAACGTGAAAATATTATAAAAATTTAATATGTTTTACGTATCGTACCTACTTTTATTATATTCATTTAGGAGTGGTCAAACTTAGGCATTATATGAATAAAGCTTAGTTTATTTATTAGTACCTATACAGAGAAGAGACGAAAATTCTTAACATTCAATGGATTCACCGTGCGGGTGCCGGGTCCATTGCGTTGCAGGGAGAGGAGTTTCAACAGTGCCTGGGACTTGCGACCCAGATGAATGTTTAAGGGGCCCCTGTCTAACGCACGTTAAACGCTCAACTTCACTGTCCAAGCTCCTCTCCCTACCTAACCAAATTTGAAAAGAACCTACTAGGACTTCTTTCGAAGTACATTCCAAGAATGAATTGATGTGAGTTCTCGACAGGCTCAAGTCTTTTAGTAGGTTGTAGAGAGATACAGCCGTTATACCTCTTGCTCCCACTTCTACCGCGAATAATTTTACGGCTAACCTATTTTGAGAGAGTTAGTTAGTGAGCTAGTAATATTAGTTGACTTTGATGGTCTTTGTGGATGTTGGTTTCACAAGGAACCGTAAGCTTTATCATCACAACACGCTTTAAAAATCGCGAATACATAAATATATCTGGTCTGGACGCCGACGCACAAATATCCTCGGGGATTTTGTATCGTTTTTCATACGTATTCATCATTATAGTCCAATCCGAAGCCGTTTTAAGGATGGAGTAAGGCTTGACGTTTGATTTTACAGCCCAAATGCACTCCCTCACAAAACTTATTGATTGCTCGTTTGTGGTTATTTCAAGTCTTTTCGGTACCTTTACCCCATCTTTCTAAATTACTCTAGTCTGGAAGAGTCATTTGGAACGCCATGAGTCATTGAGATAGAATTTTAACAGTGCTGGCGACCAATCGTGGATTAAGGTGCGCCATTTTAGTGCTAATGGGATGCAATAATCTCCTAAGTCTAACCACTCGTTCTGCATTTCTAAACTCATGGTTTGCTTATATTTATCATTCTCGTCTTGCCGAATAAAAGACTTCAATATATCCGTATCTTTGGCCTTCCTGCTTGATCCTTACCCTACCCTATTGCTTTGTGCCTCTATCATAAAGTGCTTGTGGAATTAAAGCCTTGACTCTAGCTCTGGGGCATCTTTGTCATTTGGGAGTGATGTAACGACGTCATCGTGGGATTTCCCCAGCATAGATCTCTTGGAAACTCTCAGGTGTTTATAGAGCTCCGATGGCCTTTTTAGGCTCATCCCAAAACTATTTCGATCCGATGAATTAGCCGTTAGTGCGAGCCCGAGCCACAACTTCAACATCTTTATGACGCCTGCATCTAACTTTGACAAAAGGGTTATATTAAAATCATAGACGAGAAAAGGCCAATTTAAACGTGAAGTTAGGTAATCATCGTAGATCCAAGCTTTTTTAACGTTAATCATCTGTTGGCTATCTACCTTGTTGAGATCGTTTAAAAAGCTATCTACTATTCCTTCTAAAGATGGAGTACGACCTATATTATCAATCTTACGACCGAGAAATTTAAATGGTGCATTTTCCGTAACCGTAGGAATGCATTGATTGCCTAACGATAATATCGGATGAGGTGTATCTTGTATTCGGCCTACCGAGACACAGACAGTGACATTTACTTGATTTTGTCCTCAATCCATCGGTCCACTCCTCTATTACTTGACAGTGTTTGGGGTCACGTGTCAGTATTGCGAAATCGTCAGCGAAGGCTAAAATGGATTCCATGTATTTGTTATTAAACTTGAACCGATACCGGCATTTTTTTCTCGTTACTGATTACTTTATCTACTAAGATGTTAATTACATTAAATACAATTCGAGAAAAACAACAACCTTGAAATAGTCCTACATTGTAACTAAAAGTTTTTGAATGGCTTCTTTAGTTATTATAGAAAACTTTAATTTTGAGTAATACGACGCGATCATATCACTAACTAGGGGTGGAAAAATATACCATGTTAGCGCGAATATTATCCATTCGTGTTGTATCGACCATAACGTGTTCTCTTAATACAAGAAAAGAAAATCGTATACAAACGAATTTAGTTTATCGGCGCTGAATATATTATCATTCATTAAAATCGAAATATTATGCTGACACATACATACATGTAAGTACTGCATTAGCAGTATACATCAATACAACAATACATCAGCGTCTCACTTTGTTAATTTCTGATTTGAAAAGATTTTTTCCAATTCACTCAAATTGGCTTGTTGTATTATCTATGAAAAATACTTCACTTACCTTTTTATAATATTTACGAATAAGTTCGCGTATAGGAAGCTGTAACGATCTATTCTCAAACCAATAATAGAAGATACATTTTTCAGGAGGATGGATGCTTAAAAGGATACCGAGAAGATGTAATAAGCATAAGAAATTTTAAACATCTTTTTATAAACATAAAATAATGAACCCGAGACTAAGAAGTAAGTCGTGAAAGTTGTTATTTAAATCTTATTTAAACTAATAGGCAAAATTCACTTGCAGAAGTGATTTTATATAATAAATTTGATTTATGAATAATAGTAATAATATAAATTATAATATTTGTTACTAACACACGAAAATTACCTCATTTATAATGTTTGATAATCATTTTAATTAAGCCAAATTTTTAAATTTAAATTAATCTTTTGAATTATTTATCCAACAGCATAAATTATAACACAACAACCCAAATACATGTAGGCTCTGTAACCAAAGTAACAAAAATAATCTTTATAATCGCTTAGTACTTTATGATTTTTCATGACATCAAAAAATTAATTTCCTCACCTTTCCTGAAACGGTAATTGCAGTAAAAATTGCGTGCCAAGCTATTTTTAATAAGTACACGAGTTTCATTCTTTATTACTCGTTTGTAGTAAATCATGCCATGTTTACCGAAATTTCGCCATAAACGTCACAAAAAATAGAGTAACGGCTATAGCAGTCATAACGTACTGCCCTTTTTCATTATATTATTTTGTTGCTTGAATAGAAAGTCTCTGGGTACAGTAACATAAATTATATAGCTCCTAAAATGTTATTTTACTTGCCAGGTGTTTTTTCGCTCGTTAAAATATAGTGATGTTGATTCACCATTACCTCGTAGCCTAGTTTAGACGCAAGACAAAGAATTTCCAGTGCTTTGTAGTGTGCAACTTAGCAATTAAATTAAGAAATGACTGCTTTACTTTTTTATACTTTTACAACTAAAATATAATAAAGACTTTAATATTTCGAATTATTGACTACTTCTATATTTTGAAATACTTTAAGAATGATAATGGGATGAGGTTCGATTTTTTTTTAAATGATGCCAATGGCAATGTTTTATCATCAAAGTACTCATCATCGGCAGGCAGTCCATCCTTACACCTTGGATACTTGTATCTGATGGTCACTAACAGTGCGATTGCAGACGCATGTCCAATAAAAAACGTCTAATGGATAAACTCCGTGTTGAGGTTTTCCCAAAGGATTATAACTGCGGCACTGCTATGACCAAAATTACTGTAATAGCTCAACACCTGCAGGCAGGTGCAGTTTGCTGCTGGTGTCGTATAAAATAAAAAGTCTTTTATTTTAATTATATTTGTTTTCGTATGATTTGGATTTTTCATTTATCAAAACAATGGTTGTTTTTATTCAAGTTTCACGGGTGAGTACTAGTATAGATAGTATTCAAACTCAAACATACGGTTGTTCAAATAACAAACGTTTTGAATTTGATATCACATATTGTATAACAGCTTTTCTATTCAACCCAGAGTTAAACAATTAACTGAATGATTTTTGATAACATTTTCTTTGAATAGAAGTTATATTTTAATCATTATAGAAATCAGTTTAGTTTATAATCTTTTAAATGTTGTTTAAAAATTATTCGTTAGGAAGTATAAATGGATTGTTACAAAAAAAAAGTAATCCGTGTATTTTGTTAATAATAAAATTCTGTCACATTTGTAAGTGACTTAATAGTATACTGTCCCTTATTTTTTTGACTTTGAAGAAAATAATACAAATTTGATATAAAAATAGAACACAAAACGATTTTATTCATGTTATAAACAGCCATATTTATAAATATTATATTAATAACCTTAGTGGAATGTATTGAAGCAACGTTTTAGATGTAATTTTTAAGTCTATGTTCATTTATTTAAAAAAAAATTATATCTCAAAGCGTTACTTAAATAGAGTCAAGTGAGATATCTTTCCAGTCTCCCCTATTATTTCAAAAATAAAAAGGAAAACGTACCTAACTTCGGTGATATGTACTATTTTAGTTTTATAAGTCGAAAAGAAACAAGGACGTCTCATTATTTATTTTGCATTTTATAAATTTATATAAGATTTAGGAGTGCTCAGGTATGATATAAGGAAAATCTGATGTTGCAACCAAAATAAATAAACATTAAAGGTACATGAGATACATTTGTGCTGGCTTTATCAATGTTCCTTATATTTATCGGTTTTAAAATTTTTCAAAAGAAAATTTAAAAATCCCAAACGGATGCAAATATTATAAGCTACAGACAAAGAATAACATTGTTTCTTTGAATATCATTATTGGCGTTTACTAAAATATGTATTATTTTTTTTTCAAAATGTAAATAATGAATACATTTTTTATAGTTATCAAATTTAATAATAACAAAAAATAATAATATTCAACAATTTGGTGTTTATCCTACCGTTTTTGGTATTTAAATATGCTGATGCAAAATTAAGTTGTACCATTGTAAAATATAATAATTATTTATAACGCACCAAAAAGCCTCGAATTTGATATTTAAAAACCCTCGAAACTGTTAAACAAACACTAACAAAAAGGTCGCATTCGTCGACATGCCATGCCAATCATAACACAGGGAAATAGTTTTGTAAAAGTTACATAAAAGCACTTTACACAAATAAAAGTATTTTTTTAATGACACGTTAGGTTACGGTTGCAAAAACTATAAAGTAACATTTTTTTTATTTTTTTTTAAGATTTTTAATTGTTATTTTTTGTTTAATTACTAGTACTTTATGAGAATAATTCACTATTTCATTTCCATAACGGACAACTAGGTATAGACATATTTGAAGTTTTCAAATCAAAACAAAAATGGAATTATACATAATAACCAAGTAGACAATATTTAATGTATATAATGTATAGTATTTTGAATACGACGAATAAATCAAAATTTGTAAGAGAGATTTTACCTTCTCTTTCTTTATATAATGAAGATAATGTCTGTTCTAAACACTCTTAATTAATATTTAGATCAGCTTCGCTCTGTTCTAGATTTTTAGCAGGCAACTGAATTAAATCGAGATCTTTTACTTTTATTATTTCTTCTATATCTAGGGAAAAAGTCCTAGAATTAAGTGTTCATATAGAAACTTCTATTGCTTTTATTGCTTGTAAACTCAATACGGCCACATTCGTTTAAGACCATTCTCATAACACATTCACCCTACATGTTAAAAAGGAAACAATAAATCTGTCAAATACTTTTTGTGTTTTCAATTGTGCTCACACTAGAGGATCGATTTTTGCCTTAGATTTCTCGTACATAAAGTGTTAGGATCAGTGATGTCAATGTCTCTAAATCTCTCTTTGTCAGACTTTATCTTATAAAAAGTTATATTCAAATCCTGAATCTAGTATAGTGGAAATAATTACTCGAAGATAAGATTCCATGCTACCATTTGGTTACTAATACCTTGGAATTTCAACTATCTTACCTGCTTAGTAAATAAATGGTACTTGTTATCCCAGTGAGAATATTTTATTTATAGTAATTTCAAGACTTTGAAATATGATGATCAGTCAAATTTGGAGTTTTCAGATATTATTTGTTGAAACAGATTAATTTTTTACAACTGCGACAAGTTGAAAAAACCTTATAAATTGTTTTGGGCATTACGTTCTTTCGTGGATAATTTATCTATTTTCATACAGCTTTTCTCATTTCAAATCTTTTAAGTTCTAAGAATGATTTTGGCAATAAAAAAACAACTATGTTCAAACTAATTATTTGTCTATAATAAAAACGAATCATCCCTATTCGCCCATATTTAAGTTCTAAATTATTTTATATATAATTTTTTATAAATTATATTACTTTATACTATAATCACATTTGAACTATAATTCTCATACTAATACATAGTTCGTTTTCAAAAGAGGTATCTCTAAATGTAAACCTTTATTTTTTATAATTAAGTGAATTGTTATACAATTTTAAGTACATTAAAAGAAAATCCTTAATATTTTAAACCTTTAGGAATGGGATTTTCGATCATACCTGCAAAGTTAATATTTGATGACAACGCTACATTGATGGCAGCACAATCACAATACATGATTGAAAATGATTCTTGAAGCTGGTATAATTGAAAATAATTGCCGTATTTAATTTTGTCAAATACATCCAAACCGTATTTCCCATCATCTCTTTTCATCTAACCACAATGTCGATAATAGAACGCAAAATGCTCTGCTGCGAGTTGGATAGCAGTGCAGTTGGATGACGTTGGCTATTAGATTGTTATTATCCTCCACCCGCGAACCTCATTCAATTTAAAGAAATAAAAGTTTTGTAGCAGACAAAAATATTTAAGAAATTATAATTAAAACAATTTGTCATAATAATCATAATTTTTCTTTAACGCTGATTTCAAAACCAATGTTTCTGACAGTGTCATCTGACTCGTAGCTTTCAAAAGAATCAGGTCATTGGGAAACAAAGACAACTTTTCTGTCTATCTTACTTCTTTCTTAGTTCTTTTCCTCTTAATATTTTTTGATGACCTTATTGACCTTATCAGATTTCAATTATTTTATTTTTGCAACTGTTAAATTTTTTTATGAATGTACTTAATTAGTTCTTACTTGTCAGAAAATGATGTTAGTAAAATAAATATTTCTATATCTGTTTGTAAAACTATATTGTGTAAAATGTAACCAGTTATTAGTTTTATATATTTAATTTTGCTTAAAGTCATCCTTTAATGGTAGTAGCTAATATTAGGCTTGATGATTCGTCTGTATTGTCTAGGTCAGGAGTCCTTTATGCCTTGGTAATTCCTGCCACGACCTTATTACTTTTAATTTATTGATTATTTTAATTGGTTAAATTTTAAATAAACCTATAATAAACAAAATAAAGTTTTATGAAGTAATTGTTCTTCTTCCTAGTTTTTCCTCTTTATTAATTTCCTAATTCCTTACTTACGTTTTCTAAACATCATAATTACAAAACATAATTTCAGTAATATTTCTTCGTTAATGAAACACGTCATCATTTTTGAAACCATAATATTTCGGAAATGAAGTAAACATTACGTTTTCACATGTACATTTTCACATTTAATGTAAATATTGTGGGAATATATATACTTACATTAAATATTTTCCAAATAGATAAAAGCCTTACAGCTCAAATAAGTTATTGGGTAAATGCCAATAATATAGTAGTCCAATTAAAAAGTTTATTGAACAGAAATCCAACACTGAGATCCTCTTGCAATACTTAATGAAGATTTGTTCCAAAGAAACAATTAAGCAGACTTAGATGGAAATATCACCACTTTGAGTTTTTTGAATTATGCTAAGGCTTCTAAATTCAGCTAACGACAGCTACCCTAGTGGCCGTAAGCCCTAATTTACCTTTGTTCCATGCGGGACATATTTTTATAGGCCTGTATGATATAAACATTTACGTTGTAGTAAAAAATCGGGGGAAAGTGTAAACTTAAATCTCTTTTTTACATGTAAAACTACTTCTTTAAATATTCAGTCTTTGTAATTAGAGAAGTAATTTGTTAAATTATTTATAACGTCTTTCGTTTATACTAATTATTTTTTACCACATTCAATAAATACAATAATTGAAAACGGTGAATATTTTTATTAATAAATAGAAAGATTTCAAAAATATTTCAACATGTATACTTTTGATTATATGATTGAGGGCAGGAAATTTAAAGCTTCGAATTATATTTTATTAATTTCAAAACCTAATTTTTTTACTTTTGAATATTTTGTAGAAAGTAAAATCTATTATTATATAGCACATTTTTTTATTATAATAAATATTAAAGGGTAGGCTAGACTATTAAAAAGACTAATAGACTATTTTTAATATATCCGCTAACTAAATTATCGGTAGATTTCTTATGTATTATCCTCCTTAAATTTAGTTTAGATTACCGGGTCCAAAGGGCATTGTAAATATATTATTCAAATAAAAAATAATTATTATTTATTACAATGAGCTGACATTTTTAATAAAAGCTGCGCTTAAGGAAATAAGTCTCTTATAATAAAAACAATTTTAAGTATGTAGTAAGCATCTCCATAGCTTAAATTTAACTAATACTCTTAAAAGTAATTAATAAAAAATTTAAATTTATATACACCTATTATCAACTGATAATTATATAATATTTTTAAAAGGTATATTAGAAGCAAAGATTGTGTGATCCAAAAAAAAATCCAGTCACTAAAAGAAATATAATAAATAACTAATAAGGGAGAAAGTTCAAAGGAAATGTTTGATATAGTGCCATCGTCACTATTCCACCATCGCACTACTCGCCGTAGGGTTGGGTTTCATCCACATCACCGAGATGCATTCAGTTGCAACACTGTACCTCGCGGTAATTTTTTTCACGCACTAGCAGGCAATGGAATGATCTTCCACCGGAGGTTTTCCCAGACACCTATAACATGGGGTCTTTCAAACATCGAGTGTTCAGGTGGCTCCTCCACAAACAAGGTCGGTAATGCATCTGTCTGCTATTTCCCTTGTCTTGAAGATGTCCATGGACGACGGTGATTCCTTTCAATCAGGTAGAATTTCTTTCTACCCCAGCCCTATTGTCCCCTTTGGATCATATAAAAAAAAATCTTAATATTTTACAATTATTTCGTTGTCTCATTCTTTTTATATGCTTTTTTTATTTCGTTAATTTATTAAAGTTTTTGGGTTATGGTACAAGGTTATTTAATAAAATGTAAATTCAATTGTATCAATTTCATCTATGTTTAGTAGTCGAACTCATTATTCATAACAATCGATAAACTTTTACGACAAACCTGATTTTCGACAAAAAGTGTATTATGGATGTCTTTTATTAGGCAGTAAATATCCAAGCAAGCGAATAATGGAACGGAAAACGAAAGTGAGTGCTGACAAAGCTCTTTTGTCATCTGATCTCAATATCATCGTAATACTTTTGATTTGTGTATATTATTCGAATGTAATCTGCTTTAAGTATTTGATCAATATTAATAATATTTTCGAAACAGCTTGTGACGTATAACGATCATAAAATTTAGGTATTCGTCTTGTTAAGCTCCACTTTCTACATTTCTACAATATCGCCGATATTTTTTCGTATTTCACTTGACCTTACGAAAAAAATATAATAAGTGAATAGATGAAACACAAATGCTTCTTTGTAATAAAAATTTCATTCAAACCTATAAAAATATAAGAACAAAAGCCTTTTAAAGACTATGTTTTTATGATAAACAAATTTTCGGTAACCAATCTTATAAAAATAGTTTTCGTCCATAAACTGTCAATTCGATTTACTGCATTTGGAATTGGCGATGATGAATTATGAACTTAGATTGTCGAGCTGACTTAGTTATAAACGGATTAAATTATAACATATGATCAATCTGGAAACAGTATTATAAGTTTATCATTTACTTACATTATTGTTTTAAAAACTATTAAATGATTAATCTATAAATTTTGAAAAAAAATATATTGCCGATGTATATGATATAAATTACGGCAATGTATACGTATATATTATACCCTCTTTCTAATAATTTAATTAGTTTATTAAACATAACACTAATTGAAACACCCAGGGCATAAATCCTGTGAGAAATTTATCCTAAATTAAATTGGATTCTTATCATAATTCTTCAATTTCTTACGTGAGAAAGTTACTGTTTTTGGCAGACGTCAAGATGACGTACGACGTGATGTCTAGATTGGCAACTTCACCCTTGGGCAATCGAAATCATATTTGGACAGGTCAATGACGGGAATTCGTAAGGCCTTTTGATACGAGAAATTCCTTTATTCCAGTTAAACCAATTGCCTTTCAATGTTTGACATGTCAATCCTTTAAATACGAAAGTATGTGTAGTTACTTAAGTAAATAGTGGACTCTGCGCGATGCAAATATCAGTGCCGAGACTGTATTGCTTAAATAGCGGTTTCTGTTGTTTATTTACATGGACGATTTTTGTAACGATTTAAAAAAACATATTATCCAATATTGGTATGAAATAATATATATTTTTAAATGTTTTATTAAATGTTAATACTACAATTGTTTTTTAATTTCTTTTAGAGATACGTCTCTAATAATATCTGATAAAAGGTCTGACAAAAGAATAAGGTATGAATAAAATTGCTTCTTTAATTTGTACTTAATAAATTTCAATATTTACAACAGCATTTTCTTTGTTTGTTTATTTGTTATGCTGATCTATAATGTTATTTAATAAAACAAGATAACTCCTTTAAACAATTGTCACTTTTTTTTACTACTTGACTAAATATTATGAATATATAATAAAATTAATAAAACTCAGAGAAAAATATACAAAAGAAGTCATAAAAAGAAATTATTCCCAAAAGATTTAAACAATATAAAAACAATAAAATAGTAACAAAATAACCAAAAAAACACTAGAATTATTATCTATTCCTTGAAATCAAAAATGACAAAAACTTTAGAGAATAAATTTAATGTAATTTAATAATATACATATTTTGTAATTTAAAATGTATAGTGAAATTTTGTTCACTTTATAGAATTATTGTATAATATACATTACATTAAATATACAGTTGTGATTTGTAGAAATGTTTATGTCTAAAACGCTTGTTTGCTTTTTTTCTCCAAATAGAATCCCCAAAACGTATCTATTGAAGTAATAGAATTAAAATCGTGGAAATTCTATTACTTTAATAGATTTGAAAAACTGATCGCTACTTCATATAAGTACGATACGTCTTTAACCCGATTTCACAACAAAGCTAAATTCTGAGTCTACAAACGAAAACCAGTATAAAGAAGCTTCTTTTCTGTGTAGCGAATAGCAGGCGTGATGAAAATCTATTGTTGCTCTCCAAGGCCGCAATTTTACTGAAATATATAAGATGTTTTTAATAATATATGTATGTTTGTTTTGCAATCTTTGCATAGTTATAGTTATGCACAGTAAAAGTTTTATTTAATTTACACAAAAAAAAATATATATTTTGGTCTTATAAGTTTATTTATTTTAATGTAATCTAAACATCACTGGCAATTATAAACATGAATGAAATATTACAAAATATAAAAAATAGTTGGCAATACTTAAACATATTGTATAGCATAGTTTAATTTACCTTAATTTTATTAGTGTTTTGTAGGTGTTCTTAAATTTTTTATTAAAATATTTTGACAGAACTGTCGGCGGGGGGCAGCGACACTACTGACCCCGATGCCATCTTCGCGGTTAACAACGGCACTGCTGCCACCGACACCATGGTACAGCCACAATTTGATAATGCGACGAAAAGAGAATATACCGCAGCCGTCGGCCAGCCTGCATATTTGCATTGCCGAGTCAAAAACCTTAGCGATCGATCGGTAGGTGCAAAACAACACTATGATTTAGAATTCACCTTAAATTTTTAATTAGTATTCAACTAAATTTTTCATTTAATTCAATGTTACATAACTCTTGACATAACTTTTTCTTGTGTCTGAATGAAATCAGACAGAAATATTTGTGGATGGTATATCAATTCATTAATATTTACTTTTGTATATAGCCATCTTGCATCTTATTTCAAATATATAAAATGTTTCCATACTGAAAATATCTGTAATAAGTTATGTGTGTATTAGACGTGTTACTCAAACTTATCCTGTATTTCTTTATGAAACCTTTGAAAAAAAACTTATTTTCAATATTCAAGTTTTTGCAAATATTTCAAACCTATTCTTTTCTCCGATCAGATTGAATCTTTGCTAACTCTGAAAATATGTCACAGTACAGAAAGCTGGTGATAGATTACATTTCAGTTCACACTAGAAAATTGATTTCTGACAAAGTTCAGATTCAGACAGACAACAATTTATAACATGTGAGAATTTGAAGAAGTAATTCGATTTCAGATTTAATATAAGTTTATGTTTTATCTATACAGTTTTTAGACAAAACCTTATTAAATTTTTTATTTAGTTGTACATACATTTGTAATCTTAAAATCAGTATAGCTTGTAATGTTTATTTAAAATGTATTTACCAATATTTCAAGAGCACCGTAAAAGCAAAATCCCGAAGTAAAAAATACAGTAAAAGTTATGAATAAGTTAGTATTAATTTTCATAACGATTTATATTTCTTTCACTATAGAGGAATATTCCTGATTTTTTCAATATTATTTTCTCTAGGTTGCTGCTTGCTTTCAAAGATTTAATAACTATTTACTTGTAAAAGTCTTTACATCTAGAGTTATATTGAAACGTCTATATCAAAAGGCTCGAAAAAACTTTAATAACTTTAAATACTTTAAATATGACATAATATACACATCCTGATACATATTGACTTTTTAAATTTTTGTATTACGAGTATGATTGTAACATAATTATTAATACAAAACGGGTATTTATGAATACTTTTTCTATTTTTATTATTTTTTTGTATCTCGGTGTTATGCACAATTTTTTCGCTTATGCTTTCTTAAAAATGAATAGATTACGGTTATAAAATTTACAACAACAAACCTGAATATAATTAGCTGTGGATCATGCATCATTACGGTTTTGAAATGACTTTTAAATTTAAAAGCAACATCGTGCAGACGAGATAACTATTACTGCAAAGTAACTAAAACGTCGGGGGTATGTAGTTTTTAAAAATAATGAAGTAGGCGTAGTTATCCGTAAAATATTAGTTTCATTTAAATGAATACTCGCGAAAGTCTGAGCCCTCAATATAAGAAAATTCTTCTTCATTATGCATCCCTTTTTATGAATATTTAATTTTATTCATATAAAAAAACATTAATTTTAATGCTATTATTTAAAATATAATACAATTACAGTTGAAAACTTTTTTCTTTTCGCTTTAAAAAGTCAGAACTTTTATATGATAAAAGTGTAAGCATCTTTTGTTTCAAGAAAAATGAATTGGAATTAAGATTAAAGAATTCTAAGTAAAACCATTGGCATCAAAGAAAAGTTCGCAAAGCAAAAGATATAAAATAAAATATTTTTTAATTCACATTCTTTTCCATTTGACATTCTAGATGACGTTATTTTTTTTCAGAATAATAAAAAGGTACATTACTTTTGTGTTATTAGCAGTTCAAAACTACTGATCTTAAGTTCGCAAAAACCCGATTCACTAGTTTCTTTTTTAAATTACTTTTCAAACTGATCTTAAACTTCCATTAATAATCGTTGTTGAAGTAAATATCTATCTATTCTTGTATTCTTTTTTATAGGAACGATATTTTTATTGTGTAGCAATTTTTTATTTTTTGTTAGCATTTTTTTATTTATCATTATCCAATTATTTGATCGTTCTTGAGTTAATTGTTTGCCTACCTTACATAATGAAAGAATGTTTTTTTCAATCCAATTGACAGCAGAAGCAATTCATATACTTTGCTATATACAAACTATGGTTTACTATCCGTAAATCCAATGATTAACACTGAAGAAATATTTTGGTTGGAATTAATTTTGGATGTCTGTAAGATACATCTGTATTTCTGTGTGAGCGAGCATGTAAAATTTAATAAATTTGTGAGTAGTTTACCTGGAGCTTAATGGTAACAAATGTTATAAGTACATAAAGATGAAAGTAGACATTTTCTTCTTTATGTACAGTAATTATGATACAAAAAAATATATTTTTTTAACCACGTAAGAACAAGTCCAGTTATATTTTTAGTAGCATTTCATTATTATTTACCTTATTTAACCAACGTCTACTATACATATTTTTTGAGGTGTTACATCCTAGTTGTGTTCAAGTTATTACAGCTCGAACATGGGCCAGCTCGACCGGGGAAGTACCATCCTCTCACAGAAGATCGGTGTGAAGTAGTCTTTAGTGGCTGCGTTTAGTCCGATGAGTGAAGGAACCGGTTGCCGTTTCCCTGTTCCGAACCTTTCCTACTATTTCCTTATTTCCACCCCTCCGTTTTCCTCAACAATCAAGGTTGGCAACGCATCCGCAACATCTATGTGGCGGATGTCCATGGACGAAAGTCACTACCGCCCATCAATTAGGCCGTCTGTTCGTTTGCCGCCTTTCACATAAAAAACAAGTACAATTGTTTTTCTATGTATAAGCTATAGCAAAACTACCATGGATCTCTTCCGTATCCAATTAAAATATGTTTTTCGTTTCTGGAATAGGAAGTTTAAGTAAAACAAAATATTATCATTATATTAATTCTATCACGTATTGTACGCTAAAATAAAATTTATTAATTTTGCACGTTGCAGCAGTAGGCATGCAAACGGTATTTATGGAAGGAAATATGCCTAGAAATTTAATATATTGTTTATGGTATGTGTATTGAATATTATTAAAAAAAACATTGCAACATATTCTCAGTTAACAACTATATAGGACCTAATTACAGTCTTATTTTTTTTAAATAAACAGGAATTTATAAGACGTTAACTTGGGATAAATAAAAGAATAGCAATCGGGCAAAAAAAAAATACTTGAAATTTAAAGTCATGCAATTAATAATTTAAACATGGTAAACAAAAAACGACATATGAGGTGTCATTATCTTGGCGTACACGAAATATTGAGGACAAATAGATATCCAGACACCTAACCTAGTTAATTAATGAAATAGAAAAGTTATTACACTTGTCTGTGTTTATTTTCCTTCTTAAATAATTAATATAAAGTATATTCCTTAAGTCACTGTCTTCAGAAATTAAGTTAGTCATCTAGTCAGCTTGAAATTTTAGAAAGAAACTATGCACCTGTTCTGTAACTCACCTTCAGGAGATGTCGAACATTGGGGCGAGGTTCCTACATTTTTTTGTCGAAAGTGTATTGATAAACGGCTCAATATAACGAGGTTTTCTTAAATTACTTACTAAAAAATTTTAAAATTATAAAACATCTAAGTGATTGTGTATCGTTATTAAAGTTTTTATTTGTACATTGAAAACAGTAATGTGACGTATCGTTTATACATCAGCAGTGAGGTACATAAATCGCACACATCGAAAGAAAGAGCTGACACTACGTTATCATTTCAGTTTTATTATTACATTATCAGTGAAATTGCCACGAAACGAATTTTTAAATATATAATATATCCTATTTGACATATTTTGATTAAAACTGCATTTACTATTAAAAAATACATCCATCAACAATGTTATTGCAGTGAAGCAAAAATGCTCTGATCAACAAAAAGGAGGCTTCAACGCTGAATGTGCAGGAAATAACAACAAAGACACAAAACACAATTCTGGTAAAAGTTGGCCGCAAACACAGTAATAACTTTGACACACAGTTACCATAAAAATGAGGCGCAAGCGACAAAATGTCCATTTACTGGTAACACTAAACATTTGTCAGAATTGTAAGTGTAAAAATTACATCCAAGTACATTTTTAAAGTTTTTCATTTACATAAGTGCAACTTTATAGTAATTACCTTATACCTACTATTACTACTAATTTAACATTCAATTACACTATTAACAAATAGTAAAGATAAAAGTATAGTTTACAATCGGTGACAAAATAAATATAAGGAAAATTTTAACCTCCTTTGGTATAATTTAGTAGAAACTTAAGAGAAAGCCAGAGCTTTTTTTATAATTTTTATCAAATAATACAAAACTTTTGCAAACAAACTTTTTAAATTATCGCGAAAATTATTATTGTCACAAATTTTCGGATCCATTTCATCTGAGGCGCTGCCAGTATTCCCCTAACTTTTTAATATCTTCAGAAAGTCTCTTAAAAAACTTCCAAGTGTATTTTTTTAATAAATTGCAATGCAAATTATCATTTGATGATATTGAGAAAAAGATCACGACTTAAAAAAATGTGAATTGAAAAATAGTTCAAATTCATTCAAATCTTTGAACTTAATGTAAGAATATAGGGAACGTGCCTTTTTAGATGTTACTGTCTACGTGTGATATTTGATTTCTAGTAAGTGCTATGAGAAAAGTCGCGTGAGCGTTCACCAGAAGTTCTCGAGGATAAAGTATAGAATTGGGTCGAGGCTTGCGGAATAGCACATTTGGAACAAAGCCAGCCAAAACTGTGGCGATTTGTTTATTTTTATTTCATGAAAATATGGCAAGACTATTTTCCAAATCAATGTGTTGTCCCATTTGCGAATCGACAGTTATCAGTACATAGACTTTATTCATTCTTGAGATGTTTCTTTTAGTACAGATGGAAACAAAGCCATATAAACTTAATTTATTTCAATTGTAAGAATATTTACTCCCCTCTTATATTTTCACTTTTTTTGCCATTGTATTTTAATTGCCTGGCTTGTATTTTGAAAGGGGTGCAGGACTCATTTTATTTAGAAACGAATAATTGATTTTTTAAAATAGTTCATAGAAAAATATATTTATTGTAAATAGCCTGTATAACGGCAATATGTAAGCAGGCGTGGATGAATTTCCCAGGAGAAGAATTACGTTATAGTGTTTACTTCTCTTTTCCCTGGAGATTGCAAAAAACTATCTTAATTTTAACACGGTGTAACACGAGACCCTTTTTTGATTTATATTGCGTAATACGTTCATAGTAAAGACATTTTTATTTTTGAAGTTCCTTCGATGGCCGGATACTTTTTATCATTTAGTAAGACAATGTAGAAATATTTTTATAACATTTAACTTGCTCCAAATTTATCTTTTATATTTAAACTACACGTTTCTCTTCATATCTACCTACAATATCTAACTATAGTCAAATAGGCGATTCTTCCCTTACGTTCATAAGAAAAGAACCTCCTATTTGACTTGTTTGTAGTCTTATAAAGAAGGCAAAGATACTATTTATAATTGTTGTAATTAAATAACGTAAATTAATGTCTAATTTTATCATTTCAAATTAATCGGATGAAGCCGTGAATATCAACGTATAGAATAATAAAAGTTTAATGGAAATATACCTTTAAAAATATATATTTTCATAAAAAAATTCATAGATCGACATCAATTGGATTTATTAAATCATAAAACAAAATTTAGCTGAACACTCATACCAAAACTTGTTATTACTTATTTTTTTAGTCAAAAAAACATTTAGTAGGTACATCAGTTTCAGAATCCCCTTGGTGTCTATACCATAAACACAGATTAGTTTCGTTGATAGCTGTTATGGTACCCACACATTTTACAAGAATTTCTCAACTTAACCAGATTCAAAGTGGCTGAACTCAGTCGATTTAATACGGTTCTTTGAGTTCATTTATATTACAGACAAACAAAGTTGCTCTTTTAAACATTCGTACTTGTTTATGTATGAAAAATATTTTTCTGAGTTTTACTTTCAAAAGATCTAAAGTTTATCTCTCAACTCTCGGTAACTAACAACTTTTTCTGGATAACAGAAAAATAACAACAGTACTTTTTGTACGAATAAGAGCTCGTATTATAAATTTGTTTTAACTAAAATTAATGTTCTTCATTATTTCATTATTTTAGTTAATTTTAAGAGGTAAATTATTGAAGTAGATAACTGGAAACTTTATTTTGTTTCCTAATGTAAACTATGTAATATTTATTGTCATAAGTTTTTGAGGTTTTTGTGTTGATATATGTACTAAATTTATAATAAATTATTATGTACATAAAATTACTTGTAGTAAATTGATATCAGTCCAAAAAAAACATGAAATGAATCATTTGATACTCGTTTCTATAAAAAAGCCCTAGCTTAATCCTTTTAACTCTTCTAATTTTTTATAATAATTTACATGTAAACCTTTTTTGCTTTTATCATTATTTATATCGTTATTTATATTCTATCATTAATTTATCAAATACATTTCCATTAAGGATAGCTTATAATAGTTTGAACATTGTACTTGAAATTCTACTCTGTAAATTAAAGCTAACTTCACAATTTCCGCAAATGAAAGGTGGCGATAAATCAATGTCATATTTATAATTAAGAACCAAACACACACATTTTCATGATTTGCAATTATTTTATTATTCCGAAAACAGCTTAGGCGTGTCATTAACACGAAATGGCGTGGCAATTACGCCAATCGTTAAACTGAACGTATGTGCACGGAATTGCTTTAAAGTAACACTTGAATGTGAATTAAATAGCTTTACGTACTTCGATTTAACATTCGGAAACAATTAACTTTGTTTGAGATTACTTGGTTTTATTATAGCACAATAGTAGTTCAACATTGAATTCGTTATTACGTGGTTAGGTCAACAAATTGACCGAGACACATTTTTATTTACAGCGCAGTCAATAAAGGCTTATATTTAAAACTTGTGTTTAAATGTACTAGTAAGAAAGCAGATTTTCCTCTACCGTATAACCTCATCTTGAAATTTGTTGTAATAAATAAGGTAAATTAAAAGGTTTTTCTATAAAAAAAACTTCTACAAGAATATATACGGCTTTTAGTCTCACACTCATAATAAGTTGAACTTCTCACAATTTTTAAAACAAAATAACACTCCTTACTACATAAACGTAAATATTTAGCAACAAATAAAAATTACTGCTTATTATGCGATAATCAGCCTATGCCTGCAATACTTTCATTCACTCTAGTTTCCATATTTTATTATAACTATTAATATTGATGTTTATTTTTTTTGGTTAGTTTTCCAAAACGAAGCATTATATATAAATTTTTATTAACCTTTCACTTCTTTTTACAGTTTCTTTTACGACACAATAAATCTCATTGCTATTCAAAAGTGCTGTTATCAGAATATATCAATCTTTTCACAAAAACAAACTACATTTTATACTTAATTGTGAGAAAACTCAATAGGATCTTTTAATGACCTGTAATAAAAAGTTTCCTGAAAATGGATATTATTTTATACTATGCTCCAGATAAAGTAATAGCGCACACATTCCGGTCAAGTTATTTATGAACAGGGGAACGGGAAACGATTGCGCTGTCTAGTAAATAATAGGTGCACGCACAATTTAGATACCGCCCGCAATATTTGTAGAGTTGTTTGTTTGAATCATAATACTACACTATCATATCATTCTTTAAGTTTTATAGTGTGAAAAATATTATTAGGGTCAGTAATATTTTTACATTTTGTTTACCTTATGTTGACCTTATATGTCCTAATGATGTATGATTGACTAAGAATATACAATAGAGAGAATATATAAGTTTAGCTGTATGAGGTGGTATATAAAAAATTATATGCATTATTGTCGCGCACACGTAAAAGGGTTTTGGCTCTGACATCCCACTCATTACTGAAAATTTGATTGAAATAATTACAAATCATATTTTTATTCTATTTCGTATTTTTTTTTTGTATTCACATGTTTTCTTGTGATTTAGGATTTTAATCTTTAATTTAATATAAAATGTGTCACTACTGTCACTTAAGATTCAGCTAAATCAGCAAATGTATACATTTTAATTACAAAGTTCTGAGATTACAAAATACATAATGAGAGGCAAACAATAGAAGCAGTTATGTAACTTAAGATTGCTTATACAACATCAATGTAATAGTCGGTAAACTCCTTCCTTATTTGTTTATGACATGCCACTATGAAATAGGTTACGGCGATTTCAAAACTCGAGAAACGTTTGATTATAAATTTTCGTCTTTAAACAAAGATTTTTATTAATCAAATTAAGTGACATACCTAATGATTACATGTGTAAATTCAGGACTATAGTCTAAATAGACATAATACAAAAAAAACATTACATTGATTATACAAAAAACCCTCACAGCTCATAGTAAGCAATTAATTTAATTAATCAGCAAGTATGAACTCTTTTTCTAATTCAAAACCTTATACATTTTTTTAATATCCACTGAGTTTTGCAGTCTGGCTAGACTTGCATTTAATTGAAAGCACCATATTGTTTCGCCCTGACGCCTGCTTGCCGACCTTAGCGTTAAAGGAAACTGCTACAACGAGAAAATTTCTCCCTTTCCGGAGGGTTGTATTTTATTTGGAAATTACATTTCTGCTCGCTAGACTACAATGCTGTAGAACCCTTATATTTTATGAATATTTATACACAGTCTTAATTACAGTGTTCGGGTATAAGAAGCTATAAGAACTGTTACTAAGGTAAAGGTTAACAGCCTGTCTGATCAAATGTATTACACTCTATTTGTTATGCCCAAATCACAACTTCTCATATTTCCGCTTGTCATAAATCTCAGCCTAAAGTGACTCCGACAGAAACTTGTTATCGAACGCCACCATACATACATAAATAAACAAACTGTTCAGTGTACAGTCATGCCATAAATTTAAGTCCCTTCATGTACAAGTGACGTAACTTTATACCGTATTTCCTATTCTGTCTCGGGTTAAATCTCTTAGCTTAACTGATCTCCGCTAAATCATATGCCTACGTTGTCTTAAAAATCTTTTTTCATTATTATAATTGTAAAGTTTACTATCGAGTAGAGAATATAGATGATATACATATTTATATATTTGATATCAGTTGAATAACTATACATGTAAAATAAATTTATCGAAAAGCAAACTTGTTAGCCTTATAATTATATACATATATTGTGGAAGTAAAACGATTTCTCTCATTTCTTTTCTTTCATCATAAATAATTACTCATAAACTACATGGGATAACTAAATAAGCAAAGAACAAACAACCAACAAATGTCCGTTGTAATTCGATAAACATTATTATGTTGGAATGCGATTCAAGCAATGGACAAAACACGCTTAATCCAAATAGAACAGGATTTATTTTTATGATCCTTTAACAAATTCCCTTTGATTGTTTTGTTTCGTTGCCTTTGAATAGGTACTTTATCTTTCGATGTCCTTGTCCCAATGTTTTCAGGAAAATGAAACAATAACTTATTGTGAAAATTGTTTATATTATGTCATTGTTCTTTTATAAATTATGGATAATAAATATTTTGTATTATAAAATTGAATTCTTATAATTAAAGACAGATTATAGAAATAACCAAGGTAAAGCGGTGAGTAAATTTATATTAAATCCTATATAATATTACTTTTACATTAAAAATATTTGCGGTTATGAATATAACTATCCCACATTGATGACTTTGCTTTTATATATGTAATAAATTTGCAACACATTTTTCTCATGTGAATTTTTTTAATCCACAACTATTTTATCTTCCTCTACCACGCAATCACAAACTAACGTAGATGTTAATACTGTACACATTTTAAAAACTGAAATCGTGGTAAAGCTAAATAATCTCGATATTAGAAATATAAAAATAAAAGTATTTTTTTAGCAAATCAAGCAATATATTATTTTAATCACTTACTTCCTGTTGGTAAACCTATTGTTAGTGTTTTCACACTTTTTTGAATCTTTATTTAGTACTAAGCTCTCATGGTACATGAAGTCGATAATGATTTATGATAGAATATCAACACGGCTCTATTAACAATAGGTCTACAAAGTCCAATTTAGCAATTATTATTGACGACGTATCAAAGGCACGGACACATTGGAGAGAAAACATTTATACGTTCCAGCAAAGGTATTTGTTGCAGTATAACTGTAGTTTTCTCAAAAAAGTTTGCAACTGAGGTTTTGAGAGTTTTCTTATGAGGTGGTATGTATCATGTTTAGTAGGCCATACAGTGAAAGTTGTTATCGGAGGTTATTATTTGATATATTTATCGCAACTAAGGCATACCGTGAAATTCTATTCTTGAACCTACATTACTTGGAGTTTAAATTTTAACGACCTTCCTGTATTTCAAACACTGTCTTTTTCATTAAAAATGTTTATGGTGGTTAAATATGTAAATTTTTTTGAATAAGTTTTCAATATTTCAATATTAATATGCCTCTGTATGACGTTCAGCAGAAATAATAGTGACTTCATCTTTTATGTAATCCTCACGGTATTCGTTTATGTTGTTGGGATTTTATTATAAGACCTTCAAAATAATTTAAGAACTAAACAACCTATATTGCGCTTTACAACTCCTCAACACAAAACAAACTTAAATATCAGTATTCAAATTGAATGCACATTAGTTAAAAATAGAATTGTGAGGTTACCTAACAGTTTCTACGTGATTTGGCCTACAATAATAGTCTTAAATTGTACTATGCTATCATTATACTGTAAGAGACGTGAAGACTTTTCTTTACCATATTCTTTACACTGAATAATCGTAAAAAAATTATTTGATTTATATCTCCTTCTCAGTATTCTTAATGAAAATGTTTATCGTCTAAATTTGTTAAGCAGGTTTGAATTGACGTTACCGAAATACAATTCAAAGAACTATTATAAAACAAAAACCCTTTTATCAAAACATTTGCAAGGAGTAACATTTTGAAGCGCCTCAATCATAAGAATGATACTAATAACAATATATTTATAAAATCTTAAAGTTATGTAATTTTATATTTAGGGATATTTTTAAAATTGGAACAAAAAAATTGTATAAAATCTCTTTTAAATAGCGCAGAATATCTTTTATATCCTTAAAATTACGGCCGAATAATTTAAATACCGGTATAAGTATTTCACGGCATAGATTAAAACAATAGTATTACCTAAGTTCCTAAGTTAAGCACGGATAAACAATCGATTTTATGGACGAATAAGCTGGATGCCCTGTTTTTAGCTACGTTTAAGGGTGTATGTGTTTATGTACGATAGAATTTGGCACTGAACCAAAAATATCATCTAATCCATTAAGTCATTTTCTCATAATCGAGTAACAAACACGTACGAAACAAGCTTCCCCTAACTTTCCTAATTACAAATTTACTGTTATGGCAATCTTCTTTGAAATAAAAATTATTGGAATCGACTCAGTTTACCTGTAGTTAAGTGCATATAACTTCTATTCAAAATACAAACAAAGGTAATAAAGATTTAAGACAACAAAGGAATAGTATTATTATTGAATAGCTGATTTAAGATCACAAAAAGTTCCTATTCACATCATTTCTTGAGATAATTTTACACCTTTACATGTTTACATTATTGAGAACGTTAAATTGAACAAAATTATATTCTTTTGAGATAGTAAAGTGTCCACTATCGAAAGGTATATTTTAATTTATTGCCAATTAAATTTAAATATGTCTAAATGTCGACCAAACTGCTTAAAATGTTTTCAGATATTTATTGAGTACTGACAGATAAATCGGTTTAATATTTCAAATTCAACGGAGCTAATTCGTTGTAAATACTCGTCATTGGATAATAAATAAGTCAGGGGTGAAGATAGCTAACTATACACTGAAGTTGTAAAGTGATTGCTAGAAATATTAAACAATTTTATAACATTATCTGTTTTGTTATGTTATATTATACCAATTTTAATAACAACGATGTAGATAGGCAATTTAAATTCCAAAGACTTAATTTCAAATCGTTTTTCCACTGCAAAGTATTTAAAGTCTAAAGAGTAAAAAAAATTGATTCAAATAAATATATTTGAAATATATATTACGTTACCAGGTTAAACATTTTTAAATATTTGATTTTAAAACATCTAATTTAACACAGTAGAGTATTCGTATTCATATATATATATATAATATAAAATAAACTTTACAAAAACTTCATGATAGTGTTTATCAAACGTCGCTTACATTTCAGATTAATTATGTTTGTCGCAGGTATCATGGATCCGGAAACGAGACCTCCACATATTGACGGTCGGAGTTCACACATACAGCAGCGATGCACGCTTCGCCGCCTTACACACCGACGGCTCAGATGAGTGGACGCTGCGGGTGGCACACGCACAACCACGGGACTCCGGTGCTTATGAGTGCCAAGTATCCACTGAACCGAAGATCAGTTTATCATTTTGGCTCAGCGTTGTTGGTGAGTGTATAAAACTTCATGTCGATAACGACATGCGATTGTTTATAGGTTAATCTATAAACTTTTTTATTTTATAAATATTTTGTGTATACGTCATCACAGAATCACATTTCAGGATACGGTTAATAATTTCACACATCACTGAACTTTTGCAATAACTGTAGTAATAAAAAATAAAATCTAACTTTGAAATATCGATGATTACTCGTATAGACATATGTATAAATGGCAAAATGGGACTTAGATATTATTTTGGATTATCCTGTCATAACATCATATATTAAGATTGCAACATTATATGCCACGAAAATCTAGTAAAAGTATATAGCTATATAAAGCCTAGTATGTGAACACGTTGCCTTTATTACCCCTAAACCAAACGAACATAGCCTCCAAAATATATAAGGTTGGCTAAGGCACATTTAGTCTTATATATACTGTCACAGGCTAGTGCAACGATGCGTTTTATGTGACGTTAGTACATAAGGTTGGAACTTTGAACATAAAATCTGAAGCCTCATACCAGGTAGTTTAAATATCTTATAATATGATTTTAATGTACTGATTCCACGATTCAAGTTATGAAATTATTGCAGTATTTTTATAGTTATTTGAATGAAAATATTTTTAGTGATATTACCATTCAATAAAAGAATAAAATAGGCTTTAAAAATGTATGATTTGAATTATGTTTCTCGTTTAATTAAATGAATTATTGAAACGAATTTAAACGGAATATTTTAAATTCTTTTCTCGTTTCTAATAAATTTTCATTTGGTGTTTAAAAATATTTAGCTTATTGGTTAAGGATCAAATTTGTAAATAATACAATTTGATTACATACCAATATTGAAATTAAAGCAATATTTACTTAATAAAGACCTAAATAAAATCATAATTTTTATTTTGTTCTGTAATAAAAAACCCTTCAATCCCAGAGATATTTGTAGTTTGTGAAAGATTATCTAAAAATTTTAGAACATCAAGTTAATAAAGGGAGCCTTTGTGAACAGTTAATCTCATCAACATGACATGCAACGTGGACATCACGGCTTAGGACTTATGTGCGGTTTCTAGTTTTTGCCTGAAACTTTTTGTCACGAGGAACTAAATATAAATAAAATATTATTCGAAATGAAATTATATTTATATAATTAAACTTACATTGACTTAGATATTTTATTGAATATGATGGTATATGTAGGTATGCTAGTTATTTTTTATTTATTCAATGAATTTCTTAACAAATTGCTTATATAAATTTACAATAACAGCAATTGAAAAAAAATATTAAATATTTTTGAGATAACTTTTAAGACGCGACACTGTTTGAATACATACTGTCTAAATGTTCAAACTGTTTGCCGTATTATTATAAGAAGCAGTGTATTTATTATTTTTCTTTTCAATCCAACTTTGCTTTATAAAAATGAATTTATCTGTTTTAGTATCAAAAGCCGAAATTCTATCTGGACCCGAGTTGTTCGTTCGTGCTGGATCGGATATAAACCTCACTTGTATAGCCAGACATGCTCCCGATCCTCCTAGGTAACTTAGAAATCTTTTATAAGTTATTATAATAGTTTAAGTCGACGTCTTCAATAAAGCAACATTAGTTTTTAATCATAGTAAATATGTTTACAAAATCATACGACACTTACAATACATTCATGAATTGTTTTAATTTTTAATTTCCAGCACTTTATCAAAGTGGTACCCAGATGGGTGCATTTTTGATGAAAGCATGCAACATATTAATACGTGAAGCTATATGTACCCGAGGGCGGCTTGTTATTCAGAGTACAAGCATTCATACAGCTATTACAGCGCACATTTCATCAGCGCTTTCCTAAAGCATTTCATTTTGCTGTACTTTCGAGATATTACTCATGCGTTTTATTTAACATTATATTCGAAACCATTACTTTAAACCTATTTTAAATTCAAAAGTTTATGTGTGTGTTTAATGCTACGTTACCGCATTAAAAACCCTAGTACTTGTGTTTTCTGCACATCTTTTGTAACGCATCTGTGTCATATTTTTAAAGAATTAAGAGTATATTTTAATATTTATTCTCTTATTAGTTTTATCTATTGGTATCGGGGTGCGAACGTGGTGAACTACGCACAGCGTGGTGGAATCAGCGTAGAAACGGAGCAACGAACTCGCACTAGTCGCTTGCTCATAGCGCGAGCTTCTCCCAGGGATTCAGGCAATTATACCTGTGCTCCAAGCAGTTCTGGTAAATAGTAATAGTAATTACAAAATTGATTTTTTTTTTTTATATCTATTGAAAAGGGCTTACCATAGTTATAATATTAAAATAATAACAATTATTGCCTAATTTTAATTAACGTTGTCTTAAATTATCTCTTAAAGCTTAAATTATCGTTTCACAATTTATAATATGTATATAAATTGTCATTAGCCTGAAACAAAGTAATATAAAAATAATATATTATTTCACTTTTTACTCGTGTGAAGTCCAGATCAATAAGTCATGTCGTAATGTTAAAAAATAAAATATAATAAGCCATATCGAAAGCATAGTTTCCAGAATTTTTATATTAAAATTGAATTTGTATCTCCTTATCAGATTCAGCGTCGGTGGTCGTCCACGTAGTTAGTGGCGAGCGACCAGCAGCAATGCAAAGCAGCTCCCAGAGAATTATTCCAGCTCATGTTACTTTAATTCTATTTTCTTATATATTTAACAAACAATTTGTCTTCGATGTCACACAGAACATTTTAATTTCAGTATATCTTATTGACTGTCTAGCTTCAAAAATAATACATATTCTTGAGTCTAGATGACCTAAATAATCACATTTAGTATACGCATGAAATGCATCATAATAAATTATAAGAAATAAAGAAACGAATTATTAATAATACATGCGTCTATTCCACCGTCTATCATTAAAATATAAAAATATGCTACCATACAATAGTAGGTAATATTTAATTAACATTTCACTGTATACTTGTTGCTCATACCAATATATCGAATATAAATTTTGATGAATGGAAGTAAATAGTTTGAATTGAATTTTGTATATGTGGTTGGTATTTAGTAACATAAACTCAAGTAAATAAATATGATGATATAATATAAACAAGTTTCATCGTAAGCATTAAATATTCTATGTATTTACATTACAAGCAAAATAACATTAACATATTGAATAATTGATGATGCTTGTAAAAAAATATGGTCATGTTTGCGAAGAAAGAAATTAGAACCGAATAAATATTAATAGAATATGTTAAGTATTTAAATTGACCCCATACATTTTATAATACGATTTTTCTTAAAATTTTTAAATATTTCATAAATTTTTAATTTTTATAACGGAAATAGCTTATTTTTCGAAATTCAAATGAATTTCTTGTTTAGATGTTTAGTTTAAAATCATAACTCAAAGTAAATAGTACGTTAATTACTTAAGATACAAATTAAAAATAAATATCAATTGAAAACACCACTCATGGCGAAATAAAATTCATATGTTGTGAACATTAAGATGGAGCAAATGTAAATATGTGTTTTAAATTTATTAAATACTAAAAAATTATATGTACTATAAGAAATACTATTAATAGGACTGGGTTAAGTAAAATACAACAACGTTGCTTGGTTATATCAATATTCATGAAAAATTAAGTAATGTTCATTATTGATGGAATATAATTTAATTTTATGTTAGTCTAAAAATGACACTAAATTTCAATTTTTATTTATATGATTAAAAAAGTGGGTCTTGATGCAAATTTTCCGGTCAATGAACTCCTTGTAGGAAATTTGTTTTCAGAATAAGCATATATGTTGGATTCTTTTTAAGACAATACGTAAGTTATTAACATTTACTGTAAATTTCTCTTTTGTAATTAATGAAATAGTGCATAGATAGAGTACGATCTAATATTTTAAGACCTATAACACAACTGCATAAATTACTATACCAATTATCGTAACCGTAAGTTATACTAATTATCTTTAAACCTGTGAAAAAATTTGTAAATAAAGGATATGGTTTATGTGTTATTATGAGTGTTTTATTTTTTAAACATTTTTGAAAATATATAGTTGCTCCTTACATTAAATCAATTACGTAACTTTTAAGTTACGCAAAAGAAAAAATCTTTTTTTCATTTATTTTAAAGTTTACAAGATTATTTTTAAGACTTGGGCTTTTTTTTTTAAGACTCGGGCGATACTGTCGCCCATGAGAGACGACGGTATGGGGGTGTCCTCCCCGCTTTGACAGGGAGGTGTGTGATGATGTTAGAGAACACTAAGTCTAAATCCCTGCGTTTAGGTAACAGGGGTGTACCTAACTTACCCTATCGACTGTGAAATACCTGGTTGCAGAACAACGGCGAATAGGCGACGGTGGCCGCTACCATCTTCGGAAGTTTGCTGATCAACGCCTCTATTTAACACTTTTTGACGATAAACTCATCGGAACACTGGACCACACGACTGCACCGTGCGGCGGTTGGACTCGCTCCCCACAATTGGCATTGGTATTAACTCAATTAATAATAAGTAAAGAGTTATGCTATTCATATGTGGATAGGTAGCCAAGTTTCCTTTCAATTTCAACATATTCGTTTGTATTATAATTTCTTGTATTTATAATTGAACTAACATTTATAATCATGGAGAAAACAAATATCACCGAAAAACTGTTAAATAGTTATTTTAATATCCGGGCAGTCGTGTAGAATTAGGCATTATGTACATTAGAAAGGTTATAATATTACTAAACGGTTTTTTAGGTTTTTTCGGAACCTTCGGCCGACCATAAAATGCATCCCATATACCTTCAGAATAACAAAAAATACATTAATAAATATTTTTAAACATAAAATAAAACTATTCTGAATATGACACCTATATACATTTTATTAGAAAAAATATACATTTTTTTAATAAAAAGTCTAAAGAAGTGGACTGTATTTCGATATTTTGTTCAAATCGTGCTATTTATTTGCTAATACCAGGGACTGTTTCGCTTGAACGAACCAGAATAATACCAATGCCGAGTCAGAAATAGACTGTCACAATTCTCAAAAATATTACTATTCTTTAATACTTTGCTTTAGTACTTACTCATTTAGTTACAAAATATAGTTTTATTTAATATATTTTAGTATTTACTATTTTCAAATTGCATACGTAAGTTGGTATCGACGTATACGACGTGACTAGATAGACCAAAATCAAACGTAGCTGTACCAATTTACGTTAATTACTGATGTCCAGTTAGGAATCAACACTAATGCACATTCAGCAAACTGTACTAAACACACTCACCAATTTAGTTATGAGTAAGACTATAGGTTACATTGTGAATGTTAACAGCCTTTATGTTTGTGTTCGTAATTTGTAATTTATAAGATGATTTTGATAATTATTGATAATTTTAGTTGTTCTTACATTAGATTCTTACTTTTTTTTTAAGTCAAATTATACATATATGTATATATATATGCCTTGGAAAATTTATTCGACAATTTAACAATAATCATTCACAAGTTAAAGTATCATTTAGTAAAAACAAAAATATCTCCTGTAAAAATTTAGGTAACTTTCTTGATTTAATAATAAATTAAACAATATTTCTATTTCAATCATGGTATCATAGGCTGTTAGATGCAAAACTTTCATCACTTTCGCCCCCATACGACGTAGTCAAGATATTTAACTTATCTTTTCTTGGTCAAAATATAAAATCGTTATGAATTTCTTTGATGTCTAACGATTTAATAAGTTTGACTTTGAAAACAAGCTACGTTTTTGTTTTACGTTATGATAACCAAAACCAACTATTTGTATTAACAATTAGAAGAGTGTATCGGTCATTTGCAGCTATCTCTCATTATACTTTATTCTATGTCTACTTTCTAATAATTACAATGTCTATCTAAGCTATCTACGTTTTATATTGCAAAATTGGATGGCAAAAGTATTCTATATATATATCAAATCAAAACATATTATAAAACAAAGTCCCTCGCAGCGTCTGTCTGTCTGTCTGTTTGTTCGCAATTAATGGAAAAATACTACACTGATTATCAAACAGTTATCACCACTCGATAGCTTGATTCTCGAAGATAGTTTTAGTATAAATTTGTTATTTTTTTTATTTACTTGTGTGTACATTAAAGATATTTGTTGAAGATGTCGGGAAAACATGAGCAGTCGAAGAGTCTTTAACGAAAAAGCTGCTTAAAGTCTTTGAGATATAACAAAATAATATAAGGTGGAATTGTGAATCTTATATAGATCTACAGTAAAGCCTGCGGTGGCATATGTCCATACCCTAAGGATCACATACTATATCCATTTTACAACTTTTAAAAATTGTCATTCGTAAAGCGTTTATTGGAAAGCTATTTACATAACTACAGTATTAAGTCTAATCAAAATAAATTACTTCATTTTCGAGACTACATCAGTATCTGTAAATTACTTATTAAATAATTTAAATCAGGCGTACCATTTGAAAGTTATCATAATATAAATTAATTAATTCTCAAAGCTAAATAGGCTATTTTATATTTTTTGTAAAGAGCCCATGTGAAGCCGGGGCTTGTACCTAGTATATATTTATATATTAATAGCTTTCAATACATCCACTGACTGTTATGATTTCATAACGTCTTACAGATATTGACATCAGAAAGTACTTTATTTTTATATTGGAAAAATGATTTATTTGAACATTATAGAGGTAAATTGAAGGGTTACCAGTTTGTTGAAAAAGTAACTAAAGATAAAAATTTATACGTCATCCCGGAAGAATAAAATATAATAATATTTTTTTTCAATTTTAGTTTAATCACACCCTTAATAATCATCCAATTTTACAAAACATTATTATAAAGAATAGCCAACACTTCGTCAGAAAATTTAGATGAACTTATTTCGCCTTAAAATGTAACACGTCAATGTTACATCAAAATGGGATAATTATGAGGGAAATATAATAAGACTTGGTTGTATTGTTAAAAAAAAAACAAACCTAAATAAAAATAATAATGGTTATAACTTTATTTGCTTCAGTAAGTATCTTAGAAGTTTGTGTCGATATAACCTTGTTTTTCTGAGTAGAGGAGAAAGAATATTTAAGTTGATAGCTGCGGCCGGGAGATAGCGGTTTAAAAATAATTTAAAATTTCTCTTTAAGGGCTATTCATAGTAGATTACTACCAAAGCATGGAACAATTTTAAATTTGTAATGTAAATTTTAAATAACATAATATTTAAATTTAAATATTTTATAGGCTAAAATTACATGTACAAACCTTTGGGAGGAAAACAATGTCGATTTGGACAAAAGTAATACTTTAAAACCAAATTGCTATGATTAATAGAGCGTGTGCTAAGTGATTTGCATTAATAATTTTCTGTATTAAAAAAAAAACTACAATTATTAAAAAAATATATAATAATTACGTTATATTTATATGTGATACTAATTATAACATGTTTATTTAAATAAATATAAAATATTATAATTATTATTATATTAGAAATAATTTATTATTATACCAAACAACTTAAACAAAAAAAAAATCAGGAAAATTTAACAATGAATAACGTTGTGATAGTTATTTTGTATAAATCAGTGAACAAAATCAACTCGGACGCCCTTATAATAACATTTTATATTCATCGAAAACATCTCTCTACACTTTTATATCATCGTATGCGCCTTGTCAGTCAAATATTTATAAAGCAATAATAAATAAGTGTCAGTTTAAGTTGACAAACAATGAAATGCGAAATGCAATATCTATTCTTCTTTCTATTTCCATGAATAAACCTTGATTTATAGTTAAAAAGAATAGGTTCTTTGTGTAAAAAATGTCTTTTGACTATAGGTTAAGTTATACATACGTTATGACGACAAAGAACCTACATCTAAATATTGATATCATTTTTATTTTACCTGGTATCTGCAAGTAACTAAAACATAAATCATAGGACGTGGAATCCTTTTACAAAATGGGACGGTCGACCCTCCTATTTGTCACCTTGCTTTTATCATCTCTTTAGAATTGCACGTAATACTTTACTCTCACCCACTCAACGAGATTATACACTGACAATATTCAATGTTAAATTTGTCTTTTGCATTCAATATGAATTGCTAATTGTATTAAATTATAATATAAAATATTGTAAAATATTAAAAATTTTACAAGATAATAATTCACTAGACGTAATAAATTTTCGGAATTCATGAATATTACTCAACCTTTTGTTTGTATTCTTGAATTTAACCTTTTGTACACCACAATACATTTTTATTTATATCCATACGTTGCTCAGGAAAGTAGGTTTTTGTTTTGTAATATTCTATGTCAAGCAGCTATGAGCATTTTTTCCGGATGAAGGGGTCGAAAGTTTGACGTTGTTCACACTATTCTGACAAAGCTGGCACGAAGGATATTAATAGAAAAGGAATAAAGGAAAGCATTTCTAAAGAAATATTTTGAAAACCTTCTCAACCTATATTACGTATTACTGTTACTTATGTCTGTTTAATTTAATAAATGTAATAATAGTTTAGGCATACATATCATGGATCTATCTACAGAACGTTACCTTATATAAGCGTTTAGGACAAAGTAAGGTTAACTATAAAGACAAAGGCTCTATTTTCCTGGAATGCCATAAATGCGGCAAGGTTAAATGTTGATAATACTTTGAAAGGTGTAAGCGGTCCTAAGTAACATGTGTGAAACATTTCTGTAATCCTGTTACGGGGGAATAATTTGTGTTAAACTAGAGTAGCATTTAATACGTACAATATACAACGGGTTCTATTCTATAAAAATAACATAGTAACCTATTTTAAAAATATCTGACTTAACAAATAAACAAAGAGATTTAATTCTGACATATTTCCAACTGTACCAAGAAAGATGCTTATAAAAAAATATATCATACATATGTATGCTAGGTGATTGGTAAAACTTTTTGTCTACATATCATTAAGCATTTTCAGACTGCTATTTATAGTTTAAAATGTGAAATAAAGAATGCGATTTGCAATCATTTGCTTACATTACCTTCAATCTCTAAATCAAAAATAATGGTTCAGTCGTCTTATAGAAGAAGTTAATTAAATTGCGGCTCAAATCTCTAACGATAATAAATATCCTCAACACACAAAGAAATCCAGAACACAGGATTACTACGCTGTTTTACTTAAAATTTTATAAAATCGTAAGTAAAGAAAAGGCCCTAGTGATAATTTAATAAATTCCTCTCGACCCAGCATTTTTAATTCCAAGAGTTTTGTTCAAGCAACTGTTTAACCTAAATTCCAATTTCCATTCCAAAGTACAATTCCTCCGTTCTGTTGTTTACAAGCGATAAACTTGAGCACTTATTCATAAATGAAACCTTTTAATCTTAATCATAAGAAATTTGTGGAATAAATTACCTTGTTTCATATCTGTGCTTCTTGTTTTGTACTGTTATGGACCTTTTTTCGTTTTTTTTTTTATTCTTCTTAAAGTGATTTATTCTTAATCAACATGAAGTTAATGTTAATTATTTCATATAGATGAAGTTCAAATCACTTTTTAGCTAATAAAATATTGGTAGTTTTCAATGTGAAAAAAAAACATACAGGGTAAAAATTATAAAAAAATATTATTCACTTGTTAAATATTAAATTGATTTTAAGTATTGATATGTGTATCACAAGAAAAAAGTTATTTTTCACAGTCCCAAAATGAAATGCATAAATATGCACATGTTTTATTTTAACGCTTTAATTTAACTTGCAGTATTAAACGTATATCTAACTTGTAAATACGAAATTTTACAATTCGATTTTGAGGACAATATCTTCATATAGACAATCGATCGAGCTGATATTTTTTATAGAAGTTCAATTTGGATGATAATGAATGCTTAAATTTGTGACGACGATCTGGTTATTTTTAATGCACTTCTACATGGCATTTAGAAAAAAGTTTCCAAAGAATAACTAAAAAACATCATAATGAAAACGTCTTCAGGAAAATTAAGAAAACGTCATTACAAACAAAAACATCAACATGAATTAAAAATAAATAATATATTTTGTTTATAATAGTCTAGAATGAAATTATTTAAAATTTTAAACCTTATACCTCTTATTTAAAATGATTATACACAATGTTTATAAAAGATTTATGTGAGACTTACTTATGCTCATTTTAATAATTTGTTATTATAGATTTTAACCATTAAAATTTGTATACTAATTTTATACCAGTACTTTAATCTCGAGGCAAGCTTTTATATTACATCAAAAAGGTAATGTCTTTTTAAGTAGGCGGAAAAATATATAAAATTAAAAAAAAAATTGTTTTAGCACATTCAGATAAAAGTTTGTTATTTAAAAGGCTTTTGTTCTTTTTAGTTATTACTTATTTTCGTAGTTTTAGTCGTCTCGATTATTAGGTCCCCGTTATATAGCGAAATTGAAAATATTAGTGTAGATATGTAAGTCATTGAAAGTAAAGGTACACGATCAACATTAACATACTTCAAGAGTTCTGGCCACAGACTGTTTGTTCGTGTTTTTGAAAGTTTGGACAAAACCTCTAGAATATTAAGTTGTGACGTTCAACCGGATTTATACGTCACTTTAAGCAAATAATGTGGCGTATAGGTAAGTCAACAAATTATTACATATCGAAAGTTTCTTTTTAAATTTTGCCAAATCATGAACGTCAACGAGAACATGATTTCGACATTTTACACTAGTGAACTATATAAAATAAAGAATCGAAGTTAACTTAAAACATCAATGAAAAATGAATAATAACAAATATATTTTAAGAAAATTTTAATATTGTTTATCAATATGTACGACTATATTTAAGTCAAAATAAATAATTAACTTAGAGATAATTCATTCAAATGAAACTAATATTTTTTGGATATGTGATTACGGTTGCTAAACAGTAACCAAAACGTCGGTATCTTAATGGTTAAGGGAATAAATAAAAATTTTGAATAATAAAATTCTGTACCAGATGTACGGATAGAAAACGAAGTCATTGTTAAAATTCAGAAATATTCAATTATAACCATCTGAAATCTCGTCGTTAGTAAAGTTATTAAAGATTGAATTTAGGATTACTTCAACTCAGTATGGCAAACAAACCCATTGTGCAATGTACAGTGAGACTCGTCCTTTGAAAACTATTTTTATCACGATTGACAGACGACATACAAAGATGTTCTTTATTTTTATCGCGATCTCACAATGTCACTTAAAAATAATGAGACCGTCAAAATGGACCAAGCCGTATCATATGAAGGGCCGTTTCGAGGTTTTTTATAATTTTAATAATTTGGTCAAACATAAAAAGATGTAACTTGCTTTATTCCATATAAACTAACATTTATAAAATAATCAATGTAGTATAATTCCACAGGCAACATTTTGTTTAATGTTTTAATTACATTATTTTTATACAATAACCTTAATCACACTTTATGTCTATAATTTATTTAAATATTTATATATTTATTTATAGACCGTAAATCTTAAGAACTTAAATTAAAATCAAGTATTTAAAAACAAACTGATAACGTACCTTACGTTTTATATAACCATAATTATACAGTTACAATAGGCATATACAGTTAAAAATCAGCCTACTGTTTTTGTTTAATAGGATAATATTCGATTTTATTCAATAGAAAATAGAAATTCATGAATATTTTAAGGTAGACGTATACTCATATTCTTTTTATATTTATTAACTAATATTAGTTTTAATGACTGACTCAAAAATTCCGTAGAAGGAACTTTAAAAAGTTTGATAAATTAATACTTTAACTTACTTTTTTTCAGTTTTTCTTGTGGGTTATTGTGTGTGGGTCTCATTATTTGTTTGAATATAATGATTGGAAGCTCCGCCGAAAAAGGTATATCTTCTTTAAACAAACTTGAGCAGCATATTTTAGCAGACAGGTTTTATTTCATCAACTATATATATAGATAACAAGAATAGAAGCTCACTACTATTCAATTAATATATTGACAGTCTAATGTGAATTAGTGATAAAGGCCTTTAGATAACTAAAGTACTGACAAGCAACTTAAGTACTAGGCTAGTTTAAAAAAAAATTGCGCTTAGGTAAATGAAATAATATGTTGCAACTTGGTTCTATGTTAGTAACAGGTTCATTATATATACATTAACTATTTGTTTTCATAGAACAGAGATATTATGCACTATCATATTAGCTATTTCATTTCGAGGAATATGTCCAGAACAATTAAAAGTAAAGTTATGCTAAAGAAAAATTTGTTTTGTTAATAACGTTAATGTGACTAACAAAATTAAAAATAGTATTTATTGACCTAGAACTTTCCAACTATAGTCACTCATGTAAGTAGTGAATCTAAATGAAGTGCGAAAATATCTTTAACATTATTCTGACGGGGGAAATTTTAATCATGCTTCAATTATTCTAGTGGTTATTAGTAAATGTTCACAATAATTAAAAAATATATATAGATCGCTTATAATTACTCTATATTTATTATCATTTATTTTATTTCAAAAATGCTATTATTTATCGTTTTTAAAAATTACCTGGGAATATGAGGTGTAAAAAAAATTTTTATATAGTGAGATAGATATTTTTATATAAAATAAATTAAATTAAAAGTTTAATTTTAATAGTGCTGCGGCTACATTATTTTTAACGTTTCTTACTATTATTTCATTGGGAACCATGCATTTAAATAATTTAAATATGTTGCTTTGCTATTTATCACTGTTCCTGGAAATTCAGAAAGCTTTAAGTTTTAATTTTATTTGTTATAATATAATTTAAATCTTCATCGTCATCTATATATTATTTTGCTTTAATACCTAAGTAAAAACTGTGAATAATATTTTTACATTTCATTGTTCTTACACGAAGTACAAGGAACATATATTCATAGTTTTCTCCATTATAAACAATATGTCTATGAGAATACCTTTCTAAATGTGTTCTTTTATAAAAGAAAAGAACTAAAAACATTTGATATTAAAATGTTAAAGTCGCCCTCTCAAAACATACTACCTTTTCTACGAATATTTAGTTTTCCTGACAATCTACCACTAGCTTACAAACTATATTGTAAAACATGACTCTTATCTTATGTCTGTGTAATGGAGTGTCTATATAATCATAAACACAAACATATTTGTCAAAGAAAAAAAAATTAATCTTTTAAATTGCAGTTCGTCATATTAATTCTGTTGTTGTTAAGAAGATAGAACCTTTTACTTAAGTCTTCTTAATTTATATATTTTTCTTATCTAATACAAAAAGAAAATTCAATAATGTCTGAAAGTAGCACTTTCTATTTCTATATTGTACATTTATATTGGTAAAACTGAACTTCTAATCAAAGATACAAATTATCTTTGTTTTACAATTGTGAAAATAAAAGCAAGAGTGAAAATATTTTTGTTTTCTGGTACACCTGTGTTTTTTCGGATTATTCATTTATTATCTACAAATTTTATCTTTTGAGTAGTAACTCATTTTAATTCGTCTCGGTAAATCCTAAAATAATATTGTCCAGATGTAAAAGGTTATCTTTTTTTCGTTGCTACAGTTGTCAGGGATAGAGTAAAACCGAATGAGATTGATAGGATGGGTATGTGTTAATCCATCATTGAATATTTTCTTTTAGCATCATAGATACATTTGTATTCCTGTCTACATTGAAAGGTTTTTTATAGACATAATAATATAAAAAAAAACAAGTAATTGTAACTAACTTTAAGAGTAATATTCATTCACCTAATAATAATTGAATATATGTAGTTGAGAATTATTTTATCGGCTGCATGCTTAAAAATTATTCACAAAAAGTGTGAAACAAAAAGTGAAGAATCATTTAAAAGCCATTAAATCATTAATCATAAAAATATATTCCAAAAGTTAAACCTTCCTTTTCTAAGGATTTTAGTAGTTAATTAGAAATTATAATGACCCATTAAGCAAGACTACATAAGTTCTTTTCAGTTTATGTAAATGATATATTAGAATATAAATATGTGAAAAACAGGATATTTAAATGTATTTGTCTAAATTATACCTAAATCGTAAGGCATTTATGTAAATTAGGTACTCAGCATAATTTATAAGTACGATAGGAATCTGGTATCGCAACATTTTTTTTATATCCTACTCTTGTCGTCAGATGGTAATTTTTCTCTATAGCAATTATAATATACTTAATTACTTTTACATCGATATTTATATGGAATCGTTTCGAATTAGCTGATTCTTATCAGACATTGATTAATGGAAGTCTCGAATTAAGAGTTTCAAGATACTTCTAGATATATTTGTTTCGTTATATATTAATGTATTAGTAATAGTTATTTAACTAAAATATTACAACTATAATTACATATGTGTAAGTTTTTCCCTAAGAGTGTATTCAATAAAAAAACATCTAAGTAGAGAACAAATAACGAAATAAATACATTATTTGTATTTTATGTTGTCTCAGACGAAATAAAAGAAGTAAGCTATTCAGATCTTAACTGAGATCGATTGCTAAGCGTCTAATATGTAATGAATAAAAAATGAGACGGACTACGTTTTCTACAGCGAAATTTTATCTAACATGACGCCACCGATTACAACAACTTGGCAAAAAGCTGTTTATTTGTAGAAAATAAGACATCAAATTCATATATATATATATTTGTGGAACATATGTATATTCACTCATTTATAATCTTATAATCAAAATAAAAAAAAATGTATACAAAAATAAATAAGAAGCATTGACGTTTATTGTTATTATTAAATAAAAATAACCCTTATAAATTTTTAAACGCCCACAAAAAATAAACTTGTTATAAATTTCAAGTCGATGTCTCTCTGTGTATGTGTGGCATCATAGCTCTCATGTAGATCTTCCGTTGTCCAGTTTCTTTGCGATGGTCGTTAGGTTTGCTCAATAACGGTCCAATAATGTAAGAGTATCAACTATTTTCTATAATTATAAAATTCATTGGATTTAGTCGATTAGGTGCTTCATACGTGTCTCTAAAATTGTTAAATAATAATTTATGCTTTGGGCATTAATTAATTTTAATATAATTTAGTTATTATTAAAGTTTAATTAAAACAGCCTCCATCCATAGCCTAAGTGCATAATCTTATTCTCATTCAAAGAATAATGAGTGTGTATCGTGTGTATCGGGGATCACTGTTCATGAAATGATATCATGAGCCGCAACTATTGAGCTCTTACCGGGTTATGTGGTAAGAGCAGGTCAAACATACTTTCCGGTTATATAAGGTCATTAATATGCGCAAAAGTGGAGTGTCAGAGAACACAGACTTTTCAAATACCCCTGTGTCGACTTTCCTCGGCTGAGGTGAACAAACATTAAAGAGACGAAACCTCTTAACATTCAATGGATTCACCGTGCGGGTGCCGGTCCATCGCGTTGCAGAGAGAAGAGCTTTAACGGTGCCTCGGATTTGCAACCCAGGTGTAGGTGTAAGCCCCCTATACAACGCGCATTAAACTCACACCTCCACCATACGAGCTCCTCTCTCTACCTAACCAAGGTTGAAGAGAACCTATTAGTGCAGCCTTCGAAGTACGTTCCAAGAATTAATTGATATTAGTTCTGGAAAGTCTTTAAGTAGGTTGTGGAGAGATTTTTCCGTTATACCTCTCGCTCCTACTTCTACCGCGTACAAATCCACGATGAACCTATGTCGAGTGAGTTCGTTAGTGACCTCGTAATATTTATTGACCTTGATGGCATGCTCTTTGGAGATGTTGGTTTCCCAAGGAACCGTAAGCTCTATTATCATAAGGCGCTTTAAAATTCGTGAACACGTATATATGTCTGGTCTGGAGGTCAACACACAAATATCCTCTCGGATTTTGTATTGTTTCTCATACGTATCCATCATTATAGTCCAAGCCGAAGCCGCTTTAAGGATAAAGTAAGGCTTGACGTTTGATTTTATGGCCCTAATGCCTTCTCTCATAAACCTACTGATCGCTCGTTTGTGATTATTTGCCTTTGCGCTCTGTTCACCGAAAGACTGACTTCAAGTATGATTTCCAGAACCCTATCGCGACGACGGGAGTACTGACCGCTATCCGGGATACCTTACATTCCACCAGCAAATGCTTAACAGTTCTAACTACCTTCCCACAGATATAACAAGTTTTTTCGGTACCTCTACCCCATCTTACTAAATTATTGTGACCTGGAGGAGTCATTTGAAACGCATTGAGATAAAATTTTAGCAATGCTCGTGGCCAATCATGAATTAAGGTGCGCCATTTAGCACTAGCTAATTTGATGCAAAAATCTCCTATATCTAATCACTCGTTCTGCACATCTAAGACCATTTCATATATAGATCTTATATTTAGTATTCCCATCTTGCCTTTAAAAGTCTCCAATATATACGTATCTTGGGCTTTCTTACTTGATCCTAACACTACTCTATTACTTTGTGCTCCTATCATAAACTGCTTATAGAATTGAAGTCTTGATTCTAGCTCTGGGACATTTTTGTCTTTTAGGAGCGATGTAACGACGTCATCATGAGATTTTCCCAGTATATAACTCTTGGAAACTCTTAGGTGTTTATAGAGCTCCGATGACTTTTTAGACTCATCCCAAAACTATTGTGATCCCTAAATAAAGCTGATGGATCAGCCGACAGCGCGAGCCCGAACCACAACTTCAACATCTTTATGACGTCTAAATCTAATTTTGACAGAAGGGTTTTATTAAAATCATAGACGCAGTTTTCGAGAAAGTCAGTAGTTTAGGTAATCAAACCAGGGGATATGCCATAGGCAAATCGTTGCTTTTGGTTTATGTTCATTGATTCCGGGAGTTCTAAAATATTTTACTAAAATTGATCATAATGTTAATATCGCGTTACACTTATCTTAAAAATAATATATTATAAAATAAATGTTTCTTAGTTACCTCTAAAATCTAAATATTTAGTCAAACTTAAATATTTAGATTTATGTGAATAAGTATATAAATCAGATGAACAAATTTTTGCATACTTTATACTTTTTCAAAACTCAACACGTAATAAAGGAAAATTTTTGAATAAAAATATCGCACTTGAGAAAAAATACAACCGTACTAAATATGCAGTTTGTCTTAAAATAAGGACTTTGCACTTTCAATTAAATTTTTCTTACCATTAACCATGACCTTAAAATTTCCAGCATAGGTTTAAAGTCGGTAGAATAATAATTGTTTTTGGACTGGCTAAATCAACAAATGTCATTTCAATGACTAAATGTTATGTTAAGTGACTAAACCGTCAGATTATTTTTTTTTCATACATACTTTATCTTCATCTTAAACGAACTATTTGGCAATTAATTATATTTTTCTCAATTATTCTTAAAATAGAACATATAATAATTTCGCCGTTTTAAAGGGGCCTATCATTTATAATTATAACAATAGCTTAAATAACATTAAACGTGGAGAAACTTATGAAACTTAACATAAATCAAATCTATTAGTGTGAGTATATATGTATGTACATATATTTATAAAAACTGCACTAGATATTTTAGATATGCTATTATATAAAAATTTGAACTTGAAAAGTCAGAAAGCCATAAATCCAGAAGTAGCAATAGTACATTAGCTTACGAAATACATAGATACGTAAGTGATAACAAAAACACCTCACAGGAGCTGAATATTAAATAACGTTCTTAGTTAAAAACACTCACAACAACAACAAGTGATTAGGAATGGATTATTAACAATCGAAAATTAATATTTACATTACTAAAAGTAAGGAATTACATTGTTAACCTAAAAACCATTAGTTAAAAAGTTTTCTTTATAAAAAGATGTGATAAACAATAAATAAAATTATGAAGTATAAAATAATAACAAGTTTTTATTAATTCAGCAGGGAAGTTGGTGACCTGTAAAAATACTGTTGACATCTCCAAATATGACCTTTTAGCTTTGATCAGTGTTGGGGGAAATTTTAAATCTATTCTTTTTTTCTAATGGTTTCTCACTATCATTGAGAAATGTGAAACTATTACTGTGAAATAAATCACTGTGGCAGGTGAATCTATCTAGAACGTTCTTGGTTACGACTGTCAGTAAAGAGAGTACTAAATAATATAAACTAAGCGAATAAAATTACGTATAAAAGTGGTATTATATTTAATACATAAAAAATATATCATAAACAACGTATGTTTTGTTTTTATATTAATATCTTGTTAGCTACGAAAATTATTGTTCCTTTAATAATATTTTTAAATCCTTCATAATCTCTTTGTCAAATGAATGGATAAATGTATTGTAATAATATGGTTATTGCTCTTGTAATCTTCGATGGTATTTCAAATTTAATTATGTACTTACATATATACAACCTCATTATCTTTAATCATGATTGATAAGAGGATTACGATGAGCGCTATTTCAATATTTAACATAAGATTACACACAATTTACATTAAGTCATTACTTGGGTATTACTCCGGATAAAAATTATATATTTTTCTTATTTTATTGTATTATTACGTTTTTTTTTTCTTTTACCGACAGTATTAGGAGTGCCTATGAGAGTCTTGTAAGAAAATTCCTAGAACATGCAAAAGAGTGACAAACAGATAGAAAGAGTGTAGGTACTGTATATTTTAGAAATATCAATAATGTCTTTTATAAATTTTTAAACAAGAAATAATAGAAAAATTTTATGATTATGAAAATTTTTTTTTCCATTATGTTATTATCTCAACTGCTTTAAAAGACACATTTCATCAAAAAACTTCTTTGTCGACCTTCCGCTTCTTATATATCCAATTTTTTCTAAAATTATTCCTCTTCAATACATGCCCATACAATACGCATTGAAGTAAAAGTAATCAAAAATCAATCAAATAAAAGTTTAATTTTTAGTTAATTTTACATATATATTTCAAAATTTGTGTATGCTTTTAACTTTACATTTTTTGTTAGTCTTATATATAAGATATATCAACGGAGTGCTGTAGTCTAGACTTTAGTGTTCTACTTCAAAACACGTACGTACTTGAGATGACGATAATATAACGCTTTCATTAATAATCTTGTTTTTTCGTTTTAGATGGAGATTTTTTCGAGATAAGATTAAATTCTTATAAATTTATGTTTGAAATAGTATACATTGAAAAATACTACCCGTTATTTAAGAAGAGTATTTCACAAGCTGGCGTTGTCCCTCTTGTATACTGCCTTGCAAGACCTTATGACATAATGTAATAAGCATCTGTGTTCAGAGCAGTATGCGAGAAATTAAAAAACCTTTGGTGGAAGATGTCACAGAACGAAACTGGCTGATAATAATCATAACTGTATAACAATTTGAGGTGAAGGTGAATGTACAGTAAAAAAAATAATTTATAACCAAAAAACAAAGCCATAACTTTTAAATACAAGGATTTTTAACAATATTTAACATGTGTATTCACAGAGCTGACCGTTGATATACTATTTCATATTAATTTATAAATTTTTTAATTGTAACATTTTATTTTATTTTTTGTAATTTTTTTTATCCTTTATGGGTAAGGCATTAAAGTAGCAATAAATCTTAGTGTAATGTAACATAACATATATATTTTTTAATAAAAATAAAATAAATTAAATGTTTTTTTTTATTTCGCCTTCAGAGTGGTTGCTGTCATTTATTCCTTTTGTAGGTGGAAATGAAGTTATACATAGCGAACGCCCTATCTTAGTAACAATCTTTTCATCCTTTTTTTGAAGGTGTCCAAATTATAATTTGAAGTAAAATGGTCCAAATGCGAGGAATATCAAAAATTTTTTGTATATTATTTTATATAATAATTATAGGTACTGGAACAAATTTTAAAACAAGAGTTTTTTTTACCAGTAAGTGAATCAAAAAACTTCATTTACTCGCAATTGTAAGAGAAAAGACTGAGGATAATTCTAGCCAAATTTACTTAAAAGTGTTAAAAATCTACCCATTAATGAAAAATATCTTTAAATCACATAAATCATCATCAATTATTTGCCTTATATAAAACAAATACTGATTTTCAACGTAATAATTGAAAACTCTTCAAATTTTATAGAAATAAAATGAAAATGTTTAATTAAAGTTCTGTTGTTTATTTTTGAAAACAGCGAAATTATTCATTGGATTCGCTATCATAAATTGATAAAACTGAATTTTCGTTGCTGTGTTGAAAATCAGAATGTTGTTTGAAACAAAGGAACTAAATTCTCTTGTACATAACTCTTTGGTTTGCAAGGAAATTTCAAATGCTTACATGAATATAACCAAAGTTTAAAACAATAAATTTATCCAGATATTATACTTTTAAAATACTATATAAAAGTAATAGTCCATCTTATAATGATTATATAGAAATTAGACACACAAATAAAAAATATGGACGTACACACGTTTCGTGATCATCTCACAAAGATCAGATCTGAATTCAGATCATGTTTATAAAAAGGTAGAGCCATTATATTTAACATTTTCCACGCGTGTAAAGCCAGGATCAAATTTACATCACAGAATACAAGTATTACAGGTAGCGAGACGTGTACGAGACGGTAGCAATTCTCTTGAATTATGAGATGTAATTTTCCCCCAAGGATTCATGTAAAATGTGTAAGACAGATTGTTTTAAATGTTTTTTTTTAACGATTTAAGTGAACTTGATCTATATTTTCGTAAATAGTATTGTATATAATTAACATATTTCAGATAAGAAGAAATAAAAAAACTTATATTATTTTAAAAAACATTTAATAAAACGAAAAAGTTTAAAAAATTATATTTACGTGTAACACAACGTATAACTATCTATGTAAAAATTTTTCACACAAACAGTTCGTTAGATATAAATAAATAGATTAATAAATAATAAATAAAGAAATTAATAAATATATAATTATAAATCCATTATACTTTATAAAAATTATTAAATATATTTGCTTAATTTTGGTTCTAAATTTAATAACAAGATAAGCATTGGGCAAAAAGGTAAAGATAGCAAAGCAAAATCTGAAAGCTTATAAAAGTAAAACACGCAAGGAGGATATTAAAATAATTAAAAAAGGAATTCATAAGGATTACTTATAAAAATGTTTATACTATTGTGTTATTCTATAAAGATAAAATATGAAAGGAATTTTTCGTTGTGTTATGTCACCTTATAATTGTCAAGTAAAATATAATATAAATGTTACAGAAAGGATATATTTATCTTTTGTGTAAATTTTTTGAATGTGACAGCTTAAAAAAAATAACGAAAATATGTAATTATTTTTTATAACCAACCATAATTATGGTGAAAAACATCAAGATATTGTAGTAATATCTTTAAATCCATTACTTTTACAAAATAATTTTGTTTCTCACACCATTACTTTGGAACGGAACTAACAATTACATACGGAAGTTCGGTCCTGATTCACTCCGTATTATTCGTACACTTCTTGGCATCGTATATGCATATTTATGACAATTTATACATATCATTCTACTTTTAAACTATACAGCATTTTTGTTTTTAGACTCGGAAAATTTTGCTGTAGCTACTTAATATTTGCGCCAGTTTTATTGCCAGTGATTGTAGGGGCCGCCATTAAATATTGACATGGTCATAAAAATTTCAAATTCTATTTGGGCAATGTTCATGGACGTATTAGTGTAAAATAAATTTCAAAGATTAATAGAATGTCTATTAAAAAGTGCAGCAATAACGTAGGTTTTAATCTTTATATTTCATAATATAATTATTATTAGAATAAATAGACTAGACTTATTTTCCCTTATTTTATTATGAATTGTCAGCATATTGTAATTATTATAATACGTTCAATAGTTCAAAGTTCAAAGTTGCCATAACTTATGAATAATAAACTTATGAGTTTCTTTCAAATAAGTTATGGCAACGTATTTGATCAATATCACAACACCTGAGCGTGAAATGCAAAAGACGCTAACGTATGAAACACTCTTATCTATAAGCGACTGAAAACAAATTTGGTTAAGATATTTACTTAGTTTTAAAATGTCATCAAAGAACATAATTGGCAATATGTATATTTGAAAACAAAGAAATTCTGGGAAATTGTACTGAAATGGAATATAATGGAATTATATAAATTTGTGACATCAAAAAATCAATTTTGAAAAGATAAGAGTTGTCTGCAAAAAAATATATTCTCAAAGACAAAACTGTGAGAGCTATAGAGCCCGTTAGAAATTTTAAAGAGTAAATTTGGTAAGATTTTTTTGACTATCTTAATTTTTTAAAGTACCCTCGTCAAATCTTTAAATACCAGGATTACAGAGAATTCAACACCAATCATAATAATATAGTTAGCCTAAAGCCAGTGAAAAATGCAATTTATGAGAAAATATCGATACGTAATTCACTTTATAAAGTCTTGAAAGGGTATCGAATCGGCTTATGTGGGATGACTTTAACCTACTTCTTGAAGATAAACGCAGTTGTCCGAGAAATTTGCATTATTCATGATGCGCTCCTTTTGTTAGGATCTTGAAGTTGGTCGTTATTCAATGCTGACCTGTATTTTGAATAAGATCAATTTATATATTTTTATGCCTTTATATCCATTAAATATTTTATAGGTAAGAATTGTTGATATTAAGTAACAAAGTGGAAATTTCTCTCCTTGCTGGTTTGCTATTGCAATAAATTCTTATTAAAGTACAGGTAAAAGAAATATTATGTCACAATTTTGTAGGCTCTCCCCATTTACGTCGTGACTCGTTTGCTTCGGAGCGTTGCGCTAATATTACACGCCCATAAATTGTCACGCTGTGTCTTCGTTTATTATTCCTATAAGCTTCCTTGAAATATTAGTTTCTTGATTTTTCGTCATTAAGGAAGTATATGAAACCAGTCAATGTAACATTTCGGAGTTTGTGTTAATTATATATTTTTTTTTTATTCTAGCTTTAACTACTAACCTGTACAACAATAAAGGGAAATGATACTCAAACTTACATCTACTAGCTATTGTGTTATATATCAACAGAATAACATGTTGTTAAGTTCTTTATGTACCACAGTAATAATTTTTGCATATGATTTGCTAAACAATGTTTTAAGTAAGTAATCATAGCATAACTGATTTAATAAACATAAATTTATTAGTATACAATTTTGGTATGAAAATAAGTGTAGGTTAATTTAGGCGTAGGTAACTTTTAGGTCATTCTAATTTAGAATACTATTATTATATATTACTGTTTAGTTACTTAACCTGTAGAAGGCACCGACTTCAAAAGTTGATTAGATATAAAAAAATATCTATATCTTGGCAGGTATTAATTTAGGTTATTGCAAAATAAATAAAAAGAGCGTTCGCTTGTCCAAACGAGGTGCTTAGTCAATTTCTGTGCAGATACTTATTTTTTTTTAAGATAGGTTAGGTAACGAAATAGTATTGAAGTGATTAATTATTTCTTGCTTTTTAGTCCCTATGTTCTGATATTGTTTTTGTGAAGTCGTTTTTTTTTACCTAAAAATATTTTGCCCTATATTTTCGCTATAGAAATTTTTCTAGTCTTATAACATTTTAACGTAGATACTATTGGTACCGCTCAGTTTAGAGAAAAAAAATTACAGCTGGCTTTAACTTAATATTCATCACGATAAAATTTAAGCAAGGATTACAGAACAAAGCACAGTAGAAAACAGTTTTGAAAATAAAATCAGATACATAAGATTGATTGTAAAAAACCTAAAGGTGACAGAAGGTTTATTTTAAGGAAGGCTTATTTTTCGTTATTGATTTTAACACTTGTCTTTTATCATTGTGGGATATATGAGATTACGTAATTTTGAAAACACCGGTTCCCTACTTTCTACCTATATTGGATCTAAAAAACTTTAAACCGATTCAAAACACGCTACATGGAATTCAAAATGAATTATGAAGATAAACGAGATTATTAAACATATTGTAAAACTAAGTATATATGAAAAGTACACATCGATATGAAAAAATAACAGCATCGCCGCAGTACAATTAGAATACTATCGTGCGATAATGATATCTTAAACCTTCGAGAGTACAATTAAAGAGACTTTCATATCGTTTGCCGTGATCATTATTATTGCAGAGTAGTAGAAACATCGGGTAAAATATAGCATAGTAAAATACTAAATACAAACTCTCAATGCAGTTGAAATTATGGACATCGTTTATGTGACGTCATTGATGGCCTGAAAACACTGTGAGGGCATCACTTGATATCCTTACGACATACGGTATACAGCCCAAAGACCAAAATTTTCTCTTCTACCTAAGTTATGCCCCTTTTCATAACAACATACACAACAAATAACACTTTTGGAACAATTACGGTAATAAACAAAAATACTTAACATTAATTATTTTAGAAATATCCGATAAATCACTATTTAATATTTTCTAGCTATGAATTTGGATATAAGGCTGAAAAGACCTAGTTAATCAAAAAAGTAACAGGTGTGTATAGAAATGTTGAGATAGTACGAAGTTACGTGAGTAGTGCCACCTGGCAGATGATATGTGAAACGATTAATTCGTTTAGTTGTCAACATGCGTTCGCCTGAATATCATTGTAATATCTTTGTCTTATTAAAATATAATAATATTCGCATAAATATCGCCTCATTATACATCATCCTACAAGAAATAATTACCCAACTTAACAGAGTAAATGAAAGTCAAAGACTATTTACAATTTCTCTAGTATAAAATAAATTGTAAACTATCCACGAAATAGCGTATAGTTACTCTAATATCTATATTTTTCAAAGTTAAATGTGAAATGAAAAATTCCGTTAGGAAAATAAAAAAAAAGTCACAATTCATTTATCAGAGGAAATATGTTATACGTATGCAAGTTTTTGGTAAATTTATATTATGTCAATTGATTGTTAGCGCCATTGTGGTCTATAGAAATTATTATTTCAAACATGAAAAACATAGTAGTAAATCAATTAATTTAGATTTCAAATGACAGCACAGAACCATTCGATTCAAGTGTTTATCCTTCAAATAGATTTTGTACAAATATTGAAATAGACATTAATACCTGCAAGATTTTCCAGCTATTATTAATAAAATCTAAACATTGTATATTTTATCAAAATAAAATATCATTTTGTACTAAATTTAATAACGGCAGCCTGTAACAGTTATTGTATTATTTTTTTATTTTATTTACCTTATCTAAGGATTTCTCAAGCCGGCTGTTAAGAAATATACATAAAATATTTATTATTAATTATCTTGTCGCTTAGTTGAGAAAAAAATCTATTGTGTTAAAATTCATTCTTATGAACATTTTTGTCTAACAATAAGTAACAAAATACGAACAATATATAGCTGCTACAATTTAAACAGTCATTAATGTAAATATGTATATCTTTATGATTGGAACACATTTGTATCAATTTGTCATTTAATTGAGAATTTCTTCACCTCCATATCATTCCATTTTATTACAAGTGAAAACTCGTCGTTTGGTTTTAGTTAATGGATGGTACCTGCAAAAAAATCTATTCATAGTTATGACAATAACAGTCTTAATATAATTTGTTTTCAAAACTGTAGTTTCTATAGACGAGGATATTCATTTGAAACAAAACGGAAAATGCAATAAATATAAAGGGAAAATTAAATTATACGAGAAATGCGAGCTGAATATTATATGGAATAAAAGCTTTACATTCGCGTGTTAGAAATTCCATTGTATAAAATTCTAGATATCTGCGGATATTATTTTTAAGTTTCATAAGCGTTTCTTCTTAGTGTAACTTGAAAAAAAATTTTCGAGTTTAACCACCTGCATTTTATAGATTGTTTATTTAACCTCATTTAGGTTTTTATTTGTCATGAAATAACCACTTTTGTCTAAGCTGTCGGACATCGAATGAAAATCGATAATTTTCTCTTTGTTGACAATATCAGAAAGTTGATACTTTATCTATATTACGTTTTTACGGATTTCAAAATTTGCCATGAGTAAGGTAATTAGAATATTATTGGTCGGTACAATATATTTGTCATCTCAACTCCAATTAATCGTCCGTATTCTCTGCACACACTCCTCTTTTACGAGTTCTTGTTTTACACAATTCACCCACGTCTACCTTGCGTGACCACTTTCATAGACCTTCGCAGTCCTTTTTGTAACATGACTTTTATGTTATCGTATACCACGACCTCACCAGACAAGTCTTCTATTTTTCAATATCTCCTAGACAAGTGCCACTTGCAAACTTCTTCTTATGTATTCATTTTTCATCCTATCTATTCTTGCAACATTCGCATCTCTGCCGCATACGTTCTTATTTCGTCCACCATTTTTTGAGACAACATCCTATCTACTACTTTTACAAAAAGACACACTATATTAATAAAATATATATAATTTTGAAATATATCAAATATTTCAAAATTATTAGTAAGAAATATCTCAAAAAAACAACATAGAAGCAATGTGCGAAAGAAACCCCGACTCACTTTTCGGTGATCAGTCGTTAAGGTGACATTGCTTAAGGATTTTAAGTGTTAACACTAGCAATTAGTTTTAAGGGTATTTTAAGGATAATATATACAGGATACAAGTTTATTTTGTTGTACTGACGTTTTGCAGTTTATTAATTTGTTCCTTAATTTCCCTTTTATATTTGTTTATTTTAATTAAACAATGATCGTCAAATGTCATATTATTATTTTCTTTTTAAAATTCGAACGTAATTCCTAAATAAATATATTTTTCGGGTTACATATATATTATTTATATATAATATTACTGAATAGACCTGGTCCAAATTCCTTTGAACTAGTTTAGAAGATAAGTGAAGTTTGCATTAGTTCCGAACTTAGCTTTATATAACTTTGTACTGTTCCAAGCCTGATCCGTTTGTAAACTTTTAAGTTGTCCTAAAGAATCTATTTACACATTAAATCAAAATTTATGAGATAATATTTATTATATGGTCCATTTTACCCTTTATTAACTTTGGTTTATATAGTCAATGAAAGTTTTCCTTGGCAGGAGAAACTTTGAAATGAACTTCAATATTAACCTACTTCCATAGTTATCAGATTTTTTTAGACCAAAAAACCCCAATAAAAATGAACATAAATGCGATAATACTGCTGTTTTGTATCCGTTGATTTATATTTCAACTGCTTAATTGCAGACTTTGATAATATGACGTAAAAATCTATCTCAACAGTTTTTATGTTATAATCTACCAAACCATTTAACTAAACCTTGGTGAAAAGTTACTAGGGTCATAGTTGAAGTTCTGTAGATTTAATCCATATTTGCTTTCACAGAAGAAGTCTACTGTTTAGTCCAGATGCGTGAAAGATAAATTATGCAAGCTCGCTGATTGTCCACTGAAATGCTAGGATATACGAATTTAAAACTGCCATTCTTGTAACACTCTCCAAAGTGTTTCCTACAAAAATACAGACGAATTGATAACTTCCTTCTTTTTGAAGTCAGTTGAGAATACCGTGAGGCTTATTTATTTGCTCTTGTGCTCGTTGCCAAATCCAATCTAGTCCGGTTTCAACCAACTTATGGACACTAATAAGCCTTTTTACAATTTTTTCCAAGAAGTCCTTAGTAATTATGAATTTGATAGTATCTGCCAAAATATACAAGAAGTATTCCACAACTAATCGGACTTGTATGCCGTAGAGACAAAGGCTAGTCTGAGGTGAATTACTTCCGTCGTTTTAAAGACTCAAGAACAACAAGTGAGGATACCGAGCTTCCTAATATGCTGTCTTAGAAGAAGCTTTAAGAAAGAAGTAAAAATACGATAAAACTAATAAACATACATACAAACAAAGAAAAATAGAATCAAACATATGCTACTGGTTTGACATATTGCTCAACAATGAGTCTTGGAATTAATTTTTATGTTTACATATCAAAAATATGGACATATACGCTTAATTGACTATTCATGCATTTCGAACTGATTTTTTTTATATTGTTATAGTAATAAAAATTGTTATAACATTCCCTGCTTCTCTAGTTTGGTCTGGCAATGAACGTTATATTAACAAATAACACTTCTATGTTGTTATAAAGCACCTGAGTCAACACCAACTAACTGAACCATTGTGTTTAGAATAATTAAGTTAAATTTGATACAAGCAACATTATGTTCTATTTTATAATTACAAGGAAAAATATGTAACTCAATAGTTGTTTTTACTTAGCATAGTTAAATTGAGATAAGGTAGGTATCATTGCATTTAAAATTATATTTATTTTAATACTACACCTATAAGTTAAGCCAATCGCTCATTCAATAAGTATCATAAATGCAAAAGTAAGCAATAATAAAATAGAGGCATAAAATTATAAAACAACACATAAAGAGGTATCATATGAGTTCCAGTGACAACAGATTCGAAAGGGCAAATATTTACTTAGCCTTTTAATCACCTTGCAATAAAAGAGTGGATGTAGATTTATAACTAGTAAATACCTTCAAGAAATTCATATTATCTAACAGCACTAATTTCAAAACACTATTGACTCAAATATAATTTTATTCAATCAAGCTTCCGTCATTCTCATATAACAGTGGAACCATTTTAAAGAGTTATGTTCAATAACGCCTCAGTACATGTAAAGTATGCACAAAACTCAGTCGTCCACATATATCATTGCTCTAGAAATTGAAAACACTCTAGCATAAAAATTTGTTGCTTTTGTTGAGAGCGATTCTACTTGGAAATTTATAAATTGTTCTTGTAACAGGAATATTGTGTCAACCTTATCACTATAAGTAATAAATTGTACTCCTCCATCCACTCTTACTCACCTTAGTCAAGTAATAAATGATAATCGTAGAGTAGATACCCTTAAAATTATGTACTACATGCATGTTTTTAATACTTTTATACCAGCTATACCTTAATTGATTACTATATTTATAAATAATTATAAATAATCCTTTTTATAATTTAATTAATTTAATGTTTTTTCAATTTTAGACTAGGAATGTGGTTACTTGATTTATAAACATGAATCGTTAATTTATATATATCTACTTACTCATAGATTCACATTTTTTCGAAATGATTATATTAAATTGAATTTTGAAATCGTTTATTTTTTGTATTTTCAAATCATTTTAAGGGGATTTTGATTTCTAAATTCAGTAACTGTTTTTAAACCTCGCCTTACAAATTTCTTCGCTAATACGGACTAATCCTATTTAAATCTGTTTAATCGTTGCAAAAGATGCGGAGTACACAAGAACGATTAGACCAGCGGATAAATAGTAAAAATAAACAGACCTTATTAGCGATTAGCATAAATATCAACTTCATAATTTACGTAGAGAAATAGCTCAGATTTAATTAACAATGGTATTGATTTTAAATAGATACTTTAAACATTTGACGTTCCTTAAAATAGTTAAGACTATAAGTAAAAATACACATGAATATTTATTACTTGTTTAACTGTATGTGAAGTTATAAAACATAGCTGACATAAATTATTTTTCTGTATATATATAATATATGTTTAAACAACACGAATACAACAAAAATAGTTAGTAACAAGATTTGGTATGAGTGAAATATCCACATAATTTCTCATTGGACACTTTTTTTAAAATTAGTCTTCTGAAAATAGCTTTTAACATTTGTAATAACTTCTTATTTGTATTTTTTTAAAATTTTGATAGCAACACAACTGTTTGATATCAAAAATAACAACGATTTTTACATTTTCACTTATATGCGAAAGATTTAACAGAAACATAGAACAGAAGTGAAACGTATTTAATCGCTCATTCTGTTTTGTAATAGTACTAGAATAAATGTGTGATGAATTTTTACAGACAAATTTTAAAGTACATCAAAATTATCATTATTAATTATAAAATACGTTTACAATTAGAAATATAAGTGAAATATCACGTATATATAATATTAAAACAGGAAGAAGTAAATGAAAAAAGCAAATCGATTTAGTAAAAGAATGAGAACATTTTAAGAATTTACACTCAAAACAAGCTCCAATGTGCTACAGTGAGATAAATCTCATCGCTTGAAAAAGTAACGTTCACTACAGCTAAAAGGTAAAATGGAAGAAATAATTTTAAACGTTCAATTATAACTAAACATCAAAAGTATTTCTCCTAGTATAAATTTAAAACTTAAGTTATTTTTTACAATAAGTATTAAATAAAATGTTGTCTACATCATAATTTTTTAAAACGCCCTTTTTGATCTTGTTCTTTTTACTATTGAAATGGGTTTCACCTTGAACTGTGCCCAATAAGAGAGAAGGTAGGGAAGCTATAAATACATAATAAAAGGATAAGAGTTGTAGTGATTGACACGTGTAATTCATAATTTATAGAAGCTACTATATGAAGTCCATGTCGCATCAGCTTTAGGTCTTCGTCAACTGGTGTCTTTATCGTATTCTCGGTATTTACTGGCCCGAGAAAAACTCCAACGTTAATCTGTGGGAACGGTGCGGTGAGATACCGATTGAACTGCAAATCAAACGTCGCAAGTGGAGTGGATCGGCCACACTCTCCGAAGGAACTCGGAACACATACCGAGGCAAGCCCTACACCTGACCCCTGAAGAAAAGCGAAATCTTCGCCGCCCTAAGCTGACCTGGCCGCGGATGATCATTGCAGAGGACCAAAACATCGGCAAGACTTGGAGAGACATGAAAGGCGAAGCTCAAGATCGAATGGGATGGCGGCGTACTGTGGACGCCCTCCTCCCCATCTATGGGACATAGGACCAAGAAGAAGACTATATGAAGTTGCGTCCGTGACAAAGAAACTTATGGCTCTCCTACCGAATTGTGCGGAGTATGTGTCTTTGATTTTCGTTTTTTTATAGTTTGTGTGAAAGTTTTGGAAACTTGTGCTTGATCATTAATTCCAGTACAATTGAAGCGTGAAAAGTAAATATATTAAATATGCAAATCACTAATTGAATTATCATAATGTTTCAATCACAAATAATTAAAACCAGCTCTGCGAATATGAATGAAGTGTAAATGAATATTCAAAGAAATATACAGGATTTAAAAAATCAATAAACATAAATTCTAGGTCACAACATTTCATGGGCATTTGTTTTATGAAACAGAAACAAGATGATACGTGTATCTTATAGAACCAAATATTTTATCGAGTTTTGATATAACACAACGTTTTCAAAAGTCGATCTGTTGGTTGATGCATGTAATTAAGCTTCACAAACTTTGTAAGCGATGATAAGAAGTTTGGATATTCTGTGTCAGCTAATGAGACAGCTAAGAAGTTCTTCCTTGCTGCGATTTGCTTTAAATAATACGAGTATATTAAGATATACTAGGTGCATTTTGGAATTATGTATTTTATAATGAAATTTTTAAATTCAAGGTTATATAATAATTTTTTAAAAGTGACAAAAAGTTTAAGAAACTTGGTTAAATATAGTTTGATGAAAATACTTACTTTATTATAAGAAATTGATTTATTGACGTAAACAAATAGTTCAAAAGTTTAGATTATTACAGTGACAAAATTTGGTTTTTGGTAAGCACTTGATGAGTGCTCTTATTATGCAGCCAGATTACATACTGTTAGTCAAATCGTAGACTCATACACACAGTCATTAAAAACTTTGCCAATTATCAAAGCAAATCATTAGTGTTGGTGCCGTATTTTTAAACTTTATTAAAATAATAATTAATTTGGACTTATAAATATTGGTATAAAAAGAAATTTAAAATAGTTAAATTGGAGAATATATTCTGATTATATAAGCAATGACTCTTGTTTAAATACAAATTTTAACAAAGTTGGTATCAATTATGCCTCTAAACTTTCCTGAAGTAGTCAAACTAAGACTCAACAAAGTTATTGGTTTCGAGGGCTTCTTTGATCACGTCCAACATTATTTAATAATACATCCAATAGTTTGGAGTTTGTAGCTCCAAATTTTATTATAAAAGTAAATAACAAGTCTTTATTTATATTTGAAGCAACAGTAAATTATGTCACTATTCACGTCAATGAATACTAACTAAATAAATAATTATCAAAAAAAAAAACAAAGATGTTACATCAATCAGTCAAAAGAGGAAATATATATTTAAAATGCTTTTATGACATCGTGAAGCACATACAGAAAAAAATCATTTATTTGTTTTAGTTTATACTACGGTTGTTCAAAGCCTGATTTGATAGATATCTTGGGTACATTGACCAAAATTATTTTTAATTATTTCATATCTACGCGATCCCGACTTTTAACATAAACTTAGTAAATTTAAATGTCATTTTAATCTTAGATATCATTATTCTAACAATTTTATTTCTTTTCAAAAGTATTGAAGAATGACTAATTCATGGTTATAAGATAAAAAAATTAAGGGATTACAAAGCAGAATATTCTTGTCTTTTTCGACCAAAGTATTTGAGTTGAAAGGCATTTATTATGACGATTATATCTATTTGTTATTCTTTTAAGTGAAGCTTTCTATATAATTAAACTTCATTTATGTTAAGAAACATTTTAATGCTACGTGATTATAAAGGAGATTACATCGTCTGATGACCATTAAATGATAAATAATAAAAAAAAAATTACAAGTATTTCGCCCACTTAGGGTTTTGTATATACTTGTAGATTTTACTTTCCGTGTACTAAAAAGGTTATGTTATCCAAAATTTTAAGACTCTAGATCAATCGGGACCATTGTTTAGCTTTTTATTCCTTTGCAATTATTTGCAATCTCTAAAAACGGGCGGCTAAAGTTACTGTTTGATTTAATGAAGTCATAATTTTTTTTGTGTATTCTTATTTTTCTTTGTCTTCGATATAGGATTAAAATTTTACTATTGTAAGTTCACGGCTGGAACCCTGTAAGTTTTTGTTGCCGCGCAAGTGTCGAAAATTTGCAATATAAATGCCTTTATTTTAAACTTTGATATTTTAATATATCTAAGGAACAGTAGACTATAGTACGTGATATAAATTTCAACTTAATCTCTTCACGTTTTTCCTGGGAAAAAGAATATGGACAGACAGAGAAATGGACAAAAAATCTATATATTTTCTCCTCAGACGAAAGGAACCCTAAAATTGCACGTCGGAGACGAAATCTTAATAAAAAATTTAAAATGCACAATTTCACAAGACAATATGGAAACTAGAACACGCATATATTCAATTAAAATAAGTTGATATGTTACAACTTTAAAACAAATAAATTTAAATAAAAGAGAAAACATCATAAATCACCGAGTCCTATTTGTGATGTAAAAGTTCACTGATGTAGATATTACACTAGTAAAGAAGGGAAATTAGTTTTAAAAATACTATTAGCCCATTTCTTAAGCTGACAATTACCAAAACCTGAAATAGTAGAATCGGCAATATTTAAAACTACACTTTTAAAACGTTAGTATTATTTTTCAAATGGAAAAAAATATTTTCATGAATATATTGTATGAATAGTTAAAATTCATTCTAATTGTTCGGACTTGCAATTTATTTCACTTCAACTATCAATCGCTACGAACAATTTTTGATAAGAATAATAGTGGGCTTTCGATCAGAATAATTGAATTACTAGACGTCTAGCCGAATAATGATTACGGATAATGTTATCCAACATACTAAATTACGTTATCGTTCTATTTTTCTGTCCATTAGAATATCATTGCTTCTCCACAGTTCTGTTTTAGTGTCAGATAGCTTGCTAAGAAAAATAATAAGTTTCTGTCAGAGTTTCTATTTTCTTTGTGTTTTAATAATCTCCAGAATTATTCATTATTATTCATCTCCAGAATTATTCATTATATTGTTTGTATGCATATTTTATTATACAATTACATTTTATTTTAACTTAAAGTGCCAGATTCAAGTTAATTAATTATGACACGAAACCTCTTAGCATTCAATCGATTGACCGTGAGGGTGCTGGGTCTATCGCGTTGCAGGGAGAGGAGCTTCAACAGTGCCTGGGACTTACGACCCAGGTGTACGTTTAAGAAGCCCCTTTCTATCGCGCGTTAAACGCTCACCTCCACTGTCCAAGCTCCTCTCCCTACTTAGCCAAATTTGAAACGAACCTGCCTTCGAAGCACGTTCCAAGAATGATGTCTCTTGACAGGCCCAAGTCTTTTAACTGATTGTAGAGAGATTTGGCTGTTATACCTCTCGCTGGTACTTCTACCGCGTACAAATTTACAACGAACCTATTCTTAGTGAGTTCGTTATTGAGCTCGTAATACTTGTTGACTTTGATGACATGATCTTTGGAAATGTTATAGTCCCAAGAAACCGTGAGCTCTATTATGACAACGCGCTTTAAAATTCGCGAATATAAAAATATTTCCGGTCTGGACGCCGTCGCACATATATCCTCTGGAATTTTATATTGCTTCTCATACGTATCTATCATTATAGTCTAATCCGAAGCCGTTTTAAGAACAGAGTAAGGCTTGACGTTTGATTTTGTAGCCCTAGTGCCTTCTCTCACCTATTGATCGCTGGTATTTGGTTATTTCTTTTTGCGCTCTTGCTACCAAAGGACTAACCGCTTCACTTTTGTTTTTAAAACCCTATCGTGATGACGCCAGTATCGACTGATATCCAGAAGTATCTTACATCCCACCAGCAAGTGCTTAGCAGTTCCAACTGCCTCCCCGCAGATGTAGCAAGTTTTTTCGTTACCTTCACCCCATCTTACTTAATTACTCAGATCTGGGAGAGTCATCTAGAACGCATTGAGATAAAATTTTAGCAGAGCTGGCGAGAAATCATGAATTAAAGTGCGCCTTTTAGTGCTAATAGGATGCAATAATTTCCTACGTGTAACCACTCATTCTGCATTTCTAAACTCATTGCATAGATCTTATATTTATCATTATCGTCTTGCCGAAAAAAGGTCTTTAATATATCCGTATCTTTGGCCTTCATACTTGAACCTAACCCTACTCTGTTACTTTGTGCCCCTATCATAAACTGTTTATGGAATGGAAGTCTTGACTCTAGCTCTGGGAGATCTTTGTCTTTTGGGACATCTTTGTCTTTAACGACGTCATCATGGGATTTCCCCAGGATATGTCTCTTGGAATCTCTTAGTTTTTTGTAGAGCTATTTTTTATTATATATTTTTATTAATGCTTTTGTATAGATCACCAACATAATTAAGAAACTCACTTATAAAATTTCATGTAGCAGCTCCTTTGAAAATTTAGTGTACAACGAAGTTGCGAAAGGAAAATTAATGCTTATAACTTCCGCGGCAACGTCTATGAGAACTATTTAACTTGTTATTATAAGCTCTGCATAAACTTAAAAAATTAAATTTATATATTCAAATATATATACATTATACTAGTATGTATGACAGGTTCCACATATAATATCTCAAACTGATGTATGACAAAAATTTTAACAAAAAAAATAAACTCTTACGGTACGTTTATTTTGATAATTATTTATAAAAAATCAGTAAAACATTTTGCATCTATTGTTTTCGGCGGGAGAAAGAACTTTGGGTGAACAAACACAATATGAACTACCGTTTTTTTTTTTGTTTTGTTGACAGAATTAATAAGAGAAACATGCAAAATTCATATAGTATATTTATAAAGCAAAATGGAATGTTATATACAAAATAATAACCGTAATGTACAAAATCCCAGAGGATATTTGTGCGTCGGCCTCTAGACCAGATATATTTATGTTTTCGCGAATTTTAAAGCGCTTTGTGATAGTAGAGCTTACGGTTCCTTGGGAAACCAACATCCCCAAAGACCATGCCATTTAGATAAATAAATATTACGATCTCACAAACGAACTCACTCGAAATAGGTTCGACGTGGATTTGTATGCGATAAAAGTGGGAGCGAGAGGTATCACTGCAAAATCTCTCTACAACCTACTAAAAGACTTGGACCTATCCAGAACTAATATCAATTCATTTTTGGAACGTACTTCAAAGGCAGCCCTATTAGGTTATTTTCAATTTAAATGAAACCAATATTTTTCGGATAAACTACACGTGTTTTATTTTTGTAAAAAACTAGATACTCCCGACGTTTCGGTTACTTTTCAGCACAGGCAGACGAGATGTTCTTTTCAAATTTGGTTAGGTAGAGCGAGGAGTTTGGACGGTGGAGGTGAGCGTTTAACGCGCATTAGATAGGGGCCCCCTAAATCTACACCTGAGTCGCAAGTCCCAGGCACTGTTGAAGCTCCTCTCATCACGGTGAATCCAATGAATGCTTAGAGGTTTCGTCTCTCTAACTTTAACTTTTTTGATTACTCTACCAAATATTATTACTTTGTTATTCAGCTTGACAGACTTACTTAATTTAATTCTTAAAATTATTAAATGGATTAAATAAATTTTACACAGAAACTATTCATCAACTTCCTATATTATTTTTTTGTAACAATTATAAAATTCGAAGCACTTTAGTTCATTTTCATGACAACAAAGTTCCTTCTCTTACAATTTCAGAGTACCTATTAAGAAAATATTTAGATTCAGATGTAAAATTAATCTTATTTTTTTTATAGCAGACTACATAGTTTTTTTTACCATTATACCACTTAATACTAAGTATCCTAGTAAAAACCTATTCACTCTTACCTTAAAGATATGCAAATTGCATGTGAAAAGAAAAGCAAATGCTGGAAAATAATAAGCTATACAATTGCTTGCAAAGAAAAGAAAAATAGCCTACCAGTAAAACTTTTACCATGTCTATGGACTCACAACATTTGAAGTGACATTTGGCACCAACTTTACAAAACTGTCAACAGTACTCACCACACATATGAACTTGTGTTTTGTAAAAACAAAAGTTTGGGTGTAAGCTTTTACAAAGATACCAAGTTTCTGTATAGCTGCCTGAGCTTAGTACTCAATGAATCGCTCAAAGTTAGGGTTGGAGGATATCTACAAATTTAAGGCGGTTGATGTGTTCTTAAAAGACATTCAGAAAATTGTAGTTAATTTTTTCTATAGCATTAATGACTCAGCAAAAACTTAAAATATATTATTTCATATTAGTCTCGTGAATCAAATTAATCAGTTATCCAAGAACAATGTAAATGACTATTTTAATTTGGCATTCAGTATTTAATTGTTTACGTATATCAGACATGTTTTTCGTTTATATTAAACGTGTGATGACATGACCGTGTTTGAAAAAATGTTGTTTTTCAAATATGAGGAAATAAGTACTTAATTAAATTCGAGTAAATTATCCAAAGTGATGTAATGAGATCTGAGATCCATATCCAAAGTGGCTGAAGTTGTAAATTTCAGCATTATATTCCGATGGCCAGCTTTCGAGAACCTTAAAGATATCTTCTTGTCATGTTAGCAGTTCCTTAAGATAAATCTGCAAGCGATCTGATGTTATATTCATAAGCCGCGGTCTGTAGCTATTGGTCTTATTGGAAAACTCAGGGTCTCTCAGAAGGCAAAGGAAACGGCTGTACTCAGAACTCAAATGCGTGGTCGAATGAGATATTAGGACAGCCGAAAAAGAACCAAAGTAACCGATAGTACCTTGTGCATCGCTTAGCTCTAGTGACAGTGGTATGGTTACATAGTTGAGAGGACATAAGGCTGATGGCGCTGTCTGGTTCATTAATGTTGACCACATCTACCAACACAATATTGACGTCTGTAATATTTAATGAAATAAAAATTCCAAATATTCGAATAAGAACATTATGTTTAAGAAAAAACTCTTCACAGCTAATCTGTTAAAGATTTAAGATCCTAAGGAACCGTATCGATAATCATTTTAACGAGATTCTTACTTGTTTATTTTTTATTTAAGGAAACTCTTTTTAGTTAAATATAGAATTACTGCGATTCCCTGTTTTGAACATTCTGTTTAAGATTTATAATTCTGTCATATCCATTAATATCTTCCTTAAAATCTGTCTCTTTAAAATGCAATCGATGTTTTAAGATTTTTTTTTATAAAAATGTCAATTTAAATTAATTGCATTTAATATTCTCAATTCATTACGCCATTCCAAATGTTATAAAAATCTTTTATTAACTTAAATTTATTTTATCCCTATTGGACAGTCGTCACGAGGTAATGAAGATTGATAAAGACCAAAAGTTTATTTGCTTTTCTGGTAGTCGCAAAATAAATTTAAAAAATTATCTAGTGTATTTTTCATTTTAAAATGAAACGTTGATAATATACAACATATTTAAAGTACTTAATAAAAACCTATATACTGTTGCACACCAGATTTTAATACTGCATTTGTCAGTTTATTATAAAAATAAAATGTTTAGGCCTACAATTGTGACAGAATTTTCCGAAGCATAAAAAAGGAAGATACATTAATGTTTTTTAATTAACCCAAAACAGTGAATAATTTTAAGCACATACATTTTTCTGTTGATAATTGAAAATATTTTAACGATGATTAAAAAAACTTGTAATAATCTATTTAATGTTTTTTTTTTTCATGCTAAAGGGGGCAACCGAGCAGATGGTCTACCTAATAGAAGTAGTACCGTCACCCATGGACATCGGAAATATAGTTTTGCGGATGTGTTGCCACCCTTGATTACGTAAGAGCGGGAGGAAAAGGTGGGAAAGGGAGGGAAAAGAGAAAGAGCAACCGGCTCTCTGACTCATCGGACGAAACGCAGCCATTAAAGGTTACTTCTCGCTGATCTTCTGTGAGAGGGTGGTCCCCGGTCCAGCCAGCCCATGTTCGAGCTATAGTATCTTGACCACAGATAGGCTCTACCACCTTATAGATATTTTTTCAAAATACACAAAAATTGTAAGTTTTACCCAATTTGATTGCAGCATAGACTTAAATTTGAATTTTTAAAAATGTTAACCTTTGTTAAGAAGAAGCAAACAGGTTTTTTGATTTATTAATTCATTCCCACTAGCTACCAAAATTTATTTTATTACTTTGACACTTTAGTTTAGCGCTAACAAAGGCGCAAATTCAGATTGATATAGAGTGAAGTGGGTGGAGGCATTCTTATAAACTGATCTATAAAAAAAATATATAGTTCAAAATAAAAAATCTCCATATAGTAATAATTTAAGAGCTAAGATTAATCTAGGGAAAGACAAGATGATGTTTATAATAATAATAAGTCAATGAATATGAAAATCTGAGGAATCAAAGCTCTATATAAGCTAGAAATAATTTTTGATATTTACTTTGGAATACCAAAACCTTATATTAACAATATATTACATACAAGAGATACACAACAATAGAGACTTTAATAACATAAAGCTTGAGAGCCAGCTTGAAACTCTTGGTTATCTTTATAAGACTACAATAATCTGTTCCTTTATAAATTTATTAAAACTAAAGTGTATTTAAAAAAAATGAAGTGAAAAAACATAATTTTTTTGTATTAAAATTATATTTTGCATTATTCAAAGCATATACACTTCTAACGACCTAAATAATAGTGATTTTAAATTTTGTCATGCAACTATATTCCAAATGACGAGAAGTAAGCCACAGAGCTACAAATATTTCGAAATGAATTTCATTTGTTACTCATCTCTTGAACGACTGTTAGAACATAATTAATATGAAATAAAACCAAGCCAATTATTAAATGTTCTATATTTGTGACTGAGGTATTTCATTTTGTTACCTTATAATATTCTATAATAAATAAAACTAATTGGTTGTTTTTTTATAAAAATTTGTGATAAAACAATTTCTATATTTGAATATTTTTCACATAATATAGGTGAGATGAAATAAAAATTACCGCTGAAAAATATTTAAAAAGGGTTTAAGATAACATGGTTGTTTTTACCTTTTTTTCTTGTGGATCTTTGTTATGTAAAATTGAGTCGAAACGATTAATAGCTAGTTTTTGAAATGAATATCAATCCATTGTTCAATATTAAACATTGTCACAAGATGCAGTAAATTTATTTTTCCATTATACAGAGACCCGAGACTTTAGTACGATGACTTTGTGTTTCATGCTTGGTTCTAAATTCCTCATTAATTTTATATTAGATCAGTGCTGCATGGGGACTGGCTGTAATGCGTTTGGCTTGTTCCAATTCTCCTGATAGAAACGGCTCGTCGAAGGGACACATTTAGTGGTTTAGTTGGAAGGCTCAGTAATCTGCTGGGAATTCTACACACGTCTTTCATAAACCACCTGTGTGAATATAGTCCATATGATGTAAACCAATATATAATTTTTTTATTAATAAAGTTCATGTTTGGTTTTCTTTGCTTTTCAAATCATTTCCTTAATATTAAAATAATAAGGACATTTGAGACACAACTTAATAGTTATTTGATATCAGACTCTTTTATGATTTTATTTACAATTTTTAAAGTCTGGTTTGCATTAAGAGTCATAAACACTTTTTTATATACTCAATAGACTATAGAAAAGTTTCATTAACGTAACATAAGAATTCTTGAACTATTTGCATGTCAAGATAAAATTAAGTCATATAAAAATGTTATACAATTGTTACAAAAGTTAAATGTTTCCAGAAAATTTAGTATTCATTAAAAGTTGTTTGAGATAAAATACATATTTCACTAGGCAAGCGTTCAAGTATTTTTTAACTCATGTTATTAAAGTCTCTATTGAAGTCTATTTGTTATATGCAATATATTGTTAGTATAAATATGGTTTTGTTCTTATAAAGTAAAGATCAAAAGTTTTTGCTAGTCAATATAGAGCCTTGATTTTTACATATCTTGATACTCGTTGCTTTAATATAATTTTAAACACCAACAGCTTTTCCTAGGTTTTTCTTAATTCTTACAACTTTCTGTCACTAGTTTATTCATTAGGATATTCAGATAGCTTCCTTAACAATAAAAGTCCAGTAACAAAAATATTATGTATATCCGCTTTAACCTGTATAAATGTTAGACAGCTCCCCAGTTAGCAATACACTTGTATATGGTATGTATTACTTCATAAGGTTTCTATTTATATTCTGAAAATATTTAAAATCCTTCAGTTTTTATGTAAACCACAACTCAAATTTTAAACAACAATGTTAATTTTTATTAATCACCTTTTTGTTGTTATACTTTCATATAAGTAAGAGTATTTTTAAATCATATAACAAGTCACGAATGCTATTTTCAAATCTCTGGGTTAGGTAATTGTTATTTTGAGCATTTTATAAGAACCAGTATCTAAAACACAAAAGTATATAATTATATTCAAAGCAATATTATTAAATATAATAGAAAACCTTTTTATCATCTCTTTTTGAATTATTTTCTTGACCTTTTAGCAATTAAAGATTAAACGACAATATTACTCGCAAAAAGAGAGAACAAAAACATTTTATTAGCTAAAATAACAGTTAGAGACTAACTTTTATATTTCAAAAGTATAACGTTAGTATAATATTCATACTTCCGAATAAAATTCTGCTAACATAGCGTTTATAATTTAATTTTGTGACCTGTTTTATTATTAATACTGATATTTGTATGGTTTCTATAATTATATATAGTTAGAGTGAAATAAAATTAAAGATAATATATTAAAATTATTAGCTTACAAATTCTATGATATTAGAATTAAGCTTTGTTAAGTATTCTATATTACTCCTGGGAAATTCTAAGGTTCATTGTTAAGATATCCTTTATAATATAGCAAGAGGAAACTAAACCATTATTGTAGATTTAGTTTCATTAAGGTCATTTATGTACGTATAAATTCATGTTAACAAAGTTTTTCTTACTATAGATGGCACATCTTCATTAAATAAATATTATAATGTATATTTTACTTTAACATGGTCACAAAACACACAAATAGTCACAAAATTCTTTGAATTTTTAATTGAATAAAAATTCAAGTGTAATTATTACCTCAAGAAGAATTAAATTAAAGAATTCTTTGAAATAAAAAAACTAAAAGCCTAATTGGAAATCGCCCTTATAACTAGAACTTAAGAAATCACATAGACGTGGAGCTAGAGGTACTAGAACTGTAATTATTTTAGTATAATGATATCGAAACTACATTTTATTTACAGTTTTCCGTGATGACTTCTATTATTTCAATCACAAAAAAAAAAAAACAAAAAGTATTTCAGAATGCTGATGTAGTAAAACAATACTGCATAGAGAACAAATATTAAAACCATATTCTTTTACCGAAGTGCTAATGGTATTGGCAATATTAAACTACAAAATAACCAATAGATTAAAGATTTATGAGGTTAGCCTCAAACTTCTGAAACTGCTGTAGTTGAAACTAATATCGTGTTTATATTCAATATATAATATATATATATATTATTTTACCAAATATAAAAACATTGTATCTACATGAATTTACATTTCTGTAATAGTAAGTTACAATACAGAAAACAGAAAAATGTTATACTTAGAGAAATGTTATTTTCATTTTTTAAACATTTTTGTAAACTGCAAAAACCTTTAAACCAGTCCCTTAACAAATAATATGTAAAAAATTATAATTAGAATGATATTATTCATGGCTCCGCCTATTTACAAGTATTTTATAGTTTTTACAGTTACTAACTACATATTATCATAACATCATTGCAATAAAAATACAGTTTGTTTTTTTTTGTGTAATAGAAAGGATCATCAACATATTCATTCATTAGTTGACTTTGTCATTTATGACTTTAGCTGACCGCTTTATAAATATAAATATATCTGTGTTTATCCCAATGAAAATATATTGTTTAATAATCTGTACGCAAATGTTTCGCAGGGCGCAATTATTTATGACATCAAAATATAATCTCCTTCCTCCTGGATATCTGAGATGATATGAGGCATACAAATTTAGCCTCGTATTTAATTTACAGGTAGTTTTATGATCACTAAAACCTAAACCGTCTTCCTAAACCGTCGAAAGGAATGTGACTGCTTGAGCATAACATGTCTTGATACCCATGATTTCTTACGGCTTTAATATATGCCTTAATACAGTTTCGTTAAAATTTTTCGATATTGTACAAAATTCTGTGAAAGTATTCCCAATCGTAAGAGGTAAGATTCTATTGGCTAAACCCACTGAAACTATTTAGCACAAATGTTTAAATCAATTCGATATGGCAATAAACATGTATCATAAGTATCTATTTAAACGCAAATTAATTTATATGAGTAACTTTGAAACCCTGATTATGATAGAATCTTTTATCAAGTATATTTCTTTAAACTAAAACGACAGAAAGTACATGCGAGGATGGGTGCAAAGACGAACAAACACACAAATTATTTTTATCTTTTTTTAACCATGTACTAATTTAATTACTAAAGAGATTACATCAAGTATATATTAAATTTTCTTTATATGAATAGTGTCGGAAACGGTCGTGTGTCTTTTAATTTGTTTAAAATATTGAGTGTATGGACGATTACAATTTCTGGTTTTTAGATTTTATCCATCCCTATTGGAAAAATACATCAAATTCTATGGGAAGAAGAAGTTGACGGTCTAAAATAAATATTATTTTTATTAACATTATAACTGCCTAGTTGTTGCTTTATACGCATATTAGAATACGCGTTATCATTGTTATTAGGTTTCATTCGATTTCGCAAGGATGATCCTCACTTGATGAGAATGAGACTACAACAGGTCAATGACATAACAGGATTCAAAAAATATTTTTGAAAATAAGTAATAGAATTATAATTATATATTTGAATTCAGAACATTCCCCTTTTTGAAGTTTCTCCGTGTGACGTTAGGTATCGTCGTGACTTAATTTCAAACAAGGGTAGGTAACCTGTATTTTAATTTACAGGCAAATTTGGTCCAGCCTTTTAAGAAATTAGCCTCATTAAAGTGGGACAGAAGAATATAATTTTTTTTTGCATTTTTCATAAATATTATTTTAAATACTTTTAGCGATAACCTATGAAACTTGAAATTACAAACAGATTTTGATACATGTAGACGTAGGCGTCAAGCCAGGGATTTTTTGTTCAGAGTCTTGATTGATCTTCTCGGAGTATAATTTTATTGTGTAAATTCACTATAAACAGCAGCTTTATCTATACTCTTAACAGTAAGTAATTATCATTGGTTAAGACAATGAATCATGAAATTGTAATGTAAAATATACAGATATATGTCTTAATATTATCAACAAACTTAACATTACAAATTATACTTAACATACAAATTATTTTATAACAAAGAAATCTATTTATTATCAAAATAAACGTTCTTACATAGTTTATTAGTGGCGCTGCACGACGGTTTCCCGTTACTAAATAATATTAAATTGTTTTATAACGAAGTAAAGTTAAAGCTCTAAGCATATTAATTTGGATTGAGAGTTATAATGTTTTTTCTTAAACACATCAATCAATCTGAATATATACAAAGCAAATTGTAATTAAATACCTCGTACAACTTAATCAAAACAGTATCTCTTAAATGAAAATGAATTTCGTATTTTTATCACATTTTTGTAATAAAGATTGTATTATTAAGAATTATTTAAAACGTAAGGATAAATTATTGACACTTATTGCTATAAACAAATTAGTACGCTACTCGCCGATAACACGGCGTGCGCCACTATATTATTTACAATTGTTACATAAAATGTAAAGATAAATTATTGAAATTTATCTCTACTAGATGGCGCCTACATCGAAAATAAAAAAAAATAGTGCCACTATTAGCCGATAAGCCAGCGTGCGCCCATTTACACCTATTATATATTATACAGTAAAATGTCTTTTGATTATATTCAAACTAGTCGTTTTCTACTATCTATTACTAATTTAGAGCTCCCCGAAGACGAAATGAAATTGTAATTACCAATTTATTACTATCTACTTCAATGCACAGAACTAGAGAGGAATTACAATTATTATCAAAGTAAATACCAAGGCTGATATATAATAATTTAGCTGTAATTTCAAACGCACAATTCCTTATGTAGTTTGGTTATTTAAAATGATAAGAAAAAAGATTCGCAAAAAGTTAACAAACTTGGTGATTGTTAAGTTTCAATAAAAGATAATAATTGAAACGGTTTTGGTTACAGTAATTGTCATCATAATTGTCAAACCGATAATGTTTCAGAAACTCAGCAATACATTTAATAAATTTCATTAAAAAATAAAAAAAGTATGATGGTTTCACTTGAATAAATCCATGAGCCGTTTGTTTTAAATTTTCAAACACGGCGATGACTTCGCGCAACTTGTATGAGGAACAGACAAATTTAATCTAAAGTTTCGTTTGATACTATTGTCGTTAGTAAGCGTCCTTTGTATTAAAACTTTAAACAATACGGCAGGAGGCTTACAACTCTTACGCTGTTACAAATATATAGAAATATACAATATTCAAACATATATAGCTGCTATTAGTAAATCAATTATATTAAAATATAATATAAAGCTTACAATACAGACAGAATTTTAGTTGGGTACTTATAATTTTGATAACATTTAATATGTTATTTTGAAAATAAATCAATCACCGGATCTTTTATTCAGTTTATTTTTTTGTAACCAGCGCTTTCAAGATACCTTCTTCAGAATCGGAATTTTTTTGTAGAGTACGTTGAAGATAATAAATATAATTGGATAAAGCGGCTAAACTTTTTTTCCAGGTACTTATATTAAATTAGCTACGACGATAAGAAGTCGGTACAGAGAAAAATAAATGTGAGTCACCGTGAAACACAGTATAATGGAAGCAATTGTATAAGATGAACCAAACATCCTAATATGTAAATTATAGTTTGTACAATATTTTGATTTAATAAAACGATACCAAAAATCAACAAAGTAAAATTAAGGCTTTAGCTCTATGACATCTATGAGAACAAAAAAAAATGGTAATAGTTATATTACATTTGATATACGCTATCTATACTTCTCTATATATGTATATACTAGTAATTTTCAACTAATCTGTTCTTTCACATTTATCACATTTTAAGTATCGAATGATTCACTTTTGGTCCTTAATAGCTAAGGCGTATTATTACCTAAATTGTTTATGCATATTTTAAACAAACAAAATGCTTATTATAAACTAAAATTGCAAATAGTTATCGCCGCAACAAGCACACCAAGTTTCTCTTAGCGTCGTTCAACCCTACACTGTTATGAAAACTTAATGACATTCTCAGAAACTTATAATAAAATCTTTTGTAACAATATTTTAAGTCCGGACATTCTTTCAATCAATTGTTACTGTTAAAACGTTTGTCTGATGTATTAATATTAAAATATTTTGTAATTTATGTTTTTGCGAATTAGAAGAATAAATGGAAATCAATTATAAAACTTTTATTAGCAATCAGATCAACATTGATAATGTGTAAATAATATACACACACTGTGAGCAAGTAATACAAGAAAATTAATTAAATTTTACAAGAAAACACAAACTTTAAATAATTAGATGCAGCGTTTAGGACTTATTTCACTTTATTCTAATGTCGGGCGATTCGTTTAACGACCCGTTTGTGGTTACCTGGTACTTTGTAAGGAATTGAATTTGTACGCGGCGTCTACAAAATATGGTTCTTTGTCATTAACAACGAATTTGTGTAGTGACCTGTAGTTTGTATCTGCATACCAAACATTATATTGTGTCTGACATATTTTTTACGCTATCATTATATATTCCCTTTTTATACGTGGTACAAAATATTTAACTATTGTAGGTCCTTGTACACATCCAGCCAACCAATAGACCATCCACAACAATCTTTCTGATAAATATCTTAAATTTAATATTCAATCTTGTGAGATTTTTTATTTTTAAGATTATATATATATTTTTTGAAATGAAACTAATATTTTTTGGATATACTACGCGTGCTTTATTTTTGGTTAAAACTACACACTTCCGACGTTTCGGTGACTTTTCAGCAACCGTGATCACGGGCAGACGAGATGTGTATGTGAAAGTCTTAGATCTCATTATACAAGATTATATGACAATAAAATAAATATTACACAAGCAAAATAATATATATTTATGTCATAATATTATATATAATATTTTATTTAATAAAAAAAGTTATTTGATGTCATTTTTAAATAAAAAATATAATAAAGATAAATCTATCACTATTTACCTTTTATTCTATCGAAACACTCAGGAAGTTCATAAAAATTACTGAAAGTAGTACATTCTGTGATCCCATGAGTGACAGCCTAGTCCACATATATTAGTGAAAATAATTCGTGTATATATATGCCGTTGCACAATTTATGCTTCTATATTACTGAGTCAGTTTACTTTGTTATTTTGTAGACTTTGATAATCCTCTTACTAACTCCCTATCTATTCCTAGAAAAATAACCTAGATCATATTGCGTTGAAACTTTTTGATAACTCGAAACGTATAGTAATATAGTGACAGATAAATACAGTAATTAATGGAGTAATCTTGTTATTTAAATTATTTAATAACAAGAATTAATACACCGTAACATAAAATCAGTATATATGTGTTATGAACGTGTTTGTGTGTGTGTAGCTTATACCAGCAGCAGCAACATCTAGCAAAAATGTATACATTAGTGCAAGTTTTTATGGGTAGGAACATACATAAATCATATAACTTCAAAACGTATCGCGTAGCATTTCTTTCTCGGAGAATAGATTTTGCTTTTAGTGATTTGTTTCCTAGATACTCATACATCTTCATTACGTTTGAACATGCAGCTAGTACTTATAAAGAAATCATATAGATGGATTTTATAAGTACGGGTTTTTACCTTCTATCGAAGACGAAATTATATTTATATTTTTCTCACACAAAATAGAATATAATATTATTCGCTATTAAAACTACACAGGAAGATATCAGTTAGTTGCCACTATTGTAGGTCTTGTGAATTTAAAAGAAACACAAGTTACAAACGCTCCTGTGCTACGATTATAATTTATTATATTTTCTGACATTCGAATTATTTAATACAATATGTGGTAACTTAACAAACCTTTTAAAATATGAATAATACTGATTTAGATTTATTATAAAAATTCTAAATAAACCTTTGAAAACACCTTTGAAATATTATGTAACTCTATCTAGCACCGAAAGAAAATACTTCTAAGATAAATAAACTGATACCTACATATATTTATAAACGGTGGTAACATGTATTATTATAAAAAGTTACACTCTGATATAAATAAATATAAGAAATAAATTACTGCTAAGTGCTTAGAAAAAGTAGATACCTTTTCTAAGCACCTTATGAGTTTCACTTCAACGCAACAGTATTTATAACAATGACAAGTCCTTGATGAAGCACTTTTCTTCGTAGTTCGTATAAAACAAAAGTGTTCTAAGAAACAACTCTAAGACAACCTGGAACATCTTTTTACATGTTGAAAAAATTTGAAATAGATACATTATGCTTATAATAAATCTTATCTTATTCTTTTATTTCATCTACTTTAAAAATTCTTACATCAATATAAACGTAATACAGTGTTCAGTACTGCTTTTATATCCGATGTGTAAGACATTCGGTTGCTATTTATTTCACTCTACCTGTTATTTCCCCCGATGGTTATTATGCACAGTGACCTCATGTCCTTTATCAGTCTTTTATCGGATTATCCTGTGTTGATACCGCGGCTTACACTTTTTTGAAGGAAAGTACAACACCTTCAAAATCTTTAGAGATTTTGAAGGTGTTGTAGCGTAATCTAAATTATCATAAACCAATCGGATCACTCAATGGTTCTCTAAGAAGCTGCTGCCACACGGGGGGCTCCTGCAGTTTGTTCTCCAACTTACGATTGAGAGGAAGCGTAAAGGTGAAGCCCTTTTTAGGACATTTTTTATTCCTTGTATTAACGACAAGTTGCAAAGAATTTACATTTACAGCAGTGCGAATAACAAAACAAGTGATACTTCTGACACTTTAAGTGTAAATATTTTTCAGGATTAATCAAAAGATTTTTTTTTTTATGAGATCTCTTTAAATCAGCTCTCGGATTAGTGTCAGACGTATTCTAGTCATTTCAATCCAAAAATTTATAATTCTACCACACTAAGATTTTTTTTAACATTGCAACAAAATATCAAAATAATCCCACAAAAATCTACCTAAATCTTGGAAGGGAAGTCCTCATATCGCAAGAGGTCTAGTTCTGGAATATTTGTAAAGCCTTAATAAATTGAAAAAAATTATACTTGTGTTACTGGGACAGTATTTCCTTGAATACCACTTTTTACAGAACAAGTCTGTCTCCACATGTAATACTAGTCTCATCTCTGGCGTCAGGCTATTTAATATCTACTTCATAGCGTAAAGCGCCTGGCAATTTGAAACGTCGAAAATTCGAAACATACTGATCACGTAGAAGCTTGAAAGTTAAATAGAAAAGTGAGTTTTCTTTGCGTGTTCTATCATCCATGTAATGGGAAATGTTCAAAGTAAATATGATTTTACAACTGCATTTTCGTCACCAAACATCACACTGACGCTATTAAGTATCAAATGTATATCCATCTCATTTTTTTTATTAATAAACAATTCCTAAAACGCTATATCTTTACCAAAGTTATGATCCAAAGACCACTCAGGATCAGTAAACGAAAACTGTGAATTTTCTACAAATAGTCACAACCAAAGGTATAAAAAAGTGTCGTATAAGAACTTAACCTTATATTAATCATTTCATTTCATTAAAAGTTATAAGTTATAAACATTTGTATGTATCAATTATTTGCCTTCATTTTATAAATTTAAGCATTATTTATTTGACTTTAAACATGTCAGCGACGTATAAGTAATGAGGTCAAAAAAACTTTGAATTTAGTTTGTGAAGTGTACCTTACTTAAAATATAAAATTTTATTTTGTTTACTTATTGAAGTAACGAAACCACATGAGGACGTATTAAATATTTTTTGACTTATGTTAATAATAATAACATACTTATTTCAAACGTTGAAGTTCTATTATATATATTGTTTCCTCAAAAACCAAGCGTGTCTTGACAATATTGTACATACTTATTGAGTATCGATAACCAATATACATTGCTTAGCCTTCGGTCCCATAAGATGTCATAAAATAAACAATATGTTTGTAAATATTAGCTTAATTTTAGTTACTTTCATAAATAAAACGCCAGTCTACTGATACGAACCTGATATTTCCTCCTCTATGCGTCGGTTTCCTCAATGCTGAGGGTCATGACCTCACATAAATGTTGTTCTAGGGACAATATCGCACCTCCATGTCTATCTTGCGCAGTGTGCAAAGCCTCGTGGACAGTGGACTCGAGCACAGAGCGGACCTGGTCGGACCAAGGCATAAGATTGCACCCACTGCATCTCCTTCCTTCGGCCGTGGCAGTTATCATGAGCTTTCCTAGGTTATCTCTGCTTTTTCTGGCAATATGCCCGAAGTTTTCAAGGTTTCGTCGCAGGCAGATGTTTGAAAGGCACTTTATAATTTGTAGTTCTTGTAGTATAGATGCGTTGGTTGTGCGTGCTGTTCAAGGTATACTGAGCATACTACGCCAACACCATATCTCAAACGCATTAATACGGACATGGTCATCTTTCCTACGCGTTCATTTTTTAGCTTCGTATAAGAAAATGGAGAAGACCAATGTGGTGACAAGTCTGGTTTTCATGTTCAAAGAGATGTTCATGACACTTCAGACTCGACTGAGTTGTTTCATGGCGGTTTTTGCCATGCCTGTGCATCTTCTTACTTCCCGTTCGCATGAACCATTATTGGTTATGAGGGACCCCAAATATACAAACTCCTCGACCGTGTTCAGGTTTAATGCGTCAGTAATAGGAATTTCGCTTCTACAGTCTCCCGCCATCACTTTAGTTTTGATCCTATTGATACGTAGCCCCATTTTATTGCTGATGCGCTCCATCCTCTCAACTGATATTTAGTGTCAGTATAATATAGTATTATTCCTAAAACATTTTTTAATGTAATATTACCATAAGGATAATTTGTTTTACACAAACCAATATAAAATTTCGATACTTTAAAACCATTTCTAGATACATTGTGGTTAAAAAATATATTTACTATTGGGTCCGCTTTTTACAGTTATTTTATGGTTTATGTTTAAAAATCAGCAATACAGCGGTAATGTTCTTAATGTTAATATAGCAATAAAGATTTTTGTCCAATCTGTAATTTCTTATCCCTCGACATTCGCCAGGGCATAAAAATTTAAAGATAGTAATATTTAGAAAGTTATTGAACTATACAATAAAATTTTTGTTCAAGAGGTAAATAAAACGTCAGTTTTTAACACTCCCTCAGAAAAATTTACAGGCACAAGTAACTCTCACAAAAATATCCGATTCTTGACGTCCCTTTTATAGCATACTAAATAAAATAAAACATAATAAACATGATTATGAAACAAGTATCACAATCATTTAATTCTATTTTCACTTTGAAATATTTTAATTTTATTTTTTTTATTTTGCGGTCCCCCAAAATAAAATTTCTATGCATTAGGTATATATTTAAACTACTTACTAACAATATTATGGTATATATTATTCCGGAACCACAAAATCCAAATAAATTTCAAAGTATACTTAAATAAAGACAAGGTTACTAAGTAAAAAAATAATATTTCAATCGACAAGAACTCTGTCTGTCTACAAAATACACAAGATTGTTTCTGCAAACCTTTTTCTTATTACAAAATAGAAATTTTTTCAAGTGTTCAACTTAAAAAGAAGGAAGCAGGGCTTGCAAAACAGATTGAAGTTAGGCTGCGACCTCAAACAACTGTTTTATTTATGAAAAAAAACTTTCGTGATATCTTTCGTACTAAAATTTATAACAAGACAGGCCATTTTTTTATATTAGCTTATTTTACCTGTATTGATGTTTTTAAGCCCTTATGTCAAATTTAGTCCACCAATGGAAATTCATTAATAGAATCACTAGTGACAATGAGTAGCCAGATTTCCATTGTTAAGTAAATGATTTATTTCTATTTACGTACTCTACTTAGATTTATAATTGTCCCAAATAACAAGCATATACTTACACTGACGAAAATTAAGATATTATACTATTATGACGAACGAAACCCTGCTTCAACATGAATCTGAGCATTAAAGTTTAAACTTAAATACGACATAGCATTAAATAGAATTTCAAATGCTGAAACCTAGCAAATTACTGAAAATTTAAATTAAGGACTTCCCTTAAATGTATACATTCCGTTATTACTTAACTTCGAATTTAATTTATATGAAATACGTGATATTATAATCATATGCTAAACCAGAGCGCTATTTCATTTCTATATCAATAATTTTAACTGTAATCACATATTTAGCTGAATTTATTTTAACACCAGACTATATCTGTGTTAAAAAATATGTATTGTTATATAATTTCACTATATTGTTATCAGTAAATAATAAGGAATTAGTGTATTGTGCTTACGAATATTTTAGTCATCTTCTTGTTTTTTTCCCAGAGCACTTTTAAAGTTAATGGACAGTAAATTGCTACCACAAGGCCATTTCAACGGCAATTCCTTTGGATATCGGTTGACAATGTGAAATTTAACTTTTATTTTCTTTTATTCCCAAATCTTTCTACAAAATATACAAATTACTAAACACTTAAAAAATTTTAGAACAAAAACTTATACTAATAAATTAAAGCATTCATTGTGCTGGTACATTATCAGGGTGAGCATTATGACAAATTTTATTTTTAAAGTATGTAATATATTTTGACTAATATACAAAAATATATTTTTAATCTAAGAGAATGTATTGATTACAGAATTTGTCATGCGAGACATTATAAAAGAGTAGAAAATGCACTCACCGACTGCAATTAAGCTAGTTAAAGTTAGAGTGCATCAACTTTAAAGAGGATCATAAGGGCAATTTAGCAAGTTACTTTAAATTTATTCGATATTCAAAATGATAGACTATATGCTTAGATATTCATGATACGAGCAAAATATGATGGGTCGCTTCTACATATTAACAAATAAGAAAAAAAATAGGCTTTTATATTTAAGTAATAAGATTTTTTTTTATTCAAATAATCAAACATAGAATATTTATTAACTCTTAAATGAAAAAAGCATTGAATTTGTTGACTACGGTTTAGACTTTATTTTATAGTTTAAAAGGAATAAAAATAAGATCAAAGCATTATAACCTTTTCGTAGATGAATAAAGTAGAAAAATGACGAGACATTACTATCATTTCATCTGTAACTACATCTGGTGCTTCAATTATTATTAATATTAAACACACTACCTTCATGTCTTTAAGTTCAATAACCATCATTAAAAAATTCGACATTTACTTAAATGAAATATTATTTATCCACTTATTAATATGTACATAGTCATACAACGACTTTAAACTACTTTTATTCATATAAACTAACTAACAATTTATAATGAATTTAGGTCGTATTCAGTGTAAGGTCGTACAATATAATGCTTAGTTGAATTATAATACTCAGTTTATATAGTTCATAAGTTGCGATTTAGCTTTCCCATTAAATGTACATTATTGTTCGTTTCAATGGAATTCTACATTGATTAACTGATTGGATTACTGTGAAAAACGATATATATAACGTAGAAGATAGAAATTCTATGCTGTTAATTTATTCCTATGGATAAATATTATTGCTCTTTCGAGGAGATTTTATATCAGCAAACTTTTTTAATTGCCATGAGAAAATATAAAAAAAATTAAAACAATTATTAAGATTAGGGGAGATTCTTAAGTAAAAATTTAGCGTTCTCTATAAATACATTATTCCTTCTTTCGACGGAAATCCATATCAGCTATCTTCCATGAGTAGGTGTGTGACGTCTGACAAAATAATTGTTTAAGAGAAATAAATAATAAAGCAAACGAACGTCTGTAATGCTTGCAAGAGCCTTTATTTATATACTACAGCGTAAGAGGATTGTAAATAACAGAGTAGATATGCACTTTTGAACTGCTTAGCTCGTAAAGCTCTTTTAAGTATCCAGACCTTTTTTTGACATTTTCGTATTAACTGATGCAATTTATATTTCAGTTGAACTTTGAATTACTATGCCACCATTATTTTTACCGAAAGGAAGGGTAGAAATTTTTAACATAATCCTCGACTTAATAGATCTTTGTTGCAATTATGGGAGCTAATCATTAAAAATAAAGTGTGTATAATTTTGTTAAAGCCAATGTAAACTTATAGTTTTTAATAATTGCATATGCAGAAAATAATATTCCTTCAAATTCTTAATCAAAGCCATGTTGAGTGCCAATTTTATACTATCCTCGGGGTATATCTACAAAGTAATAACAGCTACCAACCGAAATTATTTCAGAATAATATTGTCATATGAATATTCTTGTTTTAAATAAACGCTTTAAGAAAACATTTGATAATTTTTGAAATTTTGCTTCATTTTCCACATTTATAATCTTAAACCGGTAAAAAATTCTTCTTTACATGTCTAATAAAAGAATGGTAGCCTGTCTTTTTTTTAGTGCTGATACATATATAAACAATACTTTTTGTATAACTAATTAAAATAAATTTCAATGTTATAATCTAATGTGTAAAAAGTATATATTATAGCTTGTAAATACATATTATTCGCTCGTTATTATGAATTTTATTGAAAAGATATATAAATCCAACAGAAAATAAATTTAAATAATAAATCTCGTATTAATAATTGACTTAAAAAATATACATTTAATTTATAAGTAGACGGAACAAGTGCTTTTAGTTAATTTCAGTGATACTGCGAGTGTAGTGTATTTAGAGTTCAAAAAGTTGATAAAATGAAGCTCGGACTTTCTAATTTAATTTTGTAAAATCCTTTGCTAGTAGGTCATCAACGGTTATACATTAGAAACTTTAAAAATAATATGTCCAACTCAGCTTAGAAAACAATTTTTCATTGCACTATTCTCTCCCGTTATGCAATAATATTACATACATTTGTGAAAAATTTCATGCATACGTATGTTAATTAATCAACTAAAACCAATAAACAATTATAGTACTAACACGTTTGTCCCAAGAATTAAAAACTAAGGTAAGTCTTAATTAATTAAGGTAAGTAAAACTAAGGTGAGTCTTTATTAGAAAAGAGACTCGATACATTCTTCAATCACAAAGGTTCAGTAAGGTCAAAAAAATTAAAACAATGAGGGCAATAAAAGCGTTAAAAAAAATCACGGACTTTTTTGAAATGTTTGAAATTACAAAGAAGAGAAAATAATAAGTGAAATAAGATTGCGTTTCTTCGGCTGAAAATTGTAACTTCGCAAGTATTCGCAATCTGGGATCTGCGAATTTTGTATATTGAAATATAATGCTGCTGTCGTCATGAAAATATTTAATTTTGTCTTCAAATGCGGTTTCTTGGCATTGCAAAAGTACTTTATTTTTCCTTTTTGTTTATAAATACTATTGAAATGTATCACAGCAAACTTAGTGTTGAGCAATCATTTTATATAACCAATGCGTTTTTATTAAAAATTCATCTTTACTCTTTTTTTATTGTAATTAACCAAGTATAGTGTGATGTACTTTTTATTTCTTGTTAAGACGAAATCTCTCAACATTCCATGGATTCACCGTGCGGGTGCCGAGTCCATTGCTTTACAGGGAGAGGAACTTTAACAGTGCCTGGGACCTGCGACCCAGGTGTAAATTTAAGGGCCCCTATCTACGGCGCATTAAACGCTCACCTCCACCGTCCAAGCTCCTCTCTCAACGTAAACAAATTTGAAACGAACCTACTAGGGCTGCCTTCGATGTACGTTCCAAGAATGAACTGATGTTAGTTCTTAACAGGCCCAAGTCTTTTAGTAGGTTGTAAGGCTTTGGCTATTAGAGCTCTATTAGCACAACGCGCTTTAAAAGTCACGAATATAAAACGATGTCTGATCTGGACGCCGACGCGCAAATTTCCTTTGGGATTAGTATTTAATGATTTAGATCGAACTTGTATAAGGAAATTTTGAAAACAATAATATATTATAATGTGAAAAGTTTGAAATTAGATTATGGTCAACCCAATGTTTTAATTTCATAAATGGTACCAGTACACTTGACTTTTAAAAGTTATTTTTTTTATTTAAAAAAAAATATATATTCTAATAATCTAATTAAGTAGAATATATAGAATGTAATTATTGTCACCTAATAAATACAAATAGCGGTATCGGTTTTCCATTAAAACTAATGTTCGATCATTATTCGTACTTACCGTAAGTGGTTCCTTCGTTTACGACGCAATTTTTTATGATCTATAAAGAAATATCTAGCTTTGGCAGGTACAAGCATAAAATTTATGATTTGAAATTTATGTCAAATTAAAACAACATTTTATGTTTATTTTACTTCCAAGAATTAAAAAGAATATATATTTTACTACATCTCTTTAAAATAAACCATTATTAACGTTATAACTCAGAAAATCAGTGCTTTTAGTTTACAAGTTGACTATAAGGAACGTTTGCTTGAAATAATATAATAGCTAAGTAACTAATTTATTTTTAAATATGGTAATTTCTAGGAAATATAATAAAATACGGTATTTAAAGATCATATATATGAGAAATATTGTCGGAGGAAATATTTACCTATATATTTTTCAGTAAAATTAAATCCGGTTCGCAAAGTTTGAGATAATTTTGGCAATATTTTTTATTATATTGAAATACTTATATTTTCATTACTATTATGAATATTGAAATATTTTCTTCTCATTGAAGAAAATTAATAACAGTGAAAAGACTTAAAATTTCAATGCTTATAGGGTAAAATGCTAATAGTGTTTTTACGTCTAGCTTATATTATAACAACATTCCTGTTCTAAACAAACTTTAGATTCACCTTATTTACTCTAATATACCTACCGCATTCAAGTGACCCGATAAGTTAAACCTTATCATTAAAACGGCTGATTAAACTATAACAAAAATTTTAGGGCTTTGAACTTTCAACACATAACAGATATATAATTGACAATTATATTTATTTGTTGGTTTTATGATAGTTCTCATTTTACAACAATAACGCTATAAGAAACAACAAAAAAGGACTAAAACTTATTTCAAACGTATTTGACTTTAATCTTTAAGATATAAAGCCCTAGGAATAAAGAGGTTTCAAAAAATTACAGGGCGCAACGGCTCATATCGAAAGCATATAAAAAATTTATACTTTGTTGAAGTCATAAAGATGTTGAAGTTGTGGCTCGGGCTCGGGCTAATGACTGATTCATCAGGTTTATTCAGGGATCGCAATAGTTTTGGGATGAATCTAAAAAGGCCATCGGAGCTGTATAAACAACTAAGAGTTTCCAACAGACATATCCTGGGGAAATCCCATGATGACGTCGTTACGTCGCTCCCAAAAGACAAAGAGCTAAAGTCAAGACTTCAATTCCGTAAGCAGTTTATGATAGGAGCAAAAAGTAACAGAGTAGGTTAGGATCAAGTAAGAAAGCCCAAGATACGGATATATTGAAGACTTTTATTCGGCAATATGAGAGTACTAAATATAAGATCTATTCAATGAGTTTAGAGATTCAGAACGAGTGGTTAGACACAGCAGATTTTTGCTTTCCATTAATACTAAAATGGCGCACATTAATTCATGATTGGTCGCCAGCATTGCTAAAATTTTACTAAAAAACTTGTTACATGTACGGGAAGGCAGTTGAAACTGCTAAACATTTCCTGGTGGGATGTAGGGTGCTCCTGGATAGCGGTCAATACTAGGGACTAACGTCAAGATAGGGTTCTGGAAATTATACATGAAGTGGCTAGTCTTTCGGTAGCCAGAACGCAAAAGAGAAATAACCATAAACGAGCGATCAGTAGGGCTATTAAAACAAACTACAAGCCTTACTATATCGTTAAAGTGGCTTCGAATTGGATTATAATGATGGATACTTATGAGAAACAATGCAAAACCTCCAGACCAGCTATATTTATGTATTAGCGAATTTTAAAGCGCTTTGTGATAATAGAGCTTACGGTTCCTTGGAAAACCAACATCTCCAAAGACCATACCATCAAGGTCAATAAATATTACGAGCTCACTAAAGAACTCACCAGTTTCGTCGTGGATATGTACGCGGTAAAAGTGGGAGCGAGAGATATAACGACTAAATCTGTCTACAATCTACTAAAAGACTTGGGCCTGTCCAGAACTAGTATCAATTCATTCTTGGAACGTTCTTTATAAGCAGCCCTGGTAGGTTTATTTCAAATTAGGTTTGGTAGAGAGAGATGCATGGACGGTGGAGGTGAGCGTTTAACAGGCAGTGTTAAAGCTCCTCTCCCTGCAACGCGATGGACCCCGCACCCGTACGGTGATTCCATTGAATGCTAAGAAATTTCACCTCATTATAATAAAAATATATGTGTTTAGTGAAGGTATTTAAAATAAATTCATATATTATTTTCTTAACTTAAAATTGTTATTAGTTTACATAAATGGACGTAGACAAAATATAAATTGAATGAATACAATCATGAAATTAAAGTAATGAACAAGCAAATAGTAACAAAATGATATGTTTGTCTATTTGTTAAGTATAAATCATATAAAAAAACGTCATAAAATAAAATCTAGTTTTTTATTTCTATAAATTTAAACATAAAATAGGATGAAATGAATTTTTATAAATATTTTTAGCTAATATAAATTTCTTATTTTATAAAAATATAATCCCGGTTTTACAATGAATATATTCGAAACATATAATATTTAAATACAAATATTTTTTTACATGCTTTTCTTTAGCTTCACGTGTATGTGTGTATGTATGTATATATGTATATATTCTTCCAACTCGATTTTGACCCATTTTAATCGGAACGATTTCCCTCAAATTTTGTAGGCTTATCAAGGACCGGTGGCAAATTAATACCGCGTAGAAATTATATCCATTTCATCATTAGGATTGCCAGGATCATCATATCATATCATAGATCCTTTACATGAGAGTAAAAGAGATAGAGCATTCTCACTCAAGCGCTATTGTATTTGTCGGTACTTGGTAAGCTACATAGCTGCATTATCAATAGCCAAAAATCAAAAACTTTTGATAAGGAGAATTTTATATTTAATTTCTAAGTAATTAAGCTAATACTAACTTATTACATAAATCGTTACACTACTACATTGATCGCAAGTATAGCTATTTATGCTAACAACACAAAAAGCCTTAGAACCTACCCGAATTCGAGACGCAACTCTGTAAACACAGCTTTATATGTCAATGGATTAAAAATTAATGTAGCTATTTGATAGTAAAATCAAACATTAATCGTCTAGAAGATTAACACATCCGCGTTGAAAACAAATTGAACTAAAAAGTAAAAAATTAATTTATTGTTTAAAAGAAATTAAAATACATGCTTTTCTAATTAACCCAACTAAAAAGTAAAAAATAATTTTTAACCTTAACAATAACTTTCTATACCAAAAGTAGAAATAGTTACAATATTATAAAACAAAATTGATGCACACATGATTACTTACCTCTTAAAAGAGAACCCTACCAGAAACTCTATTGATAGAGAAAACTAGAAAAAAATTGTGGTGTAAGTACCATAAAAAAAGAGAAGGAAAAAATATAAAAAAGACATATGTATATATATATATATATATATATATATATATATATATAAGCATACAAACAAAATTATAATAATAGAAAATTTAGCTATTATACATACATATACGCGAAATAGTATAAAAAAAACCATTACATATCAGAAGGTAAACCTGACTTAAGTCGATGTTTAAATGCGAGTGCACTTGGACTCTCTTCGTAAACAGAAGGTGGGAGTGAGTTCCAAAGTTGCGCACCCTGGACAGGAAAGCATTTATAAACAAATTCGGTATTAAACGATATCAAGAGGATTTTGTCTAACACAAGAGCGATCAGGAAGGATTCTGGGGGTGGAAAATTTAATACGCTCAAGTACGGGGGAGAAGAATGTTTGAACATATTGTACATTAGCGTTAAAACATGCATATTTATATACATATATACATAGAAAAAACATCATTGCAGGTATCAATTTATGGTAGCTAAAAGAGTATTTTGTATGAAGCTCAGCTTTGTGCAATTTTTAAAGTACACGCTATCCCGATACTCATCTCTAGCATCATACGTGTTTAGTTTCTAAAGTAGGATACTTGTGACTCGACTGCGCTTTATACAAGAAGCATGGTGCATAGGTTAAATAAATATATTATATAACGCGTGCTTAAATTTCTATCAAATCTTTGCAGATTTATTGTACCCATATAAAATATATGTAGTTATTTAAGATAACGAGAATTTATGTAAAGTTAACAGTCTGCTATCTTTTTATCTTTCATCATAAACTATGTATTTTATTTACTAAAATTATAATCGTTGAAGACAATGCTTTATATGTCGGCATTCAGGCGTTCTTCCCCTTAAATTAGCAGACAGCGTAAGATTGAAATATTGCGTGAAGACGTTCAGTATCGATTCCCTTTAACAACATTATTGTCGCTCCAACTAGCTGGCACAAGTATTTTATGAAGTGTTCAAACCTGATTAGATTTAATATTGTATATATGGGATTTTATTACAAATTCATTATTTTAAAAACAGGACGCCAGCCTCGCTGACGTCTCTAATTTCACTTGTTTCAGTAAGTTCCAGATATTTTAAAATGAAACTTCAATTCTTCTAAATGTTCTTGTATTTCTCGAAGGTTCTTTATGCTCCGCACTCGCTGAACTCTGCAGTCTCCTGTCGTGCGTCCAGACGTCATATTTAAACCAGAATTCAAACATAGTTCTATTCTCTTTGATTTCGTTTTACTTTTAACAATAGTAACGACGACCAATAAGGTGTTATAATAATTGGTGCCAGTTATTTTCATGTTGCATCCGTCGTTGAAGCTGCTTGCGCCGATATATATTTATTTATTTTATAGATTTAATATATACAATGCACTACGCCGAAAATATTTTATTTAACGTCATATATGTATATATTTTAAAAGCAGGCTTTTATTTTAAAATGCAACAGTACTTAAAAGGCTGGAAACATTTAGTCCTAGAAAAATTTTAGTACCTCCCGTCAAAACATTTTCTTTAAATACATACATTTACATTTTACATAAATTCCAAATTCAACATTAAAATTAGTTTTAGCCGTTTTTTTTTTTTCCATCTCAAACAATATTTTTATTTAAAAATATAAAATACCATGAAACATAATATATGGAACCATTAAATTTACACAAGCTTATTGAGTTTATTAAAAATGATTGAATACTAAACTAACCATAATAAGTAATAACGTGGACACAAGAACTAATAAATGAATGAAACCCAACCAGCTATGATACAAGAAAAAATCTTGTTTTATATTATTTAATTATTATCTATCTAAATTTGCGCTTAAAGCAGCAAAAACAAATGTAAATCTATAATATATATCTTAATTTATTTTAAATCCCATTATAATTTCCATCTTTAAATTTTCCTTTCATCGTTTAATGTCACATTATGTAAAAAGGCTATAGGCAGTGTATCTAAGACCGTCAACGGATTTAAATATAAATAATGAGTGTTTCTGGTGACTAATTATATGGGAATTAATAGAAAAATCAACTTATGCATATTCCTTTTTTTGGTAAAGAAATGTTTTTATAGAACTTTCTGCAGAAACACCTTAATTTTTAGTTCTATTAAATCTGTTATTAGAAGTTCAAGCAAAATAATATTGTAAAGTAGAAAAAAAAATTTTTTTAGTCCATTATAGATAAGATTTTGAACTGCATATAGATATTTTATAAAATATATGTATTAGTAAAAAAAAGGAAGTGTTACAGTAAAAGTAACACATATTTTTAGCCTATATGTATGTAACCTACAACTATGTTATCGGAAATATTTGAAGTAATCGTAAAATTGAAATTCGTAAAATTGAAATTAATATAGACATTAAATATTTTTTTGTTGATTATATATAATTTACTCATAAATGTGCTACTGTATATGTATATAACTCTAAGCTCATCTTGCAATTTATTTTACAAGATTGAAATAAACTTGGAGGATTAACGCTTACCACGTTCATGACATACGTTTTAAAGCTTTTTAAAGATGTTGCATCATTCGTAACAATCACCAAATTTTATAAGAAGTTATTCTTATATAATTGACGTAATGCTGAACAATCACTTATAAAAAATATTAAAATATGAGAGTTTGATCATTTTTAATATCAACATTAATTTAAAAATCTCTTTTAGTATTTAAAACCAATTTTAATGTTTATTTTGTTCTCTTTGACTGAAAAACAAATAAAGGGGATATTATAATGCGAGTTTTGCAAATATTACTTATCAAGTCAGAAAAAATTCTGCAGACGCACAAACATAACAAAACTGTAAGAGACTTTTTTAATCAAAATAAAATAAATATTTTAGAAATATACATTGTGTATATAAGACATTTCATTTATTTTCTAACAAGTAATGAAGAGAAGAGAGGATTGCTTTTGTGGAAACATAAACAATAAGAACTATCCGTTCCAAATCCAATTTGCATGAATTTCGTTTATGGACGCACAAGTATTGTACACTGCATACGAAAGATTTTTACCGCATAATGTTCATATTTACGGGATGCGCTAATGCGTGGTTTCTGCACCTTACGGTTTTAAATATAACGTGAAGATTCAAAATTTTAACTTAATAGTATTTTCTATTTTGTACTTCTATTCTCATTTATTAACGATGACTTATTGTTAATAAAAGCTTTTTATGTTGTTAAATTCAGTCTGTCCTTAATTACCTACTCAATAAACTTCCGCGAATATTTTTATCAATATTATGGTATTAACGAAATAATCTTTTGAATGAAAGACATAAAATAATTGATATCATTCACTAAAACATTCCAATGGACAAAACCATAAAGTTTAATAAAATTTTCATTTGACGGCTACTTGTATCTCTAATTTTCATATCCCATTTCCCATTTTCTACTAATATTGTAAAAGCGAAACTTTATGAAAGTGATGTTTGCAACTCTCTCATGAGTCAAGCTGTTGGAAGTCGTCATTATAATAATTAGTTTAGTTTTATTTTAGCACCACCGGGTTGTATTTACAAAAATAATTGTGATTTTTCATATAAATTATGGTAACCTTGATAATAGTTTATAATAAATAGTGGTATTTGAAACAGTGTTTATGAAAAGACTTATGTCTTGTGAATTTAGTTTTTTATGAAATATGGAAATATTTACCAATCATCATATTTGGCGATCTGTTGAATGTTGGTCTCGTGTCCGCGGCTGTCTAAGAAAGGCTGTCTAAAGAACTCCAGGCCGGTATTTGTTGGTTACAAATTACACGTTAAACACCAAGAAACACCTGAAGAAACACCTCTGAATCTCAAAGTGAATGCAAAATGCTTTACGTTTTCGACTATGGTTTCAAGAACATTAGTACATAAGAAAATTAAATTTTAAATAGCTAATATATTTTAGTTAATGCCTCATATTTTTATTGGTATATAAATACTTTGTCATGATGCAAGTGTTTATTATTGATACAAGTAGGTACTTTAAAACATTATTGAACAAAGACTAACCGTAAAATACGACAAAGGCACGGAACCTCTGAATAATGCAAAGTTCTCTGGCAAATGCGAACATCGATTATCTCTGAGAGTTGGTTTGAGTAATCAGGCATAAGCTGCGTATCTGAGGAAGAGATTAAGTCTCAACATTCTCAAAATAATGTTTGAAATATAAAATACTTGATAAAATAATAAATATTAGGAGTAAGAAATTACATATCAGTACAGACCTGTCGCATTAAAGTTGATTTGGAGGAAATATGGCCAAGGGCAAAATGATAAATATCCTGACATAAACAAATATATGTTTTTTAGAACATATATGTATTAAAAATACTATAAAATATATGTAAAGCTAAAAACAATAAACTGAAAGCAATAACTACAGTCAACGAAGTTGAAATATTAACATAAGCCGCCCTATAAATAAGATCGCATCCAAATTAAATTATGTAGATACTTTAGAGAACACAGGCCAGAATAATATTGACTGAGACGACAGACAACTTCAACTACATACAATAGAATCTTTTGTTGAATTCAGATACCTCAAATGCTAACGAATTCCGCCTTTATAAGAATGCCTATATAATTTAATATTGATATGGAGATGGAGTCACGATATATAACATATTTGTAGTTCCTAAACATTAATAAGAAATCCTTGTAAGATTTTGTACACGTGTGTCTATTAAAACATGTTTTCCTTTACGGCACTGACATCAAATAAACATCTAAATTATCCTTAATCACAATTTCTCTTCTTCCTTTACCAAAAGTAATGAAAATCAGGAATGTGTAAAATACGATGCCGATAAAGAAAAAGGGTAAACATCATTTTTATTCTCTTAGTCAAAAACCTTTGAATCTAAAATAACAAAAAAATAAATATTTAAATTTAAATTTGTTACCAATGTTCCAAGTTTAATAGATTCACATAGTTTAGATAGTCACGCTGTTACGCTAACTTGTTAAACAAATTTAATATGTAAATCATCATAATTCTATTCAAAATATTTTGAATTCAAAGTAACGAAAAAACGATTAATAATAATAATGAATGCCTCTAGGCTATTTCTATTTAACCAGCAACTTACAAAGAACTGAAGATTTACTTGAAATATTTAACTGTAATTGTAAATTTTAAAGGATGTATATATCAATGATTCTCTTTAAAACTGTCTAATGAGTAATATTTATGCTAACACAGTACTTCAGAATACTTATACAATTTCAGTTTAAATTCTAAGTTTTCCCCCTTTAAAAACCCAGTTTTCTGAGTTATCTTAAAATGTTGACCACAAAGTAAGTAAACTACCTCAACAGAAACTCTCAACGTCACTAAGTTTTTTAATAACACTTCAAAATTCTTCTAGCTCTTGAACTGATAGATTGTGTTTGAGTTTATGATGTCAAAGAATTTTACCTTTTTATTGATTCTTCATCAAATCTCCTTTTAATATTTTTTCAATGTATATCTTTAATTATATCTATATATATGTATATACTGAGAGAGAAAGATACAAATGATGATATTTTAATTTGTGTATTAATAAGTTTAATTCCGGAAATAAAAACTACCTTATAAAATGTATTTTTGCATCAAATTTGTACTACACTTCTTTTAGGAAAGTTGACGAAAAGACTACGCATTTCCTTAATTTTAAGAAAGCTAATACAATTGTGAGAAAATCGTTTCCATGCCATCCGAACGGTAGCTCCTCTGGGTATTGGATAACGTCCTTTAACTTAACGTCTCTTCATTTTCCTTTTCAACAATTTTCTTTTCATATTCAAAGAAATTTGCATTTCACTTATATCTTGCTTAAATTTATTGTAAAACTTTAATGATTAAAGAGATCTCAGACTTTTCGATAATTTAAGAACTTTCACAGAAAATTTAATACTTAATTCTATTCGTGTCCAGTAAAATCATGGAAACTGCCTTATCTTTTCTAATCTGACATTGCAAACAATGAAATATTTGTGGTTAATGTATCCTATCATATAGCATATTGTGTCGTTGAGCAATCCAGTATATTGTTGAGAAACAATAAACTATATTGCTCGACAACCGCACTTAAAGTTTAGCAATATCTTGAGTGCAACCAATTCTATGAGAAGATTATATAAAGGCATTGTGCAAGTTTCTCTTAACATGTAAAAAGTTTTAACTAGTCTGTAATAGAATAGTTAGTATCATGATTCTGTTAGCAGTTAGGCGTTAAGTAATTAGTGTTTCACAACTACAAATGGCATCATTGTCTCACTTAAAGTTCTTAAAAGTGCTTATGTTTTATTCACACTTCAATGAAACAATTTAATATTTAACAAGACATGAGTGTGTAAGTATTGTTGTGTAATATATATATATATTTGTAGTTAAAATTACTAACGAACAAAGGAAAAATGGAAAGTCAATAACAAATCTAAGTAACAGCAATAATCAAACCAGGATAAGTAGGCGTTCTTAGCAATAATTTGTGAGTAGAAATCATTTTCTAGTCTATTACTGATAACATAACACGTAATGATACCAAAGTTGTTGTAAAGTTGTAAAGGAAACAACTTTATATGTATTTCTAACCGGACCACTTATATTCGATATTATTTCTACGCCGACTTTTTCATTGAAACAATCTGAATGTTACATAACTAATGAAAATATTAAAAGTCGAATTTAACGATAAACTAGAAAAGTTAAACCAGTAATAAAACTTTACCATACTTTATACATATATGTTAAACAAGACACTGCAAAAGTGTTTAATATATTTCTTACGTGCAGTCCTAAAAATGTTCTGTTTTGTTTCTCGTCATTAAGCTCTCAATGCTACAACTACTCAACGTAGCGAGCAGAACCTACTTTTCAGAACAAATGGTATTTTAAAACAATTCGCGCTTACACAAGAAACTTATGAAAAACATGTGTCTGTCCTTGATATTTGATATTTTATATTTCCAGACACTAAAGAAATCAAAACAATGGGAATCGAATGATTATCATATAAAATTATATATAATTTAGGTTTTTTAAAAGACCCTTGTTTAGATGGGGAAATAACAAAATTTAGTACTTCTTTTTGAATTTAAGTTTAAGAGTAATTAATATTTTTTAATTAACTATTACAACGTCATACAATATATTAGGAAGCTATTAATCATTGAAGTATTTATTACTATTGTTCTGTTATAATAGTTATGAACCAGTGATTTTTATATATAAGTTTTTATCCTTGAAAATAAGTATTTTAAATCTCACAAACAATATTAAGATCTTGATACTTCTATAAATAGGAAGTTCCTAGTTTGTATATTTTCAAACTCTGAAAACAAAAAAATTGTATTAAGATAATTGTATATATTTTCTTAAGGCTGTAATAAACTCTGAAAGGAACTTGTGATATAAGAAGAGGAATAAATTATCCCGTTTTGCTGCAGGGCATTATAAGATTTATTCACCCAGCTCAGAGTCAGCCATTCGCATAATAAAGTAGAAAATGAAATTAATGAAATGTTTCCCAAGTTATTTAAACACACGCTTTCGTAGTAAATATGCATATGTAGCTTATTACTCCGTTCTTTTTAATAAGTAAATTCGATGGCTATATATTTATTCGAGAAATGGATTTTATTCATCAATGATATTTTTTTCCTATTCCTGTTGTGGATGCTAGTAACTATGCTTAAGTGTTAAGGTTTCTAACTAACAAAGCATCAACAGAAACAAAGAGAGAGAGAGGTTTCTTATGATTATTAGTAGTAAGGATTGAAACATATTAAAAAATTACAGTCTCTTATTTTCAAACACTTTTGGATTAGAAATAATTTATTGTTATTTATATTTTTCAATTGAAATATAGAGGGGTTTCTGTATCATTTTGTAAAATAAACTAACGTGGACTTTAACAAATGTTAAGTACATATACTTACTTACATACTTTAGTTTTTATAACTTTAATCGATCACTGTGTTTCGATAGGAATGCCTTATAATGATGCCTCAAAAATATCTATAATTTATAGAATGTTGTAATGTCCATCTGTTTATGAAGTGATCTGAAAATGAAATCATCTGCAATTGCCGACCTTTTATGGACAGTTGGAACTTTAAGTAGGTACTTTATTACGATAAGCCCAAAAGAATTATCACAATTTATTTGTCTTAACAAAAGCTCAAATACATTACAAATTTTTTTACTACTTATTAAGGATTTTTTTTATTGTCCGTCGTAATTATTGATTCGATAATTAATTTTAATAAGCTTTGTTTCGTGACCTACTTAAGGACAATACAAAAACTACCTTCAGTAGATCAAAAGTAAAATTCATATCACCAAAATTGCTCGTTAAAAACCATTTGTTCTTTCATGAGAAAGAAGGATGACCTTCACTGAACTAAAACAAAATACATGAGCATCCATAAACTTCCTGAAACCAGACATGAACATTTCCCATTTTTATTTCTATGTGTACACCAAAAAAGTAATTAACTGTCAATACCTCAATAAATTAGAACAACGAAACTTGTCGATAGTAATTGTTTGTACATTATATTATCAGAGAATGCCCAGAGCTACTTGGAAATTAACCAAAAATATATTTTTATGTTTTCCAACCGAAGCGAACAAGACTTGAACCTACTTTAGCAGACACTGGAAGGTCTGGTTAGAAATCACCGGCTACGTTAAGAGAACCACATAGAACAAGGTGCAGATTTTTTGGTGATACTGTAAAAGAACATATCAATAAATTGTTGCTAACAAGCAGAAATTGATACATTAACCAGTGATAAGGTGCACAAAAAAACATAGCACAAATAATGCCTTCCATTAAAACCTTTTCAAAGCAAATCTATTAATAAAGTAGAGTGACCTGATTTAAATCGGCCCGAAAAAAATATAGTTTTTGCAAGTGTACCACTAAACGGAAACCATTTGCTACAAATCTAAATTTCATGACATTTTTGTTAAACACGTAAAAAATATATTTTGGGTTGTAGTAAAAATATTACTTTAAAAGTAGGATTGAAGAAACAGAAAGTTACTTTATTTAAATGATAGAGTAATTTTTTTATGACATAAACCAAGAAATTACTATATTACATAGCTTAACAAAACATATGTTTTATGTTTATTTGAAAACGTATATTGGTATAATGTATTCATAAATATGGATAAAAGATTTAAGACATTATTCGTTAGTTCCTTCCTCTTCCAAACAACCAAATTTAGTAATAAATCTTAGTCTGGAGAAAAGTTTGTGAAATGTCGCGATATCTCACAAATGAAACTGACATAAACTTTCGAAAATACATTTGGGATGTTGTAAGGCAACTAGCCGTCACGTGTTGGACAGGAAATGCAATGGAAAAATTCGTCGGATACAGAGCACAACTGAGCAACATGAAGTTATGTCAAAGATTTCTACTTAATTTAAAACCCAAATAATAAAATTTACATTTAATAAAGGTCTTCGATCATACCAGAATTTATTATTAGTATATAATAAAGCAAAATGTATTTCGAAAAAAGAATGCCGCATTTTATTAAACAGTAGATTTCATTTTAATTTTGCACGACCACACTTTAACTAAGCCATAAGATTTCTGTTGTACTTTAGCGCTTTCGTTTTTCTTTTAGGCGAAACTCACAGATACAATAAAATTATACTAAAAAAGTTTAGAGCGAAACTTTAATTTCTGAATTTATTATTATTCTACATAGAGTTTAAGTTATATATTTTTATAAGTAAATATTTAGTTTCATTTTTGGATTCGTACCTTAATATTACATTGAAGTAAACGTATTTCTACATGATAAGCTAACCTACTTGTAGACAGTGGGTGTGCTACCGGCTTATTGTAATAATTAAAGACTAAATATGACACTAAGATATCTCTTTTGAATATGGGTAGAAGATTCAGATAAAAAATTGAGATAATTATGTAATGTGTATTAATATAATGAATTTTATAAAGCTATTGTATTTTATTGACATTTATTTTCTTAAATGTTATTTCTTTATCGATAGACACATAATAATGTTATCTTTAAATAAATTAAATAATATACAAAAATATATTGTTAATGATAAATTTTTATTGACCTTAACTTTTTATGTTAAAAATAAGTTAAAAATTCAAAATCATCCTGTGAGAATAAAAACTTAAGAGAAAAATACTTTAAAATAGTTAAGACTAAATATTACAACTTACCTATTCTACTTTGATTCCTACTTACTCTTGTCAAAACAAAGTCTATGCATTTTTGTTATCAGTATGAAAAGACCATTACGTTAACTTGTGTGTACATTATTTGCGATATGAGTGTTATTGTACGGAAAGATTCATGAATTACAATATATAGCTGGTAAACAGCCATCAGTTAGTAAACTTGTGTAAGCTATGATAGTTTTATTTAAACCGACTCTTATTTATATCTTCAAATCCGATTACATTTTTAGTCTTCATTAGAATATAATTTTATTTAGTTAGCGATTTCATCATAAAAGCATATTTTTTAACAATATAAAAGGATATAGAATAGTTAAATTGAAGTTAAACACTTAAAAATACTTAAAAACCTTTGCAAGAAGACATAACATCCATCAACCTGAAATAAATACATATTATGTACCTACTACTAATATCCATAAAAAACGAAAGAGCAAAAACTAAAATCTTTATTATTTATTTGTTGGAGGTAAATAGGTATAATGTATTATAAAGTTGATAGTCGAAGAAAAGAAAACTTACTTTAAAATCTTATGTTCTTATTTTATTCTAAAGTTCAAAAAGAAACAGCTGACTCAATTCAAATTTATTAACAATTTATGTTCCAAAACCGCTACAAATAGATAAATGAAAACAGCCTTACTTGAATTGAAAATAGTAACTTTGGAAGTATTCGCAAACTCCAATATAATTCCAATGTCGTCGAGGAAATATTTAATTTTGTCTTTAAATGCGGCTTCCTCGCATTTCGCAAACGTTTTCTTCCTTGCAATCCAACTGCTATTGAAATTTTTAGCGTAACAATAAATTAACAAAAATTTTATTAGGATATCTAATATTTAATAAGGTTATGAAATTAAAATTTTGCAGACTTATCATATATATTAAAATTGCAAATAACAAAAACATATTACGGATATTTTACTACATATATAATGTGTCAGAGACACCTAAAACATTCGGTGATCAATATTGTCCTTATAAGTCTATTAAATGAGAACCTACCTTACTTGATTATAATAATTATCTATGGGAACAAGGCTTATCGATTACCTAACTACTTCAAAAAGACGGAGGAGCTGTGATCGTAAATCCATCCATCCATCGATTAGTTACATACTAAACTGTGCTAAGCTTTACCAAGACCTGTGGATGCTAGCTGGTGAAATATTCTAGATACCAGTTAGGAAATATACAAAGTTAATCTGTAGTAAATGGAAATTTACCTTTTTACCATCGCAAATAATGTAATCAAATATATGGTATCCTAATAAGCTGAATGGACCGGATGTTGATAGCTATGTCGCGCTAAGTAATACGACCTCTTTTATTAGGATTTCAAACGAACAATGGCCACAAAGTGAGGACTTATGATCTACTAAGGGAGACACCGGAGAAATGTGGTGAATGCAATCCGAGTCTTGCTACTGAAGCAAAAGGTAAACATTAATGCATTGGGTTACAATGCAATAAGAATGCCCAGCTGAGGCATTCGAATCCATCATGTCTAAAATGAATAATATGCTAGTATGAATAAAAAATATTGCACCTTGGTTCCTTTAAAAATGCTTTTAAAATTTTATTTTTATTCTAGTATTCATCAATCATCATCGGGAAAGCATTCACTACATTTATATAGCGTTGGTGTAATAAAATAGATTTAAATAACTATAATAATAAGGATCTTAATGTATACAAAACTCGAATATTTTCAGCGCAGTCTTAGTTTTATTGGGAAATATTTAATTATATATGTGAAATTAAATACATGTATCAACTCATCGCGACAATAGAAATTCCAGCTCCGGAATCACTCAAGCGATTGATTGCCGTACTCTAAATGTTGCTAAGATATTTATGAATAGTATAATAGAATCTCAAATGTATTAATATACTACATTTAATTCAGATATATTTTCGATTTTTAACGTATGTTTTGATGAAAACCACCGTAGTAATTGAAATATATTATAATTTCTTACTCTCTATATCATATTTTAAGGAACTACCATCATTGTTAACTTAAGTTTGTTCTATGCTAAAATATCTAGTAGCAGCGGTGTTTGGATTTTATCGAAACAAAAGCTAAAAACCTCCTAGTTATGTTTATGGGCGTTCTATTTTGAGAATTTATTCACGAGGATGAGGATGAGGCAAAATAATATGTTGAAAAGACAATATTATCGACGTCAACGAAAACTATTAAACAATATTGTTAATATTTAAATGAAAAGTTTGTACGCTTATATTTAAGGACAAATTTTATGCGAATCCAGGTCTCGTAAATTAAAGTATTTGAAACTTTTACTAGCCTAAACTACTATCATCAGACACAGTTAAAACTAACACAGTTGTGCAAGCTTCTTCGTTTTTGTTTTGAGTACAAACAATAACTTTTGTGAACAGTTCGTCTTAAATGCAGTCTCAAGAAATTGAGATAGACAAATTGAAGATACCGTTCATTATTGTTTGTGGAAATGAAAGTTTTGGTGTATTTTTTTAATTATTTTAGAAATTATTTGTACAGAACTGTAGAATTAGTTGGAATTTTGTATAGTTCCTCATACGACAGAACTTTTCCATTAGACTAATTATACGGAAGTGTATTAACGAAATTAAAATGTTCACTGAAGTCTCAAATAAATAAGTATAAAATAAAAAATAATTAGAAATAATGTATAAATGCAATTTAAATGTGCATTGTTTGTATGTAGCTTTATTAAATTTAAGCTAAATTTTTTTTGAGGTTTACTGCTTATTGGCTACTAGCGAAACAGCTTAAAGTATTTTAAACTATTATAATTTACGTATAAAGTAGTATGATATTTGATTTTATTACTTCTTTGAACAACGTTGCTATAAAATCATATATTTATTATAATTTTCATACAATTTATTTATTATGTTTATTTATTTGTTTGAAGGAAACAGATCTTTCTATTCTGAATTAAGTACAAATTATTTTATAAAAATGAAAATTAAGAGAGAAAAATTTAAATTCATGTACAAAGACGGACTTAACAGGTAGTTTATAATATAATTATTACTATTTATTTAAATTTTTCATGAGGATAAATGCTTTTGAAGACCGTATAATTTTTGTTTGCTGCATACTTTTATTTTATAATAATGCCGTCCCAGATACAAATGTGGACTTTTATTTAATACATTACTGTGATTCTCATTCATTCTTCGTTACTCATATAATGGGAAGGATGTTTTTTTAAAGTTCCATTCCATCATATACATGACTATGAATCAACATAAGGATTGATTGCAATTAAGATTGCATCGTGCAATAACTTGAAATTTGTATGAAATTTTTATAATTCAATTAATAAACTGACTACACACATCTGGCGAACGACAGGAGGTGTACCAAACGCACATATATTGCATTATCTATATTCCAATCCTTTAATTAACAACACCGGATCCGGTTCGCACATAATAAATTAAAATTTAAATACGAAAATACATAAATAATTCTACAACCATTTCAAAAGCCCAACATATTTTATATTTATGTATAGATATATTAGAGCTATGCTTGTCCTTGTTGATACTCTCATGATACTTTGTGGTATAATCGTTACTGTTTTTTATTTAAGTTAATTCAGCTCTAATAAATTTAAAATCATAGTTTGGAAAAGTTATTCATATAGTTTTCACGCTTAAAATTACATACGTTCGCTTGGCATTAACATTTTTTTCATATTTCAATATATAAAATTTTTGTAAAAATTTTCTTTTCTTTAGTAAGTTATTAATTTATTACGGTTATTTATTGTAGCCTTATTGTAATAAATAAAAAAGTTTTAAGATTATTACATTTATCATTTATTTAGTTTTCAATTAAAATGATAACAAAAAAAAATTAAAACTATTATATGTAGTTTAAATATTTAATACATATGACATACACAACTGTACATCCATGATAGATCACATTTATATTATAGATTTAAATTGAAAATCTTTTTTAAATATTTATTTATACCAAATCCATCCGGTAGCAAACAATGTTTAACGTGAATAACGAACACGTGAATACTAGAGGTAATAAAAAAATAATCGGCATTAACAAATATTAAATGTATTGTAATATTTAAGCTTAAATAAAATGAGTATAATTTTAAAACAGAAATATTCAAACCGCTTACTTATTACGAGAAGATACTAATATTGGCAGAAGTGACGCGAACTCCAACACTGGTCAAGAGAATTACTTGAATGGTACTCTCTCAAATGTTAACAAGCTCTTCTTGAAGAAACGGGTCGAATATTCCGCTATGATTAATGACAAATAAATTTTAATAAGTTAATGAATTAAAAGCTAATCATAAATAAATAAATCAATGTTGTCATTAAAAAAAAAATTTAAATATTCAAATTTCAGTTTACCGTACGAATTTAGTTTCTGCATATCAAATAAAATCTGTTGTAGTTATGCATGCATATGTATTTTTTCTAAAACATTCTTTAGAGTTGAAGAAGTTGTACTAAAAAGGTTGGTTATAACATAATAATTTTATAATTATATAGTTTTAATATATCAGAAACTATTTCCATTTCTCTTCATAAAAGAAATGTTTTCTTAGACAAATAAAATAAAGCGAGTTTATTATTTTTTTTCATTATAGTTATTTGCACTTAAAAAAAAATCTTCTCTTTAATATTTTTAGTAGCTCAATATTTTATTTAAGTTAACTAGAAACATATAATGCTTAAAAACTTGTAAGATTTAAAACCAGCGAAACTATCAATTTCTTATATTGGTATTATGTTCAAATTTTTTTATAAGAACAGATTATATAGTTATTTAATATATTTGTTCATTTAGAATTATTAAGTGTAATGAAAAACTCATGACAATGAAAAAAATTTATCCATACATTATCAGCACTTTCATTGGAGTTTAGTGGTTCCGAGCTTTAAGTCATGCCCAATACAGCGTACTTACAAAAAATAACTACAATAGTTTTTTTACAAGTTAAGAAGTGTAATTTCCTACCCAAAATATATTACTATTCAGAAACAGTAATATTACATATATATATACGTTATATTACTGTTTGTTACATTATATTACTGTTTCTGAATAGTAATATATTCTGGGTAGAAAATTCCATATCTTATCTCGACTTGTATACAATATACAATTTATGAACTCTGGTAGTGTTTTCATCTAATAATAATCAGGTTTAAAGCATGTTGTTGTTCTTAATTAAGAATATTCCTTGAGATTTAATCTACGTGGAAACTAAAGCGCCTTCTGAAAATAAGAGTGAAGTGAAATTCAAGATATAATTGAGAAATAATAAATTGTACCGTTCGCTTCCAACAATCTAGTTAGTTATAGCCTGAGTGCATCCGGTTCAAAAGGATTATAAAATCGATTTCACGAGATGGTGTTACCATTGTTAGCAACTTTAATTGTACAGCGCAATACTCAAATAACAATAAAACATAATTATTAGGATTATGAATATAGAAGTTGGTTTTTACGTTTATTATCTTGCATACAATATTAATATTTTTTGGTACACATTTTCAACATATAACACAGCAAATTCTTTCCATGCTCAAAGTACCTACTATAAAAACTATGTACCAAAAAATATTTTTAAATAATAAAAATTATTCTGTTGTTTTATTTCCTTAAATATTAAAAAATATATATCAAAGAAGAAATATATGTCCCTCGTTCTATGTGATCTAAATTTAAATTTTAAATTGATATAGTAATGAAAAGTGTCTCTAAAAAAAAAGACCATTAATACCCCCTAGAATTAAAAGTGGAATAATTAACTTCATAACTTTTTAATAACGAATTTAACGTGTTTTTGTAGCACATTTTTCTATTCAAACTTATCAGGGTTTGTTCCTACTTCGTCGCTCTTAATAAGACCAATTGGTAAAAATTAAATAAATAATGCCGATAGTACATAATTAATTCATAAATTATATTGCTTATAGATTTATCAATGAAACTACGGCTATGAAACAATGAAACTAATGATCAATGAATCAATGAAACTAATTCAACAATTAAAGATTTAACGATAAAAGGCTATATTAAATTATTTTTAACCCGGAAATCTTTGATATGTTGGTTTTCTATATCTATATATAGTATTCCTCTAAAAGTTCTTTGCTTAGTTTCGTAGAATTTAGAAAGTTGTACTTATTCATTATTATTTTTAATCCACTTGAAATGTCGAGTAGAAAAATAATAGGTGAATCACTCTACGGTTTTTGGTTCTCAGCTAATTATTAAATACAGCCCCAAATGCAACATCTTCTCAATATTCAGCTTACATATAGTTGGGACTGTTTTATCCCGACTACATATTATAAAGTTAAAATAAAACGTGACTTTTGTACAGCGTCGGTATCTCCTCTCACTAAAAGTGCACCTTATTACAATCTGAGGACCTCATGGCGCACACTAATGTTCTACCACTCCACCACCACCTAGTGACTAAAAAGCCGCACTTCCTTTTTCAGCAAAGAAGTACGTAGATTCTGTGTTATACAGACGTGGTGAATATGTAAGTTATTCAGGTTAAAATATTGACAATAATTTTTTTTAATACCACGGTGTATATGTGTGTATGTGTATGTATATTAGTAATCTGACATCTGCTGTCATCACCTCCGCCATTTTTAAGAACCCAAAACGTTATGGCTCGGGATATTGATGGTAATTGATGGAGACAAAATAGTTTATGCTGATGTCTTCAAACTGCGTAGTGATCAAGATAGAACTAGGCTATTTAATCATCTCGTTCAAAATGCCGATGTGGCCCAATTTCGATACCCTTCAGAGATCTTTAGAACGCTTTGGTGCACACTACGAAGACGGGCTATTTTTATCCTTACAACAATTATAAATATGCCAATATATTATTTTGTACTAAAAGTACCATAAACTTGTGATTTTATTTACAAGAATTTCCCTTCACAACCATAACTGCATTATATCGAAGGCAACTGTGAACCTTGATATTAAATGAGAAATGAAATTTACTTATGATGTTTGATGTTATAGAAATCTATTTTTGTTTCCGAACTTAATTAAATATATATCTGTGAGATCAAATTAGCATATGAGTTACAAGTAAAAGAAAATAAGTTATTAAATTTTATTCAGAAACGAGTGAACAGAAATATGTTCTTATATAAGAATATTTATTGAAGTCAAGGACTTTATCATAAAGTCATGAAGATATAAAGATAATAATTCAACAATTACTTGAAGAACTCAAAATAGAAATAAAAGATCTTAATTTAGATACCATACATAAAACAACCTCAAAGCCTCTGGGGCTTTAATTTTATGAACTTTCAATGTTTTAAATAAACATCTTAGCCAAATTTTATTTCAATGACGTTTTGTTCATACCATTAGATTATATTAAGTGTCTCTTAAAATATATTCAAAAACTTAGCTTAATTTCTTTTTTTTTAACAATATATATTATACATTCTTTTATTGTCAGAACTTGCAGTTAATTTATATAATTCGTTTCTGAAGTATATTCAATATAAAAGATTATATAAATAAGGATAATTTTATTTTTTTTTTGTTAATTCAATAATGTAATACAAACGAAAACCCAAAAATAACCGACTTCACTCTCAAATAAATAAATACGTTATTAAATATATTTCCATTCATTCATTGATATAATAGAAAAAACATGAACAAAACAAAATCTGGTAAAATTTTAAAGAAAGGCGCTCATGCAGATTCGTAAGTAGCTATGACAGTTATCTTTGGCAGCGTTACAAGAAATAAAAAAACAATTTTCAAATGGAATCAATATGAAAAGAGAGGACAGTAAAAAATATACATAGTCAAAATTTTAGGTATTTTCTTATTTGAAATCTCTTTGAAAATTAAATAACCATCAACATGATGTTTTCGTCAAAAAGTCATAATTTGTTATATACATATTTCCGTTGTGACTTTCTGTTTAAAATTATAATTCAATTACATCCTCGGGTTTGATGATACAATACTGGTATCTATTTCTAAAGAAAAAAGTGATGGTTACATGATATTTTCATATCAACTATAAATAATAATATAATAACCTTCATCAATATTTCATCATACATTTAACCTCAATCTGCTTATAACAAGAATCTATTTCAGTTCATGAGACTAATTTAGCTTCGTGGGTCTTAAGCAAGTTTTCGAGATTCGAGCTAATGCCTTTTGACGTTGTGCAGTTCACGGTATTTCGAGGATTGCTACTAATTACTTGATTCTACGAGGAATGATGGAATCATAATTCATATGTTAGTAATCATGTAATTAGAGATACCTGTCATTATAGACAAAATATAGGAAAATAATTCTATTTGGCGATAGGTTCTTATTGATCGGCAATACTAGTATGGAGAACGTTTACTTGACTTTTTTCATAGATGTCTAATATGATAAAGCTGATAAATCAGGGCTACTGGCTGATTCATCAGCTTTATTCTGGGATCGCAATAGTTTTGGGATGACTCTAAAAACTACATCAGAGCTCTATAAACACCTAAGATTTTCCAAGATATATATCCTGGGAAAATCCCATAATGACGTCGTTACAACGCTCCCAAAAGACAAAGGTGCCCTAGAGCTAGAATCAAGACTTCAATTCCATAAAAAGGGTATGACGGGGGCACAAAGTGATAGAGTAGGGTTAGGATGAAGTAAGGAGGCCCAAAATACATATATATTGAAGTCTTTTATTCGGCAAGACGAGAATGGTAAATATAAGATCTATGCAATGAGTTTAGAGATGCAGAAAGAGTGGTTAGACAAAGGAGATTTTTACATCCCATTAGCCCTAAAATGGCGCACCTTAATTCATGACTGGTTACCAGCATTGCTAATATTTTATCTCAATGCGTTCCAAATACAGTTCCAGATCAGAGTAATTTAGTAAGACGGGGTAAAGGTACCGGAAAAACTTGCTGTATCTGTGGAAAGGCAGTTGGAACTGCTAAGCACTTGCTGGTGAGATGTAAGGTACTCCTGGATAGCAGTCATTACTCGCGTCGTCACGATAGGGTTCTGAAAATCATACTTGAAGCGGTTAGTCTTTCGGTAGTCAGAGCGCAAAGGGAATTAACCACAAACGAACATCAAGCCGTACTCTATTCTTAAAGCGGCTTCGGATTGGACTATAATGATGGATACGTATGAGAAACAATACAAAATATTTGTGCGTCGGCCTCCAGACCAAAATATATTTATGTAATCGCGAATTTTAAAGCGCATTGTGATAATAGATTCTAAGGTTTTTTAGGAAACCAACATCCTCAAAGACCATGCCATCAAGGTTAATAAATATTACGAGCTCACAAACGAACTCATTCGAAATAGGTTCTGGGCCTAGTTACAATTTGTGGACTGATAAATATCGAAGTGGAAGTACTGCCTAAACTAATTTCCAATAACACATATATTGAAATTGAAGATTAAAAAATCGCGATGATAAATATATATTTTTTCGTATTTGCAACAAGAATTACTTGTATGCTTTTAAATAACATTCAAAGAATTTGATTGTTAAAATGAAGATGTAATAAGCAGATAACCTTCATGCGATTTATGGATTAGTTTGTCGAAACTAATGTTTAACACTATATGACATTTCATATTATTCCAAGGTTAAGTGACTAAGTGTAGAGACGACTATAAAAGATTCTATGTATATTACTATGCACTTGTTTCTTTAAATTATTTTACATAATATTAAAATTAGTATATCAACACTTACGACTATCCTGTTTTCTGAATAGTATAAAAAAATATCATTAAATAACACAGCTACAATTTTTGTTTACTCCTACAATAGAAATTTAAAAATCTACGCGTAATTCCTAACCGTAGAAGATAAACATCGATTATTTATTTCAGCGACCGCCCTTGTCTTGCTTATGGCGAACCATTAAATTGAAAGGTTGAAGTTTATGTTATTATATTTACTTTGACAGAAAGTAATTGAATTTAAATTATTATAATTAAAACTTTTTTATATGTAGCTTTTAATACAAACTCTTGCTTGCCATTGTTCCATAGTATAATAAATATTTAATAAAATTTAAACAAGTACCGTTCAAAGGTGGTAGAGCCTAGCTGTGGTCAAGTAACTACGTCTCGAACATGAGCCGGTAAGCACCACCCTTTCACACATGATCCGCGTTAAACAGTCTGCGTTTTGTCTGATGATTAAAAGAGCCAGTTGTCCTTCCCTTTTTTCCACCCCTTCCTCTCCTGAGTTGTTGATGAGTGCAATGACTTTCTGACCTGCATCAGCCTAAATCTGTTTTAAGGTGTTAACCCTTCAAATAAGGGTTGGATCGGGGACCCTTACCCGTACCTCGTGCCAGCGACACATGACACTCCACTCTTAATTCAGATAAAGGGCAATTCTCTTTTACATGATGGTTAGTGGACCATCGACATCCTTCTATCCTTTCCTTTACCTTTAGGCTGGCAGTTCGTTAGCAACCTCATGTTACAGATGACCATGGGCAACGGTTACTACTTCCCAGCAAGCAGGCCGTCTGCTCGTTTGCCCCCTTTACCATAAAAAAGAAAATCTAGGGGCTTACAAAGTAACAATAAATTTTGACAACAATTTTTGATAAAAATATCATTAAAGAAGCAAAAAATAAAAATCTTAATTTTGAGGGTTTTATAATACTTTATTATAATATTTAATTTTATAATACTTTATTTAACAAAATGCTATACTAATCTTGTCTTATGCGTAAGAACAAAACAATCAAGTTTTTTGTTTCTGTTATTAATATTACCACACCCACGTCCTGAAGCTAGATATAACAATAAAATTCGTAAGATTGCACACATATTACAAGGGAAGAGTTGAAGTTAGAGGTGAGAGGTGTGTTAAGAAAGAGGCCCATGTTCGTTAGTGGACTCATTGATTGATTGGTATGAATTAATGTTTTTCCTAATGTTTCCATAATATATATTATGATTAGAATAATTAGTGTGATTGTGCTTCTGTGTGTAATTTTATTAGTACTTGTTTTGTCTTTTCTTTTAAAATTGTTTCACCACTGCTGCTATCTCCTTCAACAATACAAATGTTCTGTAGCCCTAAGGTTTGCTAGGAGACATAGCCACTTAGGGAAAAATCCACCTTTTGTATCACGTCTTTTTGTAAACATTGCTTGTTTTTTCTTGTTATTTTTGTCTCTATTTCGTTATAAAAGAAATAACATAATAATAATCTTTCTCTTGACATGTAACGCTTCTTAGATTTCATATTCTTGTTTTAAACAGTTATTTAAAATATATAATTTTAAAAAAGTTAACTTGAAATTTAATGTCGACTAAAGAAAAAGGTTCATCGTAGCTTGCTTCGAAATTAAAGGACATGAATATTTTTTATTTTAATTAAACTTACACAAAATTCGAAATTAATTTGTAACCAAAAATGTCATAAAGGTAATTAACTTGAAAAAACAGTTAGAAGGTTAAAAGCATGAAACAAAATATTAAATTTTTTCTCGAATATTTCCTAGTATGGAAATAGTTGATGATACTTGTCACATTAAATATAAGTAAGTGCAATCGCTATTTAGCACTAATCTCCTAAGGTAAACCTTTTTTAATAAACAAATTACGGATTTTTATTTTTTATAACTGGTTTTAAAAGTATTCCTTGCATGATTACTTCTTTTACTTCAACCGATTCATTACTTCGTCATTAATGTTTCTTTCATTACTTTTTGTTTCCTTATACATATTAAGTTTACTAAACTTAATATTTGACTCATTTCTTTTGAAAAAGGTGATTAACATTTAACAGATAATATAATTAATTCTCTTGACCAGAGTTAAAGTTAGCTATTGACTCTGACATCGTTGGTCTGCTTCTACAAACTTGAAGCTGTTTGCTTGTACTAAATTAAATTATGTTTATCAAAGCTCTATATATTACATTAGAAAATCATTTTCATCAATCATTTTCATTCAGAAAGTTAAGTTTTTGTTGTTTACTATATGTAAATAGCTCATTACATGGTTTTTATAGTGAATTTACGATATTGCATTGAAAAAAACATTTTATAGAGACCATATTTTACACTAGATAAAAAATATAAATTAATTTTCAATGTAGAGAAAACTATAAAATGTCATTCAAAAAGGCGGTAATTATTAATTTTATATGAAGCTTTTGTGAATACCCTGTCAATATGTTTTTTAAACAAATATATTTTTTAGTTTTTAATATACGAAATAAAAATACATGAAATAACTTGTAAATAGAAAATCTACGGTTTTTAAAAAAACCTTTATCAAAAACTATATTGAATATCAAAAGAGTATATTTTATATTTTAAATTCGACGTAGGAAGAAACAAATTTTTCTGTTTCTAGTACTTTAGTAATCATGCAAAAAGGAAAATAATCTTACATATCAAAAAAAAAATAAAATTGGAATATAAAAAATCAACATTAATGAAATAAAATAAAATCTTCCTAACCTAACACATTCTTAAGGTAGGTAAGTCATATCTTTTGAATATCCAAACAAGGTAATCTGGAACATATACAAAAAGACATGCCTCTAATAATAATCTCTACCATATCTTCTTCCACTTGTAAGCCATTCTGATTAAAACATCAAATTAAAATAGGCAGCATAAAGTTGAACGCACTTTATTATTAAAATGTTACACAAGTCCTTATATTACTTGGCAGCGTAATCACATTTGCAATTAAACCCGACGCTGATCCTCCGACATGTATATAACGATATGGAACTTGAAAAAATTATCATCCCCAAAGATGTGACTGAAGTGAGATGTCTAAGAGCCGCAGTAATCTAATAAATGAAAGCTACATTTTGCGACCTGGACGTCGTTGTTATAAAATATAAAATTTTATGCAGCGAGCATAAATTAAACCATCTTAAAAATCATTTGTTCGCGTGAAAATTAAAATAATTATTAAAGTCTAAATTCAAACTGGCTGTTACTCCTGATTTTGTTCAAGAAATTTAATATTTTCTTCATTCTTTTTTGAACATTAAATAAAAGTTATAATCAAAGTTCTTTTTCTAAAATGTAAAGAACACAGAGATCACGTAAACATAAAGAAAACAAAGATATTTTAGGAACTCCCCATTCCCATTCAATTAAATAATTTCTTAATATATTCAGAGGTTATCCGCTCTATTTCCATATTAAACTAACTTAAATTGATATGAACCAATATCACAAGCTAAAAAAATTAACGAGTGAAATGTTATTTTGAGATTAAAAATATCCTGTTATACAACATACGCTAAATATACTATTACCCCCAATATTATGCATAAATTCATTAATAATGTCAATTTCTTAGGATATAAGAAAATAATTTGCAATCTATATTTTATACATCCATTAAAAATTTAAACAATTAATTGAATTCATGGGATTATGTTTTTAAACATTAAAATAATGTTGAGCTAATACTTGAACCAAAATTTTAATTAGAAAATATAAAATGAAAGATGAAAAATTCATCGACACGACCAGAATTCGAAGTTAGAAACTACGTGATATTACATTCCAGTTGCTGAGATATTAAATGAAAATATTAATAACATACAGATTAATAATTTGTTTAACAAGTTGACAAAAAAAATATATTTCTTTTTATAATTTTTGGGATATGTTTCTTTAATGAATTTTAAAGATAAGTAATTAAAAAAAAATCAATTATTAGACTCTATTCAGAATTTATCCATAGTATCTCTATCATTATTATTAATTAAGATCAATTGCGAATCCTTTCAGATTAATTATTTGTTTAGTCTGTTTAGATTTAATTAATTAATTATCAATGTTCTTGATATCAAGAAAAATCGCCAGGCTGCTTTAAGAATCGTCGAAGTTGTTTCGTTGTATTTAAGTGTTAGCATTCCACATATCATATTGGACTAAGACAAGGTCTGATATATGAGCGAGTACATATACATATATATGTCGTATGTACTTTATGCACGAGGACAGATGCCATTTGGTTAATAGTCAAATCCATGATACTGAACTACTGAAATTGTGGATTTTTAATGTAACATTTAATTTAATTCTTTAAGCCTTTTAAAATCTTTAAATACACAGGTGAAATCCATCTTTTAAATATCATAAAACTCATTTTTAATTTAATAAACTAAGACTCCTTTTCTGATATGTCGCATATTTGAGATATAACTTATGTAACTAAAGGTACTGGCAACTAATTGGAATATTAAACCCTCCGCTCTTACAAATCTGTAAATTAAACTTCCAAATTCACACACTATATTCTCAAAATTAACGAAGACCTATGAAAAGATGCAAAGAATTATAGGATTGAAATTTACACAGGATGATTTACACAGACATTGGTCTATGAAATGATGTATTAATCAAAATATATCAATTCTATAAAGAGATTGATTGCAATTGTAGAAGTTATCTCGTAAGTCGATTCCTTTGGGGCTAGCAAGTGCGTTACCACCTGGGTCGTTGTACTTCGAGTATTCAAGGTACAACCATAGTCTACAGCATTCTTGGTTCTTCACAAATTGACAAATACAGACAAAATAATAAAAATTCAATTGCTACTGTCAAGTGGTGATATACCAGGGAACGAAGTAGCCGATTGTGTTGCTAAAGAAGTGATCCCTGATATAATAGCCCTTGAGTGTTTCACTTTATACCCCTACCATTTGACTTTAGTCAAAAATAAGTGTAAGGTAATATGCAGAGAACACGTGAGTAAGACTATCCAACTCTGCCTTACAATACTGCTTTTACTTCTGTGACTCCGTCCCGGACATATCCTATTGAATGAAATGTGCCTCAATAATAATTCAAGTAAATTCACTTGTTTGTTAACAGTGTGGTGTTATAGAGGATGCCCTCCAGTTGATAGTAGTATAAGTCCAGAATGAAGTTTTGAGAATAAAATTGTGTAATAAGAAGGGCTTTAATCTTGATGAGGTGAGTTCAGGTACTAGATTTCTAGATTTTTCTAAGCTAGAAAAGGCTATAATGCCACATAAAGTTGTTGAAAAATCGGTTGATAATACACATTACTATTACATATACTGCTTCATTAAAGGTGGCATGATCATTTATGATCAAACCCTCCCTTTTCTAATAAAGAGAAAAAAACTAGTTATAGCAAAATGAGAATAAAATACTCTTCGAAGGGCCAATATGACAACAAAATAAAGTACCTAATAATAAAAAGTCAGTTTTTACAAACTTTGAGATACATTAACTTGAATTATTTATATTATATACTCAGATAAAAGGTTAACTGAACTTATGAAGCTAAAGTATAAGGCAGAATATTTCTCTATGGTCTTTTTATTCTTTGAACTTTTCACATATATTTACTTTTTCTTATGACACTTTTTAATTGTATTTACGTCCTAAGAAACACAGACGCTGACAATTTTAATATTTTGCAGTTCGGTTAGGAAAGAAGAAGTGTATCGCTTTGTCTACCTGATGCGACGAATATCTACAACTTTAAGGAGACGCCTTACCCCATGTTTAGTATTCCACTGTCCAAAAATTACGAATAAATAATAAGACAAAATAAAATTCTGAAAAAACCCTACTTTATAGAGTTTAGTCTATAGTGAGGTGATTTTTTTATAAAGGTTATTGATGAAAAATTTAGAACATGTATATCATTCAACTTTCATACAATTATGACGAAAACTATTTTTTTCCTTCCACTGGCCTTTTGAAATAAAAAAGACATTTAGATCTTCAATTTTGTTTGTTATCACGTACGGCCTGTATGGTACTCCAACACCAAAGGTATCACATACACGTTGCCATACCTTCAAATACTCATTCCAACCAATATTAAAGAACCCTATACTGTTGCCCCTTGGGAAAATCTCTCTTTATAGCCCAATATTCAGGATGGACTCTCTGGCTGTACCGAAGGGAACGGTCGTAAAATGTAGGTAGTATAATTTCAAGCAATGTGGTCCTCGACACATATCCCATTAAAAACCCATAGACACACAATTTCTGCACAATTATTTTAATTACCACAACCTCAATATTTTCGGCTTTAATTCTATGACGTTTCATTTTTAAAATTTTAATTTATGAGAATAAATAATACTAATATTTTTTTTATAATACTTTAGTATTGAGTGTTGCAAAAAAGTTTTTTTTTTGCAATCTATGAAAAAGGTTAAGATACAAAAATATATTAGTTTAATAAAAGTTCCCATTAGCAAACCCTATGATGTTTCCTGTAGCAAGAATATTGACACAAGTAATCAAGGAATAAATTCGCTTTAAAAAGATTTGAATATAGAATTTAAGACTTACTACCAGTTAAAGTAAAGAGCAGCCAAAAACCAATTAAGTTGTACAAGATTAAAGTGCGGTCGTAAAGAGGTCTATTCCTTTTTAGTACGAGTCTGACTACTTATCTATTTCTTGACATAGTTATATATAATAGCAGAGCAAATAGACCTCACATAAAAAAATATGAAAATAATTAAATATCTTATTAAATCAAAAAAATTAAGAATCTAAATATAATTTCTAATTGTAAGATATATAATGATTACTTGATTCTACACTTCAATTCCAGTAGATCATCAACGCCATCCTTGAGGCGAGCATCATCAATTAATTAGAAGTTACCAAGTCCCTCTCATCAAATTTACATTGGCACAGGGAAATTAATTTTAAAATACTGATATCAAAACTAGTTTTTTTTAAAGAATCATCAATTTTGACTGCTGATAAAAAGTACACATACATGGAACCATTTGGTATCAAAACTATTTGTAAACAAACAAAAATAAAGTATTGAGAAAAAAACATAAATCTATGAATATAAAAATACGACGATATAATTACAATAATACCTAATCAAACATCAATCATCACAAATTATAAATATCAGACATGTAATGTCTTAAGCACAATCCCACAATATCCTTTTGTGAGATTTTGTATTACACTGCTATATCTATGTTATGTTTTCGCAGACGGATAAATAACTAGAAACCTGGGTCACCACTGTTATTGATATCTTCCGTCGTGGGTTCTAATATATCCTTTGATAGCAACTAACAATCCTTCTAATTAAAGACACTATAGTACTTGTTTTAATCACATTGCTTTGTACATTAATATTAAGCTGCGTTAGGACTTAAATAACATTCAAGTAAGGATTTCGATTGAGTAAGTAAGTTAGAGTAAAGTTTCGTTTAGGGGAGAAAAAAATGTGATAACATATACATATATTTCGTTAATGCTCGTTCCTCCGAACACAATGACATCCATCACGAGCTTGGTATAAGAATTTAACATTTGATAAAAACCTAAATTAGCCTAAAATCCGGCGGCAGGAGGATGCCATACGCACATTTCGGCCTGTAAACGGTTTGAAAACCCAGTTATCGTTTTGGGCTTCTATTTAAAATAATATGTTTTATAAATAAGCCGTTGAATGTAAATTTGCACAATATATATAAAGAATGACCAATTAATGCATTTTTCCATATAACTTTAAATTATTGTCATAACTTAAAAACTTAAGGTATTAAAGCTTTTGTCATTGTGTTAACCTTTTTTTTCTGTGTTTGAAGGTTGTTAATTAATACTATCTAAAATATAGAATAAAAATTATTGATGACAAAATTTAGGGTTGCTTATATAAAAACAACAGTATTTTTTGACACTTTTATGTTACAAATTTTTGCTTCCAATACTATTTTTGATATTTTTGAATTATTGAAAAATAAACATTTAGCTTAACTGTAGCATTAAAACCGAGAGGAATTCCATATTATGATAAGGAAGCAATTGTGTATGATGATTAAATGTATAAATTGCAAACAATATTAAATCACATATAAAAAGACTATTTATTATTAAACTGAAATGAAACTCGTATTCAATTCCTTGTAAAAATAATTATTCGAGAATATAATGTATATATATATATATATATATATATATATATATGTATATAATTGCGTATATATACATAATTTCATCTTTGTTTATATTCTTATTGCAGATAGAAAACGAAACAACAATACATAAAATAACATGTAATGCGAAAGTTAATTCTGTTTCAGGGATTTAAACCTTTATCAAATAAAAATGAAAATACAGTGCGAAAATATCGGATATTAAAGGAAAAAATATTTTCCTTTGGCCTGATTGCTTAAAATTAAACGTGTACATTACATTTTCCTGAACACAGTTTGTCCTATGGTAATACACAAAGGAATAAAAAGTGCTAGATTTATGATTAAAAACATATATAAATTGCAGTTAGACACAAGTATATTAAGGAAAGTTATTTTAAGGAAAGAGTTCTACATAAACAGTTATTATTGATATGGCATAAATCTTAGATTAAATTTTTTCTATGGGAGTTTCATTTTGTAAAACACTTAAATTGCAAATACGTACCAAAAAAATGAATACAAATAAAAACGAAGAAATTTTATTATCAGGACGTACGATATATACATATATATAGGGACAGAGAGAGAGAGAGAGAAAACTTGAATGAACAATTTACTGACAAGGGCAGAATTTGAACTTACAAACTTTCGGAATATCGCATTCCAATCACCATTAGTTTGACTGACTCACAGTTTACTATTAAACAAAAATATTGGCAAACTTTATATCATATATGTCAATCAAAAAATTAAATTATAAAATGTAAACATGTTCATACCCTTCAGTGTAGACAAGACAATCAAAAATTTCTGTGGCGTGTGAAAAACGATATTATTATTTAGAAATTTATATAGTTCTTCATTCGTTATTATTAAAATATAATAATACAAAATATAATTATGTACCCGGTTCATCTAATAATAATAATCTGTTACTAACGCTACACGAACTACAGCCCTATGCGAACACGGTGCTCTGCGTTTGAGTCGTAACATTCAAAGAACTTAATGTTTGTACTTAAAGTAGCTACAAAAACAAAGAGGGTTGCACAGCTGTGTTTGTTTTAAATGTATATGATGAAGGAAGTTTAGATGTGTAAAAGTTTAAGACACGGTAATTTACGTGTCGTATAAAACTTGTTTTTAAGCAGAGCATTTTTTCTAGTTAAATATTAACTACGTTGTTAAAATGTGAAGTTAGCATGGTGTATTAGTATCTGTTTTTTATGGCAACTATGTGTTCAATTCTTCATACTATTTATCATTATTTGTTATATTTCTTTATTTAAAATAATTCAGATAGTATTTACGTTTACATCGGTCAACGAGAGATCGTTTTAATAGAAACTACCTGTTTCTCGCTACCTCGTACTTTTAAATATAATGTGGCTGTTTAAATAACGAGATATTAAAATAAAATATTACATTTAAATTGTTATCGTGGTCCAATTTATTCCAAAGTCACTGAAAGATAGGATCGGGACCATTCACACAATTTAGGAGATTACTAAGTTTTGCTATAGATGACGATAGACTGATTAGAAAAAAGATGATGAATATAAATAAATGTGTGTAAAAAATGATAAAAGCAAGAATATACATATTATATTCTCATATCTAACGTTTCTTGTGTTAGTTTTGTGATTATTCAACTTAATTGTATGAATTTACTGTAAATTCGGTAAAATAAATACAAAAAAAATTGTTATTTAAAAGCGATGGAGCTTGTTCCTATGATATCTACGAGGGTAAGGTGTCTATTACGTTTCGAAGTAATGTATAAGGTATTGAAGGTGCTATCTAGTAGGTATTATTGTAATAAACCTAAACAATGGTTCCTTACTATGAAGTATAGAAGACACATTATTCCGATACCAGTAACGCTTCCATTTAATTTGACAAGTAGTTCTACATTTAAGCCGGAAAATGCAAACAAAAATACACACAAACTCAATTTATAAAACTATTATTTCGGTATATGTACTATCCTACCTATTACGTATTTAACCATATATGTGTATAGACTAAAAACCGAGTATTTTATAGCTAAATATATGACAAAATATCTTCATGTTATATATACATATCATGAAGCGAGGTCACTGTACAAACTTGTAAGACTTGGCCTGCGATTGACATATTCTCAAACTCGGGATCAGTCTCTTACGTAGTAAGTTTGTATGATCTTTGAGCACTTATGAAGTTATGTAGTCGCCTGTGATGGCCAAACTCCTTAACGCAGTATTGAAAATTAAAAGCATACATAGAATACTAGAAATTTACTCGTGGTTATAATTGGTTACATACCGCTTTAGAGGGTGTGGAACAACTCCTAAATATAAAATTAAGGCATAAATAACAAATACCTTGTAGTACCTAGAACCTAGTTTAAACTAAATATGAAGTGATGTCATATGTAGAATGATATCGTTGAAGAAGTTATTTATTTTTTTCATGAGTTCTCAACAAAATATACAAAGAAGAAATAAACACTAAATTAAGTTTAATAAAAGAAAAGATAGAAATATGACATTTTACCAGAAACATCCCCTCAGGAAATATTCTCCAATATTAAACAAAATCCATGCTTATTCTAGTAAGGACCTCCCTCCCAACCTCTTCAGTCCATAATATTTAGACATAATATTCTTCGTAAAGCAACTTTAGGCAAAGCAATCGCATTCAAGCATAAATTTATTAAAATTAATAAATTAGAATAGTTGCAAAAATTTTAGTTCAGTTAATTTAAGGACTTTATGTCTACAAAATTAAAAGTCCTTTGAGCTTCAAGTATTTTAAATTTGACTGTTTTTAGTAAAGATCTCTCAAATATTATTGAGACATTATATTAAAAAATTAAATTTACTATAATTGTATTTAATCTGGTAACAAAAGTATTTTAAAGAAAAATTATACTATCTTAAATATTTGAATAGGTTATTTATATTTTTTTCTTTTTCTGTTAGGGTTATCGCTTACTACTTATTAAATTTGTCTTTAAAAAGTATTAAAAAAATAAGCGATTGCCTCAGTAAATATTTTAGAGAAAGGAACCCAAGCAGAAATTATAAAGTTATTATGCTCTCTCCTATATCCAGTCTTAGGAAAATTTATAGCACACTTATCTTCGAATCAAAACTAAATTAAACCACAAGCTTTGTTTTTGGTGTCAAATTATTGCATTCATTTATAAAAAAAAACTTTATCGGAAATTTATTTAGGAAATTTATATTATTAACTGTTAATTTTAAACTTAAACAATTCTATTACAAAAAAAAATAATGATATATATTTTTTTAACAATAGTATACTTTCTTATTTCATATTATTTACAAGTAGTAAAACAAAGAATTTTTGTCAATAATTTAATGCATTAACGTAAAATGTAATATGATTCCGACTTTTGTTAGATACGTGGTAACCACATAAGACTAATTAAGCGTAAGGCAGATCGAGTTCAGCTAATCCCTTTTGACATCGAGATGTTCGTGGTATATTGAAGAACTTTGTCAATATCTTATTTCCGAGTCGTTCACTATTGGGAATATAATTAAATATTTATATGATTATATTTGTCAACTGAGGACCAATACTGTATGAAAACATTGTTATTAAATTATAATAACGGCATGACTGATAGTGTTTTTTTCTAAGGTTTTGCATATAATTTAATAAATAATTATAACCACTCCTATTGAAATTTAAAAGCAATTCGTTTCGTCTTTGACATAATACTATAAAATATTACATTATATTAGTTTTGAAAACAAATAAATGAATTATGTTTGACGATAAAGAAATACATACACATAAACACGAGTAAAAATAAACATTATCAAGACCACTCAAATTTAAAGAGCACCTTTTTGTAATTTACATTTTGAATCAACCAATGTTTTTGATATTATTTTTTCCAATTATTATTATGATGTAACAATAAAATAACATTATATTTAAATTACAATTAGGGTCAAACTGCTAGTTTGAAATTTAAGTAATCACACTTTTGTTTTCATACAACTAAATTCAAAAACAGCGTTAATTTGCGGTTTTCCGGGAAGCAATTATTAGTATTTAGTTGAAAGTAAAACGAAACACAAAAACAATAAGATAATTAAACTAAAACTAATTAAAAATATTGCTATAAGTAAATGTATTCCCTTTTTTTACGTTTTAATAACTGAGATATCTTAAAGTAAAATGGTTCTTAGAAGCCTTTTATATGTTAAAAAACTAGGACAATTGCATCTTTTAATTATAATTATGAGGTGATAATCAATAAATTATATTAAACACTTATAAGATGATCAACTGTTGCAATACGGTAGATATATATGCTATGTATATTCATACCTATACTACTTAATTATGAACTGAACAACGCCTCGCCATCACGCCCCTGATAGTAAGTGGAAAAGAGGTTTTAAGAAAGCGCAAAGCTGCATAAACCTGAAAAATAATCTAACTATTGTCGAATGGACATCAGTATAATATGTTACAGGAAACACCGATCCAGATTTCAGGCTAGCTGCTTTAGTCCATTACGATATGTACACGGAAGAAAGAAGCGTATCGCTCCATGCTAATGCAAGAAAATCTCCAAAGATGAACGCCCTTCTTGTGTCTGATTGTCCTCTTTAAAGAGTACAAAACTTCTCTGACAATAGAATCAACCACCGGCCACAGTTTAGTTAAAATAAGTTTTTAAAAATACATTTTATTTCCCTTGTGATGTTGAGTAAAATTTGATTCCAAAGATAATATAAGAAGCAAAATGTGAAGTTTGCATTAGAAATATTTTTAATACGTTATCGTAATATATTTTTAACCATTAACTTGATACTGAATGAAAGAAAAATAGTATTCCATTGTTACTTTACTCCAATAATCACGTAAAAATCTTTAATGTGGTTTGAATATTTTTTTCTAGTTATAACTAATATATGAATAAAACATATATGTTATCATATTAATTATTTATATTATTCTCTATAGTAACAGAAAAAGAAACAACTCGATTTCCGTATATAAATGACATTACTGTAATACAAACAAAATTGTTATATTTATTTAATAGGAACTCAACGTTACTACACTTATAGAAAACGTTAAAATTATATGAGTATTTTGCAAACTACCCTTTTAAAGCGATAAATACATAAAGCACAAAACTGAAAGTACAATTAAAAATATCGTGGAATTTCTTCTTCCATTATTAAAACATTATAGTTGAAAACAGCGAATAAACATATACTCGTAATAATAAACACATTTTACTATTAAAATGTTTATTTATTTAAATTATTTAAACTGTTAACGATTTTGGTTTTTGTTTTTAAACAATATGCTAATGTGTTTATAGGCACTTGGCCCATGTCAGAATTATTTTTTTGTTTTATAGTGGCATGAATTAACAGGCGAGGAGAAAATAATTAACACTCGACGTGTAGGTAATCGACGTTATAATTCAAATAATTGATTAAGAATTAACTAAACTCAACAACCAAGGTTCAATTACAAAGTTCGCATTCAGTATTAATCGAAATCACACGACGTTCCGCGGACAACGTGGCGTATGAGCCGTATACGACCGGATTAATTCAGCGATTCAGGCACCACACCGCCAGTCCCCCGAGTTTCATCAAGCGGACTATCCCTTGAAGGCCTCTATCCTACCGTTAGTGATATTCGCTTCGCTAAATCACTTAAACTACCGTCAATCTATCGTAAAAATAATCAATTTAGTCTCTAAAATTACAAATTCACCGTTATGTTAAATTTACACATTGTATACATCATTATTTGATAATCCCACCCTCTGCGAACTATTAAAGTTTGAAGCTATCAATACCGCCACTCATAACTCTGTCTAGAGAATGTAATTCTAAGACAACTTAGTGACAAAATGTTTTAGAATTTAAACAGAGCTTTGTGACTTTAATTTTGTTTTAATATATTTTTGGTCTAAATGAAGTGATTTTTTTTACTATGGCATAATTTTTTTATACGTCGCCTAACACGTATCACATTTGCAATTAATCGCAAATATGAACCACCGCTGTGTATAACGAAATGGAATTTAAATAATATTATCATCCCCAAAGATGTGAGTTATGAGAAATGCATGCGAGTGAGGGAAATTTAATAAATTAAAAGCTACCTTTTGCAATCGGGTCGTCGATATTTAAAATATTAATTATTATGGCAACTAGTAGAAATAATAATATCTTTAAAATGGTTTATTTATAGTAAAGATAAAATTTCAAACTTTCTGTTTTGTTTGACTTTTTGTGCGTATTTAAATAAAAGTACTTATATAAGGTTTTTCTAAAATTTAATCAAATCGATTGCAACAGTCGACAAATCTCAAAAAATTAATAACTAGGTAAATAAATATTATTTCGGGCCATGCAGTCTTTTGGTATAAAAGATCAAAGAAAAAATAAGCAATAATTTGTTATTCGTACAGTTAAAAAATAGCCATAGGAAGGATATTTCACTTTTGTATTTATTTGAAATGGATGCAATGCAATTTAATTTTTTTTTGATTTGTATACAATTTCAGAAATGTTAATTTACAAATCTGGATATACTACTTCTACTACTACTACTTATCTATTCATAATCGCATTGAAATAAAATTGTTTTTCGAATTTATTTGTGATTTTTTACTATTCCACATTCCTACCTGAGGTTCCGATTACTTTTTTGTGTCATCATGGACATTTGCAATTTCATCTCATCTCATAAAAGTATTTTTTCTTGTCATCTACCACCAAAAATTTCTTAATTTTCCTTCGCCCTGGTCTGAATGCACGCAGAATATGATATGTGTTTAATTTTGATAGTGTAATCACTGATATGAGATTTTATATTTTGGATGAGGTAATTCAAGGCATAAGATATTTGCCAGCCAAAATGTAATGAATTATTTCAATTTGAAGCGTATACGGATAGACTATTTGGCAAAACGGAAATAGTACATATTACGTAATAGTAATAGCTGACAATTCTTCAATTAACTATATTACGAGTATTATCTATGCTAGTTTTTCGAATTTTAGACAACGAGCAAATTTTTGTTTAAGAACGGTGGTGACATTTATAAAGAATGTTTCTGCTAATGTTAATTCAAAGTCTTGATATTAATTACAACACCAATTCTTACATGTATTATAAATGTTCAACTAAGCTTAGTTAAGTAAATTAAAAGTGCAAGTATAGTTTTAACGCGCAATTGGCAATAAAATAAGATTAAAGTTGTCTAATTTTATCGTCCCACCGGGTCAAACCAATTGACGTCATAAAAAACAAAAATTATTAGAAATTCACAAATTAACTTACGAGTATATAAAAAAAATTATCAGTATTGAAAATATTCTTCTGTTAAAATAACTTAATCCACGTGTGCAAAGACGTTGACCTAAAACCTGTCTACATTTTAATAAAATGAAGATGTACCTAATATTTAATACTATTTGTTTATGTAAGGACAATTCTAAAGAACTTACTTATGTCATTGCAGGAACATCTTCATCGATATTTAAAATAGACGTGATATATACATTACATCAAGATATGTTTATGTATTTGTCATTCTTACTTGATATATAATAAAAAGCTTTTCCCTACCAACCAAACCTGTTAAGTAGGTAAATCGACGGAAAACCATTGGGACGAAGAATATTGTTAATAGTTTCTGATACAGCAATATGATGTTATGTATAATAAGCGAATATTATTTTTTATCATAATAAATAAGTTAATTATTTAGTTTATGAACTATAGTTAAATGTTTTCCTTTTCAATATATTAAATTTTTTAGTATAATTTGAACAAGATTTAATTGTAATAATATGCTTATAAAGCAAACGAAACTTTAAAATGTAATACATCGTACATATGTACCTAATGCTTAATATAATTGATGTTATGTTTTATACTAGAAAATACACTTCTTTTACAGACAGATTTCATTGCTCTGGTTAATGTAAAACATTCAATGCATATTATACATAAGTATTTTATTTTGTATAATGATAATGACTTATTAAAAGCTAAATGCAAATTATATTCACGCTCTATAGCAAGTTAAAACAAACACCGGTACCAAACCAATAAAATTCTTAGTTCGTAAGAGTCTATTAGTGACAAAAATTACTTAACCACTGACGTTTACAGTCTTACGCTGTAAGCAATTTATTAATTGAAACGGCCCACTAATTATACAACAAAATTTTTTGCATTTCAGTTTCTTTACATCAAAATTATCAAGCGATTTATAGAACAATTTTTTTTTAACAATGTTGAAGGTATATTTAAATATTTTTAGTCATTTACCGAACATATCTTTCCATTCCCTGATTAGATTTGTGCCTTGTTTTTACTACTTCACCTTACTAGAAGGAAAATAAAACCAAAACACATCAAACTGCGTTACATAATATATAATTATACTAGCTTTTGCCCGCGACTTTTTCCGCGTCAGTTTCATAATTAAAAATGACTAGGCGAAAGGTTTCGATTTAGTGACAGCAAATAAATAGATTTCGAATTTTATTAGGAATTTTTTTTTGGTCTCCTGGTCCCAACCTACTTTCCCACAAATTTCCAGCCAAGCCGTCCTTGAGTTATAAATAGCACGACTTTCAAAACCTTACAAATGTCTCTTAATAACTCTATAAATATATTAGGAAACGCAATCTTCAGCTTTTAATCCTTAATTACAATAAACAAGTCATAACTTCACTTTATAACAGAAAAAAATATTATCATTGTAATATTTTTTGGGTTGTAATCAATATAACTGTACGTTACCTCTTGGATACACTAAGATGCTTATTCCAACATTGCAGTCATACTACATACGGACCGTTAATAGTTTCATTCATAAACCTTCTATTTAAGTAACGTAGTTTACTAAAATGTATAAATATTTATGAATATAAAGTTAGTGTATGTAAAGAGGAAACACTTTGTATGTATATAGTGTGACGATTCAAACATTGCGTAAACACACAGACCGCCCTACCGCTCTTTCAAAAGTAAGTCAAATTAGTGTTACCACTTGGCAGTTTAATGAATATGACCCACATTCAAACGACACAGAATTAGGTTTGTCCTTATATTATTATAACTTTTAGGACTGAATTCAAATTCTTACTGAAATATAAAAAATTTGAATTCCATTTTAGTCAAGTAAAAAATGATAATTAATTTGCCTTGCCGAATAACGTTTTGTAAAACGAAACCAAAAAAGATACTGGATCAATTTTAAGACGTTTTAGAAGGTTTTTACATATAAAAAGTTAAAAGAGATGTGAAAATAAATTTTACTTTCACTTATTAAAGAAAATATATATGTACTTTGATTAAAAATTAGTCGTCATGCATCTTAAATATCATTGGCATTGATTCAGTGTATCAATACATATTATAAAACAAAGTCCCTCGCCGCGTCTGACATTCTGTTTGTTCGCGATAAACGGAAAAACTACTACACCGATTATCAAGAAGCTATCACTTCTTGATAGCATGATTATTGAGGAAGGTTTTAGTATATAATTTGTTAAGTTTTCTTATTTACTTGTGTGTACATTAACGATATTTGTGAAAGATGTCGGGAAAATATGAGCCGTCTGAGAGCTTTTAACGAAAACCCTGCCTAAAGTCTTTGAGATATAATAAAATAATATATGGTGGATTTGTGTATCTTATATAGGTCTACAGAAAAGTACGCGGTGGCATATTATGTCTATATGTCTTAAGGATAACATACTATATCTATTTTATAACTTTTAAAAATTGGCATTCCTAAAGCGTTTATTGGAAAGCTATTTACATAAATACGGTATTAAGTCTTATCAAAATAAATTACTTCAAGCCTTCATCAATATCTATAAATTACTTTTAAAAAAAATTAAATCGGGCATACCATTTGAAAGTTATCATAATATAAGTTCAATAATTCTCAAAATTAAATAGGCAATTTTATATTTTTTATAAAGACCCCGTGCGAAGCCGGGGCTGGTACCTAGTCATAAAATAAATGAACGTCTACTTGACATTCATTTATTCTATAATAGGTGGTAACAGGCTTACGAGTCAAAACCCTACTATTAAACTTCAGTCCCTTAAATTTTTACATAACTTGATATTTTGAACTCGCACAGAAAGTTTTACTTAAATTTCGAAAATTTTCAAAAATATCATACATATATCGCACGTGTTCATTGAAATAAAAATACTTGATTTATGAAACATTTAAATAAAGTGAGTTTAAATAAATTTATTATCAAGAATTTTAACAGAATAACGTAGTCAGACTCTCAGGAACAGTTAAATTCCTATAAAATACGAATAAAAAATTCGAATAAAAATTATATGAAAAAATATATACTTTGAAACTCAATAGCACAATATGTTTATTTCAGACATCAGTAATTCTACAGGCGGTGCAATCAAATACTTGTGATTTCTTTAAATACCACGTCTGTGGGAAATAAATATGTATATGGCTCGCTTGATAATTACCGTTCTCATTAACCTAGAGAACGCCCCAAAACACAAGCATCTGATCACCTTGACACCGTTTTATTAGAAGTTATCCTCAAAACTGTATTTTTCGTTGTGTGTAAAATACTGCTGTTAGGTTTTGAGAGACTGCTAAATATTATCTCACTTCGTTCAATTCATTGTTTACACTGTACAGTCCTTGCATTCAAACGAAGAGATATGCGTCTTTCTTGGTCACAAGCACAGTAAAGGACAAGATTTATTTCCCGGCGTCTCTGTTTCTTGGCATACACAATTTCAATATCTTCAAATTATTAGTGAATGGGATAAATCTGAGGTAGTTCGCCAACCATTTAAGGCATAGTTTCAACTTACACTATCCGCATTACACTTGTTTATATTGTCCGTATAAATTATTTGTCTTACGAATACCATTAAAATATTTTCAAACATTGTATTGGAGATTACGACATTATTATTATAATAACTAAGCGAACCGGCTTCATACCCATGGGCTTTAAATCACGTCCAGACTTCAACCACTTCATTTCGTTATGGACTTTTATAAAGAGGTACAATTATGTGACGTTTTTTATTCACATATAATATTGTCAAAATGAAACAGTGACTTTAACCAATAAATAGCACCACGACCCACGATATACGGTTATAACATACATCATATTAAGAAAATTAAAAATATCGAAATCATATCGAAAATATAAAAAACAGGAAAGTTTATATAATACAGAACATATGAAAAATCACCAGCTAAAATAATTTGAAGTCAACTAACTATAAGTAATGATAGGTTTTTAATATTAGAATTTTATTGTTGGAATAAAATTCAATACATTCAATAAATTGAAATTGTTTCCACTAAATGTTTTTAGAGAGTACACATGAAAACATTTAAAAATACCTACGCCTATTTGAGCAATTAAAACAGGAGTTGGTGATACATTAATATAACTTTTTTTTATTGCCATTTTACCCTTTTTAAATTATTGATAGTTTATTTGGAAGAGAAGTTCGCAAAAGCTTTCATATTATTGTATATTTATACCTGAACTAAATTACACAGGCTTGTGCATTTTATAGTTTTTGCAACATAATAAGATACATTTTAAAAAAAATTAAAATAATAACACAAATCTATAATCCATGGATTACATTTGTGTAACCTAATTGCAATGTTTCTAAATAAGTTTACTATATCATAGCTCTGAACAAATATATAATGCAAAACAACATTATATTAAAATTTAAAATAAATACGAAATGATATATTATTACCAATGATGCGGTAGCAATGGTTACCCGAAACTTTTACATGATCGCAACTAAATAAATATAAATACAATTTATCAACAATTTCCAATTAATAAAAATTAACAATTAGGATTCATGTCAAAAATATGCTTCAATGTTAAACAAAAAAAAATACATTTACATGAAGAGGAAATTAGTTATTATATATAAGCGCATGTATGCGTGGCATAAAACGCTCGATCATAAATTTTGTTTAATCAAATTGTAAAAAGTTAGAATATATGTAAGTTCAGCTTTAATTAATAAAATTTTATAACCGATTATTTGTTAATCTAAATTTCGTAGCTATGATTATGGTATGTCCACATCGCTTGGTAAAAAATATAAAAAAATATTTATTTCTTAGAACAAAATAATGTATTTTAATTTACTAGTTTTATGTAAACCTCACGGCCATATATTGTTATTTGAAACGTCTATCTGAACCTGTCTAATGTTTCTTAATGAGAGTATTTTTTGTATTTAATTCTTGTCATTTTCTATGACAAAAACTACTTGAAAGTACTCAAAATATGTTGGTTTAACAAATGAGATTTGGAAGAATTTTGTCTATGCAGTTCTTCATTTCGTTGCACATGTGTGTTGCATAGCAGGTGGTAAAATTTGAAACATCAACAATGTATATAAATAGAATATATTTCAAAATAAGAACTACTTCAAGTAAGCTTAATGGGACTTATTACAAATATGCTTGTTTTGAACCAATAACTTCTGACCAAGCGCTGTTCATGGTATGTTATCAGTAACGTTATCAAATTCTCGGTTCAATGAGCAATTTAATATATTTATTAAATTAATAACAATGTAATTAGTGAAAGTCAACTCGGCACAAGATTGCACGAGCGTTAATTTGCGATCACCCAAGAAGTAATTTAAAGTATTTAGCTAAAGTCTACACAACCAGTGAAGATATTTCTTCATTTTCGTTTAAATGCTTGAGATTAATAAGAAATATCTTTAGAAATTCCTGAAACCTATAATAAAAAAAATAAGAAATACTTCAGTCTAAAACAAAAACACTTCCGATCCAAAATGATTTAACGATGAATATTTTCTTTGAATAGTAGGACGTTAAGGAAATTATTTTGAAAACTTATTCGATTTTGTATATAAATGTTAAGAGTGTTTTATAATAATATCGAGTATGAAATAAATACTAACATTTTAGATGATGGATGTTCACTAAAACTAATCACAATGTTTCCTTGAATCCTTGATCCATTTACTTCACTTTAAACATAAGTCGCAGGAGACTGTAAGAAGATTGCGATGCATCAATATAAAAGTTGGGAATCAATAAAAACGATAAAAATACCTCATAACGAGAAAATATTATTCCACCGAAAGATTTCATACTGTTGAGAATCAGTAAGAATATTACTTAAAACTAGGTTAATATCAAAACTTTACGGAGTAAATTGTTTGTAAGTTTATACCTAAACTTGGAAGCTAATTAAAAAAATAAAAAGAATTCTTAACGTTTTATGTTACTGAAATATCTTAATCAAGGTGAATGCGGAACATAAAAGTGAAATAATCTTTACAATTTTATGACAAGATCGAATAGTAGTTTAAGATCTTTATATAAAAACGTACGTAAAAAATTTCTTTAAACATAAAATACTTCAAACTAAAGAAAATTATGTTATTACAGATTGAAAAAAAATCGAGAAGTGATAAGATGTAATGAAACATCATATAAAATATAAAGTCGTCGATGTTTTTAGGGTTACTTTTGTTCATCAAGTCCAAGCAAATTTAGTTAATAACAATAGCATTTTTCTTTGCTTCAAATCAATGATCAAAGCCAAAAACATTATGAAAACTTTTAATACAGTCGAATTAAGAGCACTCTTTGCTCTGAAAAGGTCCGCTGTAAGATATTACTTTTCATTATTTTAAATCTGGTTATTAAAATATGAATGTAATCAACAATTATTTGTAACAAAATACATATGTATTAAATATATCAAAAATAATATATTTAATTTCCTATAAATTTTGTTTCTATTTCATTCTTTACCCATTTAAAATTTAATAGATAATATAGTATTGAGATTCTGTTTTTTTAACATCAGAGTATTTTTTATATGAATAAACAAATAAACCAATTCCTTAGCTTGATCTAATTATATAATATAAAATTTTAATCTAATCACGGCGTCCTATGAGGCAGCCACATAATTCAGTTAGGAGGTCAACTGACCAACTGGTCTTGCCGTTTGATTTTCAGCTGACAGTTTGTAATTGATTTAAAAATAACGCAATCAATAATAGTAATAGCTCAAAACAGTAAATAATTAATTGACTAATTAAAAAAATCTGTATTTAAAAAAAAGGGACCGCTTTGTAAATTCAAAATCCATTTACATAAATTTTATAATCGAAATTAGTCGATATATGAATATAATAACTATCTATATTTTTCATTACTATAAATAATATAAGTTATGTATAGTATTTGGTATCTAACTAAATGTTATTTTGATTAAAAACCAATTCTTCACAAATCTTATCCTACGATCATTAAGAATCATTATCTTTAAGGTGTAGTACCAACTATTTTTATCTTATTTTTTTATTATTCTGGCATAAGTGTTTTTATCTTAGCTGACAATAATATCTACTGTTCATGGACATATCCCATGTATGTATAATATAAAAATATATTTTTTTTGATTCACACTTTTTTTTCTGTATATGAACAATAAATATTAAAATATAAGTTTAAATGGTTAAAATATTGATAAGATATTTTGTTACACTTATATTTGTTTTTAAAATAAAAGTACTCAAATGTACTTTACTTCTATTAAACTTAAATAAAACTCAAAATTAATTTGCCTTCAAGAAGGCCAATGAAGTTATTAACTAGCAGAAACAGTTGGAAGTTCAAATAACTGTAATAAAAGAAAATATTAGTTTGTTTCTTGAACATTTCAAAGTAAATCATGGATACCAGTTTCATAGAAAATCTATTTTCTTATATCAGTTAAACATATACTTAGTTAGAACTTTGTAAATTCAGAACATTGTGGTTTTTTTTTTATTTCTGAAGTGGTTTTTTAAAATATTTTTTGTATGTTTCTAAACGAGTATATCTACATTTTATGGTAACTGATTCAATCATTTATTATTTACGTTTTCTATGAACACTCTAAATATTTAACAAAATTCTTGAGGAAGTCCTTGTTAGCATTTAATAGATTGGCATTCAAGAGGAAATTCTCTTGACCAGATTTGAAGTAAGCTGTCACCTCAGTCAATATTAGTCTAGTCCCACAAACTTTAAGTTATTTGATTATTTTGGATTATGTCTTATTTATCATACTAATATTTTAGGGTAACAGTTCAAATATTGTTTCTTAAGATTAGTAGTTATGGTCTTTGCATTTTTTATTTTGTAATGGATGACACAAATAACTGTGTAATTTCTGGTCATACAGAAGTACAAGTCATGGGTCTTAAGACTTATAAATTCTTGTGAATAAAGAATCAGATAATTTATACGTGAATATATAAATAAATAATGATTGAAAAAAATATTCGATATTCTCAAATACAAAGCTTTTGTTTGAAATAGAATTATAGTATAACATCAGTGAAATATGATAAGAACGATTATGATGTTTGATGTTAGTGCTTTCTTGTTTAGTTTTTTCCATGTATAATATCTGTAATATAGAAAGACAGTCTTAAATTAGATATTTGTATAAAAAATATCAGTTAGTATCTAAAATTAATAATATTTTCACTTGTTACTCGTATCTATTATCTGTGACCTCTCGATCTGTAGTAAATATTAATTACAGGTTATCGTAAACAGGCCTTTTTTAGCCCTGAAATTTATAATGAACATAAGACATTATAATTTTTATAACAAACCTTTATAAGCTGTTTTGACTTATTTGATGCTTTGTATTTGGTTATCTTAAAATTTCAGTGCAGTATTAAGGAACCCATTCTCTTGTTTTATAGTCCTTACTTGCTTTTTGTCAGTTTCAATCAATAAAAAAAAAATTAAACAGACTTAAATAAATTTTACGAAAGGAATAAAAATGTAGACAGTTAATTTATTTTCAAAAACATAAAAATTTGAAATCAAAGAAAAAAACGATTAATTATTGCGTTGAAATTATTTTTACTATAATATAAATATAAATTTAATACAACCACCGTACCAGATACAAAAACAAAAATATATATAATAGCATGTTATAAGAATATCAATCATTTGTTATGTTTTAAATTTCAATACGGGCTTAATTAACGAAACTATATCTCTACTTTTCCATTAAAGACAAATTGGTTCTCTCTGGTTTGTTTAAAAATAAACCGTTAATAAAATGTTATAGTATATGATATGACTTCAATGGCAGTAAACAAATAAAGCAAATTAATCAACTGAATATATACCAAAAAATATGAAATGTTTTTTGAATTGGAAACAAGAATAAAATAGTGAGCGTAGTAGATGTACAAAAATTATGATTTCCATTAAAATTTCTACAATACCTTCCTCCATTATAGTTGAAAACAGCGAATAAAAATGTATGCTCAGAGAGGTGAACACATTTGGTTATTAAATTGTTATGCAAAATTTTCATGTCGCTTAACAGTGTAATCACATTTGCAATTAATCCTGATGTTGACCCACCGTCATGTACATAACGAAATGGAACATAAAAAAATTATCATCCCCAAAGATGTGAGTAAAGAGAAATGTACAAGAGCCGCAGTAATTTAATAAATGAAAAGCTACATTTCGCAACCGGGACGTCGTTATTATAAAATATTAAGTTTTATGCAGCGAGCATAAATTATACCATCTTAAAAAGCATTCGTCCGCATAAAAATTTCTATAAATTTTATTTGTTATCAATGACTTTTTGCTGATATTCAAATATTCAATCTGTTTTTTTTTTATATTAAATCAAAATAAGTTTATCTTTCCGGTAAAATGTGTCTGTTACCTGAAACAAATAGAACAAAATATTCTTATAAAACAAATGAAAAAACTCATTCAAAGTTTTATATTTGTAAATGAACATAGTTTTAAAAGCTATAAGCCGATTTCACAAATTAATAATTCCTACAAAACCTAAAAGCTAACTAAAATATTATTTAGTGATTTCAGAAACTACGAGAAATAAATGGTTTATATACCACCTAACTAATCATTATTAATTCCAATAAAAATTTTGCTATAATGGTATTTTTTACTATGGAAAGTTGAACTGCGAGCATTGAAAATTTTTATCTCTTCAAAGAGTTGTGTATCATATGAAGAACTTGCCTGTCTTACGTTATTATTGTATTATGTCATAATCAAAATTAATCCATACTGACAATTCTAATCTTTCAATAGTACCATAGAAACAATATTTTATAACAAATGTCTACTTAAGTTAATGTTCACGGGTACTTGAAGTTGCTAAAAAAATACTAAAAACGATTCCACAGCTGTGTTTTTTTGAAATATATATGTTGCAAGTAGTTTTAATTGGTAAAATTTCTGACACGTTAATTTACAAGCCATGTCTTCGTATAAAACTTGTTTTTAAGTTCAAGCATGCATTTTTCCTGCTAAATATTAACAGTGCTGTTAACATTTTTCAACTGGCATCGTAGTAACTATTTTTCAGGTCAACTGCGTACTTAATTTCATATTAATTTGAAATTGTCTAACCGTGAAAACATAAGTACAAACAATTTTAATATAATATTTTAGTATACTCAATTATAATGCAAACTAGGTATTGCTTTCATAAATAATAACAACTTTTAAATATTATCAAATATTTGTTCTTTTCTGTGACAATAATAGGATAGACATATACACACACACACACACACATAAATATATATATATATATATATATATATATATATATATATATATATATATATGTGTGTATTTTTTGTCCTGAGCCTACATAATTCCTATAAAGTAATAAAAACTTAAAGCCTGGATGACAACATAACTGACAAAAAACTTCGATATGTATTAATTTACATTATTTAAAAGAAACGGGTTTGTAATTGATTTGTATAAAATACTTGTTATAAAACCATTAATGTGAAAGAGATTGCAATTTTTTTTCTGTATTTAAATATGAAAAGGTAATGTTTAATAATTTGTAAGTTTGGACAACGCTTACACAGTATTAAATATTTCCGACAATGTTTTACCAATATCAATTGTAGTATCTTTAAATTGAATACAGAACATTTTATTATGACATGAAATTAAAATCGAGTAATCAAAACAGTAGGTGAAATAAGTTGTGTAAGAAAAATACGTTTATATCAACGCCCTATACAGCTATAAAATGTAGATTATAACTGATTTCTGTTATAATGATGGAAAAGTACAACAACTTAAACTAAAAGGCCAAATCGTATTTCGAAACATGAAATGCAATTCAGTCTGCAAGCAAATATTGTTGATTATTATAATCATTTATCAATATATATACAATGTTTAATAATCAAAGTGAGACCAGTAGCACTTATACTAGACGAAAAACTACAAATTGTCCTACAATAATTGTACAAATCACACAAAAAATTAAGTAAAGGTTCATACGTGTAAAATCAACACAAACATAAATAAATTACTATAATAAGCTTACACGGCAAACGTACCTTTTAAAGTGTAATTAATACATCTTATGAATCTCAAAGCAAAGGCCGCGACGATTCCCTTTCATTATTTTTCTGGCTTCATGTTGACAATTAAATGTGCCTGAAATGTAATGGTCTTTGTTAATAGTATATCATTTCTTCAGCCAAAGTCTCTTGTATTCGCTGGTAATTCTAAAATTACTAAAATTAAAAGTGTACTTTAAAAACGTCTTGAATCTAGAAATTTAATGAATATTTTAATATTTTTTTTTTACTGTTGCTCATCTGAAGGGATTTGCGTTATAGTGAAAAAGATATTAGGTATTATACCTTAGATTTAATATTTAAATTAATGTTGATTTATTCTAGAAAATTGTTGGAATAAGCTTTTAAATTTCATGCCCCTTATCTTTGTGCGACAGCCGCTTAATGTCACAATAGGTCGATTAAAATCTGAGTGAATACAAATATTAGTACATTTCTCAATTAAAGGTCAACGTTATTTATTACTTTAATATTATAATATCAAAAACTTAAACAGCTATATTTAATTTCATTATTGTTGATAGTACTCTTTATAACTTATTAAAACTTCATCCAACTTCTATAAAGCCCCATTTTAAGTAACAGAACGGATATAGAAATTTCTAAAATTTTCATCATATTGTCAGAATGTCCAAGTAAAAAACCTACCATTTTATTGTTTAAAAACATTTAACACTTTGTAGACGTTAACAGATCGTTTGTGTTCACTGATAAAATGTAGCCCACAGTGTCTCTATCACTTAGCTTCGTGTTAATTAACAACTGTATCCTGACAAACACTGGCTTTTTAATCCAAATATACTTATTATATAACACGTGTCAATTACCTGTATAACTAATTTGTAACAATTCATTTAAAAATATCAACTACCTCCATGTTGATATATTTATAACATTCGTAAGTTAAGTAATAGCATAAATAGTACAATATTATGTATGCATGTCTTTAAAATATATGTATGTGTTACAAAATCATCGACATAAATAATATTATTTCTTCAATATTGAAGGTAGTGGTAATTATATCAATAAAAAGATAAAAGTTAGAATATTTTATAATAGTTGTTAATTAATTTGATATTAAATATTCTCTACAAACTATAACAATAACCCTACTAGTTCGAAATACTAAGAATGCAATAATAACTTTAATATCTATGACGGCATATTATATACGTTATCCTCCCTGGCTTACGACCCAGAGACACTTGAGCTTATTAAAACTTAAGCCTTCATTTAAATCAAAATGAATACGATAATTTAAATCAAATTGATACTTGGACAAAACATTTTCTATAAATGCAATATTCAATTTAAAATAACCACAAAAACACCACAACTTCCCTCGAAATTATATACAGCAGATAAAATTGGTAGTAAATTACAAAACATATTTACCACATTCGTATCCAATCGTCAGTTTTTAATGTCAGCGTCAAATAAAATATGATAAAATAACAAAAACATATTTTAAAACTAAACATTTTATATGTTCAGCTTTACACTAAATATTCATATTAATAATTTTTTTTTTCACAAAGCCGGAGCATGAAAGAGTTTACCTTATAGTAGTTGTTGCTATAAGAGTTGCGTAGATTTGATTTGCTTTGTTTTTTCTTTTTATAAAATTGTAACTTCGCGTTGTCCTTTTACAGCCATACCTTTTGACATGCATCTAATTTTAAAAAATAAATATTGCATCACATTCTTTTAACACATTGTCATTTATTGGTCTAAAAATAAAAATAAAAATAAAAATAAAAATAGTGGAGCCAATATTTCATACAAACTATAAATAAGAATAAAAGTTTTGAATCAAAAATTCAAATTGAAAGTATACATTAAAATATATAAATATTTATTATTACAATCGAAAATGAAACGAACGTACAGATAAAGGTTTTACTTAAGTGTGACATAGAAATGTTTTGAAATTAAATTTTGCTTAATTACAAGCATTAAGTTTACCACCTACGTACGATTAATTAACGGTTGTGGGTCTTAAGGCAAATCTTTGAGGTTTGTGCTAATTCCTTTTGACATGATGTCGTTCATGGTATGTCGAGGAACGTTATTGATTCCAAGGACCAATGAGGAATTCTTGAGTCATTCATTAAGGATGATGTAATTAGAGTGATCTGTCAACTCAGCTCAAGACTGCAAGAGAACAATGCTATTCAATGCATTGTTATCAAATAGATACGGGTGTAGGGCCGGATTGAAATATTTTTAATTTAAATGTAATATATTACATTGCATAAGCACTTTACCATCCAAGTACTTTGAAAATATTTAATTTGTTGATATTAAAAACTAAAATAAGATGATAATCACAGTGTATTACAATAAAACTCGAAAGAGGTACATTTTCAATTTTAAATCTAGACAAACATCGCTATACGCTGCAAAACACCAAAAAAATGTTTATACATAAAACTATTTATCTTTACGGAGAACTCCTTATAAAGAAAATTATATATTAATTTTATTTCTTTTAGACGATGTTTAAAACATTTTAATTTTCGAGAATCAATTGCTTGTTCTCAAACTTCTATATATATACTTTATTTTCATAAACCGAAAGCAAACGCAGCATTAATTTGCGGTATCTCAAGAAGCAATTTAAATTAATTCTTTGAAAGTTGAAAAACCAATAAAAAAATAGTAAGTTTTAATGATTGAGATGTACTAAATATGTATTTCTCTAGTCATATCTGTAAATTATAAAGTGAAAATAAAAGATGTTAGAAAAAATCGTAGGTCACGAAATCGTTTATCAAAGACAAACATAAAAAATAACTTAGTACTTGAAAATATTCTCTATGGCTCTATTCGTAGTAATAGTTTCCAATAATAACTAAAAAACAGTAGGAATTATTCCAGAGGTTAAAAACAAAAACTACAAAGGAAAATGTCTACAAATATTATAATTTATTTCAGAAATCATTACAAAAAAAGTATATTAATAAAAATAAGTAGAACAAAGGTGAATTAACGGAGATAATATTTTTAAATTCATAATTCAGACTCAAGTTGCGAACTTCATTTTTAAATAACTCAAATGCTCTGAAGACTTCTGATTTTTTTTACTCGCCTGTTTTGATTGACACAAGGCCGTTATGTGTCAATTGGGGAATAAAAACGGAATAATTATTGTTTCTTTTCCAAGAAAACATTTCGTGTAAGCAACAAACACTGATACCAAAGTACGCAATAGATAGTAAAGTCGCACAGACGAATATTATTTAAACTATACAGACTAATTTTTATTTACTAACACAACAACAGTATAATTAAAGAAACCAAAATAATAATGGAAGTCTCTTGAAGTTTAAACAAATTGTATTTCGCGATGGCTAGAAACTCAAATCTCTAATTTTCTCTTGAGATCTCGTGGTGTGGCAACAGTTATATGATTGTATATTCTCAGATATATTTCTCTGAAGAAATAAGATTTTCTTATTTCATTTTAATAGAATCGCGAAAGTCCGTTTCGAAAATATATTTCAGGTATTTAAAATATACATAAAGACAATAGCTAAATACCTAACGCAGTGGCATATAACATTTACATTCAGGAAACAAGAAAGTTATGATCCTATGTCTTAAATGTATCAATTGTATTGAAACAGACGTAGGTATATAAATCACATCAAGAAATGTATTTTTTAATTTTATTGACACAAGTATTTAAATTTCATTACTCATTTGACAACCGAATATGACTTCTAACTGTCAGTGAGGTAGCTTACACCTAATCTTACTCTTCAATTCCAGTGGATTGTCCACGTCATCCTTGAGGCGAGCCACATAATTAAATTAGGAGGTGCAAGGTCACTGTTCAATTTGCATTGACAGATTGTAATTGATTTGAATAAATGCAATAAAGATCATTTCTTACTCATAATTTAATAGTGATAAAAACTCTTGCATATGAAATTTTGTGGAAATAAAAGAAATATAGCCGTTTTAAAAATACAAAAATCAAACGATGCTCCTCCTTGTAAATTATTATTCATATCGAGTCGCAAAACTGAATTTGTTAAAATAATACAGTATTATTTTCATATAACAACAAATACACATACCAAAATTATTTTAAAAATATCTCTTTTAGAATTTTAATAGATATTGAAACGTATAGACATATATCAATTTATCCTATTGTGGGATATGGTATTACTTCGATACCAAAATAATATACGTATGTCCATATCCTAGTATCATATACTCTATATATTCTATTGTGTATATATTCTATCATATTAGAATAATTTTAACTACTTCCTGTTTTTCGTACCTGAATATAACATCAAAGTAAAGCGATATTAAGTTAGACAACTTTTAATAATTTCCAAGAAAACACAAACAGTACTACAAATTTAAATTTAACATTCCTTTCCTATTTAACTTACGTAAATTCGTTGACAATTTTATGTCCTAATGGCACGATGGAAGACTCGTCTACCCTCTCTTTAAACACGGATGCAACTTAATCAAATCGTTTGGTGGAAAAAAAAAACAAAATGTTTACCAATACGAGCTTCGAGTAGTCAAAAATATAGTTTTATCTGCATAAGTCTCTATAATTTTAAATTCTATCCTAACAATTGAAGTCAAAAAAATACCAAATAAGCATTACTTCAGCATAAAATTAATATATAATTATATTTAACGAAAAGCAATTATAAGAATGTGAATATTAAATTAAACGTTGCTAGCAGCTTTTGGCACAATCATCGCGGCATGATGTCGTATGCAGCTGATTCACGTCACTGCTGCTTTAATTAAAGTCTTTATTTTAAATTGAATAAGTTTTTCTTACTAAGTGCCATTGTTAAAAATTATCTTAATTTATAAAGAATATCTCTTTTTTAATAACAATAATGCTAACAACTATTTAATATTGTTAGCATTTATCATAATATCAACATTAGCTAACTAACAATTCTTATGAAAACAAACTCTTTCAATTTACCTACTGATAATTTTTTTATATTTTTAAATCTAGGCCTCAATATATTCATAAAATGATTAATTTTAACTCTGAAATATTATATACTAAATCTAACATAAATAGTTATTACACAATCAATAGGAAACTTATATTGGAAAATATGTATCTGTTTACATCTTGAATATAATGTTAACGATATTAAACCTATATTTTATTACTTTTTACAGCCATACAGTTATTGTAAATGATACGCTAATATTATTGTAATTCTTCACGAGATCATTTAATTGAAAAAGCTTCTAATTGTGTGTCAAATTGTTAGTCATAGTGATGAATGAAGTAAAAGTAAAAGATTACTTAATAATTTGTTTTAGTTATTTACCGAGATTGCATTGTTTAAGGAAGGTGGAAAAATGAATAGGCCACGGAAGTGAAATATTTAAATATTCTATAAAAAATAATAATGAAAACATGGTAGTTTTTATTTTTAAAAAATAATAGTAATTACTTACATGTCGAAAATAGTTGCAGTAGCACTGTTTACCTTCTCTGCAACATTATTTTTTCTTACCTACACATTGTATTAAAAAATATAAATATGTTTCAATAGAACCAGAACAAGAATTTCTTCTGTTTCCTGAGATATTATATTTCTATTTCTTACAAGACATATTTTCAACGTCAGCGTAATTCTTGAATGATGTTTTACGCATGATGTATTTTATATGCCGTTTGTAAATGTACTACAGAAAAAATAAGACAAAAGGGAAGCAAATGGTTATCATTCTAAGAATTCCTATTAGTGCTATCAGCTTGCTCGACATGCAATTTAATAATGGCAAGTTTCTTTTCACAATAAATAGTATAGTACATATTTTTTTTTTCTATTACCTACAGTAGGACTTCTGGCTGTCTAAATCATGCCCTTTTTCAAAAACTTAGATATTGTGGCTTTGAAAATTCTATATGTTTATGGTTTAAAACAAATTTCATATCCATATTTTAAAAGTACACACATACTCGAAAAGTTCCTGAAGTCGCAGTCCAGAGCTCGATTATACTATCTTTATCATATTAAATTTACCCGTCAGACTTTTTATTCGTATTAAATTGTCTCAAATATTTATATATGCTGGTAATAAACAATTATTAGAAAAAATGTATACTTATCTCCTTTAAATTATTATGATGATGGCCCGTCTTCATGAAAGAAAACTGAACAAAAATCCAACGTGTACAAAATTCTTGTGTATGTTTTTGTTACAACGTATTTAAATACTGTATGTATTTTTAAAATTAATATTTAAAAGCATAAAGAAACCTTTAATTTATAAGCATAAAGAAACAATTGAAAATATAAATATAAAAAGTTTAATTTGTAATTTAAAAAAGTTTAATGCGTAAACTAAAACGATTTAGATAGTCAGGCTATTTATTTCATATATTACATTAGCTAGAAAACTGAGCCATGGCCTCGTGTAGGCATTTACGTATCTTCAACCTGATAATACGTAAAACTTGTTGCCGAATGTTAAGGGATAGTTTATTATTTGATTCTTTTATATCTTGAAACAGCTTTCCGCCATTAATTATATATTTCCAATTCCATTCAATTTAAGAAAAACTTCACGCTACAGCTCCGAGTCGATAATGAGTATCGAATAGGTCACGAGTAACATATCATTATAATAGTTGAGAAATGTTGTTGATTATTTCATATTTTTATTACAAATGTGCGTGTGTGTACCTACACACAACACAACACCTGTTGTCTTTCATCTTATTTTATTTTCATAAAGGAATTGTTCATATAATATATATATTACTTCGGCGGAACTTTCCGATTGTTTTAAAATCTAATTATAACGTTTGTATTGAATAAGTGTCTATGGTTGGAGAACTTGAAAATACAAGAAAATAATAACATTTATCAATATCAATTTACAACAGTACTTTTAAACCGAGCAGTATCTTATTGTTTTATGTACACTATTTTAAGTAAAACTTTGTAAATAAATCCTTTTGAGTCGCAGTATTTGAACAGGTAGGTGCAATTGAAAAGAAGTGTATGCCGAGTCTGCTTCCTCTTTACTTACCCTTAAATTAAGTACTTTAATTTTTTTCTTACATTTTGGTTGAAGGATCATTCAATAAATAAAAATCTCTTATTACTATTATTCCTCATCCTATTAAACTTATTATTTTACCCCAAAAAGATAGATCAATATAGCTTTCATTATTTTGGACTCTAGAAAGTTTAAATTTTATTGTGAATTTGAGCCTTAAATATTATTTTCTTGATTTGGACTGAATGCGGGTTTTATTTAGCGGAAAAACAATTCAAAACGCGGAAATTCAATTAGCTAGTTCAGACTCAATCACGCTACTAGTAGGAAAGTCAATATAAATACTGCCCACTATGGAGGCCTTTGAAGTTGGTCCAAGGTTAAATAAATTTATCTATCCTTTTTACGATTTTACCAAAACCCATATTATTTTAATGAACTCTAAATTATATTTTCACGTTCCAAATATAAAACCAATTTAAAAGACTATTTTTTTTTTCTATGTAGACATCCATTCAAACTCTAAAGTTATATTAAAACTATGAAGCTGATATTTTCCTGTTAGAAAGAACATAATTTTGTAACTTTTAATTTTACCTTAGCTCTTATTTACTCAATCGCAAATAGTTTTACAATTGCGCCCTAGAATTGAAGCAATAGAATTTCTCTCTGACCATACCTACATCAGCATTTATTGAAAAGAAGACAAACTGAAACCTCCCAAGTAAAAAGAAATTCATACATGTTGATAAAAATAATCTTTAAAAAGTTTGAGCTATATTTTTTTAAGTCAGTCAGTCAGCCAGTCAGTCAGTAACAGTCATAAAAATTTGTTATTACTTCCATAAGAATATTTAAATGACTTATAAGTCATTGTTAAAATGGTATTGAGAGCTTTTTATTAGTACCTAATAATTCATTTATATTTTAAGATATCTCTCTTCTTTCACTTTAGAGGATTTGGAAAGTTTAAATGTTACAAACTTTTTTATTAATAAAAATTCTTCTTTACAAAGGATGGATTTGATATAAAATGAAAGCTTTCTATGCTATGAAAATTGACTGTAATAGAATCTAAAAGTGGGACAAGTGTCCTTTATATAGATAGACTATTATCTAATTTCTCCGTATAATTATTGCCTGTAATTCAATGTGACGTATCAATGATTTCCCACAAATGTTTAAAGAACCTAAATCACAAATTCCGCTATCAAATAGATATTGGTTATTTTGGGGGATGAGGATGCCCTAGGGCCTCTCACTGAATTTGGTTTTCTTTATGTAGGAAACAATTAATAGTTTCCAATCAATTAGAAATTATTTCATTTCATCAAAATATAATTCAAGTTCAAAATTTTACACTTATAGGCATCTTTTATTTATTTGTCAGTATGTCACTTTTAGCTATTTCTCCAATATTTTCATACTTTTTGATTTAAAAAACATGTAACTTTGAAAGTTGCAACATTAATTTCGATAATAATATAACCTTTATTAATTCTCGAGAATTAAGAATTCGGACATATTGTGTTTTTTTGGGCTTAATCAATATTTTATTAATTAGGTAAATATATTTACACACTCATATTTTTAACACTCTTACTCCTTACACAGCCACTATATTTATCATTTTCTTACAGCGCTTACAATAAATAGTGGGACAATCTTCACCACTACAATACTTAAGGATGAGATGAAACCAGTTCTTTAAACATTGGCAGAGTTACCTTTTTATACGATATATAATATTAATTAAAACTACTTTTTAGGGTTCCGTAGCCCAATGACAAAAAACAGAACCCTTATAGATTTGTCGTGTCTGTCTGTCCATCTGTCCGTCCGAATGTCACACCCATTTATTTCCGAAACTGTTAGGCCTACGTGGTTGAAGGCCTACCTACTTTGTAGGTTAATATATTCTGGTAACCGCTATTCGAATTTTGAATAAAATTTAATAAATTTAAAAATTAAAGGGGAACAGTCCATACATGGAACTAATTTAAAGAATTTTTTTTTCAACTAACCTATACGTGGTGGGTGTTTATGAATAGGGCTTTAAGGTTCCTAAAACCATTTTTCGTCAAAATGAATTGTTTGAAAGATAAACGCTTCCAAAGTGAAAAAATGTGAAAACTTAAAAAAAATATATGCTGTAGACTTCAAAGGAAACTTTCAACTAAAATTGGTTTGAACGAAATATCATTATTGGTTTTAAAAAAATAATACATTTTAAAAATACGCAAATACAACTTTGTCGTTCATACAAACACTACGTTAAACCAAGTTATTTTTTTTATAAAATATCGATCAAAGTTACAACGCACTACAATAACTTTTATATTATGTCATCAACTTATTGCTACGGAACCCTTCATTCAAAATCTAGATCACATACAATTAAAAAAAATTATATATAAAAAGTTTTAAATATTATCTTTGTGTTACAAATTATGAATTTACAGCATTTTTATGAAATGAACTCTTTACAAATAATATCGTTTAATGTGTAGAGGCACACAGAGCCGTATTTCTGAACGGAAAAGACAGCTAAAAATGTCAGAGTGACATTGACATGTCAACATTGCAATATTTTTGGATTTTCTCACGTTGTGCAATTTTTTGCAATTACTTACTCACAATATATGAAGTTGCTGTATTAAATTAGCAAGAATTGTTTGTACAATATATAACAAGTTTAAATAAATTATAAGATAAACAAAATGAGACTAGTAAGTTCAACGAAACTTTTAGAACTTCAAAAGAAAACTTCGCAGATTCGAAATATATGTATCGTAGCACACGTGGATCATGGAAAAACAACCCTGGCAGATTCTTTAATATCGAGCAATGGTATTATATCGCAAAGATTGTCTGGAAAACTTCGCTACATGGATAGCAGGCCTGATGAACAGGAGAGGGGTATCACTATGAAAAGCAGTAGTATAGCATTGTATCATGCATTGGAAGGTGAAGAACATCTTGTAAATTTGATTGATTCTCCGGGGCATATTGATTTTTCAAGTGAAGTGTCAACTGCAGTCCGATTATGTGATGGTGCAATAGTAGTTGTAAGTGTTAAGACTTCAAATTAAATTTATTTGTTATAATTTCTTATAAGAATAATATTCATTTGTTATATGGTTCCTTAAACACTTTAGAATTTTGAGATTTATTATTTAGTATATATAATTATGATTAAATCAAAGAAAATTGAACTTTAAAATTTTTAACTTATGTCATTACTTTCCCACAGGTTGATGTAGTAGAAGGTGTATGTCCGCAAACAAGGCTGGTATTAAAACAGGCATATTCAGAAAATATGAAAGCAGTTTTAGTATTCAATAAAATTGACCGGCTCATTGTGGAGATGAAAATGACAGCGCTAGATGCATATGTTCATATAGCACAATTGTTGGAACAAGTCAATGCTGTAATGGGTGAACTTTTTGCATCAGAAGTATTAGAAAATGAAGAAACATTGATTGATAAACAGGTATATAAATGTTTTCTTGTTCCATCACTTTATCTATAAATATATAGGCATTGGGTCACTGTCCAAGATTCAAGATTCTATGTTTATACTAAATTAAAAAAACCTATCATTTACATTAAAATATAATGCAGTTCTTTTGAATTTAACTGTTAAATATTCTTTCAATTGAATATGGGATATCTAATAAACAAAAATAAGGCAATGTTATTAGATGATTACATAAGAAAAATATTTTTATTCTTACCTTCAGTCAATGTGGTGAAATTATAGATTAAATAACATAATTACTTATGTACAAAGTTCATGATACTATATTAAGAGTGTTTAAGTCACATCACAACCACCTTAAACAGTGGAGTTTTTACTAAGCTGTTTGTACAAATAACAAACTTATTTTATTTATAATTATTTATATTCATACTAAAAGCGACAGAAACCGAACCCAAAAGAGGACAATAATTTCTATGATTGGACGTCAGCTTTAGAAGATTCAGACGACTCCAACCTGTATTTCTCACCTGAGCAAGGGAATGTTGTTTTTGCGAGTGCTATAGATGGATGGGGTTTCACTGTGCACACTTTTGCGAAACTTTTTTCTGATAAACTTGGTATGTTTTCAAGTTCATAATTTGTCTAGTTTTGAATTTATTGTATGTTATCTCTATTGTTAGTACATATAAATGTATTGAATAATTATTTTACCCATTAATAACATTTTCAATATGCATATGTACATACATTAATATACAAGAACTATTGTTTTTATATAACTGTATAAAACATAATAATATATTTTTTAAATGAAGTGGCAAAAGATTGTAGTAATATGTATATCTATAATTTTGTTTTATTGCAACAGGTGTCAAAGAAGAGCTTCTCACTAAGGTACTTTGGGGTGATTTTTATTTGAATCCAAAAACTAAGCGTTTTATGAAAGGTGCCCAAGAGAAAGCTAAGAAACCGCTTTTCGTCCAGCTCGTTCTTGACAATCTTTGGAATATTTATGAAACGATTGTTCTAAGAAATGACAAAGAAAAAGTACCTAGCATGTGTGAAAAATTAGGTATCAAACTTACAACACGAGATCTAAGACACACGGACAGTAGGGTCCAACTGCAGTCACTGATGATGCAATGGCTGCCTTTGTCCAATACAGTTTTAGATATGGTGTGTAGGAAGCTACCATCTCCAAAGGAAATACTACCCGAGAAAGTTGAGAAATTAATGTGTTCACGTATACGCGATTTCGAATCTTATTCGGACGAAACAAAGGAACTCAAAAAAGATTTCCTTGCCTGTGATAGTAGCAACGATAGACCTGTGATTGTATTTATATCTAAAATGTTTAGCATAGATAAAAGTATGTTGCCTTCAAACAAACCCAAAGCGCTTACACCGGAAGAAATGGCGTTGCGACGAGAAAGAGCAAGACAAATGCGTGATGCTCTGAAACATAGTGAGAAATCTGAACCAATTCCAGTTAAAACAGAGGAATTAGTTGAAAATGATAAAGAAAAACACGCAACAGATGAACAAGAAAAGGAAGATGGTGACGATACAGCATTTATAGCGTTCGCTAGAATATTTAGTGGTAGAATTAAGAAAGGGGATAAACTTTATGTACTGGGTCCAAAACACGATCCATCCCAGGTACTGATGAACAAGGAGTTCAATATAGATCCCAATAAGAAATTAAAAGACTTACAGAGCGACGAACATATAACTTGTGCTGAGTAAGTTACAATTACAGTTATTTATTTATAAAATGTAATCATATATATATATATATATATATATATATAGAATTACATATATCTTTTTGCAGGATCAAATCTCTATACGTACTAATGGGAAGAGAATTAGAAGATTTAGAAGAAGCAGTTGCCGGCAATGTTATAGGTACTAAGTTAATATAAAATTTCTGCTCCATTTGAATCTGAACTAAAATGACAACCTGTTTTTGTATTTTTTCTAGGTATTGGTGGTCTTGAAGATCATATATTAAAAACAGCAACATTAAGTAGCACAGTAGCATGTCCATCGTTCAGTGAGATTCAATATGCAGCAGTGCCAATACTTAGGGTTGCCATAGAACCCACATACCCATCACAGTTGCCTCAGCTTGTTAAAGGTGGGGATAATGTTCTAATCACTTAAAAAAATATTACATTTAGTCTAAACACTATCCATATTAATATTACAGATTAGTGAGAATATTTTGCATACTATTCTTTACATCACTTACAAATATATGATATATGAACCTTTTTAAAATATAATAAAATTTATTTATAAGACGATTTATATGCTAATTGCATTTAATGTATTTATATAGATCAATTTATACACGGATGACATGAGAATCCCAAGTAGCGTAGCCTTTGGAAGACCTTATTAAAACAATGAAAGAAAACATTGCATATACAATGTATTTGGGAATATTTTAAATACAGAAAGAATAAATTAATCGATTTCGATACAAGAAATTTTAAATTATGTATTAACTCAACATGACTTTTGTTAAAAACATAATTACAAAAATTGAAAATAATCATCGTATAAACACTCTAACACTGAATTTTAAATGAAACTAATATTTTTCGGATATACTACGCGTGCTTTATTTTTTTGTTTAAAACTACGTACCTACTCCCGACGTTTCGGTTACTTTTCAGCAACCGTGATCACGGGCAGACGAGATGTGTATATAGTTTGTATCCGAAAAATATTCGTTTCATTTAAATGAATAAAACTCGGTAAAGTCTTAGATCTCATTAACTGAATTTTATTTTCAATATATTATTATCTTATTTTTTTTTAATTCGTTCAAACAGGTTTGAAACTATTAAATCAATCGGACTCGTGTGTTCAAGTGTTATTACAAGAGAGCGGTGAACATGTTTTAGTGACAGCTGGTGAAGTACATCTACAGAGATGCTTAGAGGATCTCAAGTGAGACATCATTATTTTTTTATTTGTTTTCTTTTTGCATTTTATTTATTTTATTTTAATGTATTCTTTAATTTATTGCACAAGATACACTGATTAATATATAAGAGGTCCAAAAATATATACATCTTTCATGAAATAAATAGCGATGTTTTTTTTTGGATGTAACATATCTTAAAACATACGTTTTTATTTAACGTAGTAGTAGTATAATATTGAAGTGCTAATGACGATTACAGAAATCTATATGCGAAAATACCAATAACTGTCTCTGAACCAATAGTACCGTTCAGAGAAACGATAGTCGAACCACCGAAAGTTGATATGGCGAATGAGGAAATCGATTCTCAGAATATCGATAAAGGAAACGCCACTGACATAGATCCCGTTATAACGGTATACACAAACAATAAACAAAGCAAAATAAGAATACGAGCTAAACCATTACCAAACGTGATAACGGCTCTCCTCGAAAAATCAGCTGATTTACTAAAAGCTATATCTCAATATATAAAAACGTTACAAGGATTAAACAACAATGATAAAATAGAAAACAAATTAGAAGATCTCCATATAAACGGGAAACATCACCTGTCAGATAGGATGTTGAAACTGATTGAAGCTTTCAAAACGGAGTTACAGAACATTTCGTCGAAGTTAGGACCAGATTGGAAGAATGTCGTCAATCAGATTTGGTCAGTAGGACCTAGGAATTGCGGTCCAAATTTGCTTTTGAACCAAACAACGGATTATAAGACCAAGTTTTTGCATCACGAAGATATTATTAAGGAAGATCCCAGGTTCGAATATGAGGGTAGTTTTGTCAGTGGTTTCCAATTGGCTTCTTTGTCGGGACCACTCTGTGAAGAGCCGATGATGGGTGTTGCTTTCTGTGTTGAAGAATGGACTCTAGAAAAGCTTGAAGAAGATTCCTCACATACTTTCGGACCTTTGTCAGGTAGATATGTTTATTTATTATTCTAATTTGTTTCAATGACTTGTAATATTTTACAGATTGTATCTTAATGCGGGTAGTTTTGAATATTAGGTAGGAAAAGTTGTTGTTATCGATACGTGAACTTCCTAAACGACTGTGTTATTTTCTTAATTTAAATGCTATTATTATGATTTAAATTGTCTCAATGCGATTAACTTAATAAAATATAACATTTTATATACTAGTAAAAATGATTGCTAAATTAAAATCCAACATATTGATATATTACCATAATGGTACAAATTATCTAATTCGATTAATATGTTTGTCGGCATAACTTTTATCTATTTCAAAATACCCACATAGTGAAATCTCAACAAAAACTGAATGTAACTCACATTCTCTTGGAAAGCGGTATATTTAGTACGTACCAATTACAGAAAGAATAATTAAACTTTTTTATATATCTATAAACATAAACTAATTTTATTACACCTAGGCTACATTTACACGTTAAATACCTGAGGGTTATGTCGCTTTAATGATGCAGACTTGTTGTAAATGGTTATGACTGGTTCTTGATTACAATTTGATGTCGATAGTAAAGTCGCTGATGAGATTTTAGATACGTTCCTGTGATCATTCAGTTATTTATCTTGTATAATAATTATAACATCAATATAAATAGACTGTATGAATATTTTTTTTTCAAAACAAACACACTAAAAAGGTTCTATATCCTACTAGCTTTAGAAGGATTTAACTAATTAAAATCTTCAGTAGGTAATGAGTTTGCGATGAACATACAGCCGGAGTATTATATAAACGTGATTTTTAATAGGTCAAATAATGTCGACTGTAAAGGACGGTTGCAGAAAGGCATTCCAAGTGCAACCCCAGAGACTGATGGCAGCCATGTATTCCTGTGATATAGTTGTGGATCAAAAAGTATTGGGTGAGTTACATCCGTTAATCGTGACTTACATAATTATAATAACATTTTTCAAACTATTCAAAATAATAATTATTTTAATGGTCCTCAATCTTTTTAAAGGAAAAGTTATTGTAACAACGGTTGCTGTAATGATTTGGTATTAAGAAATGATTCTTTGTGTTGAATGAATAGAATAACAAGAAAACACCGTCTTCAATACAATGTTACACAATTTCAACGGCATTTAGCTTCAAAAGCTTACAATAGTAATGTAATAAGAGAAATTGGATGAAATATCCAACGATTGTTACATAAAGATCCACAGTCCCCTTCATCAAAAGACACAAAGAAAACAGTCGTTTATTTAATATTATTTTATTTGTTTTTAATTACAAATATTGTAATTAATTCTACTATTTACAAAGCGATTCGTCTAAGATATATGGTTTGATATAAATATTGCGTATACTTAAAAACTTAAATAATAAATGCATTGTAATACACAAAAACACTGAATACGTATCACATTATTTTGTGTACAAAATATAACTAAAATTACATTCACCAAATAAACCATTGTCGTCTAAAACGGTCCAATACTTGTCCTTAAATCTATGGCTTTCTGGCAGAGCATTAACTTATGAGTATTAAATTATTCTACGGATATTAGAACTTATAAAATAAAATGCTGGGAAGGTACAGAAGAATCGTAAAACTACTAAATGCATCCAACACTACAATACGATTATTAATGAATCGGACGTAACTAAACTGGTATGAGAAAGCTAAAAGCGTTTTGTTATCAATATTGTAAGTTTTCGTTGGGCTCAACGAGGCAGACGGCCATCTTGAACCCAACCTACTTTTACAACAATAAGATAAGTTTGTTCTTAATTGATCCAATGTAACGATCGTGCCAATTCCTTTACCTTATACCATGGGAAAGGAGGGTATTCTGATGTCATTCGCCTTACGCGTGCAGCTCTAGACCGTCTATTGTAGAAGTTTGAATCTAAATAGCTGTGCGTATGATATCTATTGTAGACGGGTTTATCGTAGGAGTGGGCTTGAGAATAGTCCACTTTGTACGTGCTCGTGGTGCTCTGAACGCTCGGTGTGTATCGATTGTTGAAACCTGAAATTTTATTTTTTATTTACAAAAAATGAATATCGTTCCGCTCTCTTCGTGTACAAGATTAATTAAGTTAAAAAAATATATGTTTGTTAATTCTAGACTCCCTAACTGATGCGCCGCTTGTAACATAGTTTTGCTTGCATATCTTTCTCTAGTTTTCCTAAAAAAGTATTTGCAGAGTTATATTAAAATACTTCACCCTTATAGCGACAATGCTAGTAAATTAGAAGTTATATAAAATATTAACCAGTATTGAATAATAAATGTGACGATTTAAATCGAAATATTCAATAATTTCCTGTCGTTACTGAACGTTGTCATTGATATTAGGATTATAAAAATGTTTAGGGAAATGTTACACGTGTAAATTTTCCTATTTTATGAAATCTAAAACCATACGTATATTTTATAACTCATAAATTTTACCGTAGTAAAGTGGATATTGTAATAACAATTAATTTAAAACCAAGCCATAGAACATCTTTCGATGTGCGGACTGAACTAAATCTTCTTTACGACATTCCTTTTAGATAGCATAGCGTTTGCCTTGAAGCAATACGGCATTAAATCTCTTTGCTTTCTCGCTAATACCTTTATAAATCACCATCCCAGTCATAAAGTATTCTGTATTAATGTAAGAGAAGTGTTGCTAGTAGATAGCAGGACTTACTGGAGTGATAAGCTGTGGTCGGTCGAACGCACATCATACCGTAGACCCTTATACCAGGCACCGAAGCATACGTCGGCTGATCGTGAGACATCGGCCCCTCTGCAAGATTAATGCAATCTTTTATCGCATCTACACACAAGAACTGTATACATAAAAAATCTTCGCTGACATAACAACTATTCAAACTTGATAAGATTTGACATTTGACTTTAAATTTCACTTAAAACCAATCTCACCTAGAATATGAGTTTCGGGACATCGGCATATAACTAAATAGTGCGATTTTCCTGTCCGTATATTTTGCAACGCCAATAACGACCAGTCTCGTGGTGCACGACATTCTCGCATCTCGGAAACAGCTTCGCATGTCTTAACCAATGTTACAGCCTTCTTTGCATACTGAAAAAACGAACAGATCGGTTTAGCCGTCTACATGTTCCAATGCAATTTTACATAATCATTCGATGCTCTAATTGCGTAGTAATCTAACATTGAATCGTGTTTTTCAATCAAATGACTATAATTCCTAAGATGCTATCAATAAATAGCTAGCTCTAACAGGTATATTTAATGAATCCTATTAATCGTTCAGTTCCCGTGTTACACTGTTATTCCTTTTAAAGCTCCAATGTTACCTGCGCGTCGCCGTTAATACTGTGTATTGACTTCAGAATTACCTTCTTTTTGGAATCGGTGGTTAGGCGAGTGGTATGCAGGTCATCCGCGTTCAAACTCGCCGAGCATGGGTCTCTGTACCGAGCTGGACAAGCGCATAAAGGCTGTGTGTAATTCAAACGAACGTATACAGCGTTGCATACCTGAAAAATACACGAAAATTATATATGTTAAAGGTTAAAAACTAAATTCATATTTTAATAAATATAAATCATATATCGGCAAAAACAGCTCATTATATCAGGAGCAATCCAATAAATGAGTTCTTCAGAATATCGAAACGAATAATATGTGTATTGAGTATATTTGAGAGGCAACATTACCTGTTGAATAGCACACTCCGGTAGTAAATAGATGTGTTGATTGTGCGGATAGTAATGGTATTTGGTCGGCTTGGCTAGTACGTTGGTGGAACCAGCCGGCAATGGCACCGTCTGAAAAGACATTCTATATGATTAATGTCCTTTTATAATATACTTAGTCTGAGCTCCTTTTCATATGTCGTTAAATAACTAATGATTTCGTTAATTACTCGAACAATAGTTGGACACCTGAGTACGTTGACATATCTCTTACTAATATTCCATTCAAAATAATATATGACCAATGAGCTTTTATTTTATGAAAGACATATAAGTTAAAATGTATCTCATTGAAGATGATTTATGAAAGAAAATATACAATATTTTCTTTCGTAAATCATTGGAAGGACGTGTATTTAAAAAAATTCTATAAGATTATTTCTTATATTAAATTAAATTCGAATTGTATGGCGAAATAAAAACGCTTTAAATTTTTCGTTTCTTATCCTAATGAAATACATAATGTTTTAAAACGCAGAAGAACAGAAATACGTAAAGTAGGTATTTAGACTTGACTGAAAACTATAAGACCGTTATAGTTTTAGTATGAAGCTTGCTTTGTTAACTAAAACCACGATCACCTGCTGTGCAATTTATATTAATTCTATATCAATACCATCAGTCGATCTTTTGACCCGTGAATTGACAATCGTTATTAGACCAATACATAATATAATTTTCTTATCAACCACTTCATAGTCAGAACGAAACTCTAATGGAGAATTTTGATTAAATATGCTAATTAAATTTAAACCTAATTGATAGCGGCTGTGTTGGTAATTAGCTTTGTTTTAGCGTTTATCTCCCATGATTTTGATATATCTATTTTAATAAATTTTCATAACGAATATAATGTGTTACATGTCATAAATATGCAAAACAGTTTGAATTTAACGCTCCGACATATATGTTATCAAATTATTATTTAATGGTTACTATCTCATTTAATACACTAATGATGTTTGTGTAAAATTTAAGGATTTTGTTATATAGGATATATTTTAAAATTTTATTTATTACATACCAGTTTTTTATAGGCTTACTTAAAAGACAGTTGCCAGTTGAAAGACTCTTGTCACAGATTATCTAATAATTTCTGATCAAATATTTGAGCGTTCCGCTTCGACGGTGGAAAGAGATCGCTCTGGATTCAAGGCTGTATCCTAACTATATATATTTTTTATCTAAATCACCGGACGTCACGAATAATCTGAATGATCTTGAAAGAATTTTTCGACACCACAATTTACTTCTAACACCTTTTACTCGGTCCATTATCCGTGTCGCGGCTCAATTACATGTTTTTATTCCTGCTCCGACTTAAATTGATTCAAGCGTCTTGACTATTTATCCCGTTACGCAAACCAAGGTCAACATCTTTCGAGTCAGATCGAACGATATGTTTACCTAAAATATTAATCTCTGGTTCGCGATCTTGACGTGATCTGAACTTCGTGGAACCTGCTGTATATAATCTTGATATAACAGTTCATTGTGCTGCGATGAAATAACAAATTATTTCCTATTATTGTTAACTTAGGTTAGATAGTTATTTAATTTGATACACTTATCTAGATTAAGCCTGTTTCAGTAAATGTTGGTTATATTATAAATTTATAAGAATTCATTTTGGATGCACGTACATACTTATTACTAAGTATGAAAGTGAGTATATAACTATTTCTCGGAAATACAGTCATGTCTGCATCAGACGGTTTTAATCTTAAAAGCTGGTGTGAGATACATTTTAATATCTTCATTTAGCCAGACATCTATTTCTGTGAGCCATTTTTATACCTGACAAAACTATGAACTATCTTTATATAAATTTATATTTACAAGGTAATAAGAGCATAATACGATATATAACTTGATGTGTAATTTTACTTTTCACGTACTACCAATCATCATTGCCCTTGTAGGCTAGCGTTCATTGCCCGACCCGATCTACCTCAACATGAGTTCAGGGCAACGAAACATAATCACTTCCGATGTTAACTTCACTTCTTATGTTAACTATTTAACACTATATTATTACTCTACGTTTATTATACCACTACGGTTATTATTACCGGTCTGATTATATGTATCAGATTGTTTTGATTTTTTTAATTAATTGGCTATTCAACGCGGTGCCACTGTTACTTTCCAGTTTTTTAATAATGATTATAAACACCCAATTAATATTCTATTATTGATGGGTTTTCGATAAATATTAATTAAAATATTTTTTACCCCGTTACTTCATAAATCAATTAATATAATGTCGAAGACATTTTTTTCTAAGTAAAACCTATTTGTATATAAATAAAAAGTTTTACGTGCATCCTATTAATAAGATAACCTGACATCAATTAGAGTTGCTCTAGCCCAAGAAACTCTAATTGGAAGTATCGTTAAAGTACGTGCAAATTCCTTTGGAAATGATCTAACGAGGGTCAAGTTAACCTTTCAATCAGTTAATTGGACGTACATGAAAATGAAATGTTTTTACTTTACCTAGATATTTGTACACGTTATATTACCTTTTTAAAGAAAAATGATTGAATTTCACTATTCCAATTATGTGATATCCATTAAGCTGGTTATGGCTTAAAAAATTTCTATATAATAAAATGTTTACAATTATTTTAATACTTCCAAGATGCAAATGATATAAATTCAATTAAAACTACATTTAATCTAAATAATTTATAATTGTGAATAAAATTTATGTCTGCGTTTCAATAATTTGCCTATAAATTGCTTACCTACACTAAAACAAAGATTAATAAAATTATAATGAAATAAATACAGAATGATCCTTGCAAAATTCTATTTTTTTATTCTTAAGAATGTTGAATGCATATCTTTAGACGTAATCCTACATAAGTTTGTTTACCGTTTTGCCCTTAATGTTATTAAAACCTTAACACCATTGAGTACTGGTTATTTGAATAGTAATTATTAATATTTCCTTATCGAGCTTACAGTTAGCAAATAGATCCAACAGGTTTCTCAGTATAGCGGTCCAGTAATTCAATAACTTCAGGTTTCCGTTCCGGACTGCTTCCAAGTCTATAAATATTTTATGCTCTATAACTCTATATACATGAGATAAAAAATCAATAGCTATCATATAAAAAATAATATGGCGTAATTTCATTACATTTTAAGTTGATTCAATGAGTTTAGAAAAGCAGAATGAGTGGCTACACGTAGGAGATTTTTGCATCCCATTCGCAATAAAATGGCGCACTTTTATTCATGACTGGTCGCCAGCACTGCTAAAATTTTATCTCAATGCGTTCCACATGACTCTCCCAGATCAGAATAATTTAGTAAGATGGGATAAAGGTACCGAAAAACTTGTTACATCTGCGGGGATGCAGTTGGGACAAGCATTTGCTGGTGAGATGTAGGGTACTCCTGGATAGCAGTCAATACTCGCGTCGTCACGATAGGGTATTTAGAAATCATACGTGAAGCGGTTAGTCTTTCGGTAGCCAAAGAAATAATCCCAAACCAGCGATCAATAAGTTTTGTCAGAAAAAGCACTAGGGCTACAAAATCAAACCTCAAGCCTTACTCTATCATTAAAGCGGCTTTGGATTGGACTATAATGATGGATACGTATAAAAAACAATATAAATTGCCAGAGGATTTCTGCGTCGGCTTCCAGACAAGACATATTTTTATATTCGCGAATTGTAAAGCGCGTTGTGCTAAGAGAGCTCACGGTTCCTTGGGAAACCAACATCCCCAAAGACCATGCCATCAAAATCAATAAGAATTACGAGCTCACTAACGAACACTCTAAGAATAGGTTCGTTGTAAATTTGTACGCGGTAGAAGTAGCGAGAGGTAAAACAGCCAAATCTACTAAAAGACTTGGGCCTGTGAAGAAGTGACATTATTTCATTCTTGGAATGTGCGTCGAAGGCAGCCCTAGTAGGTTCGTTTCAAATTTGGTTGAAAGAGAGAGGAGCTTGGACGGTGGAGGTGAGCATTAGATAGAGTCCCCTTAAACCTGGGTCGCAAGTCATAGGCACTGTTGAAGCTCCTCTCCCTGCAACTCGATGGACCCGACACCCGCACGATGAATCCATGGAATGCTGAGAGGTTTCGTGTCACATGTAAAGGACAATTTGAATGATTGTGCTTACACCTGATATAATATGAACAATACTTGTTTTATTAAATTGAAGTGCTTTCCATTGTAACTTTCACTTTATTCTCAATGACCATTCATATTCTCCTTACATCTTATCTGTCGCGAAAAATATAGCCCAGATGTATATAGTACGGAAGCCATTGTTATTATTCATGAAGGCACTCGGCGTCCTACGAGAAACTTGTTGCGAGAAACTGGTTCCAAGGAAACTTTAATCCCTCTATAGCCCTGTACATAGAGGGGATATAACGATAGGAATTTATGAAAACAAATCATAAAAATTTTATAATAAAATTTCACAGACACGACGAGGAATATCGAATTAGTATGTAAGCTGGAAATACCTTAATTTAGAAATATTATTGTGTTGCATGCATAGTAGAATACTGGGTTAATGTCATTTGCAAACAACGCTTATTTCATTAGAGTTCTAAAGCATAATTAGCACAGAACTAATTTAACAGAGAAACTTAACAATCACGTCATGTATGTACCTAATTTGTTTATGTGTGGGTGTTTGCAGCACGTTTGGATTAAAATTAACACATAATTGATTAGGATTAACAACTAATTATATTTATTTGCTTTAATTCTTCACGATTCAACTTGCTGCTGTAGTTCCGTGTTTGTTATGTACTGTGTATTGATGAATATTAAAAAAAAAAGAAATTCTTCGGTAATATTAATATGATACCATTATATATAGTAATCATTCCCATGGAAAATATTTGAAACAAAACATTTGGTTATATCTACTACTTTTCGATAGTAGTTTTATTCATTTTATCGCAACAAAATAACAAAACACCGTCTAATAGCAGAAATCCTCGTATAAAGTATTCTTAAATGGAAGATGAAATTTTCTACGTAACAAGCCCTTATCCAGTCACGACTTCGCTTAAGACAAGTATGGAAACTTTTAATAGCGTAGATTCACATAAGATATCCAAAGACACAGTTATGACATTAAAATTTCTATGAAATGGCTTTATTAAAATCAATTTGCATATTGGTGAAACCGTTAGGAATTAAGATGATAACCATCTGCATTGACGAATTTACGTTTGAAACAAATCGCATTTCGTTACAATTAGGCACGGAATAGTTTCAATGTGAGAACTATAAATATTGATTGGATATTTTTGATATATATAGTAGATATAATATAACTATTAGTAATTTTTAAGTAAATTTTAAAATAAACCATGAATTTAAACCAGTTTCCTATTATAAAAATCTAGTCACTATTAAATTATAATCAATTAAATAGTTTACACTTGCGCGATATTAACCGAATGTATAAGTCACTTTTGAAATAATAATTTAAGCTAAGCTTTGACTCAATGATTCCGTCTATTCCCGTTTCCTCAGTCTCTTGTCTGTTATAGACAATGATATAATAAAACAGAAAATCACCATTGTTACCTACCGCGTCTTAAGTGTAGTCAAAGAGCTATTATTAAATTCTGAATGTACTGAAGAGCTATTAAATTAAAATCCAATTTCTTAGACGGAGCCCACCATGTTAAATTGAAGCGTTCTATTGTGCTTCATGTTGCGTGCTTTAGTCGTGACGTTTTGCATTCACGGGATGTTATCTCTGCCCACTCATTCGCAGCGACGGCTAAAGCAAGCGCACTTGACATTCATGAGCACTCGTTTGATGGAGCACTTGTTAAGCTTTTTAAATCCAGCGTTATTGAGATGATTTTTTTTTCCTATTTATTCACATTATCGCTTAAAGGAAAAATATGACTCATTTACGCTACACTTTAAATACTGGAACTGTTAAAACATTTCACGCCGATATTATAATTTTAATTGGAAACAGAGCATGCAATACAATTTTCACTTTTTAAAGTCTAGATTTCCATGCAGTACCATTTATTTGACCTTGTGCACTTAATCTTCCGTGGTAGTTACCGCTGTCGATGAGTTAGATTTATTGAAGCGCTGTACTGAATCGTGATTAAGAAATTCAATGCAAACATCAAGTAATTTGAGACGGTCGAAAACGGTCCTGCGGTGGCTCGGGTTGCAGATTGCCATGTAACTGTCTACCTGGGATTTGTGGAACTAGCTTGGTCAAAAGTCTAACGAGTAAGAAAGGTGTGAAAAATAAATGTGTACTTGTAAGTATTTTTAGCGACTAAGTGTTCTCGTCGCGAGAGCAAAAAAATCTTGTGTGAATTTTACTTTTAAAAATTTGCATACCGTTTCCAGAACATTTTAGAATTGTTATGTTATCTTCTCTCTGCTATCGTTATCGAAATGACTTGTTTGAAAAAAAATACGTATGTTAAAAAAGTACTGCTTAAGACTTCTACATTGTTTTCAAATTAAAACCTACATCAAAAGACATGTATGTTTAAAGATGGAATAAATTTATATAACGTCTTATTAGAAAAAAAAATAATTTGTTTCAATAAAAACCACAGCTATATTAACTTAGTTGACAATATAATCTTTCATTTTGTGTAATCGAATAAACACTTTCAACTGTAAAGACTACGGTTTCAATAGCCTTTTGTCATGCAACATAAAACAATACAAGTCGATATAAGATAAGTGGATTTATTTGGCTAACGGCAGACTAACAATAGCCTGACGTAACCTTTGTAAATAGTTTATGTGTAAAGGGAAAATTTGAAAGATGATTAATAAATAATCCTGAGAAAACAAAAAATGATTATCAAAATTTTTGATATTAAAGATTCGTTACATTCGAGCATATCTTTCTAGGTTTCGACTTGAGACCATTACTTTAAATGAGACTTACATAAAAACAAACAGTACTTATCGTCATAAGCACCATCTCCATTTGTGAAGCTCGCATAAAACTAAACAGCACGCATTCCATATACAAATCATTGTCCTGTTATTCTATTTTACGTAGCTAACGCAGCGCACTGTGTCCAGTAGTATACAATACTATGTCAACTATCGAAGCTGTTTCATCTAAGTATGCAAAGGCACGTGCGGTTGCAGGAACCGATCGGCCGATAAAATAGAACCGATCGTATGTCACGATGCCAGCACCTTTATATTTTACTCAGCATCCCTCTTGTAATGAAAACGCTATTGCTATCTAATTGGCTTCAGGTGATAAAACTTTTAATTCAGATTTATGATAAAATGCTTCAAGGATAATAACATTACATAAAATTTTATATATTACTTACCTACTACCATTGAAAATATGTAGTTGGATTATTTTAAATTCTTCCATTAACAGATACCTTGAGCTAGAGCCGTTTTAATTGCTCACATCGATCATCACAAAACACAAGTCCGACACTTGTTGTGGCATTAACTTTTTACTCCGTACTGTTGATATATATTTTTTACTTATTTTGTTGCAACTGTAAATTGTTCTAGAAGAAAGGACACGTTTTTGCACTAAGACCGCTTTTGAAAACTATTATGCTGCGTTGGTTAAAGTTCTGCTCCTGATATATATGAGGTTATATTCTACAACGTTCTCGGTAACCATATATTCATTGGCACTCATACTGCAGTTTGATCTCATATTTTACTTGGATCTCCGCTGTCCATGTAGATTATTGAAAGAGCAAAGTATTCTTGAATTATTTCGTATTGTTTAACATCGACATTAAGGAAAACTATTTCCATTGCATTCACTTTGAGAGGTCAGAAATGATTCTATGACTTTACAATTGTAACTGGTTGTTAGAAAGTGTTTTATTATTTAGTAGGAATATATATTTAAAGTTTATAACAATAAAATTTCGTGTATTATTAATCGAACGGTGCAGCAAACAATTGTTCATGTTATTGCATTCGATATCAATACAATTTTAAAATAATATAATTTCACTCATAGCGTCAGATGTTGTAACAAACATAGAAATCTATAAACATACAGTTGCTTGGAAACAAATCTAAATATGTTCAACTGACCGAAACGTATCGTAACATGCGTAATATCAGAATGAGTATTGTAGTAAATCACCGATCGTTCGGTCCGAGTCACGTATAGCTGATCCAGAGATGGTTATGACGTTTCATATCCCAACAGACCGTATAAGAAGTTATGGGGACATCGTACGGATCATTTTGCCACAAACAGCTATGTTGTATATTTTTGCGATGGTATGTTGAATCGATAGAAATTGCTATTACAGCAATGCTATTGGCCATTAATAAGGTAAATGTTGTCTATCTCAAGTTATTATACAACAACGGAACTTAATTTGCTCTAATGTTGTGTTTGTGCACTATTATAATTCTGGTTCTTATCTATTTGCATATTTTCAAAGCGTTTACTTCTTAGTGTTTCAGCTCGATTTACATTGTGGAATGGTAAATAAACCTGCTTTGTTCACATACACCCAGCTTTAAAATGTAGTCAGCGTGTGATATAAATTGCAAGTTACATGCGTTTATTGGCCGGAACATTTTTCTTTTCATTCTCGTTACATAATACATTCCCAAAGGAAGTGCTTGATGCAAATTATTGTTATTTAAAGAGAACTTCTGTTTTCTAACATCGTTTAGTATTCAAATGGTTTATTTCCGTGAAACTATATTAGCGACGTCGTTAACAATGTTTTGCAGTATGCATATATTACTGTCAATTGATTTTAGTTATTATAATGGCCACGTAACAGTACAATCCTGTTAAGCAATATATATTGATTGAAACCGACTACTGTTAGGTCTGCAAGTGCATAGTTAAGGTTTTGTGTATTATTAATTTATATTAGATGATAAAGTACTTTATGTTATATCCATTAAGAACCTCAAGCCATCAATATTATGGCAGTTAGTTTAATGACAATAACGTTATCAATAGCAAATAAGGAACTGTAAGCTAGCAAGGCTATAAAAACAAAAATTCATTTGTTCGTGGCGTTAACTACAGTTCTCTTATTAATTGATTGTATCTGGCTTCTTTTATAATACTAAGAAGTATATAGCGCCAATAAAATGCTTTCTCAAAGGAAATCGTTTATTAGTTCAATATAAAAATTCAATTTCATTTATGATAGTAATTTTATATTGTCTATAAAAGTAACATAGTGAATGTGCAATTTTATTTATGGATAAATCTTTGTTGTTTATATGCGTTTTAGCGTATGTATATCTGTTACTGATTTGAGCTGGTACGTATGTATACAAGATGTTATTGAAAAAGTTTAAATTATTGTAAACTTACTAGACAGTCATTAATTATCTCAGTCGTATAACAGCATCAATAATAACTGATAATTAATATAATTTTTTGTACTCTCGGGTTTTAGTCCTGCATATAATATTTATTAGTAGTAAATTTGTTGTGTACAATTAAAATATGAAGCGGTCAACATTATACTTTAGCCTTAAGAAACTTTAGAGCCAGCAGAAATTCTTCAGCTTTTTACACCCCAGTACTATTAAAGTAACTTGTTTGAAAATAATAGTTTATGTCTTAACATTATTTATGACTTGGACCGCACATGTACATTATGAAAAAGTGTTAAAAAAAACCATTTGTATGAAAATGAATACTTTGTACTAAATCCATAAAAGTCATTTACTTTATGCTCAATAAAATTTTTAACTATCTTCTTGTACGTATGTTCTTGTAAAATTTTGACGGTTGAAGCGCCACGGATTGATTAGAATGAAACTGTATAACAAATAGACTTCAACACAGGTTATAAATAAGATGCAATATGCTACTACAAGGACAGTAATATAATAATAATATTAGAATTTTTAAAACAAAAATGCACAAAACAATCGTGAGCAGCATTCTCATAGCGTCTAGGAAATTGCGGTTGCAATGATTACCGGTTAATGCCTGTTGGAACATCACGGCTGATGCTTCCGCATGGCAAAAGAAATGTTTATTTTTAACGAAATTGATAGCTGGGTTATAACAACAGTCATTATTCAGTCATGAGAAGAGCTGTCTCACTCATTACAAACTGTCATTTAATAGGATACCAGGAAATAAGTGAGTCGACGAGTTGACGTGAGGATCCCTTTTTTACCTCACTCAACAGTTAATACTCCTACGTATGTAGATTTATGAATATGAACCTTCAATGTCAATAATACTTACAAGTGTTGTAAAATCTAAGCTCGGAATTGATTTAAATACGTCCGTTGTCAATTTTATAGCAAGAAGGGCTTGAAAAAACTATTTTTCAATCGGAACACGCATGAAATTGAAATGTGTTTTTTATATAGGCAACGACAATATGATTGCCCAACAAACAAACGTTTTTTTAACCGATCAATATCTAACACGTCCGTTTTATGTACGCAACACTCTTTCTTAGAAATCTTCTATTTATACTTTGACTTTTTATATCCTCCCTCTGCTTGTGTAAGTCTTGTGCAATGAACACAGTCTTTATAGAACATTATGTTTTATTTTACTATATAAGGATGAATACTTTCCTCAGTAATTCTTTATAGTTTTTTTGCGGTCGATTAATTTTAGATTGATCACAACTGAGTGCATACCCATAAATAGGAATACTATTTTCTAGTTAAACCGCTTTATATAATAGTTGGAACTGGTTTAAAATTCCCTTGTGGTATATTTTTAGAAGCTCTTAATTAACTAGTAATGTTTGTACTTAAGTCGTTTGTCATACAATCTTGGAATCAATATGTAGGTTATTATCTATCAATTCTGATTAACAAAAAAACAAATTTTGTTTGTAGAAACATAACCAATAATGCATGTTTATGAATGTCAATTATTTGATTTCGAATTTAATCTCAGAAAAAGGCGTTTATATATTAAATATATAAAAATATCGTAATTAAATCATGTCGAAATATATCTAACGATTTACAAAAATATACATTTCAGAGATTCGTTTAGTAAAAAAACTATTAGTTTATATGATATTAAACTACAAAATATATACGGAATATTTAATATTTTATTCGCTCCCTTCTCATCCCCTCCGACGGTATCATTACTTCGTTGACTAAGCTTTACACGAGATTCCAAATAATAAATTTTACCCTACAGTGCTATCTTATTCATCTATTGGTGATTTAATTAAGCTGTACCCAAAGATTTTATCTTGTAGAACCTTATAAAGACAGCGGCGAAGATAACAAGCTGCGACGAGAAAAGTTACATTGTCTGTGTATCCTTACGAAGTTTGAAGAAAAATATAATTGAAGCTAAGCAATAATTATCATTCATTGGCGTCAATACATATGTACATATATTTGCACGTCTTTTATAATATTATGCAACATACCCATAAAATACATATACACATCTTTATGCTTAAGAAAACATAAAATAGAAAGCTCATGGAGAAAGGGCAACAAAATGTTTGATACTTTTTACATTGTTACTATAAGTAACGAAACGTGGTCAGCGTGTAGGCATTTATACAATTTCACGGACAATTCTGTTGTTCAATTATAGTACTATCTATCTGGTATCCTAATGCAAAAGCAATTCAGAATTGTTAGTGCAATTGACAGATTATGTTGCAAAGTATTGCATAAACACGTTTCACTTGTAGTTTAAAATTGTCTGCAATTAACAAATGCAGAATTCATGAAAATAATTTAGCCAAAACACATTAGAGAGAAGACAAAAGTCAAAAAGTAGTTAATTATCTAAACCAATTCATAATTTTTAAATATTATTCCTAATTAAACTGTTAATAAAGCTTAGAAATAATTTTTTAACTTACATAAAAATTGTCCTTCTCGAAATTAGATTATAATGTTTAGTTTGTATGTATATGTAAAAAATACTTAGTACCATATCTCCAAATATATGAAATTATATAATATTACGACCGTATCCAAGTAAAATCAATTACTTATTCGACCTAACATTGAATCATTACCGGTTGTTACTTGTTAGAGCGAAGGATTATTACGTTGTGGCGAAGTTAAATCTGCATTCAATAATTATTATCATTCTGCCTTAGTTAGAACTCTGCTTATATAAAAGTGCACTGTGTGTGTTCTAACTTACGTCTACTAAAATTAGAAGATCAGCTTTTAAACAAATATTTATGTATATGTATGTGTATGTGTACGTGTATTTGTATACGTATATGTATATTTATAATTTTGCTAATTATACAAAGATGTCGTTCAATTTAAATTTTTGTTAAAAGTAATGTGAATTCAATAGTTACAATAAAACCGTAATAGTTACTCTTGATGAGTTGTCACTGAGCATTTAATTATTTCATGTTATTTATGTAACGGCTACCTTAATAAACATATGGACCGATTTAAAACCAGTGTGTAATCGTTATTGTTTTCATACAAATCCCAAGATATTAAGATAAGTCTCACAGATTAGGACCGCCGTTTAACCCGGCAGATTAACCCTAATATTTAAATAATAACAATTTCCCTTTAAATTTTAAGGTAGCTCGAAGCTATATTAGAGTGTACATATTGTTATTGCTGATGTAAAAATGATATCTGGCCGTGAATATAACACCATTATTATAATGCATCCATGATTCCTGTATATAGATATCAAAATACACTTAGCACATATCAAAAGGTCAGAAGCGAGCGGAACTCACGGGTTAGCAATGATTTTGCATGTAGGTTGGTGTTGTAGGTCAACGGAACGACGCTGCTTTTTCTTACAGTTCATTCATACTATAAATATATAATATATCGCCGCGATTAAAAACGACACAGGCGCGTGAATATATACATGCATATGTATGCATATTTATCTTAAACATTCATTAAATTACATACATTTATTAATATATTCCTTTCATACCCAGACAAAAAAGTGCACTCCAACATTATTATATTAAAGTATATTGTTATAAAAAAGTAAGTAAATAGAATAATAAAAATTTATATGTATTTATACATATATTAAGAATACAATTTGTACTCTAAGTATCCGTTAAGGGCGTATAATTTTAATTTATAGCTTACACGCTTAACCAATATAATCTTAGTAGGTATAATAAATTTATAGCAAATTATAGAATTACTATCATTAAGAGATACTTACTCGTGCTATGTAAGTGCCAATTGCTAATTTATGCGCAAACGTTTGCTTCATAAATTTGACAACCCAATAATAGGTTCTATGATATATTAAAGCTCGGTAAGACTGCGTTTAGAAATTTCCCACACAGCATTGTTTAATCCCAATAAAATAGAGCACAGTCCATTCGTATATTATCAATCCTAAACGAGTAAATCTCTAATAATTATCCGGGAATTGTGCTGTGAGAAAGATCTTTGCTCTTGATTCTAATGTAAAATTTTTCCACATCGGAAGCATTATAATTAAAGATAGAAGATAGCAAGTTATAATTTGATCATTATTCTTAAAGATTATATTTTCTTTCACAGTAATTTAACAGAAAATTTTTTCAATCTGTGCTTTTTTTCTATCCAAAAATAAATTGTCTAAAGATTTTTTTTTACAAATATACACATATTTATTTTGGGCATATATCGAGACAAGTTGTATTCAATATAAAGTTTTGGTGATTAGATTATCGTTAGCCTAGAACGGTCTTAAAGACCTCGATAATCTAAACTTGGTAAAATCATGATATCATTCAAACCATACAAAAATTTACTATTACTAAAAACGGGCTATTCACAAATAAATCGCTGGTTAGAAACAGTTGAAGAAATAAAACAAGCGTTGGATCGTCAAGCGATTAACCTAAATTTAAACAATACTTGTGAATTTGTAAGGTCATATTCGTAAACCATCACAGATTAGATCTACAACTGATATTATTTTCATAATTCGCTCCGTCTGACTGTGTTTTATTCAGCGGATGTTGAATCTTTTGTTATGACTCTCTGTGCAACTTAAATAGTATATTATAGAATTTAACTGCCTATCTTACAGGTATAAGTGTTAAGACTCTAAATGGGCATGGTCATTGATTATTGGTTGATGTTGCTATTTTTTTATTGCGTAGTTTAGTTGAGCATGACTCGTCGTTTTGTTGACTTGCCGACACGGTCTACATGCGTTGGGTATCCGTAGTAACCCTTGGTTTCGGTTCTCGGGTTTCTTCTAGCCGGAGAAAGTTATAGATTTCCTTTGATGTGTATGTCATTTATTTACATTTACGGTACTACAGGCTATGTCTTTATTCCATAAACACGTTCATTTATAAGTAAGAAATCCCTTAGATGCAAATAGTAATTTAAGAACCACGTAAGGCATGATAACATATAATTATATTTTATCATGTCCATCTCTGTGGCGAGTATAGAGAATCAGGAAATGATATTATGCAATTACATTAATAACGTACAAACAATTGTCCGTATATAAAATTACTATATCTCGAAATTCAGATATTCCCAATTACCTTCCGACGTTATCTTAATTTTTATTACAAATTTACCGATGATACAACTTTTTTATCTAAAGCAGTACAAAAAGTTATACGTAATTAAATGTTAATTGGTCTTGGAAAGTCTATTTGTTTTAGTTACTTTAGGTACTACGTTGAACTCAACAGTTAAATGAATACATAATCCTGCAACCACAGGTTTATGGCTAATTCTAATTATGGTAGCTTTCATAAAATGTATAATAAAATTAACCTCTTAGATTTACTTTCACAAATCTCAGAAAATAATATAAAGATAATAGTTTATCTGTTGAGATATAACGAAATAAAATGAGTGTAATGGATTTAAAACATTTTCTAAAGCACCTGTTACTAACAAAAAGTAGAGTTTTACGCCATCCAAAATTATGTGAAACGAGCGGGACTCGAAACGGTATTGATGCTGTGGTGTCATTGAAATGTTATTGAAATCGGTATTTTTCGGACACGATTAGATAGCCCAAAAGTTCTATAGTGAAGTGCAAGGTTGTAAACCGTTCACCTATTATGTGCAGATATTCTTTTGTCATGCGTTTCACTTATTGTTAGAAACCATCGCTCTAGTTTATTGAGATAGATGCCGTGCGATATTCCTCAGCAATGTTTCATCTTCCGTGATACATGACGGCTTCTAGCACCGGTTATTGCGTTGCAAATAACCAACCCGTGTTGAGTCAATATTAGCCGGAGTAGATTGCTAATTGTGCTCAATTTATACAGATAGCTAATACAGCGCATTCATTATTGGCTATCATTGTATTTGACGTATTATAATCTAACTTTACCCTGTTAATTTGGAAACACATTATAGTCTAAAACAGATTAGATGCACAAACTAAAATTGAAAACATTTTCGTTGAAATTTTAACTTGTTTCTAAAATAGCTTTAATTACCTATTCTCATATTTTAAAGATTAGAAACAACTGCATATTTATTTTGTTAACATACAATAAAAATAAAATGTTATTAGCAATAAAGTTTATAGCACTTAATGTAAAGATGCTCCGACGTCACTTGACTGCGAAGTGTTTGCGGTTACCTTTAAAATATACATATAAATGAGCTTGCTATTAGCGTTTGTATTCCTCTCAAATCATAAACCACAGAATGGTAAGGGATTCGTACATTTGTAGTCCCGACTTTTAACGTCTATAAGGGTTTCTGACACGAATTGTTGATATTCTCACCTGTCGCTTGCCGTTATAATCATACGAATTTCTCTTAAGAACCAAGTATGATAAAGTTAATTCATGTGCCTGCATTTATTTTCTCACAAGTAGTCTTCATTTGCTCAGTAGAATAACTATAATTAAATATATATTTCAGTGGTATAAACGTTGCTAATAGTTATGGGACAGCATCTTCAGCAAAATAAGTGGTGTTATTACGGTGACCAGGTTTTCGAAATTGCAGAATCGACATTCATGTCACAACTAACGGACAGACACTAGCACTGGCTACAGCTATATGATTGATTTGATTAAGCATTCATTAGTTCTGCATTTTCTACGTGGCGTTTTGATATACTAGAATATTTTATACTCTACTGAACCAATTCCATGTAACGCCCCGTGTTAGGTGTTAGACATGAACATTTTATGATTAAATGATTTAAATTCATTAAAAATATAAGTTAGTTATTATCCATTAAATCGATCACATTCATTAAGGAATATTCCAATGACAATTAATTCTATTATACGCTTGTATATCAACAAAGATTAAGACGATTATTTAATAAATTGCTATTTAAATAAATCAGACATATTTCCTAAGGAGACTGTATTAAAATGATGCATATATATTTTTTGAAATAATATATAAATTATAAATTTATAAAATGCCTTTGCTGATGACATCGCACATTAAAATTTAATATTAGAGACCTAAACAGACGAAAATACCTTTTTGATTAAACAATATGCAAGATCTCTATCGATAGATCTTTTCAATCGAAAGTCTCGAAATATTTCAGAGAGCGTTAAAACTACATACCAGTTGAATTTTTAAGTGTATGAATCAATTCAGCCCGTATTATTAATAATTTAATATACAACGAAACACATGAGATAATAGTTAAATGAAGCGGCGTTTAATTGAATGAACTGCGTTTTATACCATAAGTTTCTCTCAGTAATCTATATAAGGTCATAATGAAAAGTCACCGCGGTTTTACCACGATGCCGCGTGAACGACTAACGGGTCGGGGTAGTCTTCCACTGCAACCTCCTGACACACTTTAAATTTGTACACCGAATTGATTCACTTCATGTTTTCGTACTACGAAATGTGAAATAATCAATTTATGTTTCATATTTCATACTTTTACAGATATCATTTTGTGTGAACTTTAAAATGATAGGTATAAACTAAAGTCAGACAGACTATTCGAATAGTTGAGCGATTCTTTTTATAAAATAACAATTAACGAGTGAAATTTTTTGACAAGCGTCACTCAATTAAGTTTTTCTCTCCACTCGTATTCAATTTTTGGCTTATAAAACTTTCCGCTCGGTCAGTTTTGATTAACTTGTTGCTCGGCCCTTCGCGGACTATAAAATCTGTCTAAATTGTGAGAAGTCTTCATCTTGTCTATTGTTATCTTGAATTGGAGTAACGGCTCTTCACTTGCACTTGACGACAGTTCGGTATGTGTGTGTTTCGCGATGTCATCAGTTCTCAATCTAAATGTCGTAGATTTGCGGTTTTTCTTATCCTATACAATAAGGAATTTAACTCGTTCTTTCATAATAACGACAACAGTTAACGTACTACTTCTTGTCTTGCTGTTCTACAAAATATCTCAAAAAACAGTTTTTAGAGTTTTTCTTTGCTTTGGACAAGAATCTAAATTAAAAATTTACCATTAATTAGATCTAAGGAAATTTATAACAGCTAGCTAAAATAATTTGCAAAATAAAAATAATTAAAGCTTTGTATTTATATACTATATGTTTATAAAAAATAATTTCAATTAAAGAATTTTCTATTAAATTTTGTTACTTTTAAAATATACAAGAGTTAAAAAAATATAATATAAATGAAAACTATAAAAGATAAAGAGGGTCGTACAATATCGAGACGTCAGTGAATTATACCATTAAAAAAGTATATTGACAGTTCAAAGACTTGAAAGTTACTATTGTGGCTGCAACTCAAAGCTACTGACGGTGCCTAATAATCTTATAATTCCCCGTGGAGCGTCTCATTTAAGAAAATGAAATGCTCTTTCGATATCCACACGTAAGCTTGTTAGTTTGTTACAATAGCATTCAGGATTATCTGACCGCATGATGACTTCAGATTATACATTATTGCTTTCACTCATTACCGTTTCAAATAAAATTTGATCAGTTCTGTTAAATTTAACTTACGTAATGGTCATGTGTTCCTTGTTTTGTTTTTTTAATATAAAATTGTAAACTTAATTGAAATCTCTGATATTTTTGTATACTATCTCATAATCCATGATTAGCTCGTACAACACTAGAACCTATGCAAACAAAATAAAATTGTTCTATATTTTTTGTCAGTAATCATTTAACCTCGTTCTAGTTTGCACCTTTACAAACAATTCCTAATAAGTGACAAAAATTGAAAAAAAATAATAAATGATAACGCTACGTATGTATAGAAGATATGAGGTTCTCTTTTATTACAACTTTCCAAATATTTGAAATGAATTTCGTTTTGAAATATTATTCATGGGTGATATAAAAATTATATTAAGTACTATATTGTCTGTGAAAGTTTTAGTGTAATAAAATGTACGTGAAAGTAACTTTTTTTTCTCAATGCATCGTAAATATTTCCGGTGATACTATAGTAAGATAACGAGCAATCGGATTAATAAAACAAATAAAAGACTGAATAATGGAAAGTGGACATATGTGTCAAGTAATGATGATTACTGTCCAAAAAATTATACTTACCTCACTAAAAATATATACTTCCAGATTTAGAGTCATACGTAACATTCATACTGTTGTCGTTTTATTCTCTGACACGATCTATCTCCATATGATACGAGTTTTAAACGAAATCCCTATATTTTTGTTATTTATGGATAAGCAAGTCATTTATAGTCCGAAGAATGCGATGGCACGAGTTGATGTGCGAATTTAACCTAGTGCGTGTATAGCATACGTTCAGAAGGATTTTGCGAACGAACTTTGCATTCATTCCGGGCTATAACACGGTGGCATAAATAAAGTTTTACATTCATCAAACTGAGGAAATTGTCAGTCAAGTGATACATACGTGCTCATTCGATGTAGGCTAAAACTTTCGACTACATCGAAATGACACCAACCGCAGTGTAAGCAAAAGTAGTGCTCACGTATAAGTAATTCCGTATCGCATCTGTGTCGGATTTAGATCAAACCACAGCCCGGTACTATGTTAATTTTACTACGTAAAGAAAATAAAGAAAAAAGCTATTTACAATAGTCAATCTATTCCCCCGCTTCACTCATTTTAGATTTTAATTATAAATTACTTTCGAACGACACCTTCCTACGTTCGCACGCTCCAAATACTACTAATGGCATTTCTTGCAAATGGCTGATCATGGGCTTTTATTGAAACTTTAATTCCTCGACTATATTTATCACATATATACTAGAGTTGCCATTTCACTTTACGATTCTCGTTACTCATACACTATCTGATTTAGAGTCATAATGAGAGGTAGGCCCATCATCGGTAATATAACTTTAGTAGCGTATCTACTTAGTTGTTAGTGAGAGGCGAATCATCCATTATAGTATACATATACAATACACTTTTTGCTGTATCAAATCCAGCTATTTATCATCGATGCTATCATTATTGCTTCGAAATGAAAAGTGCTCTTGTATTTCTTTCTCACAGTACGTGATCCTGATTTTAACTCTTCCTTTCGAAGTGTATAGCGTGTTTTCGGTAGCGTGGCCTGAATTTAAGTTATTATTTGCTCTTCTAAACGTAGAAGGATACAGAAAAAATAAAAATAAAAAATTCATCGTGATTAATCGCTTATCGAAGCGCCGTTTGACAAAACACGACGGGTTGGTAAGTAAAGGGAAAAAAGCGCTTACCGCTAGTTGACACAGTGCTTTATTGAAAACGATCCAACTAAATACCGCAACTTGGGCAAAATGATATACTTTTTATGTCGGTTACAATGACATTATTGTTAGATGATTTATCAATTTAATCAGTTATTTTCAAATTAAATTATAAAGTTGAAGAAGATCGTCAATTAACTTTCAACAAAGAATCGATCACGGTTAAGCATGCTTAAATTTAAGATGCGGGTGTGATCAGTCTACATAATTAACATAATTAATGATTATTTTTTTAATAATGTAATATGGGTGCAGAATGAGAATAAAATAATAAAAAAATTTAAGCCTCCAAAGAGAAATGAGACCAAAACTGGACCGTTATTAAAAAAAATGAAAATCGTAAACTTTCTAGCTGTGAAATGTTTACTTATGCTGAATGATAAATTGAATAATTTCAAAATCACGCTTTATTTTATAGCTATCAGTATCTTAATGCACATAAAAACCGTATAATTCTTACACTTTGCGGTAAAAATATTTGTCGTGAAGGAATTTACAGATTTACGATGGATATTTTATTAAACATGATAACGTCTTGCACAGTTAGTTTTCTTTTAAACTCAAATGTAGTTTAAAAAAAAGTACTTAATTGTTCATAACTTAAATTGTAACTCTTATAATATTACTTAAATGAAAAGGTTTTATTTAATCTTGAGCTTTTAAAAATCCTTATTTATTAGAATATTAAAAACTCGACTGGAACGTATTTAATATTTCTATTTCGCTTCAATACTTTTCGTTCTTAAGCCTCCAACTGATAATAAAATTTAATTTTTTTGATTACCAACTTGGGTTTGATAAAAGTAAATTATTTGTTTATTTAGGATTATGTTGATCTTCTCGATATTACTCACTTTAAATCTCTCCTAGAATCCTGTTTTGTATATTTCCTTTTTTTTATTAGTCCAAATTAACAATGAAGCGTTATATGGATTCTCTTTAACTTGTACTCCTGATCGGCAAAGATTAATTTAAACTTATAGAATTTGACAAAATCAGATTCTCCTACGTTGCTTTGACAATGTCGGGTAAGAAATTCCATTAGCATACATTAAAATCTATGAATAACTTATCTTAAACACTGAGAGATATTTAGTTCCGTTAGTTTTATTAAATATAATACTTCAACGTCGATAGTAAGTTACTCAGTATCAATCGGCTTCGTGTTAATTATGATCAGATACTGTATGTACCTGGATGCAATGTAATTTGATCCGTATTACCGTTGCATAACGTATAAGTACACACTTGCATCCCTTTACCGTTAGAGTACTAAAGAAGAAGGACGTTGTATTAAAGCGACATGAAGTTGCCATTGAAAGTAATTACAGACAATTAAATATTATTTTTATGACAATTCTATATATTTTTTATACGGTACATTTAACAGTTAACCGAAGCTCTATATATCAAATATTATTAAATGAAATGAAACTTGAATTTATAATCATCTAAATTCCAACCTTAAACATATTAAATTGCTTTACTTTCAACATTTAAAATAACTTGTATGTAATTTGTTTACAAATGGAATATACAAAAGCTTGCGTAATCTCTATTAGTTTTAAACTAACGTTTGATTTCTTTCAACACGATAGATTTAATTTTGGCGCCTCATAACATCAGACATGTGTTTGTAGTTATCAAAATGATCTTAACGCCTACTTAATTTCACTTTCGATTATCTTTTAATGAATTGAGAGGTCAGTAGTGAACTTTCGCCTGCGGCTAATTGTATTATTAAATATTACGAACGATGTTACCCGATATTGTGTTTTCGTTGATTGAGTATATATATATTTTTAATTTCAGGTAAGTTCCAACGGATCGTAAATCACGAGGTTGCGTTAATTGTGGTTAGTACTAAAGTTTCCCATCACAACATCTTAACTTTCTTCAAGCGGATAATAAATCCTTATAAGACTAGATGGAAATGGAGTAATCGAGATATTGGTTTCTAACGGAATAACGACAGACGCTTTCTGAGGTGTGGCATTATAATAATAAAATTTCACTCAAAATCTACACCTTACTTACATATAAATGCAAATTGAATACTTATTCTACATTTGTAGTACAATTAAGAAATCTGCTGGTTCTGGTAAGGTAGTGGTTCTTTTTTATCACTATCTTATTTATATTATCCACATTTATAACAATACTAAACTAACTTAAATTGTTACAGCTAAGAGTATTCAAAGCAGTTATATTTAATGATTGAACATTTCAATGAACACAAAGAAACAAGATGACCGGTAAGGTCAGATGGGTCATTAAAAACTGCCATTTGACACAATAGTTAATAATTATATTACTTTCACTCAAAGCTTTTCTTAGCGGTTATAAAAAGAAATTGCTAATGAATGTGACTATTGTAAATGCCTTTCACATATTATCAGAATATAGTGCTCCTCTTTAACTTACAGCAATCAATACCTAAATTGTGAATTAAGGTTTAAAATTCGTGACATGGGAATATGACTGAACGAACATACACTACTTTTTTAAATAAACAACAAGTTTTTCTTGACAATAGAAATGCCAAAGTAAATGGAAAAAATATGAACATAGGTACAAATACCATTTTGGAGTGTTTTAATTAAAAGGCATGAATAGGGTAAATTTTTAAATAAATAAATAGGTCAGAAAAATTTACAGGGGAAAGGCATGTTGATATATATAATGCTTGTTTTCTATTTTATTTCAAAATATCCCGTATTTTTTGTACCTGCAACGATATCTTTGCATAATTCGGTAAAAATCCAAGGCTATAGACGAGATCCAAAAGTTAAAAATGTTTTATTTATAATAATTCAATAATAATATTAATGAACAAATTTAATGCAATTCATGTAAAAAATAACATTCAAAGCATAGAAATCTGACGATAAAAGGAAGCCTTATAGCTAAGCAGAGATCTTTTCCAGATAACTTTTGTTATAAATAAGTGTATTAAGGAAGTTTATTTTCTTATAGACGCTGCGGCTTTTTCAATACGACGTGCTCAGGTTCATTAAATTATAAAACCACTATTCTGTGGACTTGAAGGAGGTTATAACTAATTTACCTGTGTGTTTCATCAGTTTCAAGCGTATAATTTTTTTATTTAACTAGTTCGCTTTATTGGCACTTAACGATTTCAGGCCACGTTGCTCCAGATACATAGTTTATGCTTTTCACGATTTACTGAGAGTGAAAATCATTCCTAACGACACGGTCCACACAATTAACATACTTATGTGCTTTCTATTGCCATAGGTAACTATATTATCACATCAGATGCCATGGATAGATATAATTTAATTCACAGGACGTGTTTCATGGATCCTTCGTAATTCTACTTTATAAAATGTTGGTCACGTGTTCATAGGTCTAAAATGAAAATTTTTAAATATTTTATACTAACAAATGTGAAAATTATATGTAGGTATTACAACGTCACAAAAATAAACATATATTTTTTTATTTCATATAAATATAAGTATAACAGTGATAAAATTCTAAATAACAATAAAAACATGAGCTATGAATATTTTCTTTCTCAGTAATACTGAAAATAAAAATTTTTCTCGTCTCACAATTTGTTTTTTAAAATTTCGTATTTTTGTACGGTTTTAGAGTACATACATCAAAGTAAGTGTGAAAGTTCTAATCTTATGTCAGTATAAAAGTAACTTAACACTTACAAAATGTTTTATACTCTGAAATAGATTTAAAGCACAAAGCATTATGTAAATGAGATTGATGAAATGACTCACTCGTCAAACGTGAGTGTAATACGTTCTTGTTACCACATTTTAATGAGCTGTCATTCGTTTACGTCTTTAAATTACTAATTATCAAAGTACAAAACAAGTTAACAAGTAAGTTATGTTATTTAAATTAAAAATATCTAGTTAGTCCATGTGATCAATGATGCGATGCGGATCTCTAATGATGAAAAAGTGTTAGTTTTTTTTATAAGCGCGCAAGTGAATCTATTGGACTTGAGAATGTAAACGTCGATCTACACCCGCACTAGTTAAGTGCAAATAAAAGTAATGTTCCGGAAACAAACGCTATTTAAAGTTATATGGTATAATTTCCAGATATGCTAATTATAGCACTGTATACGGGACCTATTGAAAAGAGAAAGTCTCTCTTTTTACATTAGCCTTTTGAGAATTTTTTTCGTTTTCTTTCTAAAGCAAGTAACGATATATGAATATAAATCTTCCATACCGATATGTTGATGCTCAGTTCCCATTATGAGAATCCGCTGAATCGCACCAATCAATCGAATCAACTCATTGAAAAGCCAAATTCTAGAATCAAGTTGATTGCGACTACCGTTTCAATGTTTGTCTGTTTGAATACATATCGGTTGAAGTAATTGATTTTGTGCACTTTCTACAATCAAAATGTTAGTTTCGCTTTCGTACATATATCTGTTGCGATGTTTCAAACTGTTGATGTTTTATCAAAGTGACACAATCATAACATAACATATAGACACAATTAAAATTTTATACTTACCTAATACCCATTTTGCTTTCCTTTTATTATGACACATTGATGTTCAATGTTCTAAAAAGCTGTAACATAACTTCACTGCTACTATCATCAGCGGTTCAATCACCATGAATGAAGACATTTTATTATAACATAACACGATGAGGTATAGCATTAGTTCTATGTGATTTATGTCCGTCCGTTTGTAACTAGTCATGTGCCATTATGCAATCGGATGAAAAAGTTGAAGAAACGTTATTTCTGCATGATCTCAACCGGCCAGTCCTTATAGGAAGACGGAGTCCCGTAACCGCTTATTATTCTGCATATACGGTATGATGGCTTCTCGGCTGGGTTTTGCTTTAGGGCATATGTTACATCCATGCGGTAAACCACCATAACAAACAATATAGAATTTTAAAATAACGGAAACATAATGATGGTTGGAATGATAAACCGCATTCTAGCTGTAAAATATATCCATATCACGTCATTTGATATTAATCGTCGTCACGCCCTCGTCACGTCACGTCATTTGAATTATGGTATAAATCATTATTATTATTATTTTCTCTAACTTTAAATGATTATTATATAAAAGGATGCTTGATAGTAAATTAATATTAGATAGCAATAAAACTGCCATGCGAATCGTAGAGCTCTGATTTTTAAGATTCTGACTCCAATAGAGGCAATTTTCTTTAGACATTCCATTTAATGTGCTCATACAAATGCAATGTATGTAGATAAAAAAGCGAAAATTTTATTAAGTTACGTAACAAACGCAACAAATGGCCTTGAATTTAAAAGTCAATGTCGGTCGTCGCACGCAGCGATGCACAAATAACCGCGTCACACGGAAACCAGTCTCAATCATATCACGTCTAACGTGTTATACGAACGCGATCGCTGATTGCTGAAGATAAGCGCTATTAACAGCTTTTACAGCTTGAATTGATAAAGAAGCTATGTTAAAGATGACGATTTTATCCAAGCTACCACCACCGGAATTGTGTTTGAATTGATTATAGTTTATAGAACCAAAGAGAATAACATCATGAATTAAATTGTCATAACAAATTGTTTATCTGATACGAATCTTAGCAGTTGCGTAACTGGATACTTTCAGAACTTTAATGAAGAGCATTACGAAATAACAACATCTTTGTCTAAATCGGAACTTATTCATTATTGTTTATCTGTTAAATTACGTTTACTATCAGCGAACGGAACAAAATAAAAAATGTACTTCAAGACTTTTTACTCTCTCTAGATTACGAATAAACTCAAACACTCTCCAACCGTTATATTTATCGATTCATAAATGAACTTCGTCTTTTGGTGCTCAGAAATAATATCATAACATAATCATTTTTTTTCATAACCAAAGCAAGGAAAGGAAATGCAATCGACAATGGAACTTTCGACTAGTTGTAAATACTTAACAAACTTTTTTGAACTTTTAAATAATCCGAATACCACAAAGGAATAAATTAACATACCTAAACACTGGCCTGCATTTGTACCACGAACATTACTCAAGCAAAGCTGAGGAAATATCTTGTATTACAATAATTAAGGTGAAAGTTTGTTTTGATATTTTATATTTGCAAAACTCCTTTTATATTTGCAACTGTCAGAGTTGCATTTTAGGACTTCATAAACAAAGTCTTAAGAGTAATCACTATATTATATAAATGATGTCTATTTTATAATATTAAACTACTATCACATAAAGTATGATGCTTACGTTCGTTTACAACGAAGTAAGCTCGTGGCCAACAATAGACATATTATTTTACTTGAATACTTTCCACTGTAGTTTCTGTTTACGACTATTCTAACCTAGTTCTCCTATCCTAAGGTACCATACCCCTTTCTCTTCCAATCATAAGATAGGCTATCGACTTTCTAGTAATGCGTACTGATTAATTAGACACGATTAGTATTTGAACCATCAACCGATTCATAAGATTCTTTGAAAGTTATTTATTTAGCGATAATATTGGAAATGATTGTTTGTCCTTCAACTTCCTTCCCTTCCAAGAATAGTAACATAAAAAAAATATAAAAAGAATCTGTTCGAATCTGCTTTATGTTGATTACTTTATTATTATCGAATTATATTATTTTATACTAGCATATTATAAAATACTGTAGCAATAAAAAAGCTATTACCACCTTACACAATCAAACTCAAATCGCCTGACATGTAATCAGAATCGCAGAAAATAATCTCAAGGGATAATATCCCATCATCAGACATAAATGTTTTTACAACCATATTTATAAATGAAATGTTCTTGTACGCTGAGTTGAAAATTGTATCAAGAATCATGCTTCATGCATGTCTATAACATACTGATACACCTACGTACCTAGAACAATTTATTGAAAAACCTGCTACAAAGCTTTTGCAATCAAAATTATATTTTTGAATCTTCTCTCATCTCTTATTACCTAAAATTTTTTTCTCAAGTTATTAAAATATTTTGAAAGCGACCATATGATAAAGGTTAAAAAAGTTAAAAAAATATATATACTCAGAAGGAAATTTTTCATGAAAAAGTTTTAAGACACCGTATTTCCAACCGCAAAAGACTAATGAGTAAAAAGTTCCTCCTACGTGATTAGAATACTTAAGTTTTATAGTTTATTTTATACTTTATAGCAAGAAAAATCTAAATGTTTGTTCAAACTAGTGAATAACTTTAAAGAATTTCACAAGCCAGGTTTTCTAGTACATTGCATAAAATTTCAAGAACACAACTAGACATAATACAACCCACCAATATTGAAACTTTAAGATATTAATTTTCATAACTTTCTTGAATTATCACTAAAACTTGTAAAAAGGTTTTTTTAATATGTTTTCTATATTTAAGCTGAATTTACAATCTGAAATGTTTACAACCTCCCTATAAAGGACGATAAATTTTGAATGAACAACGTTATATTCAGAAAATATATAGTAAAACCACAAATATATATCTGGATTGTATGATAATATTAGAGCAAACTTAATATAAAACTGCATCTTAAAACCAAAGTATTCTTAACTTGTATGTAAGGACTTACTTTGCTTGCTCTTCGACAAAGTCATGACTAGTAAGTTATAACTTTTTAAGTACAGTATACTAAGCCTTACAGAGAATACTATAACTTAAACATAAACGCTATAGACCATGTAAAATATAAACGGTTTTGCTTCTTTTATATTAAAAAAAAACTATAGAGCATAATAATTTTTTTTAATGAAACTTATTCAAGAATAAAATTTACAACCATCCATCTTCTCCCCTAACCTTTGATATATTATTGTTTTCTAGAAGTCACAGGTTTTTATACAATTTGCTCATGCAAATGAGTTTAATGACTTAATGTTATAAGACATAATTGCCTCTTTTTACTACTAGCTAAGGAGCGGTATTGTTATTGAACTTTGTCGTATTGTTTGAAAGTAATGCTTTTGTTGAATTTTTTTCAGTAATGTTAGTTTATATTATAGCGCAAGAAATTTTATTGGAAAAATAAAATTCTTCTAACTTAATCTGTCTCGGAGATCATACTTAATTAAAATAATATTTTTGGATTTACTACGCGTCTTTTATTATTTTAAACTACATACTCCCGACGTTTCGGTCACTTTGCAGAAACTTTGCGGACGAGAAGAATAGATTTTCATAAAAACGCGTAGTAAATCCGAAAATATGAGTTTTGTTTAAATAAATACTAACAAAAGCCTTACTTCTAATGAGATCATACTTTTTATATGACTTGTGAATATTTTTAGTAAATTTTAATAAATCATAGAAAGGAAAACTATTATAAATTTCTCTCATCTATTATTATCAACAGTAGCAGTTTTGTAAGCCAATAAAAAGTTTTACGTAAAGTAATTAACTACGAACCTTTTTCTCCTCAGTTTGTTATAATTAACCAACTTTACCGAGTTCATGTGAGAATTGATGGATGAAGGCAACTTTTTCTGAGGACACCTTTCTGTATACGGTTCAATGCTTTCAGGCTTTAATTATACACTTGTTTACGTATTGCACTTCCCCATTGAACATGTTACAACTAGGTACTTTACATATTAAGTGTTACTAACTAAACTATAAAATCGTGTACAGTATTTAATATAGGATTTTTAAAACTTTGCAATTACTGACCTCTTTATTTGTCTGCTCGTTGATCTTGACGTGGGTTTGGTGTGGTTTGTCCCGCAATGGTAAGTAGCCCTCACGACTGTCCGCCGGTTCCGTTACAGTGCTTTCCGCCATTATGGTTGTTTCTGTGCCCGTGTTTGAATCTGTTGTACGAGTCTCCGTAGCAATATTTGATGTCACAGCAGTTTCTTTTGTAATTTCAGCTGTTGTACCTGAGGTTTCAGTACCAATGACCGTCTCCGTGCTATCGCTGTTTACATTCACAGTTGATTCTGTATCTTGAACCGTCGGGGTTTCTGTGGTTCGCACCGGTTTGATGGAATATCTTTTTGGTGGCTTAGCTGAAGATGTAACAGTTGTTGTCGTCGGTGGAAATGTCTCAGTCTTTATTGCTGGTGTTGTTTTAATCTCAATAGTTGTATCAGTGGCAACGTGTTTTTGGGATGATTTTTTCGTTTTTGGAGGAGCTGTCGCAGTTGGACGAAAAACTGACACGGTTGTTTTAATTTTATTATGGGACTTTCTAGCTACCGTTGTAGGACGTTCTTGGATAGTGGTCATTGTTGGAGTATTATCTTGTATCGTGAAAACAGTTGGAGGCTGCCTATCGGCCGGTGGATCTAGATTTGAATTTTTGGGGGTTCTGGATGGTGGAAAGAAATAGTCCATGATAGACGGAGATTTATTACGGTTGCTGGGAATCCAGGACCAAGGGTTGAAGTCAATGAGTCGCGGTCGCGGTGGGTCAGCGTGAACGGCCGCGAGTGCAGCCAGCGCTACAAGTGCAAACAGTTTACTAGTCATTGCGCAGCGGGCACGTGCAGCCGCTGTGACGATCAGAGCGGGACTGCTCGCGCGCACCGAAAAACTAACCAACAGGCCACCGCTTGTTCACCCGATAGATTATGTAGGCTCGGCAAGCAGATGCAGCCTGCATAGTGTTGCAAATAATGTTATATGATATTATATGAATTAATAAGAACTTTGTTAATATAACATTGTGTATATTACTTTCTTATACATATATAGATATATAATATATATGTATCTAATACCTATCCCACCCAAAACCTAAATATTAACTGTATTTGTAGCATCTAACAATAAACAATATAAGCAATAAACAACAAATATGAACTCGTGTTTACGTTAATGACGTGTTAATAAATTAGTAATTATTAATTCTAGAGGCTAATTTTCATTATGAGTTTCCTTAACATAATTAAAATTTTACAGCTATTCAAATGTAAGCAATAAATAAATTCTTTGATGAAACCTTTCATTGGTGGTACCGAAACACGTCTGGCGTCTGAAATTGATAAAGAATCAAATACCACAAACCGTGTTGATCTGTTCTACACGCTCTATTTGGAAACATCTTTATGTTAACTAATTTTTAATCTCACGGCGGAACTTTTTTTCCATTCAGTCTTTTATGTTTTGTTTATTGATCAAATAAAGAAGAAGGGAAGAAGTATGACAGTAAAGAGTTTCCTGTAATCACTCGTTTTTCCGTAGAAATCGGAAGTTGAAAGAACATATTTATCTTGATTCTTTATTTTGTCTAAACTTATAAATATAGAAATAAAGTAGCTCACCTATTTAGTATTTAAGATGCTGTAAGTAATTACATTTACCTGATCATTATGATATTACAAAGGAAGTATTTTTATAGGACTGCATTATATTAAAATAATTGTACTTTGAATATATCTGTTTTACTTTGTATTTTTAAGCCACCTTATTCAAAATAAATTCACCTAATAAATCGGTGTCCAACTTCTTTTTATTTCATTAAAATGAATTGAAGTCAGAAATTTTATCTACACGTACTGATTGCATTATCGATGGTGAAAAACCGAGATTTTCGAGCTACCGCATAAATATGAATGAGGAAAATAAAGTGTCTGTCGATTAGACTAATTTTCGTTGTAATCTGTTAACCTATATAGAAATCGTTTTCGCTTTTTTGGTAAATAAATTTCTAAAGAGAAATTCAATAATTCACGTCAAGGTAAGAGCTCTTTAATGTAAAATTCGAACATAAAAGTCTTAGGTGAAGAACAATCAAATTCGAGCGCGACTCCATATTTAGAACATTATGTATATTTTACTCGACCTCTTAAATTATTGTCTGGAAAGCGAATTTTTTCGTGTCAGTAGATAAAAAATGTCACTGCAAATTGTTTATAGAGCATTTTTGTCAGTGTCACAAAATTCATCTCTCATACATTCCATTTTAAAGAATCTGACTTTTGATCTGAATTTGGATAGATATTTTCTAATAGATTGTCTATGTAAAAGCTCATATCCAATTTCGCACATGATACCGAGCTAACACGGTTAAGAGAAAATAACAGGACATAATAACACAGATAATGGTGTGAACCTACGTCAACACTTTTACTTCACATTTCTCATTTTCCTGGAGCAATCACAGACAAAGATATTACGTAATTATCCCTCTATAGACTAATGACTGGTATTGAATGAGCTGAGACGTGTTCCGCGTTTCAGTGAATCTGTGACCAAGTCAAATTGGCTAATAATAATAGTCCTGAGAGAAAATTCACAACTACAATTCGATTTATGTTTAACCCGTGAGAACAAAGTTTAAACTGCAATTTTGACAATTCTCATATTATATCTAAGCAGATGCATCGCTGATAATAAGAACGTACTAAGGAATCCGGATTTGAAACTCAAGTAAAAGCCGGTGGACTTCTATAAATTGTAAATGTATTCAAAACCTGCGGCGTATAGAAATTTATTCGTATTAGGAGGTATGCACTTAAAATAAAGTGTAGGCGGTAAAGTGCAAGTTAAAGTATAACTAAAGCTAGTCGATCTTATCATAGTAAAATATTAGATAGACATTTAATTTATTACTATGATGGCATTGACATTTTTGTACTGCGAAATATGTTAGTAAACAAACAATCTTCTATAAAGTTATCTTCATGAACATTATAACACAGTTCCTATAATGCAACAGTTACTTAATTGATTCCAAGGTGGTCCTGTCATTAGTCATTCATTAGATTATTCTGCAAAAACCACAATCATCGCGAACTAAAAAGATATGCAACTTTGTTCCTCTCGGCTTTCACATTTCTGCAACGCTATGTGATATTTACCTCAAAACCTTTATATTAACCTATAATTCTGAGATAAATTGTCTATCGTTTTATCGTTATTATGATAAGATTGAGATATTACGAGATTATGATTTAAATATGCGGCTAATTATATGTGCTCTAAATGTGTCGTTTGATGTATAGTAAATTAAGTATTTCTTCATGGAATTTGTCTTATTAACTGTTATTTAAAATAATTTTGTAACTTGTTTCGTTACGGTATACTAGGTTAAGTTACCGTGTTTGCTCGCATAAAATATTTTTTGTTTTCCTTTAGATTCATTCCTGTTGTTTAATATAATATACTATTTTTATGCTCTCAGCTTAATGTGTATGCAATAGCATGTGTAAATATGTGTTGTGCATGCAGTACGCAAAGCATTCCCTTTATTTCTACCATGAAATGAGTTTGGGCTACCGTTTTAGTTTATGTTTCTATATGTTTATTAATGTTTTATAGTAATGGACTATGGTCATCAAAAAACAAAGTGAATTGTGTAACCAAAACGTCTTTTAAATAAAATAATAAAATTTGTGCCATAGGTACATAGTTTAATCCGTAAGCATAAATTTATGAACGCCCATTAGTAATTTCATATGGACTCTAAAATAATATAAGTTATTCAATAATAATAGCGACAATAATTTTGATCGTGTCAAATCAGATATTCTCTACTATATTTCAATTTATTTTCTCTCTGTTCGATTCGCAGATCATTTCAATAATAACCATATCCCGTCAGATATGGCTAGGTTCAATATTAAGATACTTTTAAAATGCAAAATAGAATAAAAGTTCTTAATAAGCTTATCGACTAGATGCATCCATATCAAGGTAATTGCCTCGGTAATAATTATTTATTAAAAAGCATCTGCCTGGTATCGTAGCTCTCCACGGATCACGTCGCATCTAATTATAGTTCAATTATATATTCTATGTCATTGTTTTAGAGTTTAAATTTACTTAAACATAAAATACAGCTGTCCACTCTGTAAGAAAATCACGAAATATTGAAATAAAGATTACTGTTTAATTCAACAGTCGTGTTGTTCTAACTGTACTGGTTGTTATAACGTCCATTGAAGTCAATACCAAAGTGCCACTTAAAACAAAAGCAAAGAGAAAGTGACAGAATTGCTTTAAAAACTTCCAATTCAATATATGTTTGTTAATAATACATTAAAATTAAAATCATTTCATTTTCCTCTCCCAACTTTTTATCAAACAAACAATTTAGTTTTAATTGTCGAAAAAGTATACTTAAAGGATTTGCTTTTATCAATTAAGGAGAATAAAATTTATAAAATATCAGCATTGTAATAATGTCGAAGTTTTAATTGTGTAAGTTAGGATTGTTTAAAAGTTTAAATGCAAAGTGTAGCCACGAACAGAATATTAATTAATATAATAAAAACATTAACAAAAAGAATTTTAACTAAACATTTTATAGTCATAATAAAGTTGTTAAATATTATTTAAGACCATAAATCTCTTTGATTTTTATTCACGTAAACTTATGAATTTTTCAGAATAATATACAAAAACGGTACTAAAGTGCTATTAGAAACTAAATTATTATAACGCATATACCGTACTAAGATCATTCAGTCATCTGAAAGGTGACAAGCACACAAATGAACTAGATTAATGTTTATAGCATCATCATACCAGAACTAGCACCTATAGCGAGCCAATATGTCATCATGACTAGTAAACGAAAGACATAGCTATCATGTAAAATATTTCTATTGCTTTAATAAATCCTTTAACGAGAAAAAAAATATTAATTATTGCCACTTTTGTTACATACAAGACATCTTTTATTAAACCATTTATAATTAGTAGCCTCAGATTACAATCAATCTTCTTTTTCTTTTTTTCATACAAACATTGCAGTCATCTTTTCATAAATGTGTACCTACTTAATTCGAGTAGGTGTTTTCGTGTTCGCAATGATTATGACTCATTATCTGGAATTAACGGGAACAGAATAGTTTTTTTTATGGTGTTTGTTACGTTATTAGCGATCCGACACGGTCTACACCGCGTAACTTGGTTCTCCTCTAACACGCTATAATTGATTCCGTTTGTGAAAATGCTTTTAAAAATTGCTTATAATTACGAAGACTTTTCACTGTTCTAGAATATATGAGTTAAAAATTGTTATTTAGAAGAAATACTCGTGGAAGTTTTGCTCTATATATCAAAAACATGGTTAACGGACTCCATTTGATGTCTCCATTTTAAATCTCATTTAATGAAATTACGGTTTTTGTAAAGCAATCAAAAGCTATCTAATTTACGCTTATTATATAAATAATAACCTCAACAATTTCAATATTCTATTGATCTACATTCCTATTCAAAATATCAAACGAAACCTCAAGACTGCGGTCAGTCGTACATTACTGTCCGCGTTACCTTTCCTATGGGAATCGGAATGCAATTCGAGAAGCTTCGTTGTTTATGACCCTAAACCTCTGTTCTCTGTTTACAAAGATTTATTCATACCTTTGTGCCCGTGGGAGTTTAACAAAACTATTTTCTTTCATTCAGTTATTCGGGTATGAAAACGTCCGTTGATAACCGAGAAATTTATGTGAAACCCTGTTTTGCGAATCCGACTTATTTCAAAATATCATATATCATGAAAAGTGTCCTTACAAAACATAAACAAGACTGTTGGTAAGATTGTTTTATTTTTGGTAGAAGCCTAAGCCAAAAACCTATGTTGACTCCAATACAGTTGATGAAAAAAAATATATATGTCAAAATTTTTATTGAAACTATATTAAATTGACCCTTTTTTCAATAATACTGCCTATTAATTAAAATCCAGTCATATCATTAACATGACGATTTAACGTTAGACATTATAATATGTAAAACGGTATTTTTCAGCCAGTCAACTTGTATAATTTTTCTCAGAGCAAAAATTTTTTTGGGAGCTTGCGTTAGTTATGGTAAATTCGCTAAACTTCCAAACTTTAATAACTGTTATTTGAAGATTTTATAAGTGGGCAAATTTAAGTCTATTTATTCTATAAAGTATTATTACAATTGAATTCATTTTATTAGTTACTTCAAAAGTGTTCTAGGCTTTTATGTTTCACTTCTTTAAAAAATGTTTGTCTACGCATCTATAAAAATAAACGCTAAGTTTTAATTTTTAAACATTTATTCATTTTTCTGTCAATAATTTAACTTATCTACTATACATGAAACAAATAAGGAAGACTTACCGTCATATCGGTATGATTTTACAAATATCAACATATTTCATATTTACATACATACATATGACTTCTATTAAGTGTCTCACATAAAAATCACTATTTATGTTGCCATATCTTGAACTTTTATTTTGTTTAAAAGTCGATAAAATATCAATGGAAGTTATGAATAACTTAAACATAATAACTAAAACAAAATATGGCTACAGATCCGTTATCGCATAACAAATAGACAATCATAAACACAAACAAAACAAAGAACATAAAATGTCTCCGTGACTGTATGGAAGACTCGGAACAAACTCTCAAGTCAATTATAATGACTGTATGTAACGCAACAACTACGTAAGTATGGCAAGTAAATAATTAAAATATGAAAAATAATTTAAACTAAACCATTGGAATCATGCTTACACTAATATTATTTACAAATATAACAGAAACAATACGTAATAGCAAGCTACACGTTGCAAGTATATACAAGATCGGCACTCCTCAATCTGGTAATAAATTACTTAAATATATACGATATTTGCATAAAAGTCTTAACTCGAATAAAATAAAAAGGGAATGTTCAAACCTAAAATTCTGTAAAAGTCTTCCCAGTAATAATCAGTGAGCACTTAGCAACTACTACTACTACTTAAAGCACGTTATCGTTGTTCCTAATATTTGCAAGTTATTTTTGAGGCCCTAGTATAGTTATTAATTTTTTTTTGTACTAAACAGGTAATGAGCAAATCATAAAAGCTGTCTAATTTTCAAGTTCATGTACTCTACGTACAATAAGCCTTCATATATAGTTAATATTTTTCAGTCTTTGTCCCCTACAAATCTATACGTATCAGGTGGAGGTTCTGGCATACAATAGCCATGGTATGTGCGAATATCTTCAGCAATGTACGTCACTCCTGGCAGTACCCCAGGTTCAGTGTGGTGTTTGGGGCACATATGATCTTTAGGACATTGGCAGATGGTGCTGGCATTCACCTCGTCTATTTGTTCATGACGACGCCGAGCGCTGAACAATTTACATGGTTCTTTTCTAGAGCATCGTAACCTCTGAAAACAAAAGGCAAAAACGTTATTATTTTAAAGTTACAAATTCCAGACGCATGTATAAACACATGCGACATCTGTAGGCAAAAGATGGAACTAAATAAGAAGACAACTCACGCTTTGCGGTGAACACGCGAACTGATACTGATTTCCTTGTTCCCCGCTAGGTGTCGTGTACGGCAGTTTCTTCAGTAGATACGTCATGGACTGCTTCGGACAGTGGCAGTTTACAATTTGTTGTGTAGCGTTGCTATCAGGGAAAGAATATATAATCCACGCAGCGTCCTTGAAATAACGGCATTTTGGCAGCCTCTTTACTGGCTCGCAAGTCTTATACAGGGTTGTCTTATCTGCCAGTGTATGGTTGTCGTCATCGGAGAGCTCACTGTAACAGATGGTACATATTTTACTTTATACGATATGTCTCGAGTGTACGTTTCTTTACTTATGTACATTAAACAAAAACACTCTTTTTAACGTTTTATTTTTGTACCTAAGTATAAAAAAGGTTTGTGAGCAAAAACTTGTGTACCAGTTCTTCTATTATAAGAAAACGTAATATAATGTACATATATTTTAAAACAACGACCAAAGATCGTTTACATAAGAGAAGAATCCAGATAAATGTGTAGGCAAGATATCGTACTAGAACTTGTCCATAGTTTATTCAAGAATATATACCGGTTAATACAAATCAAAGAACTAAACAAAGTATTTTAATGTGACACCGTTATCTGCCCACGTGATTGTAGGAGCCTTCCTAAGGATGATCTGCCCACGTTTGTAAACCTTTTTTTCCATAGAATTAACCTTATGACAAGTAACCTTCGGACTAAGGCCTCAACAGTTCGTTTCGTAACTTTTGCTCTGCGAAGTATCTAGCGTAGGTTTTTATTTATTTAAACACCTTCCATTACTATGCAATGAAGTAGGTAGACCCTGTTAAGATAATTTATCTATCCCACCTTAAATATATATTTTTGAATGTTACTTAATAAAAATAAAAAAATACATTTAAATTGAATGATCTATATGCATTATCAGCATTACTAAAATCTTCTGTTATTGTAAATAATTAAATGTATGGCTAAATGAATTAAATCTCAGTGCTTACCTAGAACAAGGCCTGTGCCCCAAACAGCGACACTTCCTTTCAATCCAGGGCTGCGCTGGATCGTAGAGATCCACTTTGCTGCACACTTGTCTTGGCCTGCAATCTGGTAGATCATCCTCGGAGACCTATAACATAAAAAATATACTTTAAAAACATTGCTTAAACTGTTAAGACTTACAACTTGAATGTTTTTATCCCTAACATTTAAATAAACTTAGTGTGAAAGACACTAGAAATACAAACATTACAAAAGCTTGTGTTTCTAAAAGTCTTTTATTTTATATTGACATATATGCAACGATAACATCGTCTGATATAACATCTTTGTATTTGACACGTCGCTATCGCGTTGTAAAACAATGCACAATATTTGTACGTGAAACTTCCCAATGTAGGCTTGCATATGTAATTAGTTTCTATTTTTAAAGTCAGCACGCATCAATCACTTCTTTGCATTGAAAGATTCGTAAATCATCAGGACATTTAAGTTTTAGCATGCTACGTTCAAATGTCTTATACAATAAATACCTTTGAACTATGCGTGGGAAATTCGAAATGTGTTTGACTATATTTCGCACCTGCCGCCCTTCGTGAATGAAGAAAACAGGAGTGAATTACGAGAGATCATTATAATGACGTCCGAAAGATGTTAATCATAACGATTCGTTGGATTTAACAATGAAGGGACATGTGCGTTTCAAATCCATTCACTTTTTGTGGCGAAGGTCCATCGGTCTGAGGCTTACTTCCGACCGGAAGACATGCCATTCGGCAACCTGTAGGCTGTGAGAATACTTTTTTTACCTAATATGCTTTTTCTACCGGACATTCCCTTCGGAACATAAATGCTAAGTTACAATTTTTATATAATAATTAGAAAAAAAACATTTGAATCAGAAAATAAGAACCTCTTGATATAAACAAATAAATATATATTTATAGATAGATATTAAATATAAAATAAAACTTGTCTTACATTTAAAAATTGTACACAATTTTTTTTTTTCATAAACAAAATTAGATACCTCTATATTCCTAATACAATAAAAGGCGTGAAAAACATTGGTTGTTCCGGATAGACTTCCCGTTTCTTGTGTATTGCGATGAATTTCGCGGAAACGGCCTCGGACGGATCTTTCAAAAGCCGGATATAGCCCTTTTGTGAAGCAAACAAAAAATCTCATATGGACTATACACAATGTATGGGTTGTTGACTTACTTCGTATTTTTTTTAACGGACTCCCGAATTCGGCTTGCATGCTAATGTCGCACTAAGAAAATAAGTTTTTGCTTTAGCATCACAGAATTTTTAATGTGATCAAACTTTAACGATTGTGCCATTGTTGCAATTTGGACACGTGTTTGGAATATATTACGAGTAATAAATAATGAAAAGATAACATCTGCACACCTTTCTGGATACAAATAAGAAATGATAATAATCGTTCAATCGAGAGATAAAAAGATGTTAGGTATTATCTGAAACAGAATCGTTTAGTATAAATCAAAGTAACGATTGTAACGGAACACGAGACACATTTCTAACTATCGCGTGGTTAATTTGCCCCTTTGCATAAGTCGAGATAACGACGTTCACGAAATTAACCAATTATTCTGTGGTATCACTCATCGGATGTAATTTTTTCAAATGTTTAAAGCCTGACTGACGGTCTTGTGTTCGTTTTTGGTTCATTTTTTCTTTGTATCCCAATACACAATTATTGGTATAAATCGTCGCACAAAATGGTGAAGTCGAAAATGCTTACATGATCACGTCTGGCAGCAATTGAAATTATACTTTCTCGATATGGTATAGAAACTATTTTACATGGTGTTTGTCGGAAGATGGTCGTGTTTTCGCTTGAAGGCAGTGGGGGGTTCGGGGACTGAGGTATCCGGTGTGAACAGGTGGCGTGCCGCGCCCACTCTAATCTGTGCCCGAACGACCTTCCACAACCTTTCAAGTACGCCTAACCCTATGTGGGCACACGCCTATACTATTTCTTTTTTAGTATTTTTTAATTAAGGAACACTGACAAAATAAGCAGAATATTTCATTTCAAATATAAGTGGTAAAAATAAATTTAAAACGTATAAAAACCTAGGTATGTGGTAGAACACAAACAAGCCCTCCTAACTGTAATATAAATATCATTATGCCCAAAACAATACGTATTATAAAACTTAGCTGGTATCATTTTTCTGTTTGTCAGAACACACTACACTACACTACATACATTAATCGGATTTCTAGCTAAAAGTTCCAACAATATTCAAATTGCATCCTTATAAATGTCGCTTGCGTCCTTCGTTTCCTTGAACTTAATTTGCATCTACATATACGATTGAAAAGGGTTTATAATAACTCATAAACGCTATCCTTATAAATTGGTACTATCAATTCGGTCTCGGTTAGTTATAATACTAATACGATACAGCCTTAAGCGATGGACAGCGGACCTAAAAATAGAAGATTATTACGAGCATAATATATTGTACGTAAAGGCCAATTTCGCATGAAGTGTATATACATAAGTCTTGCCCGCTGTGGAACACAGGTAGCCAAAAACAAATTACTAATGCGTAATAGCTTATTGCCGGGAGCCAAATATTATTTATTACAAGTGTAATTAGCCGGCGTTCAGAGCTTTCGGCGTTTCAACATCCGTCTCGCGAACGTGTACCTCTTGTGTTTTTAAATTAGTTCACATCCTCTTGTACGGTGGATTTAATTTGTGAGGAAGACGATTATTAATTCAAAGGAAATTGCCCTTCACTTAAGACTTATTAGTGCGAATTTTGACGGGAGCTTCATCATATGAATTAATTTAAAATTATCAATCATGGACGTATCTCGGATTGTTCTGATAAATGTTATGTTATTACTGTGGCTGAATATTTGCATTCAAAATTAGTTATTTACAGTATGTAATGAAATTGAAAAATGAAAAAACTTTTGTATTTTTATTACATTTGCTGGAATAAAGTCGACAATATTCTTATAATATATGAACTAATTCTCAATATGCATTTCTTAGAAGTTTTTTAAGGTCTTCATCTTCATTTAGAAAACATTTTTATAACATATTTTTTATTGTTAGTGTTGCTTTAAAAGACTTCAACGACTTGAAATCCAAGCCTTTACTAACAATACTTGCGATTTACTTAGAATGCTTCGAACTAAATCTTGAGACGACTATGCAAGTGTAATAAAATGTGAATGTCTTAAATATCTTATCATCTTATTTATTTTCATCATTTTTATGCATAATATTGTATTCATGTATTTTAATATGAAAGCGGTTCTCATATAACAGTATGTTGTTTCATTGTGACGGTATCCGGAGTAATTCAAAACGCACGTGTCCTATTGAGGATGCCCCCAGCTTATGATCTAAAGGGGATCTTCAATGTATGGTAGATGTCCACCGCTATAGAATTGTCAGTCATGTCTTTAAGTATAAGTCTTGCACGATCGCGTCTTAATAGAAATTTAATCAAATTGCTAAAACATCTTAATAAATTTCGAATGTCCTTAAAAATAAGATCTATTCGAAAGACAAAATAACTATGTCAATAAATATTTAGTTTTGGGTCGTTTGTTAAAAATAAAGCAATAAAACAAGCATCGTATTCAAGTTTTTTTTCATTCTTTTTGGTCGCGTAACGCAGGTGCTGTTTTGAGTGTTGGTCTTATTGGGACATTTTTTACATCTTACTCTTTTGTACCTCTTTTGAGTTATTTATCTATATTTTATTCTTTTTTTACTTTTACGACCTATCCGTTCTATGAAGCTAGATTTATATACAGAATTTATTTTCACTGTGAACAACATTTAAACCACATTATTAATTAATTACGTAATATTTTATTGTACTTTATGTAATATTTTGCTGTCAGAAATTTTAAATGAGCTTTTCAAAACAGTCAACTTTATCTATGCTTGAATTTGAACAGCATTCCGAGCACTGGTGCCTCCTTCACCAACGACGTTTTTAACTCGATGCCATCCCGAGGTCACTTTTTACATTCACTCGTGCCAGTCACGCTATTTGTCCGATACGACCCGCGGAAAAAGCCTTAATCAGCTTATTACATAGGGATTTGATTGCTTCTATATGATGAGTCAGCTTTCAATGGGTATTTTAGGTTTTGAAAATGTTAATCAGGTATTACATTTATTAAGTCCAATAGTCTTATGAAAAAAAAATCTAATAGTCCTAAAGAAGACTTCTCAAGTTGAAAGTATATTTGATTTTAGGACTGTATTTATATATAGTTGCTTTTTGAAACGCCGAATTGTTATCTCTTCAACGTCCGCTTCGTTTATTGCCTTTCATCGTATATATGTATAATATATAGCGGGTGAAAAATTGAAATGACTATTTTAGAATTAGAAATAGGTAATGTATATTTTTATGACCTTTTATCCACATTGACTCTTCATTTAGACTGTCTCTAAGTACCCGGTATTACATATATTTATCACAAAGCGCTTGTTAGAGTTGAATTTTAAAAATATAACAATTAGGTATAGATATTTTTAGGATAAATTTTAAAGAATGAAAAAAATTACCTTTTTCATTATAAAAACTTGTTTGAATTTTTTTTTTTTATAAATGGAGTTATTAAATTTTTTGTTAAAAAGTTCAATGAATTGAAGGCTATGAAGGAACTATTTGGTAAAGAACATTATAATGTGAAAATGCGATTAATTTTCACATATTTTTTACAAGTAAACTTTTTTTATTTACTGATATAATACGAATGATATAAAAGAGACTAACTGTCGTTGATTTTGATAATATCTTATCATGTTTATAAATCATAATATACTCCTAGTATATAGATATTTTGTGCGTCCACACCCTATCAAAACCTATTACGTTAAAATGATTGATGAATTTACCAAATCGATCCTTTCCAATATCCGTTAACTTGACAGTAGGTGTAATATAATAAATATGTTTTAGAGTTAATTTTAATTCTAAAACACCAGTGATATCACTAGGTATATATAATTACTTGTTAACTCCATATTATTATTAGAAGTCATATAGAAATAATACGTTAATAAGTTGAGGTGTACTGAATCTGTGTAATTTTTTTCTAGGGCCTAAATCGCAACAGCAATAGTCTAATATATTATGATAGTGAAATTGCATAGCCATTATTCTATTGAGGCGTGTAGTGACATTGAGTTGGGTTCTAATTTTAATGATTTCATCCGTTCCGTTTCTCGTGTGAATTAAATATAAAATATACATTAATTATACAAACGTATTGTGAATCGTGATAGAAATTTGTACTCACATTACTCTATATTGAATAAACGAGAATACGGTGGCATTAGGTATTTTTGAAACTGCACTCTCGATTGAAGATTTAAATATTAAATCATCCTAACTTTTATATTACAAAAGAAATAATTCCAAATATCCTTCAATAACAAAACTATCGTACTGCGCTTGTGTTGACTTTATTTTAAGTGACAACTGACTTGACAATTTAATCATGAATTGTGTCTGGTATCAAAAGAGTTCTTTATGAAGAAGCAGGTGATCATTGACCAGCACCCTCCTGCGGTTATGTCATTCACAGAATTTCTTTTGTTTATTTGTCGGTTCTTTCGTTCTTCTTTCCGTTTTGTAACAATCCCTGCCGCCACTTGAAACAAGCTTTTTTGTGTATCCATTGTTAAGATTTTCAAACTATAAGATATAATATACATCTTTGTATGTTTATGTTAAATCCAATTGAATTATCATTACAAGCGTAACTTATATTTTAATATCGTATATAAAAAAATTATTACTAACTATAAAATTCCATTCCGCTACACTAAAACGGTTACCGTTACGAATGTGTTTAAATCCAATCATACATTAAAAGATATATTTTTAACCAAATAGCATTCACTGGCCGGGAAGCCTCGGTCGTAAGTCATCAAAACTGTCAAGATAAGAATGAGTGAATGAACACCTGCGACTACCAGTGTTACGCATTCTCCTACACGGGCGTGCACCAGCTGCCTATTACAATACAGCATTTAATAACATACAAAATATTCAAATATTTCCACTCTATTTCATATATCATACAGATCATTTTTATATATCAAAATATCGACACTTGATGCCATAATAGCTTCCATTATATCGCGGCCAAGTTGGAGCGATTATCTTCATGGATCGACTTTAGAATTAGGCATAATAATATGATTAACTTTGTTTTTAAAATATTACTTACAATAATTGACATCCGTGACTCGTAACTTTTGGATCTCATATCACTATACACTGGTTTAGATTTTAATTGAATCGATATATTTTATTTACCATGTTAGCTAATATAATATTTTGATCTTACTATGTATAAACAACAATAACTTTAGTATTAAATATTATCTACTCGATTTCCTCTTTAAATTGTTAGTCACATCTGATATATGGTAGATTTTTTTTTGTCTTAATTGATCTAATTGTTGGGCTCCTTTCATAGAATCACTCGTGCATGTGACTAATGTGTGTACGTTTCGTAGATATAAAACGATGGTACCTGATACTCCAGGAAAAGGCTCGGATATTTAAAATATTTTCTACACAATCGAACGAGTTCCTAGAGTTTAGTTAAGAATGTGTTCTCAGTAATTTTGTTCACTAATAAATGTGGTATGTGTTATGAAAAAGCATCGCGTCTATAAAGCTTTCTTAATATTTTCGTGGAAAACATTTTGGGATGTGAAAAAAAAATCACAATTAAGTTGAAGCACCAAAAAAGTATTGATAGATAATCAATAGATTCTTCTTATATATGTATTAAATTTATAATAGTTCTAATTATTAATTAACATGACAAGTACAGCTGTTTCAAGATCGTTGTTCGATTGCAATAGTCTGCATTTGTGGCTCGTCTTACACATAGCTAAGTTACTTTATATATTATATAATGTTTAACCGCACGTACGCAAAGGTTAGTTAAAGGAATTATATAATTAACATCTATATTCATTTATTTCTATGATCTCGATATAATAACAGCTTTCGCGCCAATACATCCAAATACATTGAGAATTTTTAGTTATACGAACTCATTCTATCATTCCGTGTATTAGATCTGCTTATGCCAATTCAAAAAACCACAGAAGTGACAACGGTTTCTTATAATATGATAAATGTATTCATTAAACCGTTGTCGGGTAAACTGACAAGTTTTGCCGGCGATTTTAAAGCAAATCGTTTAAATAATAAACAATACTTTATAACGTGAATTGCAAACTTGAATAAGCCATTTAGCTATTACTGTTCAATGCAAATAATGGACCATATTACGTTTATTAATAACGATTTCGTTATTGAAATATCACGCATTATTGGGACAAAAAGATATGCAATTCTAGTTGATAGACATGTAGCAATTACTACGTATAACCATTCCATACAAACAAAAAAGAAGAAGACTTACTCCAGTTTGGTAGAGAATCTTTAAACCATTCTTCTGTTGGGTCCGTCTGTGAGGCAGCAGTGGAAGTTTGTCGGGTCTTCGTATATGGATCTCTCCGGAAGGTCGGAAGGCTTCCAGGGGTGTCCGTATAACAGCACGAACGCTGGCCAACACGCACGCAACCAGAAGAGTGGCTAACACTTGCATGTTCACTGTCACTGAACGATTCGGGCGAGTTGATTGCGGGTCGGGCTTGAACTGAGCCGGCGCGCCGAGGCAGGTACCACTTAGCCTACGCGCCCGGTAAAACAACCTCCTATAGCGAACGACGCTCTTTGGTACTTACAGATTAAGCTAATTCATGATAACCGTCAAAATAAAACTTACAACTCATTTCATTTTAACGTAGATTTAAGTTTACAAATGTTTTTTATTAGGAAAAAACATTTTAAAAATTACAATTTGTTCTGAATTTGTCACTAAATCGATGTAATAATTTTTTGTATATGCGTATATTATTTTAAAAACGAATGACCATTACAATGTGTACTATGTATTATGTGTTCATGGAATCTTCCACGTATCAAGAATGTTGGGTCGCGCTCGGGTTGACTTCCTACCGACGATGTTTTTTTTACACAATCTTGTTGCTCGACTCTAAAGACACGTTCACATCAACGTTAAGCTAAAATTAAGTAGGTCTAAGTTATATAATATGTTCTCGATATACTACCTAGTAAATACTAATGCATTTCTGCCATCTAATTTTAATATCAATAGAATTGAATAGTGAATTGTTATATTTGTTTGGTCATAATACTATGGATCAGTGGATACCATCAGATATTCCATTCAACTTCAAAAACAATTTTACAACCCCACTCGAAAGACAATGGTCTTACAATAATTCTTCGTAACGAACAGCAAACAGTTCCAGTTATTGTTTCCGAACGTATTTCAAGGCGAGCCGTTAACTGGAATTGGAAATTGTCAATGTAATGGTACCTTAAGTTATCTTCCGTCTCTCTCGCTCCCATTCACTGTCCTCTCACATCAATGAACTGCTTCTTATGAATGAATGGACAGTCGCCATAGTACTATGTATATATGTATATTTTATATGAATGTAAGTGTGGTGGCACGTGGTTACAAGTTTTTTTTTCTCACGATGGTATTTTTTTTAATCAGATTCGAATTTTGTCAGAATTCTTAACGCTATTCTCTTTATTATTCTAAGTTTCCGATATAATCCGATTATTTCTATTTAGTTGGCCTCTTGTTTTAAGATCTCCAAACCCTTTTTGACATTGCATGTATCCACTAGCTTTATTTTTTTTCTAACTAGCAGTTCTTTTTAACTGTATTTTTTATTAGTAAAAGCTTACGGATCCCACTTTAATACATAATAAAAGTAACAAAAAAATAAATTAAAGAGGATATGTAAAAAAAAAATCTACAAACATTTTACTTTATTAAAAAAAAGATAAACAAATTCAGAGGAAGTTTAGTGTCTGATGCATTCAAGCACCTACATATATATTCCTTAACTGCATATCAGCACACGTCAGTCAAATACCGATAGCTGAGTAGAGATCTACTCAAAATTTCCCATGCCATGCTAACAATGCCCACTCGAAACTCAAGTGGCCATCCTTTTTTGCACCTCATAGAGTATAGGCACGCGTATCCATTGTCCATCCCTTAGTGATTGTTTTGTTCTTTACTTAGAAGTGATGTATCCGGTCATATTTAATGTACCACCTTAACACGTCCAGCTGATAAAAGGTTTATTGTTCATGTCTTGTTTTAAGATTTGGGATTATCGTTTGTTTTGAAATATTTTCTGAAATGGTAATCGATCAGTGTACGGTTCTTGATATTATTTTAAATATTAATAATATTTCAAAAAAATGTTGAAATAAAATATGTTCTCGCTATAATAATTTTGTATAATATTCCTGTTCATTATTAATTTAATACACTTTGTCATTTTTCTACCGAATCAAGACTCATTCGTTAGTTGAAAGCATCTTATCCTATTCTAATGGCTTCTAAGAAGTTAATTTTGATAGACATGAAAACTTTTAATAAATCCTTTGTGTTCAATTACTTCAATACCTTTGTTCGGTATAGTTTTTAACATTTATAGTATTTTAGAAAATTGGTTACCTTTTGGCTGGTATTACATATATTAAAAAAAGTGCAGCAGTTTAGTTTTATTTCATAAAACTCAGCCCTCAAAAAATCTTCATTAGGTACTACCGTCAGTTAATTTTCAAAATCCTTTGAAATGTGATTAAATCATAAAAAAGTGAAATAAAGATTCTCAAAAACGATGATTAATCCCAAATGAAACTCTTAATATGACAATAAATTTTTACAATAATAAAATTTTTTTGACCGTCTAAAAGTGCCGTTGATACATCCCTTTTATGGGCACTAATTACAATAACATAACTTTTTATGTTTAACGTTCTTCAGTTACTAAAATTATTTTATCTCTTTTTAAATTTAAACTTACATAATTTATAAGAACATTAATAGTGAGACAATAAAATGAAACGACCGTTGTTTTTATTATTAGGTATTGAAGATTTAGTTTAATTTGAGACGTCTAAATAATGTTTTTGATAACCTTATAATTGTTCAATTATTTTATGTGATATTTTAAAATTTATATTCAATCATAAACATAAATGATTATTAAAATGAATAAGTAATAAAGAAGTATTAATTTTTTCCCATAGAAAAATGCGGAAACAAAGAATATGTATGATAAAATAAAAGGTATGATCCTTAAGTATTCCATGTGAGTTCCACGTGTAAAAATCACAATCCTAAGTCAAGACGGTCATAAGTCGTATTATAAAACATTAAGGCATAAAATATCATTCAAAAAAAAATTTTTTTTAATATTTTTTTTTTCTTACGATTAATTAAAATGTCTATACAATATCCATCGTCAAAAACATAGCTATTTTCAAAAAGCTCTTTATAGGACTAAGCTTTTCTGGAAGCGTATTTTTATTTTGTTTTTCAAATTTATCCTAAAAAAATTCCGTATTAGTTTATAATACAGAAATTATTTTTCTTTACGTATGAAGTCTGCGTCTACCTCATCGATAATCCAACAAATTCGTCCCATTATTCATTTATTCTAATAGCATGGCGTTGATGTGAAAATAATTTTAAACGTTGAAATGGAGCGTACGAGGAATTTTTATTGTTAAATATTATTCTATATAAATAATTGGCTATTTCCCTCAACTTCACCAACCATGTAGTATACATGATTAGATCAACAAAAAATTCAAAAATTTAAAGTGTATTTTATCGATTCCGACTACAATTCTTTTAAACAATCTGCTTAATAGATTTTTCGAGAACAAAAGTACTTCCAACCATCCAGTTAAATTACAAAATTATTTGTTGTAATATAAAATATATATATTTTATATAATTCAGCTATTAATTCATTAATATAATCATCCAATTAATGGTTCTATTTTACATTTAACTGAAAGTTCTTATAAAAATTCAAGCAACAATAACTCGTAATTCCAATGTTAAAGTCACAATCAGTGCTATTTTAGCTGTATCCATAAGTCCACGTGGATGTATCTCCCACGTGTAACCTCCATAAGGCGCCATTGATAACCCCAAAATAGAATAAAATCACCATCTCATCAAACGAATACAACTGCACGACAATCAACTACTATTAATACATTGATAAATTTTAATAAACAGTGCAATTAGTTTACGTCATTACCTATTTAATGTTGTTAGTAATCCACATACCCACGAATTTCTATTTTCAATCCTATGTAACAACCGCCAGTTTGACCTTACTACACTTGCAATGTCATGATGGTATGAATAATTCCATATACATACATGAATAAGGATATTGAGCTAAACATAATGTTATTTTTACGGCGTTATTGAAAATATATCTGTTTTCAAAGCAAACAAATAAGTCTATGTAACAAAATAAATCTCGGACGGCTTATTTTTCTGAAATTTTCGTAGACATCGTCCCAATACAACCGTGCTTTTAGATATACGATATCAAAATGGTTTCTTTCTGTCAAATCATCTGCTGTGTCGATACCAGCATGTATTGCGGTGTGCAATTTGTCACCGGCAAGACGACAGTAAAAAGTCGGTCATTACGTTTTTCTCCCTTCCCGTCGACCGTTTCCCGTCACGATAACGAATAACATAAAAACAAAATCCGATCGGATCTTGAGGATATTCCATAATAACACGTCTCAAGTAATATCTTAAGAATAAATTTAAAAATAAATATTTTAAGATACTTTTAGGGAATTAGTGCTTCGGAAATACTTTTGTAGAATCCATAGTAATTAATTTTTTATATTGTTTTACTTCACAATTTTGCCCGCAATTTAATAATAAATATTTTTCATTAACTGCTAGGGCTTGTTGTTAAATAGAATGTTGGTTAAGTATATGTAAAATAATAAGAGTCTAAATGGATAGATTCCATCGAGTCTAGTTTCTAATGACCTCGTTTTTGTACACCAAAGACTGGCGAAACAAGCTCCAGGTCCTCTTAATGTTATAGTAATAGGTAATGGAACTGGTATCTACTAAGGAAGTGTTAAAATATTCTGTGTTAATCTAATACAGTTGTTTATTACCGAAAATTTGTTGTTTATAAATTTTTAAGGACAACACCAGCACATGATGGCTGTATATAGTAAATTTATTGTTAGAATTTTATACATAAGTATATATCCAAGAGTCGATTTGTCCAATTAAATTGTGTTATATTTCCTCGTACGTTTGTTCGCTGCATTTATTTACCGTTCCGTTACATACAAACGGAGCTTGTAAGCTTATTATAAGATGTTTTTCTGAAGCGACGGATGTTTGCGGTACAACACTATATGATGCAGCAATAAATCGGTACTCCTACGAAGGTCGCATTCATTAAGGACGATTGTAGATATACAATTACAAGCGCGTGTTACTATTACAATTAGAACTGTCTTGCATCATCTCGAAAAACGTGATGCCGTTCTTTGTTGCAAACAATTCTAACCGAATCTTTAATTTGATAAGATTCCTATCTTAAGTATAATCTGTTTCGTTACTAGCAACGAATTGTGCTCTCGGTTTTTTTTTTATTGTATATAGTGAATGATGTTTTTGTTTTTATTTCGTTATGTTTTAACAAGCTTGGGTGGTAAGCGGATGTCGCGGGAACAACATACCTCCGAGACCACGATACTCGACTATATCGGCCACAAGGCAACGGTGCCTGTACTTCACGACATTGCGGAATTTACTGCATGAATATAAACTATATAGTTGTAATTATTATTATAGTTGCTATGTTCTTTATAACCTCCATAACATAATCAATTAAATTCATTCAATTTTTATGAGTGTGTATTTCTTTAAAGTATCTTAATAATAAACTATCAATATAGACAATATTATTCCAAAACAAATATGTATTCTTAATTTAAAAAACGTATCATCGAAATCATAGATGGAACTATATCAGATACACAAACCCTTTTTGTTGAAACAATAGCAGTCCAAAAATAAAATTGATTGGAAAACTAAACTTTGCACTTAAAAATCGGTAATAGCAAATAATTTCAGTTAAAATAATCAGCGAAATTGAAACCCTCCTTCCGTTACTGTATGAATTGCTTACATAATTTTTATACAATGTTTCATCATGTCCAGGATTTCTGTAATATAATATTACGTAAAATTTTGTGACAGCGGAAAATATTATGCGTTCGCTCGCGCAATATTGATAAGTACTTATGGAATACATTTTTCATTTGTCACAAGTGTCTTACACGAGCAAACAAAATTGAGATGTAATGAGCGTTGAGCCGAAAAAATCTTACCCTCGATATGTGAGGTATTCTTTATATGACAATAAATTGGTTGATTAATAATTTTATCCTAACTCATTACTTCGATCCCAGTATTATCTACGACCATTGGCTTAGGTTAAAACGTCTCGCACCAATATGAAAATATAATACCAAGCTTTCTATGTAACCGCGCGATAAAAACATTTTTTTATTTCTCAACCATAACACTAACGGTAAATTTTTTTCTTCTCTTGGTTTATATAAGGCAATTATATTATTTACAAAACGAAACCACAGGAAATGGGCTCCCGACCGATTCGGATCGCACACAGCATTTCTAACGTCAACGTCGTTCCAGCTAATAACACAATTCTACAAATAAAAAGGCAAAATAACCAACAGACGTGGCTATAGGTATAGGTGAATTAAAAGATCTCTCCTTTTATTTGAAATAACCAAAGGCAACGATTGAATATTTAGAATAAAATAAATGTTTAGTCATAATTTTAAAACCATTCGCTTTCGCTAAAGAATATTTTCATTATTCCTTATTACATTATATTTTCATGCGTAGTGTTTAATTTTTTGAAAATTATATGCGTTTTATTAATTTTTTGTACTTTTATTACCAACCAGGAACTAACTAAACCAGAGCCGCAGAGAATTTTTTTTTTTTTATTGTTATTATAACAAATATGTATTATAACAAATTTAATGAAAAAATCTTTATTTTAATATCAAATAAATTTCATACTTTTCCTAAACAGAATTATGCCATTCTTTGCCATAACAAAATCGTTTAAGAATCGCTAACAACATATGTATGATTTTTAAACATCTACATCAAGAATTGTGTTACTTCAACAGAAATAGGTACGGAATAGTTTAGCCTAGACTAATAAAAAATATCCGATATTAAGGGATTAAGACCAAATAATTAAGTTACCTAATAAAATACTTTATGTCGTGAGTATGTAAACATTAATTCGACTATTTACATTTATTTTTTTAGATACATTGAATTTATTTTGCTGTTTTCTATAAACTATTCGTCAATACGTCATCTAAAATGAGCATTCCTTTTTAAATAACGAACTACCATAATAATCACTTTTTAAACTAACCTCAGACATGCGCGCCTTAATAGCTCCAGTCATTGTAATATTACATATTTACTGCCATTCACGCTGTTCGAGTAACTCAGATCAGTTCAGATTACTCTTATAAGATAATTCTTGTTGGTTTTTAGATATGTGATTATTTAACAAATACTACCTCAATGTTATGCTCTACATAAAACAATCACAGAACGTTTCAATAACATCAAAAATGGCTTTTTGTGTTTCATCCGTATTTTATTGTTACCTCGTAAAGGGTTTAATTTTTAATTCCTTGAAGGTAATTTGTAGGTATAATAAAACCGTAATGCTGGCTTATTTTAATAGCAGCTAAATGTAAAACACTAGATGTGAGTTAACATAGTTTTATTATATTAATCTATTGAACATTATTGGGATTAGAGATCTTTGTTTTACACCTTGTCATCGGTGACAGGCCTCTGAGTCCACTTTGACACAGCTCTCTCTTATTATTGATATATTTGTCCTAACCGGAGGCCTCACTGCATCTCATCGGACGTGACAAATTGAACCGGATGCACGCCCGTGACCGGAAGACCTCCTTTCATCTTAAAATGGCACGACGAATTTGTTTAAAGCCAAGAAATTTTTCTACGCGATTGGGCACTAAATATTTTGTCAAGTTATGGACATCACGAAGCAAAACATTTTTTTTTTATTTCGAGTTTTTTCTGTATCCTTGTAAAACGATCACGACATTTGATACCCGTGTGGATATACAGTTAACGGGCAGTTGATGCAAAAATTTTAAAATTCGCTGGAACCCTTTGCTAAGTGATTGATTATATTCATACCGGATACCTGCCACAGAGTACATCCAAGATAATTCTTAACTTCGAAGGATAAATTCTATCTAATCATTACAACATTCGGTTTAAATTCATGCAGAAAAAAGTACTATAACTGCATCTTTGTCAATTAATTCACCTTATCCTAAATAAAGCTCTTAAAATTAAGCTCCAATCGTAGTACCAATATTATTATATTATGGCAAATAAACCATGTGAGAAAAATCCTTTGCCCAATATATTGTTTAACTTATACAAAAAAATTGTTCACAGGAAAATTATATGCATCTCTCGGTAAACGAGGGGGTAGGATCGTTGGCAGTGACCTTCAGAGTGGTTCCGCGTCGTTCAGAGTACGCGCCCTGATGCCAGTCGCAGAAAGCTTCAAGTTCGCCATGGAACTGAGGACCCATACCTCAGGATTGGCAGCGCCACAAATGATGTTCAGTCATTGGGAGGTAGGACATTATTATTATATTATATTATTCGAGCATGTTCATATGAAACATAAATTGTTTTACTATTTTTAAACTTATCATTTTCTTTTTTTTTTATAAAACATGAGATATTACACATTAGTCTCTTACATCAAATCATAAATATGTAGAAATCAGCTGTTCAAATTATACTTCATAAGCTCCTACAACAAATATAGATTCTAACAACTGTTTGTGTGAGATATAGTTTACAATAAGTAGCTTAATTTTTTATTGGTACATGCTGTATTGTTATTTTATTTCACATTTACATGTTAAATCATAATTACACATACCATTTATACCTAACTTTATACTTGTAAATGCAGATAATCGATATTGATCCATTCTGGAGGCCGCGAACCGAAGAGGAATATCTTCACTGGGGCGAGAAATGGGACGGAGTTAACAGGGCGAAGGCCTATATGGACTCCGTAAGAACTAGAAAGGGACTTGCTACCGACAAACAACTTGTACAACACGCGGAGAAACAAAGGACTTTGTCTAAAAAGAAATAATTATAAAGATACTAAAAACGTTTTCTTCCCTCAAAAATTCTCTATACGGTGACCAACTTGATATATGATTGCTTTATTTTGTATTTTTATAAGATAAAACATTCATTAAAGGAACTGTATTGTTGTTAACATTTAAAGTGTTTTGTGTTCCCTTGTGAATGTTTTTCATTTATACTCCTTATATGATAAGTATGTAAATGAACGGGAATTTGAGTTAAAACCTCATTACTCTGTATAAACACAATGTATTCCCCTTATACAGACTGGCATTTATTAATAAAATTATTGAAAGTATGTCCATAGCAACTATTAAACGTTTCTGTTTAGAAATTGTCTCTTTCATTATTTATCCTAACCTTGTGTGGGTTATGAACACCCTGTATGGATTTCTGAACGTAAAGTATCATACTTATAATGTATGTAGGAGAGATGTTTTAGATTAAAATTGTTAAAAATATTTTCTATACAAGTGTAATAAATGGGAAGTAAATAAAATTATTTATTTTCTTTGCTACTCCTTTGCTTTGATTTGCTTTTATAAACAACTTTTTTTTTGGTTTTGACTTTTCTTTTGTTAGAATTAATAGACAAATCATTTAAGTCTTTCAATTATTCAGAAGGTGAACATAGCTTTTTACAGTTGATTAAGTTATGTTACTTGTGATATCAACAAACCCATTAATTTAATTTATTAAACCAATAAAACAAGAGTAAATATGGTCGATAAAGTCCTTTATCTATTATTTACATAAAATAACAAACAAATACCAATTATATCATACAAAATTACCGCATAACAAAGACCTTAACATACGACAAATTAAATTAACGAATTCATGATTGCACTTACACCGTCTGAACGAACTTAGTTAACAATGTTCCATACACCAACATGACCTTCAAAATGAAGACTTCATCCAAAAGAAAACCAAGTCTATAATACAATTTTAATCGCATATATTTGTAACAGTTCTTGATACCATATTTTATTTATACATAACATTTGTTTGATTGTCCATAGAAACAACACTGTGTTCATACATGGTGTATGTCGACAGACAGATCTACATAAAAATTGTTAAAAATTATACGGACACAACTCAAGCCTTCGCAAACTTTACATGATAACTATCTATGGGATATTGTACAATCACTAACCTACAATTTAATATAAACTACTGTTTTGTCTTTGGCAATAATTATCAGAAAACAGCCCAAAATATTTTAACTATTTGCCATACAAGTGATACTTTGGCACACCGGTAACAGCAGTGGAAAGATATCTGTCTATACAGAAATATATAATAATAAATTAAATAAATAATATGTTTAATTACTTTACATAAGAACGCTATGGAATATCAGATGAAAAGAAAGTAACATCAATGAACATGCAAGTTGAGCTTTACTACAGACTAGAATAACAAATAATATGAAGCTTCTGATTGCACTCCCTTGTTGGGATACTAAATACAGCCGTTGAGCAATTTAGTGAATACAATCTTACTATTAATAATGCAATCCAAAATATATTATAAGGTTATGCCTCATACAAACTGAACACGAATGCACTGCTACCAGAAGTACAAGGTCAATAAAGTACTGGCAAGATATATTTGGCCAATCATAAAAATAAAATTAATACATTTGTCTCCCGTCGGAGCAGGGAAGGAGCTTTTACGGAGCATTTATATTTAATATCAATAATATTGTCTTACTGTTTTTATTTCATTTTAAAACAATCAGCTTTCATTTATTCAAACTGTCTCAAGGAATGTCGTTCGCTATTATCTAGCACCAGCTCTATATATCACATTCAAAATTATTATTTAATTCCTCTTCATATTTTTAAACAGAATCACTTTTATTATAAAACAAATGCATTTTCATTAAAAACTACACTTCTCCGATTACTTTTAGAAGCGAAGCATTTTTTAGTTTATTATATTTGATAATTATAGAATTTTTTTGTTAAAAATGACCATATTAGGAATTAAAAGTATTTATAATAATAATAATGAATCCGATATTATTAAAATGAATAAATAGTGGTAACTAGCCACAGACAACTCGACCAAGCCACGGTTCAAATTACACTGGTACATACTTAACCTAACGTGTTTGACACATTCAATATGACCTACGCCTTATAGGCTTCAATTTGTTACCGTATATACAAAATCACATAAACCAGAACATCTTTGGATAGTTAACTCAACTATACTTAATAGAATATAAAAAAAAATCCCAAACAAATCACAGAACGCTACGTAAAAGGACGTGAAAGCGAAGCAGGTCCTAAAACGAATGTGGCTCAACTAAAAAATGATCACGATCATTCACGAACATGATCATGGTCATTCACGATCACTTCACATATATGACCACGATAACGACAACTTTCACTAACATGATCACCTTCCCAACCACTTCCAAGAACATTACCATGATCATGGTCAACCATGATCAACAATGATCACGAAGGTCCGTAATGTATTGCCCACCCGTTAGGATCCGTCTTGCTAACTGACGACCGTCTCGTTTGGTACATCGAGCTCGACTTCCATATTAGCTTGAGACATATCAGTCAAGATCACTCCAGACAACGCCTCCAACGACTGTCTCACCTGCAAACATATAATATATATATATATATGTGTGTTAAACATGTTTGCACACGTAGGCACGTGTGCGTTCATCGTATACGAGAATGTGTCAGTGTGTGCGTGGGTCGTTCGGGTATATAAAGAACATCTCACCTTAGCCAGCAGCAGTAGATTGGTGGAGAGGAAGGCGTGCAGTTCACCCGCAGCTCGTCCGTGTAGCTTCGCTCGCCATCTCACTAACTCCGCGTACAACTCCTCACCGGACACGTCATCCTGGAATGACGTTACATAGAGAATAGAGAATGTCAAATAATTATTCTATCCTAATTTTTTTTTATTTCATTCTAATAAAAGTGATTGATTATAACTTTTTAATGCACAAGCTAACACATGGCTTGTGATATTTGGTTCCCAAAACAAAAATTATATTGAACGCCACACTTAGACATGAGAGATAAATTATAAGAATAATTATTGGATATATAAAAACAGAAATATAAAAAGGACCAGAAAAATATTCAGAAGTTTAGGGATCGTCGGTTTCTCATAATACTGGTGGATAGAAAAAAAATGTACACAATTTTAACTAATATTAGCGTTTAACTGTATTTTTATTGACAATGAGTTTTTTTCAGCTAAATTTTTTTTAATGTTCACTTAAATTATATGATTTATATACAGCTCTCATCATATACCGTTTATTAGGGTAACATCGAGCAGTTGTTAATTCACAGTTTCAAAAAAAAAACTCATTCGAAAGATCACAGATTCAATGTTTAATTTACAAATGACTGATATTAAACTATATTTCAGAGTTATTTTGAAATTAAAATCGCTACAACAATATTAAACCATTCACTACTTACACTATTATCAACATAGTACAGCGTGTATGCAAAATATAATGCCGAGCACGTTAGTAGTACGGCCAGCGCTAGCAGCAGAGCGTGCCAGTAGCGCGGCGGACGGCGAGGCGGCGCGGCGCCCGTCAACAGAGCGGGTTGGATTACAGCCGCACCCGCTAGAAGAATAAAGAGTTATATATATACACAGTATATAAAAATATATTACTAAGATGTAGCTAAACTGTTACAGTACTGACATATAAGACGTGAAACTATTAACAATTATTTAGACTGTGATAATACAAAGTTGGACGTAGACTATAATATTACAAGCACTTATCTAAATTGTTTAGGTCTTTATTAACTAGACTAGTCTAGACTGTGACACTAACCGGCTGCTATAATGGCGTCTGGTTCAGGTCTCATAGTGTCAGGAGCGTCAACGGTGTCAGCGCCACCCGAACTGCTGTCATCGAGCGAGTACTCCGATGCTTCTATCTCCGAAGTACGAAGTTCCTGGAATTATTATAATAATATTATGAGGTACACGTCATTAAAAACTATATATATGTATAAACAATACTTAGGATAATTAAAAATACGACCTAATCTTGAATTCAAATACACAAAAAATTATATGTACGTTCATATAAAAAACCCAAACTAGTAAATAACAATGAACATTAGCTTAGAAGAACGGGTCGACCTTGGAATTTACCGGATCTTAATAAATTCGTTAACATTTTATGAATACATTTGATTCGCTTATGAGACAAGGTTGTTCGTGTTCTTTGAGCATTCGAGAAGATAGCTGTCAGAGATATTATTACTCAATACAATGCGACAGAATCAATAGAAATGCATCAAAACAATGTACAACATATTTATATATTAAGGGCATTTGTATTAAATAATATACTTAGGACATATATATATTTTTTAATATTAATATTTCCTTTATTTGTTACAGCATATTTTTATCTCTATTACGTATTTGAATTCCGAAAAAGTCCAAAAAGTTATCGTTTTAATTAAAAAATACACTTGAATAATGTGTCTGGCGGGTTATACTTACTAATAATAAATATTTGTCTATATGACCTTTGCATATACATTAAAAATATTTCGTTCTTATTTTAAAAATAGTTTCTTACAAAAAATATAAAAATAAATAAATGCCATTTAAAAATAAATTGATTGCTGGTGAATGGAAGGAAATATAACAAAAGCTATATAAATATATATATTGTAATTTTATTTATATTAAACTTACCGGTGGTTTAGGCACTGTTAGTTCAGGTGTTCTCGCTGACTTCCATACATGCATCATCAATTTGTAGGTCGAGTCCCGAGATAGCAGCGATCCGAAGACATGCCTCTCGTCTCGTGTGCACACGCCAACAGCGTTGGGTATTATACGAGCCACCTTCTCCTTCGTTATACGTAGAACTGATGACGTAGGGATTAGTAACTGCAATTATACAACTTGGGGTCAGGATAATTGTTACTGTGACGTACATACGAGATAAAGAACACAAGAAGATTAGTATAATCTGTAGTTTTTTGCTAGGCACATGTACCATGTGTAGAAGAATAATAAAAAAGCTGTGTATGATGACTGTATGTATATAAATTTAACATATAGAAAATGACCTTTTCCCAAAAGATGTAAATAAAATATTTCAATTTGCATTTACAATAGCAAATTTTCCGCTTTTTTATGCTGTAATTTGAATGTTAACATCGTATTAAATAAATTCTGCAAATTACCTTTTGTTATGGTAGAATTTAAAGAATCAGCGGACTGATATGAATATGCTATAGATAATGGTGTCATTAAAATATATTTAGACTTATATTTTTTTAATACCAAATATCACACAACGTCATAACTAACACAAACTATATTTATTGTGGCTTTACGTGTATTTGTGTGTATGAGAGTGTGTGTGTGTGTGTGCGCGCGCGTGTGTGTGTGTGGTTCTTGATGCACACATAAAAATATTAAATTTTTGATATTATAGTTATTCAACTCCAAGGTTAACCGATGTTTAAAGTATTTAACACAAAAACTAGAAACTTTGAATAATAATGATTACTTTTATATTTATTCGTTTTAAAATTATTATTTAAAAAAAATATATAAGACGTTTGTATTTACAAATGTTCTGGAATGTTCCATGAACAAATTCATTTTCTATTTATAATAAAACAATTAAAGGTTCAAGGGATTGTTGATACATTTGTTGTGTAAATCCTTAACACAATTGAAAGAAAATTGGTGAAGCCTCGATTCCCAAGTCATTTTGAACTTAGCACTATTAACTCCTAATTATAATTGGTTTTGCTTAAGATATCGCGTTTACAAAAGTTTAAACAAACTAAGACAAAATTCGAAAAAAAAATATACGTCTAGCAATGTTTTTCTATTGACGTAAAAAGATTATGTAACGTACAATTTATAATAATGATATTGATTTGTTAAAATAATATTCATACACTCGTTGCTTTGACGTTGTTACAATTACACGGTACTTGTGACGAATGTAAGGTTGTTTGTTACGGCTTTTGAAGGACCTGGTTGGGTTTTATCTGATGGTATTATAAGAAAGTTTTTTTTTCTGTCTGTTTAATTTAGGTTTTTTTTTTATTGCATCGAAGTTGTTTCTCTTGATCTCGTTGTAACATAGTATTTAGGTCAGCAATCATTTGGTTATTTTCGTGGAGTTCTGTTAAATAATTGTGAGTTCACCATCTGTTAGCCGTCTAGTTGTACTGCGTATACTCACGTATAGTTTGGTAGCAGTAAGACATTTTATTGGTGCTTTATTAATGTTCGGATAAATCAGTTTAATTATACCAACATACGAAACATATTTAAAGTTTTCCTCGTTAAAATCACTGACCAAATAAAATGCGGTACATATTTCCATTTCTACATACATTGTGTTGAGGGTAAATCTTTGCAATTATATCGGATTCCAAAAATAACCAAAGTTAATTTACATTCGTATAATTCTTGAAAAGGTTACGTCTAAGGTACGAAATTCTTAAACAAAAGCCGTTTATAAACAAGGAAGCTTTGAAAACATATATTAAAAAGAAAAAAATTCTCACCTTGGTGACGTAGCCGAATACGTTTGAATAGAAAGCGAAGTAGTTCTTGGTTATATACAGATGTCCTTGGAGAAGAAGATCTCCGACCAGCGCACATGAGTAATCTGAAAAACACATTTGTTACGAAATACAAATAAAAAAAAAATTCAAAGAAGTAATTTATTTTAAGTAGTTCTCATATCCAAAACAAATTAATCATAAGTCTAAAGCTGTAAAACAGGTAAAAATACAAAGTGTACTACCGTTCCACAGTTTATATTGAAGTTAGCCATGAACATTATTAATCGTTGAGATCAATACTTCCGAGAACAGGATAGCTTGGGAAATGTATTCATAGCACGTGGATATTTTTTTTTTTTAAACGAAGATTTTAAACCGTTGTGACGTCATGGAAATACGAATTAAAATTTCCAGCTCGCGTTCCAAATATGAAAACAAATTTACAGTTTTTGAATGACGTCAGTTTAATGTCCCATTTATCTCTAAAAGGTTAATCTTACGAATTTCTATACTAAAATGTATTTAGAATTTGTAAAGTTTATATGAAGTTTTTTTTACAAATTAATAATCAGCTTTTTAACTTGCATATAAGCATTTGCTGTTTTTTTACTTTTAGCTTAAAAATATGGACTACATTAAGATTGTTTGTGGTTAACTTATAGAAAAAGATTAGGGTAGTTTGAAGAAATCTCCTACCTGATTTAAACGTAAAAAAAAGGACCCGAATATTTTTGCCTCTTTAGCTAATTGATACCGCTGTCAGGATGTTACTTTACAACGTACTTACAATCTTTAGGTACGTAGAAAGGCTAACCTTATGAAACGTTAAATTATTGTTATTGAAACTAAAATAAGGTTAAGTCGTATTTTGATCAAGTTTTTTTTAAATCAAATATAATTATGATTATTTTTTTTTAATTAATATTTTTTTTATTTTATCATCGAGCTGATACATAATGGTTACTCACAGTTGAGAACCCGTTCCTCGGGACCAACTTGAGGGAAGTGTCTCATCAGCTTCTTCTGCCTGGACTTGCTGGGCTGCTTGCCTTCCGTTGCTTCATCACCAGACAAACCACGCATCGACGGCGCCGAGCCCGACAGCGCTTTTACATTCCTGATAATACACACATTTAGATGAATTTTTCGTAAAAACATTGATTATTCTGATAGATAATTGCAAATATAGATTCCATATATGCATTAGAGACATCAAGATTATGCAAACCGGATCTTTTCTGGTTTGGTATTGATAAACAGAGCCAATTATGATATCAAAATATCATCTTATGAAGATATATATATTTTTTCCTTAATGATCTGTCTAAAATATCGTAAATTTAATAATATATATGTACATATTTCTCTCACAGACAAAACACGACCAATCGTAATGTATCAAATTACCGTCTCAATTATAGCATCGTTTTAATCAAATTTTGCGACAGTAACACATCGGCTCTAAACTTTTAAAAAATAAATTATCGTCCTAACATTTTCGTAAAATCAGTGCTAAATCCGTAACCAAACCGACAAGCATCAAAAGATAATTCAATTCGATTATACCGTGACTGACAAACGGTCAACGGTAAAGTTGAAATAAAATCAAAAGCAGCTAAAAGAAATGGTGCAATACGCTTACAAACATTTTGAAATAGAAATTTCGCTCTGATATTTTACGTTCGAAAAAATTATATAAATTTTATACGTAGGAACCACGGTTATTATTACAACATTAAAAATAATTGAAAAATTCAATGCGAAATTTTGTAAACAACACTTTAAAGTAAAACAATTAGTAACATACTTTTTAAACAAGAAAACACCCATTTTCTATCAAACAAAATGCAAAGCACACTTTATTAGAGTTCACTAACAGGACAACTGTATGAAAACGGAGACTGTTCCAGCTTTTATGTCCCAATACTGAATTTTAAATCCCGATGCAAAACATACATATACAAAATAAATTTAAAAAATGTTGAGCAAATATCAACCTTAAAGCAATCATAACAGAGGCTATGTAACAAATAAATAAAACATGACGGGACCCACGCATTACATTGTATATTAATATGACACAAATAGAAAAAAATACTGTTATGATACAATACACATTTTAAATGGAAAAGATTTAAGATCATATGCTACATATGTCACGGGTATTGGAAAGTTTGTACAGAATATATCTGATGGGAACAGGCAAAGGAAATCTGAGATGACCTGCGGAAAGTATTCTAACAGAAATTACCCTATTTATATTGGTAACATATTTTCACTTAAATTTGTGACATATATATATGTGTCACAAATTTACATCCTTATTTTTAATATTTATTTTTTTATACATAAATCGTGTTTACTCACATTATTACAAGACAGATATAAACAAATACATATTTGTTATATTTAGTTAATTTTTCGACATAAAAAATCTTTAATTTCCTTTTATGGATTATTCAGTAACATTTGAAATTTCACAGTTAGACTTTGTAAATTATAACTTGCATATTGCTAGTATAAAGTGAATAGCAAAAATTTTATGGACTATAAAAAATTTAATATAAATAAATCACAAAAACTATGTTCGATCAAGTGGGAAAGTCTGCGGCTAACATAAATATTTATACAGACACGAGATACGGGACCTCAATGCCAAGTTCAATAAATAATCATGTCAGAAGATGCTTAGATCATTCTGTATTTATACATATACATATGTATTTATATCAAATCTAAAATATTATTTAAATTTCATATGAACTAGGGCATAGCTCTTAATTTGAACGCATCTAAATACCTATATAAATAGAACGCATACATTTCAAACAGTTTCTCACCCCTGATTCGCTACATTGACGATGCTGCCCTCTCCACTCGACTCGTCTGAATATTCGAAAGAGGCATTGTCCACCATTATACCGCCTTCATACATCACATACTAACACACAAACGTTCAACAAACATCGGTTTTAACATTCCCACAGCAGAAGATGGAACAACAATTTTTATCATTATAACCGCTGACAATTTATATATTCTACAGCTGTGACGTCTGCATCAGTTGATAGACTGTGAATGAATGAATGAAATACAACGACTTATGTGACGAGGAATAAACCAGTTGACCCCCAATTACAACGTCAATGATCAATGATAAGATTAATGAAATAAAAATTTTCAATTTTTCTATAGGTACTTTTTTTAAAGGTATTTTTTTGAGGACGCAATAATTTAATCGTTAACTACATAGAAACAGTTTTATGTAGTTTGTATTGGAATAGCATAACACCAACTAACTCGCACTGTAACACATGTTTTATGACAACACACTTGTACTTTTATAAACCGGTGAAGCTGGTAACGTTTATTTAAATGGAAAATAATTTATATTCATAATACACGCATCAAAACCTCACAGAGGTAGCGTTCTGCCCGCGCTCGTAAGACCAACTGTTGATAGAATGCTTACGTTCAACACGTTTTGATTGTGTATCGAATACGATGTAATTTATCGCCAACAACGATAAGATAGTGTGTTCCCAACCCGTAAAATTTGATGGTTATATATAAAGAAAATATAATGCAGTTCTAGTAAACAACGAAGATCTCTCTGGATATTAGTTCAACGAACTATAAGCGCAAGTAGAGGAAGTATGCGATAAGCAAATACTAGTTGGGAGTTACATCGAAAACAATACGGAGAGTGGAATGGGAATAAATATCGTACGATCGGTGAAAGAAGCGAATTCCGCGCCGACATTCACCTTTGGGCAACGCTCTACAACGGTACAAAGAGATTGTTAGTCAAATACAGCAGATTGTATAAAGTACGCGCTATTAATGTTTAGAACGGAGTAAAGAGCGTCCGTTTATAAACACAGTAGTGATCGGACGAAACAATGGACATGTAAATCAAGAAAATATAAAGACTACTGTCCCAATCACAATATCAACCAATGATAACTTATGTGTATCAGGAAGGCTATAGGGAAGCAGGTTTAGATAAATGAACTTAAATTGTGTTTTATGCACTTCTGAATGAAAGTTGTAACACAAGAGAATTACTTACAGATATATATAGGAAAACTATTTTATACAAAGTATCATCACGTCAGATGCGCGGGCGCAGGAGTGTAAAGCAGTCAATTTAAAGCCATAATAAAAACATTAGTAGCAAATATAACGTTTGAGTTATATAAATACTACATTTAATCGCAGATATATATTAGATATTAATAATTATAAATTATGAAATATTATTTTTTCGGATACTACGCTTTTTTTATTGTTTTATTTCTACATGTTCCTGACGTTTCGATTACTTTTCAGCAACCGTGATAATCCGTGAAAAGTAACCGAAACTTCGGGAATCCGAGAGACTTAATTTCATTCAAATGTGTAGACTCGAAAATTTTAGATATCGTTAGTTAATAACAAGTTAAGGAAACAGAAAACCTCTCAATGTTATTAGACCTCAAAGTTGACGACAACTTTCTAAACAGATGAAATTACTCCTCTACAAAAACAACGCTAATGTAATGGAAACAACTCTGTCAGTCTGTAACAGTTCTACAGATGAACCGCTAATCCTATTGCAATGAAGTTACAAGACTTCGGAGTAAGATTTTGTAGTACTTTTGACTTCAATTTATTTTATAGTGATAAAATATCATAATTAAAATTTTATTACCATGTATTATTAGAGAAATTTATTATTTTTCTATATAAGGAACGATTACTGTCCGAATATTGTTATACTTATTTCTTATAAATATCTTATTAATTTTCGTATATATATATATATATAATTTGTTTTGTTGTCGCTACACCGCGGACGAGTCAGGTACATCATATTATTAATTAATTGAACAAATGGACGCAGCTAGTGATTCCAACACACAAACATCCGTACATTATCAAATATCAACTATCTTTATTAGACTTGCTGTCATTATTCTGTGAATAATTAAATATGAAACTGACATTTAACGCTTTTGATAATCAGGAATCGGAAATACATATTTTACTTATAACAGAAATCGAGATTTCTGTTGACGTAATTATGAATGTGCTCTGTTGAAAAGCAAAATATATTCAGACAAATATCAGTTTTATAATTAAATTTCTTAGCTTTTTGTATGATGCTTTGAAGAAGTCGAATGCTAACGTCCTGCAAACCAAAATATACGGTTGTTGTTCTAATTATTTTACAGAATATATGTGTATTTTTGTTCGTTGAATCTTAAACAGATTTGATTATTTTGGCAAAAATAAAATTTACAGTATGTGAAGTTAAACTATTCCTTGCAGAATTTACTTGCTTTGAAATAAATTTGCAAAGAAATTTTTAATTTTGTGTTCAGATGTGTAAACGCACATTATGTTTTTGAGCTTTTTATTATAGAAGTGATAAATACGTCTAATGTAAAATATCCTTAACTTTATTTTTTCTATTGTATTCTATCTATTATTATTGTTCTTATACTATCTATTCCTTCATTTCCGTTTCCTTATAGAATTCGCGAACGTCAGCTGTGGTTAGTCAATTTAATATATTAATTGATTGATTGACGTCTACTCGATCAATGCGAAGTTAGTGTTACTTTGCAAAAACGACAGACAAGGAGTTTTAAATTAGGTTGCTAATATAAATCCCGTTTTAAAAGACATGTTAAGAATAATTATTATTAATATGAAGTCATCACGACGGAAAATATAAAGAAAATGTTATCTGTAGTAATTATCTGTGATATCATATTTTAATTCAAATATCATTTCAGTAACATTAAAAATGACATTGTATTTACATTTATAACCAATAGAAGTTCTTTTAAACGATAATGTGTTATTACGTTAACAGAACTAACTCTTCTGTAAAGATCATTTGGAAATAGTAACTTGTTTCAAAACTTAAATACACATATGCATTCTCAGCGATAAAGGATTTTCCGTATTAATTTACGACTGTAGCTAAATATATTCCCAACTCGCAAAGCTCAAGGAACAAAGCAGAAGCACCGAGTACAATTATAGGAACGAGTTGGTTCCGGGCCACTGGCAACATCCGGAGCAATAAACGGAAATGCGGACATCCTGACTAACATATGTATGAGAAAATTACGTGCAATAATCTTAAAAGATAAATACAAGTTCCTCTTAATATCTTAAAAATATTTTATAATTTCTTTGCAATTCCTGTTTTTTTACAAGGTCTATTAACTATTTCTTCCAAAATTGTGTATTTTGGTTTGTTAAATTTGGGAGACTAAGTCTATCTAACTATCTAACTAACTAAACTAAACTAAATCTATCTAACATCTCGAATAAAGTTGAAAGGGTATATTTTTTAAGATTTGTGATTTTACAGGGATAGATCATCTGGGACGGATAACCGACGATAGAAATTTCAAACAGTTATCAGTGCACAAGCAAATAATTTTATCGGTTAATACTTAACAGACATAGTATAAAATTAATACTAAATGGACTTAAGAATGAATGAACTTAACTTTGAGAGATCTATTCCAGCTACCCAATAGACTGAGAAGGAGAAATTTAAAAGGCGATTTTCTAAATAGGTATCGAATAATGATATCCCTTAGCAGTAACTCCATACATGTATTCACAAGCTTTCTTCCACATAACATAAATACAATAATTAAGTATTACAAAAACTAATAACTTGGTTATAAGCAACTGAACTAATGATGCCTTATAGATAGATTATACACATATAATAATAAAGTATATATGCTACTTTTTTATGAACAGAAATTCACTTTCGAGTATCGGTCACTGAATAATGAAGTAATCGCAACCCTTGACCTGAAGCACACTAAGGCCAAATTCATACATCTATATCATCAACAAAGTTATCAGTAGAGCTGTTATAAAATACGGTATAATTGACGTCAATGCAGTTACGACCTAAACTACATTGTATGTAACGTCTAGTAATTACGATATTAAGAGTAAAATAAAATTAGTATATTATCATCAATGAAATTGTATTGTAAAAGCTTTTTGATATTGTATCGTAGAATTAAAAAAAAATCAATGATAATGCTTTTAGTTATGTAATATATCATCAATCAATGTACATATTATAAAAGTGCTTATAAAAGCGTTTATTCGAAAGTTATTTACATAAATACTGTATTAGGTCTTATCAAAATAAATAACTTCGTTTTTAAGTCTACATCCGTATCTGTAAATTATTTTTTAAAACTTTTATTTAGGGCGTGCCTTTTGAAAGTTATCCTAATATAAGTTTAATTATTCTCAAACTTAAATAGGCTATTTTATATTTTTTGTAAAGAGCCCGTGCGAAGCCGGGGCTGATACCTAGTTATATACATATATGATTCATAATGTTCATACATTTATATGCACATATTTTAATCATCATCATCATCAGCCTATCGGAGCCCACTGCTGAGCAAGGGCCTCTTCTCACATGAAGAAGGTTAGAGCATTAATCACCACGCTTGCTCAAGACGGTTTGGCGATTTTAATCTTATAATTCGAAATTATAAGACCAGGTTTCCTCACGATATTTTCCTTAACCGTCTGTTAGTGGTGTCTAAATACTCTTAGAAAGTACATATGACTCGGAAAAGGTAACATTGGTACTTGCCAGGTTTCGAACCCGCGCCCTCACGTATGAGAGGCGGGCCTTTAACCTTCAGGCCACCACGATCATATATTATATTTTTATACGTCAAAATAATTTCCCTAATCCGTCATACACACTCGTACCTTATCATTGTTCAATCCATCGTCTGAGCTGCGATAAGGCTATATTAAAACTGTTCAATATTATCATATAATTAATTAATTAGCGTGATTCATGGTGTTTTAATATTTTATTGATAAACATTCTAAGGACTTTTAATATAATATGTTATTAATGCATAAAGTGTACAACACGCTTAGTACCATTTTATAACTTCAACTTATAACTTTACAGTTTACCACAAGTCTGCATCTACCCACTACCTACGGAGCGCTTCCAGTTTTTCATTCACAAATCTTCGGACTTAATAGTGACAAGTAGGATGACCATGATACCTTATAGTAGGGATTTTGAATACGAACTGTAACGAGGTTTTTCGAGACGAAATTTTATGAATTAAACACGTCATATGATCATAAATATCCCGTCCGTATTTAATTTGGCGATGATTGCTCTAAGACCCTCTTTATTTTATTAAGAAGTTTACGTATAATATAAAAATATACAAAAAATAAAATAGTATCACATGCCCTAACTCATTTCGAAACTACGAAGCCGTGACAAAAACAGGTTAAAAAGTTACTTTATAACATTATTTTGGTGTGCAAATCATTATAACGGAATTCCTAATTGTTAAGCGGAAATAAAACTTACGGTATGGACAGTAAAGAAATGTTGGATTAACTCATAAAATAATATAAAATTGTTAAAGTTTGATGAAAGTATATTTATATTGGACAAGCACGAGCGGGACTTGTACATAACAATGTTGTAAATGGTCCCTACGTTAATTTAGGAGGAACCTAAACCTATACAGAAATTACATAATTATAGTTCCTGTTTGATAAGTTTTTGATAAAATTTATGTGACTAATGTAATATAATGTCATACATATAATCGGCTAACTGTTTTACTCAACGCAATTAAAAAAGTTCAAATGGGTAAAGTAATTAATTTGTTTGAAAGCCAGTCAGGTACCTCTGACTTATTTAAAATCTTCTTGATTAAGGTCTTGGTACAGATCCTACACCCACTCTTTCACTTACTACCTCACTCATTCGTTCACTCACTTGTCATGTTTGGATCGGTGTGGTTCCAGCTGTAGCGGGGTGGCGGGCGCAGAGCGAGGGGCCCCGCACCCGCCACCCGCCGCCCCAGTCGAGAAGTTCCCGGTGGACCTGTAATAGAGAAGATTAATTAAATAGGCGCATTTATCGACAACAAACATACACATAAAATTAGATAAGAAAACAAAAGAATCAAAGTAGGATAAACGATAATATATGTATTAAGATAATACTATTTCTAAATAATTTGATATAATTTTTTTTTTAGTACATCTGAAGTCAGTCAATGAAAAATACGAACCAACAGGAATCTGTATTGGGCTTTATATTATGAAAAAATATATAACTTTACTAGAGCTTTTATACTTTAATTGAAATCTTTACTTTAATTGAAATTATGAAATGTCATCTAATCTATTAATAGTCAATGATAATGGATATTAATTAAAATTACCATCTTTAAAGAGTTGCAAACAAATAAAATGTCTGATATGACAAATAGGGTCGCTTAATTCTTTAAAGTGAAGCTAAGTGGAAGAGAATATACTGAAATATGAAATTGTATGAGTTACATACAATTCATATGAGGGTAAATCAAAATGTTTTATTTTTTATGCGTAATTGAGAATACAAATAACATAGGTATAAAACGCAAATATTCTTCATTCCCTTTAAAACAGCATATATGTATAGCGTTGTATTATAACTTGTATAGGTACCTATATATTTTCCCAAACGATGATCGCCTCATATTAAATTTAGAACTTCAAGCACAATGTTTCAAGATGTTGAATACAGCTATGTGACTTTGATACATAAAACCCCCATTTTTACTTCATATCATCTCACAATATAACTGTGCAGTAACTTCCAGTTAATAGGTATACTATTATTTCCATTACCAGAAAAACGTGGCTACATATCGTTAAACCAAATACACCTTTCATTTGTATGGAGTCTTATCTTGACTCAAACTCTGTTGAATGACAAAACTAATTTCAGTATAAAACTTCATCCTTATTTTCACTACACAGTCAAAGCTCGTGACAATACTTTAACCTAATTTCTGGTAAATTATCTCGTCACCAAGATTGATCTCAACTTCGATATGCCAAAATGTAAGTATATAGCATAAGCGAAAAGGCATTATCGGACACACAAATCATTTGTGTAAAGAACTTAAAAAAACGATGAAGAAAAATTTTTCGAACTCATTTTTTTATATCATATTACTAATTTCAAGCCTCAATCCACCGAATAAATGTTAAAAGATATTCTTATACGCTATTCATAGAATTTAAATTATAGAATTAAAATTATCATTCGCCAAAATAAAATATTCGTTGATATTATATAAATAACATTTAAATTAAAAGAACTCAGAATTGCATACAACAACATGTGTAGATAATTAATTATAACTATTTACATAACATTTAGCTTCAGGTCTGCGTGTCTAAGGTAAGTGTGTCACGCACTAATTAACGAGAAAAATAAAAAGTTTTTAATGTTTTTATTTCTTAAATCCCTTCAATATGTTCTTATTTTAAACTTAATAGTCCATCACTGTTATATCCATTAGTAATTAATATACGACATGAAGGAGACTTGTTATCAAACAATAACTCGCTTTATGTGCTAACAACGTCTCAACACGTGATGAATTACGTTATTTAAGTTTATGTTTCAAATATTATGTAGTATTAGATTTTGCGTGCATTTCAGAATTCCATCCAGAGAGAAACGGATGTGTAAAATAAAATGTTATTATGAACAAGCCGCTGGATCATTTATCATTTGTGCCACGTGACTTAATACAAATGACTACTATAATGACAATTTCCTGACGGTAATTTTCTATGTAAATGATAACTGTTTTAGCCCAAGTATCTAGTGTCAGGTTGGAATGACTAGGTATATATTTTTTATCAAATATTTTTAATGTTTTCTTAAAAAATATATTTACATATCTGTCTATACGTCCATTCATCCATCAATACAACATTAGCTATAGTAATATCAGTCGAATTTTATAACTTATTTGTTGCTAACATTTAATGAAAAATTACCAAAAAAATATAATTGAATTTTAAAAAGATCAAAAAGAAAAATCAATGACTTAAAAACACCAGAGTCGAAACTCAATAAGGTTTGTTAAAAAAGATGAACACAAAAACCAATTTATTATCCTTAATAAGACATTATTAAATGTGTCATAATAATTAAAGCCGGAAAACATTAACATATTACAAAAAATATATATAATAAATTTAAATGAAACTAATATTTTTCGTATAAACTACGCGTGATTTATTTTTGTAAAAAAACTACATACTCCCACTATATACATTTTCACGCAGTAACGTACGCGTAGTTTATCCGAAAAATATTAGTTTCATTTAAATGAATAAAACTCGCGAAAATCTTAATCGTAATATAATAAATTTATTTGTTTCATTGCGAATTAAGAGCACTACTATGACTTGAAGCCAAGGCTGGTTTAAAGGACGTCATTTAACAGTTCACAGTTCCTAACCCACCAAATATTTATCAATTCTCGATATTCTAATGTCGTCATAAATTTCACTTATCATCAAATACCTCACTTTCTCAAATAAATTAACGGTTATAGTGAATATTATAATGAATAACTTTAAATTAGTCTGATTTTTTTATCGAATATTTTTTTCACTGTTTAAAATTATATTTCAATGTTTGATAAGACAGCACTATTAAAATCTTTGTTATTAGTTTATGTTACTGTCCCATTAACAGTTATCTGGCTGAAAATGTTTCCTTCCTTTAAAAAAAATATTTGATCTGTAATATTGAACCATTCAGCACACCAAGCTTTATAAAAAATCTTTATAATTGATATCTGACATTAATAAAAGTTTTGCCTCATGTATTAAAGATTATTATTGTAATATTATGACAGTTTTGCATTATTTTATTTGCTATTAAGTAATAACGATTGCATGTATAGTTGTAGTACAAACTACGTACATTCTGTAACGTGATTTCCGTTACGTTATTTGTTACGCCGACTTTTGAAAGAGCATTCCTTGTATGCTTTTAATATTGTTTTACCTTGAAGATGTACGAGGAGCGAGTGACAATAATGAAAACAATCAATGATATGGTAGAAGAAAATAACAATCGTAATAAAATCCGTGTAATAAGTAAGTTTTTCTGTTTCAGATTAGTCGTATAAGTTCAGACCGACAAACAATATTTATGAACATCGTCTCTCTGAAATTGATTTACCTTCACATTCTAAGCCCGGTAAAGCTGGTTGTTAAAGGAATGTTGGTCATAAAATAGACCCTAGTGATAAGTTTCTAAGTTAAATTTTTATTTGAACCACTAGCTAATTTTCGACTCGATCAGAAAAACCAAAACACTGTCTAAATAATAAGTGTACATTATACGTTTATGCTTAACGATCTACTCACTCTTAAATGTACTAACAATATGCAAATTTTCTATCTGCTACTCTTCAGACTGATTATTGTCAACTGACAGTAAATTTAAATGTCATTGTGGAGAAAGTGATTGTTTTAAAACATAAGTATGTTTACCGAAATTCTCAAATTATAGTTATTAGAGCTTGTTTATAAAAGTCGGTACGAATGTTGAATACGGGATACCAGTTCGGTCAAGGAAGTCATTCGAAGCGTACACAATGAGGTTGATGGGACTTTTACTGTTCATATTTTTGAACGTTCCAGTAAACGAAAATGTGGGTATATGTGCCGCGTTTGTATAAGCAATAAATTTAGTCTAATCTTATCTTGTTTATAGAAAATGCTGCCTATTTACTACGAAACAGAAGCCCCCGTCGTGGATAAAGATCCGGTGACAGCGAATATAAATGACTCACAAGAATCTAATGTCAAAACCATAGAAAGACCTTTCGATGAGGGAGACAGTAAGGAATATATGCCTAAATACGATAAAGGTACAATCCAAGAAGTTAAAAAGGTAAATCAATGTCAATATAAATTACGTATACTAAGGATTCTTATATGCATATTAATTTATTATTGATTTTATTTAGCCTTGCGCTATAGTTGTGCTATCTAATATTCAAAACCCGAGCATGCAGTCGCTGTTACGAAAGTACAGATACGATTCAAATGGTAACAAGACGAACACTTTATAATATAAACAGACTATCACCATACAAATTATGAAAAATACTTTATTCACAGGCATGCTTATACCTGGCAGCGTGAAATACTTCATTAAGTTACCTAAGGGATTGAATTCTCCATCGGTTCTCTTGCCTCTGAACGATAAAGCGTTTTCGCCACTGGGAGGTTTTGTAAGGTCTTTCCTTTGTTTATCCTCAATAACTACATATCTTTATTTCATTATGATAAAGAAAGAATGATTCAACTTGAAATTGTACCGACCTCTTTGTAAAATGCAATTGAAATAAGATTTTGTAAATGGTATTTAAGTATATTTTAATTCCGCAGATACTATAAGGAAGTTCCACCGATCCCACAAGCCTGGTAAATAACTTTATGATATTCATCACAAAGAGAAATTATGTTGATGTATAACCAGTATTAGTCAACTATATTTGCTGTAATCGCCGTCATATAGTATGTATTAAAGAATAATATTAATAAATATTGTTTATCCTACCTGAACTGATAAAATATAATTAAGCCAAATGTGAAACATAATCTTATCGAACCAATCGCTCAACTGGACGGTCGCCAAGAATCCTGAGAGAACACGTGAAGGAAGCCAAACAAAGCTGCACCTGATTGCACATGTCTCCCAAACAATAACACATCTGACCTAATCTAGGAATAAAAGTCAAATTTGTTTGCTTATACAGCAAAACTACATTTATAACTAAAACAATCTATATCCTACTAATATTATTAATGCAAAAGATTGGGAGAATGTATAGATGTTTGTTGCTCTTTCATGTAAAAACAACTGAACGATTTTTGTTACAACTTTCCGAATATAACTGAGATATGGATATGAACAAAGGGTATTAACTTATTCAGAGTTTACGTTTAGTTTCTTGAGGGAATCAAAAGACACTTGTATTTTGTATATGTGTCACATACTATAGATGGCGCTGCCAGATCGTTACAAAGTATATTTTGTTTAAATAGACATTATCTTATTTTTTAAGTCAATCCCGAAATCCACGTGGAAAATGTCGCTGACAGAAAAAAAAAACTATTTTGCTATGAGGAAATTTAGAAATTTTTTTTGCAAAAAAAAGTATTATAGAACCATATCAGAATAACATTATATACGTATTTCGCTCATTTGAAATATTTATGAGACCATTAAATTATGACACCAAAACTTTAGTCGTTAAAAATCAAATTAATAAAACGAAAGTAAATTCAGAAACTGGCTTCCGTACAATGTATATTAATTATAACTTTATATTTAACCTACACGTGTATTGACTTATCAATAATGTCGAAGTTTCTGCAGCCTTGACTCAGGGACTAATCAAATATTACAACACATGGCATTTTCCCATTCGGCGAACTTAATAGCGCAAAAATTATACATGATTACTGTTATTTCATAACTGTCCTGCAATTGTTTATCCCTCAGAACAGTTCAAAGCACTTTTAGCAAATATATATATTGAAATCAGTTTCTAACCCTAAAAACGTAATAAAGTAAAACGAACTAATCAATTGTTTTATCTATAATTTCGTCATCTTAATACGTTAGTGCTGTTATTGTTACTAGAACTATTAACATGCGAAAGACATGACGCAGACGTGGAAAAATCCTACGTCGAACAAAAAACTTATTGAGGACGAAGACCGTTCCCATTTCGAATTATTAAATGCTTAGTGTATACTGCCAATATAAGATAAGTAGAACTCCTTTAACAAACTTTAGTAGGATAAAGATTTTATCACTTTTTTGTGTCTATCCCGCGAAAATATAGCAGTAAAGACTTATGCTTCACTACTTATTAATTTAATAATAATTTTGCTTTATAAATACAAGTAGGTATTTAAGTAAGTGACAATGAAAAAGATAAACGTTTCAACCACACAGTTCAAGGCGAATGACGATTATAAATTTTAACAGTATGAGATAATAAATATAAAATGACAAATTATGATATATATGCATTTAAAATATTAAAAAAAAAAAACTTGAGTATGGTGCTTCAATGCGATTTCGCTTCCAAGTGATTTTAAAGCAATAAAGATTCGTATAAGCCATATAAATGTCTAAGCTCATTTATGTCGGGCTATCGACTTAAATGATTCCATGAACCAGATACCATTCGTTTATAAAACAATACCTATTTGTTCGAAACCCAAATAGAAACCTATTTCAATACAATTACTAACTGGTTAAACGATGATTTAATACGTATAGAATGAAATAAAACCAAACTCTTTACTGTATCAAATGTGGTGGGTACATCACCAATGTTGGCACAGAGCCAACTTCCAAACGCGCTCAGATCCTCTATAACGGGAAGCATACAAACAGACCAATTTAGGAAGGACAATTCAACTGAGAGCCACCACGAAATATACTTATGTTTTATTCAAAATTACTGAGTGTTTTTTATTGTGACATATTATATAACTTAGCATTTGTATCACAACGGTTAGAATCTATTATTAATACATTATGGCGATTAATAAAATATTTTTTCACATAATATATCTATAAACATGTTCAAATTAATTTTAGAAATTGCATCTTATGAAAACTATGAAATAATTTCAAGTAAAGTATTTTTTTAATAAAAAAGTCAATAGGTATAATTATTGACATGTTTACTTTATTGTAATGAATAAGGGACGCCATAAGAAAAAAATGCTAAGTATCATATGCAAGAAAACCTATTCTTTAACGTACTTCGCGATAACATCTGGCTTGTAATTGTTTCGGATAATCTAAGAAAAATTATAAAGCAACTTTTATCTGTTGACAAAAAACTCTTACTTTAGAATATGGACACCAAATCCCGCGTCAGGAATAACTTGATAATAACCAAATTGGCCGTTGTTATGACACTTGCTGTGAGTCTAACGCATTTAATGATATCATAATTGGATACTACTTAGGTGCACAAAATAACTTTAACCCAGCACTAACAGCTGTCATCATTAAATTAAAGTTGTGTAGCAGAACAGACATTTTCAAAAAAAAACCTTAGTAACAAGTAATCAGATTTAAATGTATTTATTTGTAGTTAAAAGTTGCTTTGTGAGAGTTAACTTTCCAAAAAAAAAAACGAAAGAATAAATAAGTTGCTATAATAATTAATGAAATTATGAGAAAGATGAAACCATGAATTTCTGAATAGATGAAATCTTGAGTCATTTTAATATGAAAATTTCGATTTCAAAAGACATGTGTTAAAAAAGCGGGATTTTGATGAAAAATTTTAGACATATTTTATCACTTCCTATGCTGCTCTGTTATATACAGCCAAAAAGGTTAATCCAGAAAAAAAAACTGGAGCACCGTAAAGCCGTAACCTTTACGCAAGAATCAACGATTATATAGAAAAAAATGCGAACCGTTGAAGTAACAATAATATATTGGCCTTAAGAACGTATCAGTTATTTCGGTAGCGCAGTTCAACGTAAACCAGGTCAGTAGCGTATGGTAGAAATCTATCATCGCTGCGTTTGCGACAGACTGACACGCAAGCATTTTTTGAAACATGATTCTCAGATGAAATACCAATTGCATTTATTAATTGCTTACTTCCAGCACTTTCTGTGAGCAACCAAAGCTTTGTATAACTTTACATATTTCCATAGAAGTAAATTATTATTAATTTATTACATTACATTTATTTGTTATTACTTATTAGGGTGGCTTCTTAGCTTATAAATTATTGCATACTAAGAAAACATTTGATTGTGTTCCAATGAATTTCTTTACATATTTATTATTCAAAAATTTGTTAAGACTTTTAGTTTGTTTTAGGGTTAGAAGGATTTAACATTTTTTATAGAGAGCTAACTTAGTTAACCACCCCTACCAGCCCAAAGGTGGTTGTAGTATGAATATAAGTCAATTAATAATTCTTTAAAAATCCATTTATGTGTTTCTAATTGGTGTAGTTTTGCTTTTTTTTTTAAAGATAACTCATATTTAAAAAACAAAGATTACGCTACAATAATTTTACTGATAAATATATTGTGCTGATAGATTATTTATGAATAAGCTGCCTTGGGATTTATCTGATATGACAATCCATAATAATATTTATAAACATAAAAATCCATGTTTTATATATATATACATATATATAGGACTTATCAGCATCTAGAGAAATTGTACCTAAAAGACAAAAGCCCACTTACACAGACTATTCAGTGGTTTAGAAAAGATGGATATTATTCGAGTGATTTATTTATCACGAAGCGAAACACCTGTCCTATCTTATCATTTTAAACAATGATTGGTCATAACACATCTGTTGCTAATCTTATAAAGAAATACTATATTTTCTATAAATATAACATCAAAATCTTAGTAAAATACTCATACTTTATATACTTCACTTATGCAATCAACCTCATTTAACCTCGGTAATTATTTAACTTGACCCTGAAGAGGTTTGCTACATGGCAAACAAGAATATAATGTCATAACATACAAAAATATATTTACTACAAGAAAAATTAAACATTTTGAAGTAGCATTATCCAAAAAAAAAAACAATTTGAAATAAAGAAGAAAGTTAGTGTAGTGTTGTTGACTTTTTTTTACTTTATATCAATTTATTTTCACTTTAAATAGATATAAAAGCAATTATATTATTGTTAAAATATTATTATATCAAATTTTTCACTGAGAGAATTTCAAAGGGCTAGAAGTATGAACAGTGAATTATAACACCTACAAAATAAAATAAACAAATGTGTGATATATTATTAAATCAATTATTTGCATAGATATCACACTCAAGCTAGTCTCGTCTTGCCTTTAAACACAAGTCACAATTAGTTAGCGATAATCATCAAGACAACTTATTGTTTTTTTATCCTTATATATTATGAAAATAATATGGAATTGTAAATGATATCATACAGCAATATAAAACAACTTTTATATGTCCTTTATTAGTTTATATATTTTTTATTTATTTTTAACGTCTAACTCATACATTCTTTCATTATATAAGTAGGTATGTGTTGCGTTATTTAGATATAAATAATTAATAATACATTAATTATTGATAATTCTTAAAATTATTTTTTAATGTTTTATGTTAGTAATTGGTTAATCCAACTTTACCATGTTTTTCGTATGGTCAACAGAGCCCTTGGAGCCTTTTTGCCGCTGACATCACTTATGACAGAAAATCTATCACTGAAGCTTCTCTTTACCTCTGGCAGAACTCTACTAATAGAATCTTTTGATTTTCCCACAACATTTCGATCTGACCTTCTCAATTCTACATCACTTTGTACCCAAACTTCTTTATTGGAATCTTTTATCATAGAATCACTCTTGTTTCTGTGTTTTTTCTTTAAATTCTTGTAATTAGAAACCTCAGTGCCATTGCATTCCTTCCCATTTTTAGTACATCCATTTTCACGATCACTATAACTTTGTACGAAACACAGCATAATATCGTCAGGATATGACTCCTTCATTTAGAAGGTCATACCCAGTTCAACATAGACAATTTGAAATAAGGTCACTTATTAGTTATGACAAAACTTTTAAGTTTTCGTGAATTCACCTTGACTTAATATGATCCTTAAATCACTTCACTTCACTTATAAATATTATTGAAGTTTCGTCACGTTTTGCTCTGCAATTAATAAGCTATACATTTAATAATAATAAAGTTTGATTTTATACAAGATAAAATAAACCAAGAGAAAAAAGAGATTAGTTTCAAAAACTAGTATTTGCTTTCATAAAATATTACTTTGAAACAATTTGACATAATTTTATCGTTCAGTAACCACAAGCGCGTGTAACTGTTATAACGTTCGAAAATGCTCGTTCAACTTCACACAGCTGTTGGCGGAGACTAAACTAACGTGTTAAGAGACGGCTAGCGCAATGCTCCCCCGCCCTTTTTTATTGGATTCAACGTAGACGGCAGACAAAGTAAGAACGACGAAAGGAAATGCGATTAATACGTGTTTTACATATTAATATAGCCACACACAGAATTTAACTAATATAAGTTTTGAGGCTATTTTAGAATTCAATATAATTTATATTAAACAGTTAGAATCCTATTGCCCTTCTTATAGTATTCGCATTTTTTTTTTTATAAAATTTAGGATCACATTTATTTTTCGTTATTTTCATCAGCGATTTTGGTGGACTAAAACGTAACTGATTTTTTTTTCAGTATCACTTACAAAACAGTAACAATCAATAAATATAATATTATTAAAAATATGTGTGCATTGTGCAGTGTGAATGCCTCACTGGGAACGAAAAAATATTATCCTGATATCGCGTGACATATTTAATCGATAATTATGGGAAGTACCTGCTGTAGTAGGATCTCCAGGGTTACGGGAACCAAAGCAAGGGAGTAACTAACGTACCTACCTATTATAGAACACCATATACGGTGCTTCTCATATTCACTGCTACAATATAACATAAAAACTGAACTGAAAGCTGAAAAACTCCTTATTGCAAATTTGTAATGTTTTTTATGTTGCTTTCCAAAATAGTTTTTTATTGCAGTAATTAGAGCAAGTTTCACGATAATATCATCATAGCGTATCATGTTTACCTGATGTAAGCTGCTATTTTTACATGGTTTTGATGAATTCATTATTTTATAAACAAGGTGTTAAAATGAAAATGTTTGTTTATAATATGAACCGGAGCAACAAAATGTTTTGGACAAAACTAAAGGCTCTAATATTAAGATTTAAGAACATAGAATTTCCATCATCGACGTCAAAACCAACATAAAAGTGTAATGCAAATCGACAAAACATTCAAGGGTTATCATTATAATTAAATATCAGGGAAAACTTTCTTCTTATATTGAATTATTATTTCTATCTTGTTGAATAATCTTAAAAAATGAGAAATTGGTTAACTTTACCATAATATAAATGAAAGTCGGGGAATTATTGATATATGTATAAGCTAAAATATCTACACTCTGGATAATATAAAAAAAATCAGAGTACTCTTGTTGACTTCTGTAGTAGTTTCGTATATAAAATGTACGATATACTTCCTATAGTCTGATTCAATTCTTGAAAGTTGGGACGGATGTTTACTATTGCGATGCGTAAAAATAATAGCTAATGACGTAAACGACGTCGACGCAATTTTTGAAGGCGTGGCGTGCTTTGGCATGTAACTATGTATTTAGTATTTGGCATTTGGCCTATAATTATATGACGGTAAGTTGACGCCGTCGCCCAAAGACTTCGAGCAATTTGCTTTTTCTCTAATATATATTCTTACGTCTGTTAAATTTCGTTAAAATCAAGAGAAGTTGAAAATTGAAGTTGCCTATAAGTGAACTAATTTTTAAATATTTAAAAAACATAATAGGAGTTGCAACATAATGGTTTTCTTAGACATTTGTATAATATTAAGATTTGTATTAACAAGAACTCAACTCGCATAAAGAATTCGTTACATTTTTTTGGTATTAAATGTTCTATTTAAATTTAAAAAAACAGTGTATTTTAATTATTTCTAAAACAAGTTCTTAAGACAGAAACATCTGATTGTTTTCTACATACCTAGACCAAGACATGAAAATTTTAAATTGAAATGTCTACCTTCTGTGTGGATCTTACGTAAACTTCGAAATGGAACAGCGTATTCAAAAGTGAGTCGTTTTACCAACGAGGTGTTTGTTTAATATCCCCATTTGTTGCTAGCTCGTTGGACCAATGAATAAACGCTTCACTGAATGCGGTCTTCATTTGTGGATCAAAGAATTATAAAAAATATTAGGCGTTTTTTTTTTAAGAAATTCATTTATAATATGTTATTTAAAATATACACTTAATGTAATTAATCAATTTATGGGACGGTTCGTTGAGAGTTTTATCACATCGCAGAGTAATATTTGTAAGCCTTATCTTTATTTACGATGGCATCGTTTTAAATTCAACACAACACATAAAAGCAGCTGTAACGTAATGTTTGATACATTAAATAAGTATTTCACTGTATATAATTATTATAGACACGGATGTCTGTAGCAAATTCGCATAGGTATAACCCATTGTTTAATCTACCTTCATACACACATTTTGCAAATAATGCAAACGAATATTTTCATGTTATGGAAGTAATTTTGCTTTTAAAATATTACCCGCATATTACACACAACCCTGTTTGTTGACATTTTTTATGCGTAATGAGTTATATTCTTCATTTGTCTAAACAAAGGAATTTACAAGACAACTGCGTCTTAACCTTTCTATTTATTTAATTATCGATACACTACACGATCTCAAAAAAGCAACAATTGAATTAATTTCACAAAATTAGGTAAGTTAAAACTGAAGGGACATTGTTTTATATTGATAGGTTCAGCTTGGTCATGGATTTTCGCATATTAGTTAGATAAAATTTAAATGTTTAAGTGTACCCATGACAAAAGAGTAAGTTGATGACTGTTTGATAAACAATAAGAAAGATGAAGCTGCATGTACTAATTGTTAATTTATATTTTTAATTATAAAGTGGGCCAACTAAAATTTTACTATATAACATACCTTTATGTGTATGAGATTAATAACGAGCACATAATCACTCTTATCACAAACATTTTACATCTGGCGAGTAATTGACATAGATTAAACTTTTCAGTGCTTTATAGCATTCCACTACGTAAATATAAATATCGACAGTTAACAAACCTGTGGCATTATAACAATATTTGTTTCCGTTTTTGTTTGAATTTAAAAAAAAAAGGTATTATTAAAATTTACAAATATTTAGATTTTTAAACAGATTAACACTTTTATGAGTAAAAAACTGGTAGTCAGCGTGAGCTATTTATCAGTTTACCTTACTAATTACTTGACCTTATCTGAATATTATATTTAAAGACCTAATATCATGTGAAATTTTATTACAAATGTCTCAAATTATGAATGCCAACTAAATTATATAGTTTTATTATTTTATATGACAAAGCAATTAGTAAACTAACAAAAAAAAACAACGAAATCTGTCAGATTTCAAAATATATACTGGTGATTTGTTATGACGTTTTTGTGATATAAACTAAAAAAAAAAGATATTTTTATGTAAAAAAATACAAGGATGCCTTACCCCCGTCGAATGGAGGTTTCGGGCGCCAGACTTGTTCGACTCTTTAACCATGCTTTACGTATAGTCGCAATCGGAAGACTATCGCGTCTCAGAGCCCAGGGGATTTTAAGACGGGATATCGAATTCATAACTTCCAATCTGTCCTTTTCCGCTTCCATATGTGATTTCCATTTCACCGCGAAAACCACAGCACTGATCGCGGAATTCCAATGGGAGTTTGACATTAAGATTCACTGACTTTAATTACAACAAAAGTTCGTTAGCAACGCTCGAAACGCGGTAAAACACTAACAGCCACTTAGATGTTATCTCATTTACAATTGTAAATAAAAGATACTGTTAATACAAAGCAAATTTTAGTTTTGCATATTATTTATGAATTTAAGAAAAATATTTACATAGTATTTTAATATGATATGCACTTTGGTAATTTTATCGGCATTATATAATGTTATATAAATTCTCTTGTAATTAATAGAAAAACAAAAGTATATAAGTAATATATTGTGAACAATGTTTTTTAATGCGTCAATATACCGACTACGGACAAGGTCAAACTATATATCTATAAACACTTAAAGTTTCTCGTTGCAAAAAAAACACTGATTAGGGATAAATGAGTTCTTGATAAATGATTTATAAATAAAACAATGGTCTCAGGAAGCTAAACTAGTGTTGCGCCCGGAGCGGTACGACTTCGGGGAGAAGTTCTTATGAATGTCTACTATATGATAAATTAATGAATGAATGTGTCATGACAGCTAGAGTAAAAACAGTGAAGCGCAGAGTCTCTGATGAGCAGAGAACCTAGCAACCTTCTTTTAGCATTCTGTTAAGAGTGCAAGGATAGCACGAAGTCTCTTTATTTATGGAATTATTGACGAGACAATAATTGAAACAGCTTTTCTTCTAGAGTTGGATTATTATATGGTTATATATTACAGGAGGTATATTTAACGAGACAAAAATTTTAATCCATCCTAAAAAAGAAGAAAAACCTTTGAAGAATTTTTTTTCAATAGAATTTGCATACAAAACAACGCCGCTATAACAAATGTCAAGTTGAAGAGATTGCAACAGGACCTGATTTGATTTTTGCTTGCAAACCAGTGTTTGTGAAGCAGTTATAATGGCTCTCTGGGAAAACGGTACTTACATGAAAATTGTCAAATAATGTTGCAAATTGCCGCAAGCAAACTATATGAATGCAATAGTAAACCACTGTAGAAATTGGTCTGAATTTTAGCAGTCAACCTGATGGCTTCCCTTGGGGTAGATGCACACTTTCTCGCGAAAGAGTGTAAGGGACTTATAGTGACAATTTTGTGTATACATAGATTTTTATTTTGATACTATGAAACAGAAATTGTATATATACCTGAATTCAATCAGAATATAATATATATAGTTTAATGTCGTAAACTTCGAAGATTGTGAGTTGCTTTTTATTTGATAACTTTGTGACAGAATTCTTAATAATCGCATTAATTCAAACTCCCAACAAAATTTTTATTTAGAATGGTTTACAATTAAATGTTATAACGGACTAAGAGTAATGTTTCATTTCATGTTTTGACTCTTACGAAATTGATTTCAGTTTAAAATGTTACTGGACATTCTCCATATAAACCGAACTAACATTTTACAAATAAAATTGTCGACAACCTCACATAAATACATAACATTATAGGAATAAATCTTAATTGTAGGTATAAAATATTCTATACAAAAACTTAATTTGTAGAGTCGTTTATAAGCAAAAATAAAATCGGTACTTTGAATACTTGTACAGAAAAACTTGATGGTTTGATTAAAAAAAAATGCTACATGCAACATGATATTAATAAGTTAATCTTTTTTCCGTACATGCAGCGTTTGGATCTTCATGAGTTATACCTAAGTAAGTTAAATCTTGTATAACAATCATTTGTGTACGTTTTTTTTATAGTTTTCTTGTTCCTTATCTATTACAAGACTTTAAAAACACATATCTCGCTGCGTTAAAGGAAATAGCACTATGCGGGTTTTTTAATTAACCCAATAACACTTATTCCAGGAAACGTGTCTCATACTTACTTAAAATATTGAAATTTTTTATATGGTGGTTTTTGGCTTAAAAAGGGATTGTGTAACAGCAAATTGACTTCATAAACTCGACTCTCATTTTGAGCTGGACCGCATAACTGTTTGGTTTCCATTGTATTTTTTTACAAATTACTTACTCACTTACTTACGATAAGAAAATGTAAGGCTAAATCACTTCATAAATAATAAAAAGAATTGCTTAGATATAACTGTCTTGTTTTGAAGTATTCCACGTTTTTAAATTTGATACAATGGCGCGCGAACAATAAATGCAAAACAATCCATTATATACACAGCTTTTAAAACCCTTTAAACTTGAGCGTAGAACGATTTTATAACGACTGCAAGCAAGGTTATTTCTTGGAAATAAGAGCTAACATTTACAAGTAAGTCTACATATGCATGCTAAGCTATGTTCGACATATTATTATCTAATAGTTTACTGATTTGAGAGTATGGTTTCCTGTCAGTTTAATTCCATTTTTATATAAAATATAAAATAAGTTTTTATTACAAATACGAGTATGTAAAACCTTTTTCTGATAAGTGATTTTTTTTTTTCTTTTAACTTCTGTTTTCAAAACAAATTGGCATTTTGGCATGATACTTTTTTTTATATGCCATGGCATCATTCACACTGGAATCGTGGAATATTGAGCCAATGTCATCATTATACCAAAAAAAATATCTAAAATCAAACGTCGAATATTACCTTACAAACTTAATTAACAGAAAGATTTTTGAAAATTTGATAAGTTAAATGTAAAAAATATGGTAACATAATCAGATAATCAGGCACTATTAGGTATTTGTCCCTTAAAATAAAGTACGATTATTAAATCAATTACTTACAGTGTAATTGAAGTACCTCTGAACTACCTTTAGATTTTATTGCAGCTGACAGAAGCAGTTCTTGATTTTTTGCCAGATATTTAGTGCAGTATTTTTGAAGAGCTTGTCAGATCGGCTGTATACAAGTATTAAAGTACTGGTATTCTATTATTCTAATCAGTGCTATTTAAATTAATAATAATTGTAAGAAAATTATCGTTAATATCTTTACGACGAGTGAATCGCCTGGTAAGAATGTATCAGCCTTTATTATCCATACATATTTTCCCAAGTTAACAAACCCTAATTTAAATTTCGCTTTGTATGAATAGCTACTATGGTTAAATGAGAGAATAATCGAAGGGCCAATGTAAGATTTCATATAGAATTTATCTTAAAATATAGTTTCAGAGCAACACACATTGCTTGGTCGCCATATAATCTTATTGTCGCTTAAACCGGTGGTTAGATAAGTAATCCTCAAGTACAAAGTGAACCAGTGTTATGTATTTACAGGGCTTCAATGATCTAGTTATTGTATAAGTGTGTGACAGCTGACTTTGACCTAAATTTAACTTATTAAGGCGTGGGAGTTATAAAGTTGAGCGATTTCTATCAATGGAGGAAAATTAATAAAGGAAATGTTTAATAAAATCGAGTAGAGAGGTAGATAATTGCATTAGGAGTGTTCTGATCAATTTAATTAAATTAAAACCATCTATAGAGGTTATAGATGATTTTAATTTAATTAAAAAAGACGGCGTTACAATCTATATAATCTTAATCATTTGTGTTTTGATGATACAACCTTAATTTTTAAATAAAATTCGATATAAGGAGTTATTCATTTTTATAATCCCTGTAAATTCTCCATAACATTCAATCTAAAATACCTTTACAGTTTACGTTACCAACAACCTTTGCATAATGACATATAAAACATGTTTAAACAATTTTAATTAAAGAATTTCGTTAACCCAAAGTCTTTACCTAAACACGATAGTGTTCATGCCGCGACGGGTTTCGACAAGTTTTTTATAGCGTCTATCTCTCAAATTAACATGCGATTATTTTAACGTAACGTAAGCCACGTAAGTACCGATTTTTACGAATTTTACTGCGTTTAATTGTTACCTCATGGAAAATTTTGTTTTGTTAACGACCAAATTGTTTTCAAATACTTATATGATACATACATCAAAATAAACGTTCTGTTATTTGTTGGTAGAAGTACTTCGCTTCAACAACATGAATAGATACATAATGATGAATTGAATAAAGTATTTTTTTTTTTATCTCTTTATAACCAATTTCAGACTTACTTGATCTAAATTTTAAAGGAATAATCGAATGTTACGTTTATATGCATTATATCGATGTTGGATTATAAAAATAAATGACAATCTTATTCAAAGCTTTCCTGTAACTGTTAAAATTCCGTATTAAAACGAATTGCACCTACAGTGCCATAGTTATAAAAGCTTTATTTGAATGAGATATTTATGAAAACAGAATAAATAAATCTTATATCTCACCAAATAGTATTAAACGAAAATGTAACAGTAAGTATTAAGGTCGTGGATACACACGTCTGAAACGGACTTGAACTGTAATCATAGAAATATCTTGACCAGCTACCACAGTCCTCTGTGTTCGCTAACAAACCAACAGCTTGTAATTATATCACCACAGATATATTAGTCAATAACTAATTAAACATATGTATGTTTGTATTCCACTTACTGTCCCAGATGTGTTGGTGTGGGCACACGCAGGTGACGACGTCTTTCGGCGTCACTGCCGTCGCTGGCGTCCTCAACTACACCACTCGACCCACCCGCCGACCTGACATATATCATATCATTATCGTTATCATATTATTATACATTGAATACTCATGCGCTCGTGGAAGTGACTTTTTATACAGAGCAAAGCATTTTTTATATCTTTGTTTTTATTAAGCTTGTAATTTCTCCGACAGCTTGACTCATTTTACTACTGTCTCAGAGAGTCTCATTATATAAGAGATAAAAATAGACTTGGGAAACCTCTTGAAGGTATTATTATGTAACACCTGCACCTCTAAGACGTGTCGGGATCTAGTAAATTCACTTACAGTATTATTATAAGGGTTTATATTACAATATTATTTTTATTTGCCTATTTTCTCTTATTTATTTTGAAATCTGATCTATCTACACAGTTGTCTGATATTTGGTGTTAAATTTGGAGTTGCCGTAAATAAAAACACAGAAAATATACCAATATCGAAAGGAAGCCTTCTTGTCTTTCATAAGTCGCACCAATATATTGTATAAGTATTTATGCTCCATAATCGTAGAGAAAGACAATGCAAACTTGGGTTAAATGTTATCCAAAATGACACTTCAACTCTTAAGCTAGCACTGAATTATTCGGAAAAAAATAATGTGTGTTATACACATCAGGTATGTAGTAATTTTTTACTTTGCCTTACTCACCAGCTACGTCTGCAATTATATAATGAGAAAATTTGGTTTATCAATTTTACATTGTACCTTTATATAGCTCACCTTATTACATCAAATAATATAAAAGCATATTTCTTTATTTCCTACACGGAGGTTGTACGGAATATGATGCGAAGTATAGTTAATATCTTGTAACATTTTCGTATATAAACAAAACTGACATATATATATATACAGTTTCATATACTGATATATATATATATATATATATACTTTTCAAAAATCTAAGGTGCGTATTTATACTACTACATACTAAGACCTTTGTTGCCTTCAATTAAAATGTTTAAATTGGTGTTGTTTTACTCTCAGTTGATGTTTCGTGAGATTTTTACCTGCTATACATTTTCGTAACTGTCTTTATTCACATAGGTTATATAATTGCTATTAAAAATATATCTTTCAGTTTTTATATTACGAGACTTGCACAATCTTAGTAACGTAAGATCGATTTTAGATTTTTTTTTCGTACCAGCATGGCATGGCATCATTAATTTGTGTATTATATTTATATTCAAAAGTTTACTTAGTGATTATTGTTTCTTAAGTAAGAAACACGTTGTTCGTTTATCATACAAAATATATGAAAACAAATTTAAGATAATAATTCAATAATATTAAATTCATTATAATTATTCATTACAACTTTATATAAAAAGAAATAACTTAAAATATTTGGCGAAAAAGTACATTAAGTTTTATTAAAATAAGATATAAAATATATTTAACAATATAATTAATTTAATCTGAAAATGTAAGGAAAGTGCAAAAAAACATCCGAGTTGTTATACATATTTATGAACAAGCATACCTATGTATAGATTCTGAAACATTTGCATACTCCGGAGGCGAGAATTATTTGAGCGTGAGCCATAGTTGAGACAAAATCAATAAGTTCATGAAAATCTTGAAGATAAATCAGTAAAGATGTTAAAGTATTTTTATATATCATAACGGAGCGTATATAAATTTTATATACATCATGCACATGCAATCCAATACCTTGGCATTATAAGCTCTCAAAAAGCTGCAAGCGGGAGCTAATGGTCGGAACCTAGATGAACTACCAACTCGAACGCCATGCCCATCACCTAGAAATAAGGCTCTGCTCTTATGCCCTATTATGGGTTAAATGTAGTATTAGTTCTACGGAACCAACGAAAGCTTAACAATTGACGTAAAAAACCTTAACATCTTAAAAGTATTTTGATATCAAAACATGATAAACTTTCGTGGTATATAATGCAATATTGATGAATTTTCGGAATACAATTACTTCTATATGTATATATGTATGTATATTATAGTTTTTCTTCCTCTTTAGTATACTTAAATAAATTAAAAACAGCACTTACCGAAATATTCTCTTCAGGCGACTAATGACTTGGTATTTTATGTACAACTTAGTCACGAAATACTTTTATTTATATAATAAAAATATACAGCACAAAATTCGTAACACCATATCACAAACTTAAGGGTTAAAACGTGAAGACACTGAGTTCAAATACAGGTTGCCCTTACACAGATTATTCTGCGATGTTGCTGTTTTTTAATGCCGCAAATAGAACCTCTGCTGTGAAAATACTGTTACATTATTAAGATGACTTACAATTTCATTGGATTATATGAAATTGAATTTAAATTTGATTATCAATTCAATGAGGTTTTATGCGTTTTTTCGGTACAATAGATGTTTATTGTTTTAAATTCTACATTGGTATTATTGTTTAATATATTATTTACAAATACCATATGAAAGAATGCACCAAAAGTTTACTTTTTGCTTCAACACTGCCTTCATTGTAAGAAGACATAAGTCGTTTTGAAGGAATATTTGTTTTTTTCTATCCCAAGAATTTTACAGTTCGAAAAATTATAATAATTAGTACATGATAGGAAACAAATTGTCATTATGTATTGTATTTATACAATGCCATGTGAGACCACAAAAAAATAAGAGATGTTACTTTTAATAAAACAAACATGTTATCATAATAACCCTTTACCTTAAGAAATATACGTAATGAATTTTACCCAAACTAAATTAATCACTTCAGTACACATACGAGATATAATATAATCGCAGTTCAAACTCTCATATCACTATTAAAAGTCCCGAAGTTCTGATATAGAGCATATCATTCACATTTGATATGATTTTTATATAAATTCGTTTATTTTCTGTCCACAATAACCATCACTTCTGTACTGTACCGATCCTAACAAGTCGAAGAACTGTCATCTGGGCTAGAGATTCAAGTTACTGAAAAATGATGCTTGTACTATAAGAAATAAAGGATATTTTTGCTTCAATTGTTTTTGGTCTATTAGAAACATGCGCAGTGGTGCATTGCACATAATATTGATTGCAATCATATGTACGATAGGAAAAATGGCGGCAATTTTCATAAGAAGTTTAAAAAAACAAAATTCTCAATATTGACTAAGGCAAAGTCATTGTGGATGATTTTATTTATTCAATATTACTTTAACCAAAACTGAAGAGCCCTGTTATTTTATAAGCAAGCTTTAAAGAAAAATTGTATGTAAAAAAAATACTTCAATGAGGTATAACTTTCTAAGTTTAAAACTAAAAAGTAAATATCTTCATGAATAGTTTTGTTTTAGTTTTATCGCATATATTTTTAATATTTTTCAAATTCATTTAATTGGAACACTTTCGTTATCTGTTCTTAAAAGCTGCATTGAAGACATTTTAGACAAGTCAAGGCATATAAAGAAAAAACATTGAAAATGGTGATTTAGATAACAGTAAATTTTACTGAAAACGGCTTTAATATTTACAAATAAGAATTTATGTTCTATTAAACATACAAAATATATTAAGTATACAGATTATGAAACGTAAAGAGTTAAAAATCATTTTTGTATTGATTACACTAGTTTACAGTACATCTGTTGCCAAAGAAATTTTAATTGTTGTTGATTAGATATGCTATGCCATTTCCAAAAATATAATTAGAATATTTTTATCAGCTCTAGTTTTTCAGTTTCAGCTATATAAGAATAAATAGAAAAAAAAACGTATTTACTAAGAAAAACTACAAAAAAAAACATATTTAATCGTTAACTTCTAGAAAATGACGTTTTAAAGATCTTCTCTGATGTGTAGACTTTGGAAAATGACGTATCAAGGACCAGCAATAGTCAGACACCATATTCGTATCCCAGAAACCATGATAGCGCTCTTCCATGATGCGTAAGTCTTGATGCATACGCTCCCCCTCCTCTTCACTCATATCCCCTAAATTTTCCGGAAACTGATCCAAGTGACTATGTAGGAAGTTGAGTTTTATACTCATATTGCACCCCATATTTTTTAATTGTAAGAGAAGGTCTTCTACAAGGTCAATGTAATTTTTTATTTCCGAGGAAATTCTGCATCACACTGACGAATGCTGTCAAAGCCTTGAGTTGTAAATCTGTCATATACTTTTTAAATTCAGTGTCTTTTATAAGTTTTCTAATTTGGGGGCCATCAAAAATACTGGTTTTAATTTTTCCCATTGTGACTTGAGGAAATATTTGGCAAATGTAAGAAAAGCACTTGCCGTCTTTGGGTAGTGATTTAATAAATTGTTTCATGATGCCCAGTTTTATATGTAATGGTGGTAGGATGATTTTGTCACCAGCTACTAATGAATTGTGGACTATATTTTGCTTTCCAGGCTCCATCGTTTCCTTCAATTTTTATTAACAAGTTTTTGATGTCTGAACAAAAGGTAATACCGTCTTCTTCGGAAAAATAACATCGTAATTCTTTCTCTATTTCACGATAAAAACTTATTTTAGTACCCGAGGAAAGCAATTTTTTTTTCTTTGAGCCTTGATGCTAGCCATTCTAAAGCTTGTTTAGAAAGATTTAAATCTCTAACAAGATCATCTAACTCATTTTGAGTAACGCATTATGACTCTTTGAACATACCTTCAAAATCAGCATCATTTTGTGATGTCGTTCAATGTCTTGTTCTAAGGGTTCTGATACCTTTGTAGGCACTGAAGAGCTAGGCAATCGCTTCGGCACTGGACGTTGAACACAACTAGTACTGGGGTACAGCCATTTAGCCCGATTTTTAGTGTTTAAACCGTTTACATTCACGCTACAAAAATAAGAGTCTTCGAGATGATTTTGTGGTTCTCGCCAAATAGTCGGTGTTGCAAATTTAAAGGTACTTCTTTTACCACTTTTCAATAATCTTAAATATTCAACACACGATTTACAAACACAATTAGGCGCCCAAGACTTCTCATTTTTATCCAAAGGCATCCCAAAATACTCAAAATAGGTATTTTTCACCAACTGTGATATAACTTTTCTACAATAGTTAAAGGCATATTCTCCGCAAATGTAACAAAAATGATGTGGATTATTCAAACAACATCTCCTTGAACTGCTCATGTTGAAAAAACTTTAGATATTTATCTCAAAACACTAAAATACGAATGTTACCAATTAATTTATAAGCTTAAATGACAAAACCAAAAACAAAATAACTATAGCTGCTGAAAAAATTTTGAGGGTAGATTTGACATAAACAAATCATCATTTAACATTATTAACCATAAAAATCGTGGCAACAAACAAAAACTTAAATTTTGTAAACTAGTGTTATTTTTACTTTATTAGAAGGATTATTAATATTAAAATTAATTCTTAACAAATAATCAAAAAAGTAACGAAACATTTCTTTTCTACTAAGCATTTGACAGTTCTTAAAAGCTATAGGTACTTCTAAATATTAACTAACTAGGAACAAAATGACAATGAACTAACAGACACAAACTTCTATAAAAAGGTCCCATAGAATGCAAAAAGATAAATAACTTTTTTGCCTCAATTTCTATGATGATTTTCGATAGTAGAAAATAGATGTGCTTTTCATTTCCTTGTGTTTTATTGGGCTTAAGGTATAAAGTATAAATAATAAAAAAAATACACAATCGATATTAAGATAACACAACCATCTACTTTTTTACCAGGATTGTGCCAATGATGAAATATTTTTTTGTTACAATTACATGCTATTATTATAATTTGTAGCTTCAAGAGACCAGACTTGATTGTCATTTTACAAGGCCTTTTCAAATACCTAAGCCAACTGGCTTGGGGCCTTCGTCCCGATAATGGTTTATTATGTGACGAGGTCACGAAGATATACAAAATATTAATTAATATTACAAAGATATCTTTTTATTTTAAAAGTTGGATGAGAACAGAAATAAAATGTGAAATTAAATCATTTTTGGTTCTTAATAACTTAGCCAAAAACTCAAAAAACGACAGTGAAAACTTCAGGCAAATAAAGTTACAATGACCTATTAGCCCTTTTAAAACATATGGTCAAATAGCGGACGACAACAATACATCAGCGTCGTTATCATTGAGTGTTTTAGTTTCGGTGTCAAATCGCTATAATTATGTGGAGAGCTCAATTAAATCTATATTAAAACCATAACGCCAGAATGAACACATCATGTACCTATGTATATTTGGAAAAAAAAATGATCAGGAAAAAGTAGTAGCAGCTGAGATCGTAAATGACCCACTGTCTTAATCTGATGGAATGGAAATGGAAATGAAAGTACATGCATGTAGGTATGTTGTTAAATGCAAGCAATTGAGAGTTTGTTTTAAAAGACGAATACCAATCCACATGTACATTTTGCTATGATGTATGGTCTAAATTTATACTTGTTTCTATGGTTTCTACTTTCAGTCTAAAATATCTCGATAATGCTTATTCCTGCCTATATTTACAACAAGCATCGTAATTATATCTATACATGTACATACATATATACAATATTTATGGCAAAAAAATATTTTCGCTGTTATTCTTTTAGAATATAAGATTTCAGAAAACCGATTTCAGATTTAAGATGGGAAAAGACATAAGCTAATAAATGATTTAAATAAAATAAAACTGACATATCAGCTTACTGACTAATATTCCTAAGGGACTCCGGACTGTTAAGATATGATTGGAGCCTTCTTACGATTAATGGGCCTGATAATCTTGGCTTATAAGTATGGTTTTTATTAATTAGATCAGGAATTCACTATGCCATAAAGCTTACGAAGGCCCCACGATGACAGACTGGAACGGTTCGGATAAAAAATGAACTATATTTTACAAATAAATCATTGCAACAAATATTCAGCAGATAATATGCTAGAAAGGCCGAAAAAAAATCTTATTCTACAGTTGCTAGACAGTAGACTATATGATTTTCTGATCAGAGTCTTTGAAAGCAAAAAGATATACCTACACAAAACTTAATCTAAGAAGTGCATACTGCAACATAAAAGGTAGCTTCAGTTTGATATAGAAATGAAAATCATGATTATTACACCCGTCCAAATTTTGGAGAAATTTAATAATACCCTGTGCTTATAAAAATATTAAATAAACATTGCAAGGTTAAATATTTCACTGTTCAAGAAAATATATACATTATACAAATATACATATAAAAATTAGAATATCAGATAAAAACGTTAGTATCACAAAATTTTTAAGACGCCTTTATAATTTTTTTAGCTATCAAATCAAAAAAATCACAGACTATCAGAATTCTACATTGCCCAGTCTAAGATGTCATCATTACGATGACGTATGGAGGATTCACAGTTTTTCATTCATAAAAATTCACACATTATGGTATTTTCGTAGGTTATCGAATTAGAAACGGCATACGCATCGTATGTAGTGGGACGATATACTCATACTGTGTTCAGTTTGAGAAACTTTTTGGTTCATTTGGAAGTTTTTTGGAAATTTGAAAGGTTTTTATAAAATGCGTCTAAACTAAACTAAACTAAAGGATGACTATAAAGGTCGAATAAAATGGGACACAAAATATTTACATCTAGATTCAAAGACTACGTTGGAGCACTGTAAAGCAAAACTATTTCCGCTATTATTGACAGATGCTTCCAACAATCAATAGGTTAATGGTGCGACCCTTACATTATTACTCTAACATGATACCCAGACACAACAAATTACGATTCACACTATGGGTTGTCTGCAATATGTCCATGTATATATTTCAAACCAAACACTAGTCAATGTATGGTGAGAAAAGAATTAACAGTCTCACAGATTATGACGAAAAAGATAAATTATATTAAACAGATTTACATATAATATCCTTTCCCCGATCCCTGGTCCCAATTGTGCAAGAGTACGATCACAAAATTAATCTATACGTAGGTTGTCTTAAATTATTTCCATTTGTACATGCAATTAAAAAACTTAATAATTTCCTTCCGATACGATGGCTAAAAGTTACATTTTTCCACAACAGTTTTAAAATACAAAGTAATATGAACGACATGTCCCGGCAAGTCTTAGGTTCAAACACATGACGATGGATTTCGCAGTTTTATTATAAAATTAACAAATTTAGAAGAGCTTAAATACATACCGCTAGAATTATTAACGGAAGATATAAACCTAATTCTAAATAATAAAACTATTCAAAAGTAGGCAACAGAAGCAATGTAGTATACCTACAGAAAGTTGAAAGCCAAAGGAAAGTTGTTTCTTCTCATTAATCATTTTAGTTTAAAGTGGATTAAAAGAAATTTTAGCCTTAATTAATTTATGCTATAATAAAATTATTATTTTTTGTCAAAATATTATAACTTTATAATCAATGACAGTGAAATAAAAAGGACAAGCGGGCACATCAGACATAACGGATATTTTTTAATTGCGACAAGATGGCGACTTTGAGTAATGTATCTGCTTACTTATTGTTGTGTTACTTAAAACTAATGGCCTTAGCCAGATGACACGATAACCGCTTATCTAGTGTTTTTATTATCACTGTTTGACAAATAAGGTTTTAGTTATAACCAGATAACTGTAGTACACATTGTTTGATTTTCTACAAGATAAACGAAACCTAAAAATTTCAAATGCTATTGATAAAAAATATATGTATATTACCTATGTTTTAGGACTTTAAATATCAATGAATACTTAATAAATGTATACTTACGTGATTAATAAACTCGGCACAGCCACACGTGCTACGTTAGTATTAAATGCTTGCAGAGACCGGCGAGCCGATGCCAGTGGAATATCCAAATATCCCAAATCTGAGAAAAATTGAGTTCCTTTAAGAATAATTCCAAGCTAATAAGATTACTCGGAAAAGAGGCTAGTACGCTTTGTCAAACTGTTTCAACATATTATGTACCTCTAATACTTATATATTACAAAAAAAAAACATAATTATGTTTTTTTCATAATGAAATGATGAATTTAAGAAAAATTCTCAAAATCGGCCCAATGAAATTTTAATTCTTAATTCTCTATTTTGAATTTATTTTAAATAATATGCAGATTCATTATTAATTTTTTTTTATACAGTCGGTATTAAGTTTGAAGATTGAAACTCGTAAGCAGCCACCAAAACCAGAGGTTAGACGCCGTTATGTTTTCGTATTAATAAAATAAAATAAAAATATATATTTACCATTTTCAACAATTGAACAAAGACAGGCGTCCGATACTGATCTACCACGACTTCTCAAGTTTTTGTGATCCTTCCTAAAAAAAGCCCAATGACGGGCTACTGATGAACGAAGTAACCGGTTAAATCTAAAGGATATCAAATTTTTTTAAATCATCAACTTTATAAATTCACTACGTCATTTGATGCCGATGATATATATGTATGATACATTGACGTAGATATGCATAAAAAGGAACTACTGCTGAGTGGCTGACAATTAGTGCATCAGCTGTTTAAAGTTAAACATTTTATTTATAAAAATTTAAATATCTTTTAGATAATGTTACGGTCCAGTTAACACATACTAAATATTAATATAATATTATAATTTTTTTTCCGAAGCTCAAGTTTGCCAAGACTTATAAAAAAATATATTTTAAATTTAAACCTACCAAATTCTTGGCGTCGGAATTTTTACTAACAACTTTTGTTAAAAAAAAACTATTATATTATCTGCTTTTGACATTCTGATTGACTTTTAAAACATTGATGTCTGAATTCATATAAACGCAACTAATTAACACATTTGCATTCAAATTTAGAATATTGACAACCATGTATATTTATGTATCACACAAATTCGTTTTTATGAGATAATTAAACCAAATTCATATATATATATATATATACTTGTAGAGCATAATATAATATTTTTAATTAAATAATTGTGATAAATGTGTAAATAAGCGCCGATTAACCTTTTTAATGGTGGATCTGAATTATCAGAATTGCCAGAAGATGTGGAAGCATCACTACTACTAGAATTCACCTGACAATACACGCGAAATCTACCGTTAGTTCCATTATTTAGTTTTAACTCAGACATTTTAATCACCAACTACGTATTTACACTGGTTTTAATAACTTTAGTATATTGTTTTATACGCGTCTTATCCACTATTAAGACTGTTTGTACTTTATAGTCGTTTGAAATAAATTGTCACTGAAATCTAAATTTAGTTTGTACGCCGAATCGTTAGCGCGTTCGAGATAGCTTTGACTCATCAGAAATTAGATCAGAACGTAAAAATTCACGTGTTCCAAGAATTTGAACAGTTATCTGAGTTATAGTTGTGAACTCAAATGTTACGAGTTCATGATCTATTCTCCCGGAAAACTGATAAGTGTTTGGAGTGCGAATTAATATTAGCTCGATTGATTGGCCAACAACTTCTCTTAACGTGTAAGGTTAAAAAACCTTCATGTATTCATTGTTTTCATTTTTGAAGCATTGTGATTATGAGTATCAATTTTTGGGTCTTGATTTAAAATTTGTAATCTCGTTCTAAATTTGAAAAAGTTTTTGGATTTTAAATAAGATAAAAGGCAAATGCAGATTGATTGCACACGTCTCATAGAATATTTTAAAAGACAAGATTTCTTCGATTTTTTTTTTACCTTTAATCAAATTGGACCCAAATAAAATAAGGTTTAATAGAAAATTATGCAAATATCAGTTTTATATATTTTTTTATTTAAATATTAACAATAGCTAAAAGCTAGCACACTAAAAAAACTTATATTCGATACAAACGAAATTGTACTTAATTTATATTAACTTAAATTAATTTGGATGGTTTCAATAAACATTTTATTGCTGAATTGTATTCATCTCACTCGTACAATTTTTTTAAGACAAACTTATTTGTCTTAAAGTTATATAAACATAAAACACATGTTAGAAAAATTACAATACATTTATGTAACAATGTTTATAGTAAGGGCTTATATTAAAATAATTAAAGTTTAGAAATATACAGACATAAAATTTACCGTTCTAAAATGTACTTAACTTGTAACAACTTTTAGAGACAATTAATATAAATTTAAAATATCCTTAATAGTACGGCCTTCGTGGGTTGTTCTGAAAATAAAAAAATATATATTATTTTTCTTACCGAACTGTTTGTGAGTTAATGTTGGGTGTATGGAGACATTTTAAAGTATATTTTGATAAATTTGATACTTTTTAATAGCTGAATGTGATCCATTTTATTTTCTTCGTAATATGTATTATTGTTAGTGCTTTGCTGTTGTAACATTTGCTAGTTGTCTTTATTGGATCTATTTTATCGACTTAAGTCATTTATCCACTTTATTCAGGAAATTTTAATCAAAAAATATTTAGGTCAGACCAAAAATTTATATTTTACGACCGGTAAACGAAACCCATGGCCAAAAGTTAAGGTCGCTTTACGCTACTTTCTACGAATTTTTTTTTACGTGTGATGCATCTTGTATTAATATTAATCTACCCACAAACATCTGTAAGAAAAGCGTAAGGTATATTGTTATGGTACCAATGGGTTGGGTCTGAATCTATACGCCAGCATCATTCTCTTCCTGTACGCGTCGAACTCGTCGTCATCAGGACACGCGCCTTCAGCTGACGCGGCTCCCAAACCTAGGTTCGCCACTGGTTGATTCGCTCTGGAAATTTATTTATCTCAGTTGCAACTATGAAATATATTTTATTTTTCTTATTGAAATCAAAGACAAATAAAAAAAAACTACTATTTGCGGATTACTGCGCGTTATTATATCTTTTTTAAAAATACATACTTTACTTTTCTTTTACTTTTCAACCGTGATCAATAAATAAAATTAAGCGTAGTAATCCGAAAATATTAGTCTAATTTAAATGAATACTCGCCAAGTCTCAGACCTCATTCCATAGACAAACGTTATGGATAAATCTTAAATGATATCACAACTTACTTATTAATAGGTTCTATAATGCCAGTGCCCTCAGCCCCGAGTCCCTGACCTTCATTCCAACCGAGTTTTTGAAGCATTTTAAATCCTAAAAAAATGTTTTATTATATTAAATTTCATTTTATAAATACTAATTTTACATTTTAATTATTAACATACTCATATGTTCTTAATATTGACATATAATTAATACTTTGATATGTGCTTACCAACATTGTCCTCTTTCAGTTTATACTCTTTGTAGTCACTCAAATCTGGCTCTTTACCGCTTTTGAACGCTGAATACTTTTCCATAAATCTATGTATGAAAAAATATAATTACTTATCATAATAATCATAGTAAAATATATATAAAATAATTTTAATATTGTACTTCTTAAGTTCCTCCGGAGGTAGAAAGTCTCCAATGTGATGTTTACCAGCGGCTTGTTTTGTTAGTTCCGTTGCCCATCTTTCAGTTGCATTCATTTCCTTGGCACGTAATCTGAAAATCATTGAGATTAAGTCAAGAGTACATTAAGAGTAATTGACAGTGAAATGTAATAATATCTCATTTACTTCTAGCTATATATGATGCCTTCATTATTTAGCGGGCAATTTGATAGATAAAGATAGTATCTTTATTTTATTAAAGTTTATGTATATTGGGGTGATTTTTATATTATGATAAATATAACTAGACATACTTATGTTCCCATGTTCCGTCTGCTACATCTTCATCACTGTCATATTCGTACTTGTGTTTCCCAGCCGCAGCTAAACGCTCCACTTCCTGGCGTTTCTTCAACATGTCCTGGAAAATTTAAATTTTTTATAACATACACTTTTGATATGAAAACATCTGAATACATATTACTTTCGTATTATCACTTGAATAGCAAGTAACAGACTCAGATTTAGGACCAAATTTCTTTAAATCCAAGTTAGAATTAATAAATAATATCGAACCTGGTAAAGCAGATTTAGTTTAAAATTGTCTTCGCATTTTTTCCAATCCTCGGCATTCAAATTAGTCGTTCCATAATTAATCATAGCATACTGCATTAATGCTTGGTTATTTTTATTAACTGTAGTCAGCTTTAATCCTTCTTCTTCTAATTTTGATAACTTTGCACCTTAAATAGTTGTCATTTTATTATAAGCGATATATATTTCAGATCCAGGTGTACTAGATGTAGATAGTTTAAATTAAGATGAATATTGTTATCATATTAACCGGTTATTCCAGTGGGTAATACAACACCAGGTGGTTTAATATCAACAGGTGGGTCGTCCCCCCATCTTGACTTCTTCCTCTTCCTTCTCTCTCTCTTAACATCTGATTCCTCATCGCTCTGGGAGCTCGTCTGCTCACGTTTATTGTAACTCTCTTGGTTGCTGTAATTAATAATATTGTTATTATGAAACAATTGAACACGGAAATTCAAAAAATATATATTTCATACTATACTATTAATTATTTAGTTATAGTTGTATTTTTGTTACGAACATCTTAAATAACAAACAGAGGGAGGAAGAGGTATTTAAAATTATCTAGACTTTTTTTTCCTGATACAGTACTAACTAGAAAGGTACATAAATTACAACAAACTGTAAATTGACAAAAACTTTCAAAATATACCATAAGTTTAAATTAAATTTGAGAGTTCTCTATGTTTTCCTTCTATGGACACTATTTTTCCTAGGTCAAAATACTTTGTTTGATTGTTATTTACACACTTTAAATCATACATTACGAAATATGAATGTTTACAGACATTTAATATTGCATTTGATTCACGATTTGGTAAAATTGTTAAGAGTGCCATCTGTCAATGTAAAACTACCATATTCTTTGGCCGGCCAAAGCGGCGTATGTATAACTACTCATGCATATTTTCTATACAAATAATCTCAAGGACAATCCACAAATCTCGTGTTGTATGCAAGAAATATTTGCATGTGTGTGTGTAAAAAAATTATGCATCTGTTAGTGTTCGAGAGGCAATGTTTCCTTGACCCTACTCGTTTACAACGTCATAGAAACAGAGTTGACTGTCAAATGATAAGGGATTATTTATCCCGCTCAAATATTTTTTCGCCATTTTGTTTTTATTGTCTTTCTAAGTGCAAGTGAATAAGTTTTAATTAGTAAATTTATTAACAAATTATGGAAAGTTATAGCTGTGAGCTCTGTGGTGATGTGTGTTTAACGAAATTAATTACGAGTACATTTTCAATGTTGTCGTTTGATGATAAAATTTAAATAATTACAAAGGGAAGGTGTGTGACCAGTTTAGATTTAACTAAAAAAAGGTATTGTTACTCGTTTTAATAAAAAACACTGTGATAGTTATAAGTAGCCAGGAGGTTGTGTACACGCAAATAAGTTATTTTGTTTTTCTTGTTTGTTGTTTCCAAATAATTATAATATGAGTGTTTGGATCTCCACTGGATATTCCGATTTAAATAACTTTCATAAAGTGGCGATGAATAGATCGTAATCGTTTAAAGGGACTTTGGTGGCTCAGAGGTAGTTGATAGATTTATAAAATATAAAGATGTTAATTCTGATCGGTCTGCTGTAACTTTATGCGCGAATATTATCAATGTTTTAGAGGAGGAAATTATGATGAAAATTGGTATTTGTTTTTCAAACATATTCTGCTTACCCTAACCAAAATATCTGTGCATGCCCCTGTAAAATATGTTTTTTTTTTATGTAATATAAATATTTACCTATATTTATATTCATCTTTGATTGGTCTATTATCATTACTGTCATCATCTTCTAAAGAGAATTCTGGTTCATATTTGTCTTCGGGTTTCACTTCCGGCTTCCTGTCTTGAACTTCACCCCGCATCTTATTCACCAGTTCCCGATACGCCTTATATTCATTCGAGTTTGGATTTCGAAGAAACCTGCAATAGTAAATAAAAATATACATAGGAAGCCAACGGAAATGTGCAAAAGGTAATATTGAACCTGTAACACTATTGGGACATTGTCGCATCGTGTAAAAATATTAAAGTGGTTTTATTTACGCGACATTGCCCATACTATGTATAGTATAATAAAAAATGAATACAGCACGTATCCTCCCGTCGGAATCGAATTTACAGTGGCATTACCACATATTTTGGTCTTGTGAGTGTATAGCATTCAGGACATTTTCCCAGTGGTCGCCGTTGGTTGCCACTTCGGTTGCGGCTCGTAGTACAGCCGGCGGGAACGTATCTGCAGAGAGAACTGCACACCACGAGTCAACATAATGTCTTACGACCGCTCCAAAACCACTGTACAAATTAACCCGCGCCATAGTGACGACAACCCCGGGCGATACATGCAACTGTCTTCGATATGCAACAACGAATAAAGCCCCCATATGTTTATAGTCACGTGTCAAATGCATGACCATAATATTTAAATTTGTACGGGTTAAAATTCAAGTATAGTCTTTATTTAATCACGTGTCGAATTTCAAAGTCACGGGTTCATATTTTTAATGTATGCATGTCGGATGTTATCATAGCTTGTCTCGTAAGTAAATATTTTTTTGTTCACTTCTGCCAAATTATGAATATTAATATGAAAATTTCCGCCCATTATAAAAAATGACGTAATTTGTCATAAGACAGTTTTATGACGACTTATTCATTCTTGCATACAAAGATTTCGTTTTATTCCTAGTACGCATACATCACATTCGCTCTTGCGCTAACTTTAGCACATAACAAAGTTGCTAACTATTATTATTTACCTTGAGATGTGTTCGGAGCTGGTATGTTTCCTGGTTCAAGGTCATTCGGTTGAGGAATGTGGTTAAGGGTCATGGGCATAGGAGGTGGTATGTTTCCGAGCTTCATAGGATCAGGCGGTGGTATATCCAAGGGTTTCGAGTCCGACATGACATTAGGGGGTAATGAATTTGGATGCATGAAAGGCATGTTCGGAGGTTGACCCATATTTAGAGGTCCATTGTTGGGGCCGAAGTTGGAGCCATTTGGCCCAAAGGGTGGTCGTGATCCAAAGTTAGGGCCGTTAGGACCGAAACGTACATTATTCATAGAATTTGGGGGGGCGTTGTTACCCATTTGTGGATTGTTAAATGGCGGAAAGAATGGTGGCATTGGAGCATTTGGTCTAGGCCCGCGCATGTTAGCTCCGCACATATTTGGCGGCATTTGGCCCGGACCACAAGGACCGTTGGGGCCCATAAAGTTTGGTGGCATAGAAAAGTTAGGAGGGCCATTCATAAAGGGGGGCATTGGCGGCATGTTTGGCCCTCCAGGGCCCATCATAGGACCTGAACTCATATTTGGACCTGGACCTGATCCAGGACCTATATTTGAACCTGGTGGCATGTTAGGATTTGATCCCATCTGTCCTGGCCTTATAGGGCCTGGTCCCATTGGACCTGAACCCATGGGACCTGATCCCATAGGCCCTGAACCCATAGGGCCCGTACCCATAGGACCTGAACCCATGGGCCCAGAACCCATGTGTCCCGAACTCATAGGTCCCGACCCCATAGGGCCTGAACCCAAGGGACCTGAACCCATTGAGCCTGGACCCATGGGACCTGAACCCATATGACCTGAACCTATCGGTCCCGAACCCATAGGACCTGTACCCATAGAACTTGAAGTCATAGGACCTGAATTCATAGGGCCAGAACCCATGGGACCTGATCCCATGGGACCTGAACCCATAGGACCGGAACCTATTGGTCCCGAGCCCATTGGATTAGGTACCATTTGGCCTGGACCCATTGGCCCGTGGCCCATATGACCTGGCCCAAAACCAATTGGACAAGGTCTCATTGAGCCTGGTCCTTGTGTCATAGGTACAGTATTCACAGGTCCGGGTGCCATCATACCTCTGGGTCCTGTATCTGAACATTCATCTTCATGAGTATTATCACGAGATTTTATTTCAAGATCATATTCATCATTGGAGGGTGTACCCTCATTAGACTGCCATGGATTGTGGGAAGCAGTTAGTGGAGGTTGGTCATCAGGAGGTCTAACAGACAACTGCATTAAGGGTGGGATATTCATGGTATCTATCATCTTCTTTCTATCTTCTATGACTGGTGTTATAGGACTATGGGTTCGCATCCTGTTTCTGTCACTCCAACGACGTCGCTCCCTGAAATATATAATAAAAATATGAAAAACTATATATAGGATATACGAAAGTTGATATTCTTTAATCTATTGTAACAAAAAATATGCAATATTACTTGTTCAATGCTGTAGATATTAATTTAATTATTGGCTAAGTTAGCTGAGACATAGATATATAAAAGCTTATAATTAATAATAAAACTATAATGTATACCAGTAATATTTTATTGATCTACATAGAATACTCTAAAATGTTCTGCGATTTCATAGAGAGATAAAATATTGACCAACAACATTGATTAATTAGGGTAAATAAACCACAATAATAAAGTAATCTGTAATTATGTCTCATTAGGAACGATGGTTTGATATCGGATCCAACAATGAAGTAAAATCAAAAAAGGTTTACATTCCAATACATCTAAATATTAATTCAATGCATGACATTTAAATTCATAACTCAAGTAAGGAGAAATAATATTGCAGGTAACTTTATGTATGTTTATGAAAAATACGTACTAGTAATTTAGAATTAATTATGAAAAAATCATTTAGTTAATTTAATTTTTTAACAGTGTTTTATCATTTTGTTCTTATGCTAAATTAAGTTCATTACAATATAAATAACAAAGCTGTAGGGTCGCTTAATTATTAGTGACAGCTTTGATTCAAATTCCATCAGTTTTGATTTCTTATAATCAATATGTTAAACCAATTCTTTCAATACAATGTATAGATGTATATACAAAAAAATATATCTAATTCAACAACACATCAAGGAACTTTTTATATCATACCTTGATCCTCTGTCTTGTCTTCGGTCATTTGAAGTCTGATTTAAGTTATCATTTAGATCTGGATCCACATCTTCCTTTTTAATACTTATTTCCGGTTTTTTCTTTTCTTCTTCCTCTAATTTTGCTTTCTCCTCATTTTCTTGCTTCTCCTTTGCTTCCTTTTCTTGTTTTTCCTTATTTTGTTTCTCTAACAATGCTTTGTATTGACTCATAAAACTACCATCATTGGAAAATATATTTGGACCAGTTTCTTCATTGGTGGCAGGTCTAAAAAAATTACGTTTAATTACTTCAATTACCTTTAACTATAAGCATAACTTTAAAATATATATTGTTAATAAGATGTTCATAAACAGTACTTGGGTGTGGTATTCGGAGGTGTAAACACTTAAGATACATATAAAATTTGTCAGGTTTTAATTACATGTTGAATTAAAGCTCATAAGATGGGCTTCATTACTCAAATTACAATTTCACAATTACGACCATTACTTTTCTATGTTTAGGAAGTGGATTTAGAGCTTTAATCGAAAAGTTGCAAAAACATGCTAATTGCAATATTTTAATAGATTTAGGTTTTATATATTTGCGCTCGAAACTATACACTGTAAACATGAAATGCCTTCAATAATACGTAGCTTTAAGATAGAAAAATATATATTTTAAGTACTTAGATAATTTCGCTTGAGCCGCTAGGGCTGCAGCTTGTTTTTGAGCCTCTAATTTGGCTTGGATCTCCATCTTCTTCTTTTCGATTATTTGTTCTTGTTTGGACATTTGCGCCCATCTTGTACTTAAGGCTGATTTATTCTTATTTTCTTTAAAATGAATCATTATTATATTTTCAATTCACAAATCACAAAATGCAACAATAAATTATACAATGTTACATCTCGAATTACTAAATTAGCACAGATTAATAATGTTAAAGTGTCATAGACTAAAATAGTGACAGATTATATGAGAATAATTGTGCTTCATAAACCAACTTTGCATAGTAGTTTGAAGGGCACGGAAACAACTATCAGTGCTGCCCTCTACATTGGACGGTCATGAGTTTTGTGAGGGTGAGAATTCTTCTATCTTCCTTTTATTAAAATCCATTATTGTAGAGATTCATTCGTTTTAGAAATATCTGTTCCTATAAATGATGTTTTTAATTTTATAACTGAAACTTGAAAAACTTAAGTTGTGTATTTATATAAACAAATGAGAAATGAAACAGCAAAAAATCATTGCATATTATTCTTTTTATATTTTTTTCTCAGTTTAAATGGAAAATACAATTTCATTTATTTATAATGTTGTCATTTATTTATTGTAAACAAATATATTATAAAAGATTTACATATTACTATCAAAACAAAATATTCACAAAATGGCAGACTAACTAAACAAATAACTTAGCTGTTTCGTCAAGCATGCTAACAATTGCATCTTTTTGAGCTAAACAAGAAGAGAAGGTTTTGGCACTGATCCCACAATTCAAAATTAAATGAAGATAGCATAAATGCACATTGCAGCAACACTATCAGACTCTAGAACAAGTTAGTCTGTTTACCAGATTTTGAATAGGTACCTTTTTTTAACAATACTATTCACCATCTCTCTTCAGCTCGTATCCTCTGCGATGTTAAATATACTTTAGACTATATTGACGTGATGCCAATTATACAATGTAAACGCCAAAGAGAGCCTTAACCTGACTATTGTTTGAGTGGTAACTTGACTGTAATAAACTATTAGCTGCCTCATTAACCATCGAAAATTAAAATGACTTAATTAAAAAAACAACAAACTCTTGCTTGTTTCATAACAATACAAATTCCATTGAATGGATTAAATCAACTCAATTGAAACATTCAAACAATCTATTTTAAAATAAAAAAGTACCTCTTCTTATTTCTGCATTACCCTGCCTTAACAAAATCATATTATACAATAAGACAGTTGGCGAAACAAAAAATAAAGCAATGGAAGAGGACGTGAGCAAAAAAAAATCACAAAAAGGAACATTCAACGCTAGTATGCTTCAAAGTGCTCGCAGTGAATGCTCTAACTTAAAACAACTGTATACAATATAGTTGATTCATGAGTAGCGAAATAAGCTAAACCTCTTCCACTGTTACACGAAATGCCGAAAAGAAAAGTATAATTCATAAATTGTACCTATACTTTGTTTATAATCTATTTTTTTTTACATTTTAATAATTTAAAAACAACCAGCACTTGGTCGAAAAATTTATATCCATTTTTTTTTTTGTGTATTTTATATTTTGATGAAATATTTAAAAGCTAATTAACGTGAGCCGATGTCAGGATTCATAGCAAGTCGTCGTTCGCTCGAACCGGCTGGCAAGTGTCGGTCGTCCGCCTGACTCGAGCTTGTATAAACACTTCTATACACAATAACACTACCGCATCGTCTTTACATCTCGACTCATATAATGCACTGATATTTCGTGGGGCACAAGGAATATCGCAGCATTGTTGAGGCCGCCGCCGAGCCTACGGCCCGTCTACATATACATATATATATTTTCTGTTCCCTTTTAATATAGTATAGCGATCCTTGTATAACACTACGATTACTTCCCATAACACTTCCATGTATCTAAATCGTACTCTCTATTTACATCGTAATACATAGTATTTAAGTTGTTCAGTAAACCGACAGTCTTGGGATCGCCGTCGGGCCGGAAGCGCGACGGCGGCCATATTTGTTTTTTCTGTACAGCAAATTTACAATAACGTTTGATCAAAATAAGCAAACTCAAACATCTAAATCTAAACAAATTATGTATGGTGTTCACGTTACGCCCGCCTTAAGCCGCTATAATATCAGCTATGTTAAGTATAACTTGTTAGGTTTGATACGTGATAAAAACAACGCACAGACAAATTTCCAGCTATATATAAATATATAATGATATAGGCCAACATTCATTGTTAAGATTACACACGGGGTTAACACAACCAGATTGACTTTAAGTTACACGATCAAATATTACCGACGAACGACAAACACATGAAACGAGAGAAGATGCGTCGCTTTTTATCACGTAACAAATAGATCAATATACATTTGGGAATTAATATTACTTATATATCGCTAACTATGATAAAAAAAAAATCGATGTTACTAGATTCTAAATATCGGCTAAACTGTACAATGGACTATGATATTTCATTGAGATATTTTCAATTTGTATAAATATGACAAAATACAAATATTTCTGTCCGACCTCCCTAATAACTTATTCGGTAACAATCGAGCAACGTTTGACATTATAACTCCCTTTGTGACAGTACATCAGATTAATCCATTAGAAAGGTATATAACATCTTTCTATATAAAAAATTTGTTATAATTTTAAAGTGGTCTGCACATTGTATGTTACATAATTGATGCACTTTAATTTTAATTACACTGTAAGATCACATGTCGCATGCCACATGGCATTCTTACATAGCTAAGGTACATAGAATATATAATCTAAACAAGATTATAGTAAGATAAATTGTAAGGCGGTATTAAAATTTATAAATTCTCAAGTGCATCAATGAACAGTGCTATAAATGATACGAATGGAATGCATATTCACAATGTCCACTTTCAATCATAACATTTTAGTCAACATATGATAATCATCACCGCATCATCAGAAACAGATCATTAATAATATTTTTTTTTTTATTATGGTTATTATACATTTATAAAACAATCGTTGCTTAAACTACTGGTAACAATAACATTTTTAACGGTTCCCTTATTATGTTTCTTTATTTATTTTAATATATAATGTTTGTGATGACACATCCATCCGAGGCTTACGGGGCAAGTGATTTTATATTGTCACAACTGAATCGAAAATTTTCAAACAAGAGCTAAAAGGCATTAAAATTAATTTATATTATTATTATTTTTTTTTTTTGGTGAATTTAAATTAATTCAAAATAAATAGGATATTAAATAAATTAAGATTCCAAAGCAAAGTTTAATTATCTAATATCATGACCATAATATTGAGCATTTTATTGAGTAAAATGATTTAAGATTATAACAAAACTTGTGAGCAAACAAAGGACACTTGCGTATGAATTGACCGTTCGCTGACGCAAAATGCATCATTACGTACAAGCAATTGACTGTATGATTTTATTAATGAAAGTAAAGAAAATGAAATAGCAACGCCATTTGACACATTAATTGACAAAAATCAACTGAAACAACATCATCAAACAACAAGGTTTTGTAAACCCACCTCACTTCACCTCAATATGATCTCATTATACTATTTAAACATATATATTAATTTTATAACAAATAAGTATGTATATACAATATGTGGAAACAATTTCATGATGACGTTTATATTCTCTTCAAGGACATATTGCTCCGAACGAATCTGCTGTGAATGGTAAGTTGGAGGAAAAGCCATTTCAGCTTTATTTATGACCTAAACTGTATACTTTATATAAAATCCAATAAATTTAATTAATTAGTTTATAAAACATTAAAATAAAAATCTTGATATCTATGGACAATATCGCGGACCTGTGTTTAGAATGTTTTAGCAGCCTTTCCGTCAACCTGCCATTTGTTTGCAGCGAAATTATATTATGAAAACAATGGACTCACAAAAACCTAGTTTTTTTTTTGTTTCTCGAATGATAAAATCAGAATTACTTAACGCTAAATCATTTTCGAATATGGACGTTAGTTTTAGGACACAATACAAAAAGACGGCTTCATACATTGGGGTCCGTGGAGTACTCTTCGATATGCAAAAGGACAAACACAGTGATCATATAGAGACGTAAAATGAAAGTTAAGTATAGTTAAAGTTTGGCATCAATACTAAGATATTAACAATTGAATTGAGAATATAATAGAATAAAAAAGGTTTAAGGGTAAGTACTCTGTTCGGAAACGGCCCGAATGCAGACTAAAAATAACTAATTTTTATTGTGATTGGAGGGTTATTCCGAATTGGTTTCAGAATATTTCCTTATCTCTAGTGGATGTTCAACACTGGCCGGTTGTTGCTAACAAGACGTTTATGTAGCGATTAAAAACTAACATTAAATATAAAAAACGTATTTATAATTTTGGCAAAAATCTATGACCACGTTCTCATACAAGACCCGATAAGCGTTATTGCTGTATCATACAATTAATGTTCTTTACTTTTTTTTTTGTGACATAACCAAGTCGTATAATGATGTCCCTCGCAGAAATAACGCTACCGAGCAAATCCGTACTTTTATAAGGCAATCATTTAATTTTAAGACAAATAAAAACTGATATTACACTACCCATTATTAAAATTTAACAAGAACATGATATATCATTATATATTGTTTCTATATACAACATGCAAGCTGGGCAAGACGCGTTTAAATGATAAACGTCCAACGTACGAAGACATAGATAGATTCATACGCGACATGCGAAATATCGCCCAAGTGATGTAAAAACAATAGAAGTCTTATTAAATGACATTCGTACTGTCGAATATACACAATCTATCCATTCTTATGACGAAAAAGAACCTATCCGGAAAATGTGACTATGGCATTATTTATAAGCAAAAATTACTTGGACAAAGATAACATCAGACGGCAAAAATTTTTAAGTGTAATAAAAATGTGGACGAACAAACATCTACCATTGGACTATTATGTACTTAGTTGATATTAATATATATATAATTCAGTTATTTACACTATAAAAACCAATTGTTAAAAAAAAAAATAAACAAATTGAAGGACCTATAGATACGTAGAAAGGTCGCTCGTAGTCTAGACCCTTTACGACTAACAATAGCAAATAACATTATGGTACAATATTAACCTTATATTGTAGTGTTCTGCTTCAATTAAATTATATATATATATTCATAGAAAATTTTCACATATTTTATAATTAAAGCAGAATCTTACAAGCATCTGGTAAAAAAATAAAGTTTGATATACATTAAATACAGTTAATGTCCGAAAATATGTAATAATATAATTAGCTAGGTTTTTTTTTTTTTTTAATAAATGTTTCTTAAAATTCAATATGGGCCCTCATATCCGGTATAAAGCGAAGTCGATCTCCGCTTGGTGTCGCTAGTCGTTTCAAACAAATTGTTTCCTTTCATAAAAATAATGGAAGAACCGTAAAACTAAAAAATAGATATATATATCGCTGCATTATAACAATTTTTTTAACTAAACATTATATCCATCAACCGAACAACAATAGGTACTTATATGCCAAATCGGCAGAAGGCTATGTGTGTACAAATACCAATAACGTACAAAGAATAATTAATCGACACATTGACAAAAAAAATATATATAGAAAAGTAAAATACCAAAGATTATATATCCACAATATGATTTACAACTATCAACGATGAGTTCAGTTTAAGATTTAAGGCAGCATCAATAGGAATCTCGATAACGGAAGCTTATACCTAGCTGTTGTAATTTTTTTTTCTTTTCACATATATATGTTTACACACATTTACAATACTGCAATTTGGCTGTACCGCCAGTCCACACACTTGTATAATCTGTGTCACTAGGGAGTGTTGTATAGGCCATGTCGATGCTGCGGTGGTGTTAGAGGCATCGGGCGGGCTGGTAACTCGAGTGTCAGTACGCCTGTGTAGTACTGGCAGCTGACACGCGCTCCGGTTTCAGGTTACGCTGGAACACAAACACACATACACATTCAAATATAATACGACAAAATTTACTATAAACAACAGCGTCTGTACAACGAGTTTGCATCTGATGTCATATGTGTTCTATTTTTAAATTAAAAAAACTGACAACCCTACGTAAGTCGCGTGACGTTTCGAACTTATGTTAAAGATAGTGTTTTTTCACTTTTCATAAACTGTTCTCTAATAACATATATGTATTTCCGGATTAAATAAATCACAATCTGTATATCTAGAACTATTTTGGTAATATAAGAATATTAAACAATTTGCTGTTTAAAAAAAAAATATATATATATATAGTTAATATCAAGTTATAAATGATTACAAAAAAGTTTTTATCGCTAGATCGATATAACGTAATAGGAAATTAGTAAAATTATATGACTTCATATTCCACATAACGCTCTCAGTCGTTGACGTAATGAAATACATAACGTACGTAACTCTCGTGTTTATTATAAACACATAGCGAACGTGATGTTTTATATATAAAATTCACTGTTGATTACTTATCACGGGAGACGTTATCTGCATAAACACGTTACATAACATTTGATTATGAAAAACATATCAATATCAAACCAAATCCTTTAAAAGACATATATATATATATATATATATATAGTAATACAATATAAACCTATTGTTATAGCTACCTAATACTTAATTGTATCTGTTTGAATTATACTTACTGGAAAATCCTTTAAGCGTGTAACAGACTTGAAAATATATAAAGCAATATATTAAAAAAAAAACTATATCATAACAAAATATTATTATTGAACAACAATATTGTATGATATTTGATTAATAGCGGAAAGTTTATAAAAGATTCGTTTATCGCGGCCAAGGTTGGTGCACGAAAATAAAATGGCATCAATCGTGAAGACGTTGTGATGTTTAATATCTATGTAAACAGTAAACATATTATTCAAAGTACGAAAAATATTCAGACATATTTCTCCTCTCGTACTATTGAATCAAATCAATTGAATATGAGATGTTCGTCGCTCTCTTGTAGCAGTCTTTATATAACGGTGGGTTCTTAACGCCGAAAGCATTTTATTTCTCAATAAGCCAATTTTTAAAACATATTCTTCTGAACTTGATCCTCTATACACTCTTAATTATTTGTGCACTAACTTAAATTCCCCTACTACATCATCGTTAATTCCATCTCTGTGTTAATGGTATTATTATTTTTTTATTTTAATGTAATCTCTATGCACATCTAGCTTTATTTTCGCATGCTTTCGTTTCCCTGGCTACCTGATATAACTACGTGTGTATCTCAATATATTAACTATACACAATCTTTACATTTTACGAGATATCCATTCGTTATCGCCTGATCATTCCTAAGTAAATATATAACTATAGATATATTTGAATGTATCTGTGTGTGTATCTCTGTGTATGTCTGTACGTGTGTCCGCGTGTTTCTACTCACCAGCTGGTCGTACTGATGCACCATTCTCTTGATGTGGTTTAGTTTACGATGTAAATAATTGACGCGCCGCCTCTCACGTTGATAGTCGGCGTCGTTACGCATACGATGATACTCCTCTACAATACGTTGTTCTATGCTCTGTGGATTGTATATAATAATAATATATATTTACTAACAAAATGATCCTAATGTATATATATAAATTCTCTAAAAGATATTAAACAAAAATTAATATATCAAAAAGTATTAATATATTTTCTAACAATCTATTGGACTTCATAGCTATATACAATGACTATAATTTAATTAATATAAACTGTTTAACATAATGTATATCTAAACATTGCAAATGATACAAATAAATAGCACCCATTTGTTACAATTGACACAATTAGCCGTTACAGATAAAAGAATTGCGTAAATATTATGTTGAAAACAATGAACCAAGGTTGGAACATTAATGCAATGTCTTCAAACGAAATACAAGTAACGAATAAAACTATACTAGAAAAATCATATATTTTTAGTGTACATTAAGATTTACAAGACACATGCATTATACGTATTCATACGACCTTGAAATGAGCTTGGCATTGTAACCTTTAAACGTGAGCTGGCGGCCTTGCTTTTAACGACGTATAAAGATTCAGAGTGTATTTTATTAAATCAAAATAGAATTTAACTTTCATTTATTATAAGTTAATATGTTACAGCATGTTTACGACAACCGGCCGATGCTCTTTTGATTGCTTCATTTTTTTTGTAGATTTATTTTAAATCACATTTTCTATAAAAAGTTATAGATTTCTTAAGATGATGAGTTTAAATTTTTATCTTTATATATAATAATTATATATAGTGTAGAGTTCAAACATCCGTTTGTATCTACATCACTGGTACATTAATCTTTTAATTTTTCATTTTATTACTAACACAAAGTTCAGTGACATTCCGTCCGATAAAGTGCATGCATTGTGCTCCGTGCGGTGACATTGTCACGTATAATGAATAACATTGAATAACATTGGAACTTAATTTAAATAGTTCAACAAATGTTTATCATAAAGAGATCTAATTAGATCTAAGATTTTCGCAAGTATTCACTGAAATAAAACTAACATTTTTCGAATTTACTACGCGTTTTTTATTATTTTAACAACATACTCCCAACGTTTCGGTTACTTTGCAGTAACCGCGATCACGGACAGCTACTTATTAGTGCAATTTCTATTATTATAAATCATTGACGAAAAATTAGTTTTATAAACAGATCCGTCACTTTTAAAATAAGGATCAGATATTAGATCGAAGTTTTAATTAATTGAAACTTAACTAATTATATTCTTTTGAACTTTAACTTTTAACTCTCATATAAATGATATTTGGGTTTGTTCAAAATCCTGAAGACGACAATTATGACTATTAGTATTAGACATTTTATCCGAACTATTTATTTACTTATAAGAAGTAATAAACAACACTTCTTAACCCTAAATTTCTTTTTAATATGTCTTATTCTAAATTCTTATATATTATTAAATTTTATTATAATCTTAATAATAATATTACCCTATGGTGTGGGCTCTTAGGCTCGGCTCTTTTGAGTTGTTGTTCTAACTGTGTGAACAGTGCTGCCACCTGTGCCACGCGACCGTACAACGATTGATACTCCGTGTACAGATTCGCAAACTCGTTCTTGTACGCGCGACGGGTACTGGAACTTGTTATTGGAGGATATTGCCTGGAATATTACAAATTTAATATTACATAAACTTATAGGACACTTCCTAGTTGTCAATTTATATAAGTTAGTCATAGACTAACTATGTTTATGTAAGAACTAGGAGAAATATAAGAAAAAACTTATCAGTATATACCTATGATCGATAGATATTATTATATTTGAAAATAGTTTTTCTCTTCTTCTCTATTTTTAGTAAATATACTAAACATTTCAAAATAATGGCATTATTCTATAAATATGTACCACTAATATGAGATTGCAACAGTTGCCAATAAACTGTATAATGAGTAGTGCAAAACTACGGGACAATTACTGACCAGCTGATAAATAATATATGAGGAAAACACACTCATTATATGGAGCTTAGCTCGCTAATGATATATATTCAATACAGTATAACTTTCAGATGCATTTTATTAATATAATCTCACCTTTCAATGTCTACCAGATCAGTCGTATTATTTTCTTCAGGCACGGACGTTAAAGCTGTATTTTCTAATGGTTCCGTTGTGATGTCTTTTACTGTAAACCACAAGTTTTATAGTAAATATACAAATATATATATATATATATATATATATGTGTGTGTTATCAATTATTATGTTATGAATATTTTTTTCATACCTGTGATACTCGTTTGCTCTACAGGAGGACTACTTCTACTGAAACCATTCGTTTTAACAGGACTTGGACAGAGATCTTTAACGGTTGTGAAGTTGAGAGTATACCCATTGTCCTTTTTAACTGTAAACAATAATAAACTATTTATCACACAAATATGAAATTTATTTCTATAGCAATATAATTCAAATTTCAAAAGCAAAAAATAATAATTAAAAACATTCAATGAAGACATCCATTGTTCACATTAATATTTATTAACAATGACTATGAATAAGTTATTTGCAACAATAAATAATTACTTCTCAATTAAATATAGGTAAAAAACCAAATTGCAAATATTAGTTAAGAGGAAAATTTAAAGAAAAATTTTTTCTGTGACATTGAAATTTCTTATTATTTCAGACTTTACCAATATTATAGCACTAGCTTTATCATAAAGAAAAACAAAAGTATTTGTTAACAAACCTACAACTTGAATAAGCAACAAAGGGATCAAATTGAATAGCAAATATCCTCAAGCATGCATGCATGTATTAGATAATGACAGCATTGACAAGGATAATATATGTAACAGAGTCAATAACAAATTAACAAACAGAGTTATCGTGTACGTAAACAAAACTATTTACAATGCAAAATATACAGAGATGACAGCTGTGATCTAATTTTATACAGAATGACACACATTATATTATATGTATCGTTCAAAAATATTTTTAAATTGCATTCTCATGTCATTTACATATACATTTGTATAACAAATATATATATACTTTTTTTTAATATTTATATCTTTTAAGTTATTTAATAAATAGAATAATTTTTACGAGATGCATTGTGTAATAAAATTTTGTAATAGCTTGTATATAACTCAGTAATTAGATGATGTCGGTAAACCTGTTTGTTGGCAATAATTATTAATCATTACAAATCGTTTACAAATATAATATCATTATTAATTAAATATATTAATAAAACATTCTGTGGAAGTAATATATGAGAATAACACGTTATAAGTAATGTGTGTTATTAATGACCTACTAGAGGCGGCCGTTATAAACTTTCTTTTTCGCCTTTCTATTCCTTTCATCTCCGTTTACATAATAAACACAATATTAACTTGATATAATAAAAAAAAAACAACATGGAGATAGAACGATACGTGTGAAGAAAAAATTTATTACAACATATTGAATTATTAATAGGACTGTATACTCTGTACGTGTAGTGCATAGACAATGATACCTTTTTGTATGTTATATATATGGTTTTATATATATGTATAATTATTTTTTATTACCGTTCCGTTCGTCCTCATTGTCAGAGGCCTGTCGCTCGCCGGAGGAGGTGGTCGCGTACCCTGAGGAGGGTGGTGAAGACCGTCTTGATTGAGACACGCGCTGCTTCTTTACAGGCGCCTCCTCGCTCGCTGGAAATATTACGTACATTTATTAGAGGTCTAAGACAAACATTGAGACTAAAGCTTCGCATGAACACTTTGAATTAAATAATTTAATCTCCAGACTAACAAGACTTATAAATAAATTTAAGAGTTAATTATGCCGTTTGTTGGGAATAATAAACTTATATAAATAAGATACATATCTTATATACATATATTAATAGGATAAAATCTTGCAAAGAAACGATTATCTTTCACAATATATATGTTAGAATATAAGACCATGTTATATAAACCTATGGGGGGACGCCATTTTGGAAATATACAAATCTTACCGGTGCGGTCGTCCTCATTGTCAGAGGCGTGTCGCTCGCCGGAGGAGGTGGTGGCGTACCCTGAGGAGGGTGGTGAAGGTCGTCTGTAGTGAGAGATGCGCTGTTTCTTCGCCGGCAGCTCGTCTCCTGGGACCGACGGCCGCTTGCCGGGGGACGCGCGAGGTGACAGAGAATTGGCGGAGTCGCTGCTCAAAGGCGGTGTTAGATTTTGAGGTTTCCGCCTGAGAATTTATATACATTAGTTTATTATTATTCATATGACACGTAGATAGTAATCATTAAAAAATATATAGTTACATCTTTATAGATATGTCTGTTTTATACAATTATTTAATAGGCGAATTCAATAGAGTAATTTTCATAATAATTATGTATATGTACTATTTCGACACGAACGAACGAACGAACGAACTTTTAAACAAATCGAACTATATAAAATCGTTAGTTGTAAGTCGTTTTTGTTTACTTTATTTATACAACTGTACGATTGTCACAAACGAAAATTTCCGTCACATAAATTGATAACGTTTATATAATTTAAATAGATTAATATCTATAATACTAAGCAGAATAATAAACTTAGTCGACTCGCTAACAAACATCTACATACATTGTATCGCATATTGACTTCCTGTGGAAACTATCATATTACTGTAACGTGACACGTAGAAAATCATAACACAATAGTATACGTGTGTGTATAATGAGATGTTAATAACGATAGTCACCTCTTCAGCATATGTTTCTCTTCTTCGGTGTAGAAAGGCCAATCTTCGTTAACATCGTTCCATATATGTCTACGTAAGTGGTAACAATTGTCCTTGAGCGTTCCGATCTCTGGCAGTATCTTGTTAACCATACTGCGTTCCTTTTCTTTGATACCCTCTGTAATGTTGGTGACGTTATTACAAGTCGAGTTGAGTATTGTATGTATGTAAACATTTTATGACATGTTATATTACCGCTTATGAGTCTTGCGTATAGTTCTGGCTTCTTGAAGGGTTTCAGTGCTAATAATTGTATAAGTCTTTCTCTGGAAAGGAAAAAAAAATTGAATACCTTTGAATATATCTTGTTAATGAACAACGTAGTCGGGGGACAGTAATTGTTGATGCACATTTTATTTTGGAGTCAGATAAGGGAATACCTACCAAGACTCGATATCGAGTTTTGCTAAAAAACTTTATGAACATACAATTTATTATATTTCCGATTATTTTCCCTATACGGTGACATTTATACAAAATAGATTTACTTCACAAAGGTAATGTTTTTTTTTCTTATTCCATAAATTACTTTTAATATTCCTAGATACGTTTTAAATTAAACATAAATAATTAATCCAGCGTCAACCCTACCATTTGTGGCAAAAAAAAAATCTTAATAAAATAAATAAATACGTATCCGTTTATGAGACTAAAACTTTTCTATATAATAAAAGGACCATGTCCACTGAAATATAATGTACCGTTAAAATTTTACAAACTATTACACAATACAAGCGGTTCGTCTTATCCATTCCGTTGCATCTCATCCAGTACAATCGGTTTTATTTTAAAACAATCGACAATCGATTATTTTTCGTTGAACCCGGGCCTTTGTTATTAAAATAGATACATCGATAATATAATGTAAGAATCGTATTATTCGGCTCGGTTGTGCAGCTTAGTAATTCGCATCGGGACCTTGGAGCGTGAGTCACTCAAGCACTAATCGTCATTTAAGCTGGCGTTGTATTGCAAAACCGCAAATGGAAAGCGAGAAGCGTTTCGTGTGAATAGTTGCTGTACATCAATCATTACATATAATTGTTTGTGCATTTTAAATATGTCTACATTCAATAACCACATTTCCTGTACCAAACAACCGCACATTATCTGACTGGTTTACGCGATAACGATAATGTATACTAACATTTGTTATTCACATTGATACCTGTTTAAAAAATAAAAACTCTCAATGTTATTATTATATTATTTTCCATACAATAAAACCTATTTGTCATTTTTTTTTATTTTTTTTTTACGTATTACTCTCACAGCCAAATTAGTAGCATTAAATTTTATTCGAGTAAATATAGCGAAATATTCGTAAAACATGTTTTTACAAGAGGACACGTCATTTTATTGATTCAGCTGTTTTATAGCTACAACACTGATAGAGTATAAATGCGTTTAAATATTGAAAAGAAATCTATAAAAACTAATTTATTTTTATGGTATGTTGCTTTGTAATACATGTTTGTATATACGAAGGAAAAAGGGGAAAGTCCCTAGCCTTCATCGCATCAAATTGTAGTTGCAATGAACTCTGGGATTTCCGACGTGAGATACCGAGAATCACGTTAATGAAATTACGAACAATATTTACACCAAGGTCTTATAAACAGAAATACAATCATAAAAATTAAATATCTTAAGGGGATGGCTACAACTTAATGTAGTATCTACCATGAGTATGATTTAAAAAGATTATTGTTAAGGAGAAGATTATTTTTTACTGTCACTCTATACAGCTTGACTTCAATCCCGCCTGGTGATAGGTGGAAATGAAGACGTAAGTGATAAATGCACTATAACTTGTCTCTAAGACATCCAAATACTACCGGGGACTACTCACTTAAGAGGCCGCCTGGTGAGGTCCGGATTGGGGGGTGGTCGCTGCGGCTGTGTGTGCGGGGGCGCGGCGACCGGGGCGGGGGGCTGCGGCCGGGGCGCCGGCGCCGGTCTCTCAACCCTTTCTACTCTCTCCGGCCTCTCTTGCCGTTCAGGCCTCTCGGGCCTCTCGGGACGTTCCTGTCGCTCGGGTCTTTCGGGCCATTCCTGACGTTCGGGACGATCCTGTCGCTCAGGGCGTTCAGGTCGCTCGGGTCGCTCAGGGCGTTCAGGTCGCTCGGGTCGCTCAGACCGCTCAGGGCGTTCAGGTCGCTCAGGTCGCTCAGGTCGCTCAGGTCGCTCAGGACGCTCAGGACGCTCAGGACGCTCAGCCCTCTCTAACCGCGAGGCGAGCTGAGCCGCTGGTCCATTCGAAAACCCACAGGAGCGTACCTTGACGCGTCTCCCGATATCCGTTTGATTTGGTTTAATGACGCGGGTGCTATAATGTTTAAATAACTTATCTATTATATATTCCTATATATATCATACAAGCTAATGTTAATCATGGTCATTCGTATGTACCATTTGCTCTGTTCGGCCGCTATGGTCCTCGACATACGGTCCTTGGTGGCCTCGTATGAGTCGTCGTTGGCCTGTACTCGCATCCGTCTCGGCAGCGGCCCGCACGATTCCAGGCGTTTGGCGCCACCGCTCCTAACGCACTCGAATGAACCCTGAAATACATACAACGTAACATTCAAACGATGAACGCAACATAATAACACACTTAATAAAAATTAATTATTCTTAAATAAATAAAACCCCGTTAAATTTAAAATCATATAGAAAAATATAATAAAAATATTTTAAAAATATATTTTTCGTTTATATTACGGTATTCAATTATTTTGTAACATTTCTCACTAATGACTACATAAAACAAGATATTAGCGATTATCGGTCCATGCGTGTCCAATCTCGTTTAAGAACGATGTTCTTGTAATTTTAATTTAATTACAAAATAATAAAATGAAAAAAATTTATAAGAAATCATTTATTTCTATAATAAACTAATTATAGTTACAATACAATATTTTATTACTTCGTATCTTTTAAACTATTGGAGTATACCTATTGTATATAGGTATATATATTTTATCAAGAGCAATAAATTAGGTATCTATGTAAATGTGTCAATTAGGTTTGTATTAAAATCATTTGTGATCATATTATTCAGGGCACACGGTGTTGGTGACGTACATGAAGTCACTCTGTCAAATTCGTCGTTCTGAACTTATGGAATCCACCGGTCGGCGACCTACTAACCATAACTAGTATGCTTTAACGTCCTCATATTCTATATAATTTTATTAATACTAAATAATAAATACACTCGTCTTGTAAATTAATGATCAATATTATATTATATAATATTTTCAGTTCTTTTAATCGAGTCCGATATAACTGTTATCACAGTGAAATGAACCTTCCATCGATAAGGTTTTATTTCGCATTCGGTAGATATAAAATATTTTATAAACAACATTTAGTGACACACGTACGACATGATGTTTTAATGTGCAATAGGTACTGTACTCAAAGTAATAATCAACAATTATATAACATTTGACTAACATAACAACGCTTGAATGACATTTTTTGAAACAAGTTTTTTAAATTGAAAATGAATAATGACAAAAAAATCAATGATTCGACAAAAAAATATATACTGTTGAAAATTCTAGAACTAAGTTAAATCTCATAACCGAAAGCGTCTTAAAGTCGTTATCAACGCGGATATATTATAATAATCACGTGTTCTGGCTTAAATATTTATTATCAAGGAACCCACTTATCTTAGATATTAAAAAAAAATATTAGCATTTTATCCTAAAGGAGTTACGAACATATATCAATTCGTCATAGATTATAAAAAATAATAAACAAAATGGCTATAAATGGTTGTAAAACTGAAAGATATGTCCAATATAATATACCTGTGGACCCTCCATTTCCGCATTGCTGTTGATGCTGAAACGAAACGTTGACTCCGACGATGTCCCATTGCTACTACTTGGAGTCGGAATGGAAATTTTCTGAAATAAATAAAACAACAGATAAATATCACACATTATTTAATATATTTTCAATAAGAAAAGATTATTTTATATACATATATCACATATCGCTAATCTATTTTGTATTTAAATGTATAAAAAGGTCGCAATGTTCACCTCTATTGTAAAATAAGACAAAGATTTCCTAGCAATAAAGCAATTTAGATTATAAAATACATTACGGTTAGAGTTCTACAGCACCTGCCCCTAAATATTATTCGTTGATAATGTATACCGAGTTGGCCAAAAGTAAACTTAAAATATGTTCAGTTCATCTATATATTATTTTTAATTCGATTATCTTGAATTTTAATCAACTGTCAAACATGTACGTCACAGACACGAACAATATGCATGATAAAACAATGTTTTTTATTAATAATTAATTATTAGTAAATTGAGTTTAAGTTAACTAAAAAAAGGACGATAATATATTTATTTTGTTTTACATTAAGTAAATAGAGAAATGACTATAATTCTCTAAATTATCGTCGCCATGCACACGATAATATCAAACGAAAGGAAATGAGTCGTTACTAACTGAATGAAAAACTTGTTATCTAATTCCTTTTACATACTTTACTTTGTACGCGCAAAGCGAAAAGAAAACATTTCCATTGGAAATATACTAAAACGGAATATACCTTTTGGTCATTGGGTCATTTACATTCTCATAAGTTATTTTTAAGAATGAGAAAATTTGAGCGCTTCTGGCAACCATACTCACATTATTATCTGAATTATTCACATTCTAAAACAATAGCATTCGTGAGTTGAGGTCGCGTTGTTAATAGGAACACGTATAAACATCTTTACATATCATCATTCATTGTATATATGTATATAGTGGTGTTGTTTCTGTTCGTAATATACTCTGGGGATAGTAACTACTTTCATCGCCTGGAATGGCAACGTCGCGCCTCCACAGTCGTATGAGCAAACGTTAAACGCAGCGTACCGTTTCGACGCAAAATACAAAACACACGCGATGTTTCATTAATTTGCAAGAGAACGTAATATGCGATTGAAATTTGATCGTTCCGTTCCATCTATGTATCTTACTGAAACATGGATTACACAAAAAACTGAATATTAATTTTAAATTTGTTATATATTTTAAGTCGTGCCAGAACTTTAACTAATAGTCCCCATAGTGTATTAACCATATATCGTAAACATTTTATATAATGATACGGTAAATATCGAATATCTTTTCGGCCGATGTGTCGCGCGTCACCTACATGCGTGCCCCCGAGTCGCTTTAAGGTCGCGGACCGCGGGCTGGCGACGTCTGCCAGCACCACAATGCCAGCCAATTAACCCATTAAAAGTGTGTCCACGATCATCATACAATATATCATAAAGGAAAAGCAATCCTTCAAAGCTATCGCAGTTATATTTGTCCTGATATGTGTAATACGAGAGATTAAGGTGAAAAGTTATTTATGGTGAAATCGTTCAGATTTAAAAATAGATTTAGGGGAAACATTTAAATCTACTCATTTCCACTCATAGGTAGGTAATAATTAAAAAGTTCATGTCCTTCAAATCAGAATCTCACAGTGATATATATCGTATAATGTATGTATATATAATTATACTTCTGGCGAGGAAAAAACCCAGTACGAGACAAGAGCAAAGGCACAGCGGGGGAGCGCGGCGTGCGGCTTTCTCTACGGTAGCAACCTCGGCCGATATAAAGAGCGCGTCGCGGCGGAATACTTCGGCATTCGGTGTACAGCCGTCTAGCCCGCCGCATTTGTAACGTTCCGAGGATTTCAGCTGTTGCTTCTTCATAATCCATTGTCGTCCGCCACTAATAATCAATTTTGATGACATCCACCGCATGTTATGACTAATACGATTAGATGTATATTTTAGGTAATGAGTGCAGTCAGTGCAACGCCTGCAGTTAGGATTATGTCAAGGTTGTCAGTTACATTGTTTGTCTTTTAGTGAAGGTCGTTCAAGTCTACGCCTTAGTCGCCGTTGGACCGGAAAATACGGAGGAAATTCCTCTTTCATTTATTACCATGGCGGTACTAAAATGATGTTTTGTACGTATACATTAAACACGACATTAATATTGACGCACAACAATGACGTAGCAGTAGCAGAAACAGCGTAGGTAGTTAGTTTATAGACGTTGATTTGAAGTTAAGAAACTAATTGAATAATTTTGCATCAAATGATTTCCTTAGTTTTTCCGTAGTGCGCAACGACCAAGGCTTTGTTGCTTACCTAATTTCACAGCAAGCGGTACAGAATTATAAAGTGAGAGGCCGACCGAACCGGTTCGGTTCGCTTCGAGATACAACTACTAAATATCTATACCTTGGATTATATAGCTGTTGCTGTATTTATTTTATTACGCGGATATTAATAGAAACGAGCGCTAACAGAGTAGGCATTATAAATTCGCCATATATATTATTTTATTTTATATATATAATTTTTGTGTTACATATTCTATGCGACAAACCCGGACACAGAACGGTCAGCCATACGCCCCAGCCGAGCCAGTTAACGTGTTGTATCTTATTGACGTAACGTTGTGGAGGTGGTATAGGTCGCACAATTAAAAATCAACTTTAATGCCATAGACTTTGTACACAATTTACATTGCCTCGTGACCGTCGCACGTCAGCAGTGAACGATAATAAATAGTTCTCAACACGCATCATAGCGGGAAATCCACGCAGCTGGTCTGTGATCGGCCCAACGTTAATTGCTTACCGACTTGTGTATTATCTTATTTTCTATATACATATTAAACTTATAAACTGGCAATAATAATGATAACTAAATAACATATTTGCGCTTCGATCTGGTAACCTTGCATCTGTTAAATGGAAACTATTGGGAATAATAAATTGTTTATACATATATTTTTAAGTACCTTTTTTTATAGAAATGAATAGTTATCGTCTTAATTTCATTTCATTTTTTCCCGGTGATAAGTATGAACCGTCTAAATTAAATGGATTTTCGCACAATCGTTAAAAGTAACAGGATTTATAAAAAATATATGTATATATAAAAACCGTAAGCAACCGACGCGAAACATGATATTGTTTTCAAACAAGTTTAATACGGAAACAAAGTAAGACCTCCCGAGCATATGAATTATATTAAAAAAACAACATATAGTAGTTGATTTTACTCAAACAATATTTAAAACAAAAAACTGAAAAATAAAAAAAAATGGTCAAACAATAAGTAACGGTAGCCGTCACTTTCATCGCAGACACATTTAAAGGCGATGTGAGCGGGCAGTTATTCGTGAGGTTTCTACAATACTATTTGCATATTCACCGACTTTCTAATAGAATATACGGCCGTCTTGTCGCAATCGTTGGCACTGGTGAGGTAACAGCGATTCGTTTAATTCCGTCCAACAAACGTAAAAAAAAACAGAATTAATAATGTTGAATTGATATAGCGAGTGGTATTTGAAAGCAAGATGGTTTAAATTATCGAGATACTCCATACAGATCGGCTTGAATATACATTGACATCCGTTAAATATTATCACGAAGGTCTTATGATATTCTATATTCGATTACAGTTTCTGAAGACTACTGAACCACGGTTTGCTCACGCTCAAGGAACAGGTTAATTGCTTGAGTTGCGTTCTCCATGTTAACAAAAATACAACACATACGTTAAACTATACAGATTACTTAGCAAACAATACATTGTGTACTCCTCATTAGGTTATTGAACTGTTCCATTATTAATTGTTTAACGTGTGCAGCTGATTAGATATATATGAGATATACATTCACGATGTATGAAAGTGCGTTCTGTTACTGCTTCATTAAATCGATTTTACTAATAAGTAACAATGAAACTAAATACAATACATAAAAATATTTATAACATTTTTAAAACATAAATAATATAATTACATCAAACAAACATTCTCCGGGCGTGTCTTTAAAGGATTCCTTTGCCGTTCTCCTAGCCATATAAGACGACCTTCCGAACAACGAAGGCTGGCCTCTCACCGGCGACGTGATTGCAGGCACGGCCTTACGTCGCTGTCACGAGGCTGGGTATCGAAATATCTGCGTAACGGACCTCTTTCCAGCTATTACCCAATTTAATAGAATTTCCGCCACTTAATGTAACAAATTATTACGATCCAATGGAATTATCACAAACGTTTCATGTCCAGTGTTATTTTTATAAACAAAACTGTTTCAATCGTTAAAAGACGTTGTTCATTTAAGTCTATCAATACTAGTTTAATGTGAATTCTTCTCTTAGAAACATTAAAGACAATGGCAAGTAAAAGGCATGTCTGCGACAGCCGACTTCATTGTGCGCTCATTCATAGCCTGTTACTTTTACTAAACACTTACATTATTACATTTCCATTGTCGAATAGCGTACACTAAATATTAATTTGGGTTCACAAGTTATACGGAATTTTAATTAGAATTACTGTTATGTAAAATATTCACGTGATAAGTTCGAGTTAACATTAAAATATTAATGGTGAAAGGTATAAAATCTGTAACCCCTACTACAGCATTTAGATTAAATTATTGTGCAACCGAGTTTCATAACACGGCAGTAAAATAAAATTAATTTCATACATTTGCATTCGAGTGCAAAATACATATAACATCAATGTATAATTTTTTACAAAAAAATCCTAATTCGATAAATAGAAACTTTGTATACGAATAACGATCTATGCCTCTCTTTCTATACACAATATCGCCAGTATTTAGATCAAGGTGCTAGTGAAGCATGTATTCACGAATCGAATTCTGATCCAAGATATTTTCGCCGATGATTTATATTATCTGTTATTATCGATGTAATAACATTAAATTCATTAAAATATACTTGGTATAATTCCACGTTAACTATCAGTGTCTCTGAATATTCGATTTAGTGAGGTTAAGATAAATGGGTGTGAAGTTTTAATCTAGAACAATCTGTCAGACGCGGCGCCGACGCGCCGTGACGGCGACCACGCCTCCCTATACAATATAAGGGACTATTATATAGATATATAGGTGACTTGATGAATACGACACTGAATATTTGTACAACAGATAAATGTACAATAAGTAAGAATCATTTTCGTGTTATAAATATTAAGAGTGTTCTAGAAAATTTAGTTTGTAAATATTACATACGTAAATCATAACATAATTATAAAAGTTATCATTTTAAACAGCTGTCATGCTTTATCCACAAATAAGAGTTATATATTCCATTTAATTTTAATATCTTCTTAGTAGATATACATGAATTCTTATTTTGTGCATTATTATAATAACAACTGATAGTCATATATGATAAATATAATATTATCTACAGACACATGATTAGTGATTAAGCAAAAAAAAAATATCATATTTCTCTACTATGTGGTAGAAAATATTTTACTCATGTGAAACGTATAAAAATAATATAATTCAAGAATTCTCGTTTAATCCTTACTATAAATAATAAAATTATAAAGTCAATACACATAACAAGTAACAACATATTATTTATAAGCAAAGGACGGTATTATTTTAAATACAAACGGTGAACAGTACACTATAAAGCTGACAAATGGTCTGCGAAACAACTCAATGCTTGAATTGATTCAATACAAAAGTCAAACTAGGCGAGCCTTATTGTTGTTTGAAAGCGGACATCCCAACGAATTGTGACAAACAACCATCATACATTGATATATTGATTAATGTTAGTCTTAGAGGTTTTAATACAGTTACAGTGCAATGAATACCTTTGATATTAGCAACAAATGATTAATTATAAAATGTATCATTCAATTTTAAACCAAAGTTACTTCATTTTTCGCGAATTTAGTTATATATTATAATGAATGTATCCTAAAAACTTATTCCATTATGTAGGCTATGTTTAGATGTCACTGTTGTTTTAATTTGAGTCAAACTGTAAAATTTTCACTTTCGACAAATAACCCATTCACTTTTTGTACAAGTGTGTTTACGGTATTCTACTAAATAAAAACTGTTCTACTAGAACCGAGTAAAATTTAGCTTTTTTAAAAGTGTGTTAAGAACGATATTAGCATACTTATTTTAAATCTATATAAAAAAATAAATTAAAATCGGTATGTCAAAGTTAGTAGAGTATTATATATGTACACAATCGTTAAGGTTTAGTTATAATAGTAATGAAAGAAGTAATACACGCAAGCAGCACGTTTGCCATAGAAAATTTATACCCTAATAATTTGTTTCAACTAAACATAAATAATACGATTTTATCTCATTGTTATATTATTATCGAGACAATTTCATACAAATGTCTAGAAAATAATTTATCTCATATTGGAGATACTACTGAAAGGACTTGTTGTGTAACGGGGTATTACGAGACAGGCGCCTTGGGGGAGAGACAATTGAATCACCAAACTTATTTCAAAACCAAAGACTCACTTAAATATAATAAATAATAATACACAATTTAGTCAAATTCAAATTATATTGGGAAAGAACGATCAAGGCTTCTGCAATTTGTATATAGAATATTTCTTAATCAACAAATTAACATTTTTATAAACATTTGAGAATCTATACAATATAACACGTTATACGAATCTTAATTACCAATAGTTAATGACAAAGTAATTTTAAAAGGGCACCAAAATAAAGCTGCAATTACAATTAATACCTACTTTTCAATTAATTTACTCGACATTAATGCCACGAACTGGTTTAATAAAACAATTGGTAGATCTCAATACTATACAAAATGTGTTTTGGGGCGAAGGCCATAATGGAACCTTGCATACGTATCGCAATGGAATTCAATCAGAGAAACTAATCAACGTCGACAATAGGCTTAAATCTGTTGTAAATTTTCACTTGCAATTCTTAAATTGATACCAATGGAAGGCTAACTTTTACTTGAATTATGTAAGACCTCCCAAGTATAATTTATAAGAGACTATAGTTAACTTTCGCAATAGATCTAAGAGAGCCAGCCAGCTTAGCTTTAGGCTATAAAGTCTGAGACCACAAATTTGTCTAGCCATTTCCGGCCCCTGAACCCGTCATATGAATTCGAGCATATTGCTATTACACTACAAAAAATTTAAACATCTCCTTTGAATCGGCTTATAAACAAGCTCCAAAAAGACGTTTTAATGATAAATTTAACAGATTATGTAGTAAAACTTATAATAATAAAAAAATGTATAGGTGAAAGTGCCGACTGGAAGAATTTCGATCAGCCTGTATATATATTTTTTCTGTGTACTTTTTTTTATTCATAAGCTCTATCAATGACGAATTGCTACAAGTTTCTACCTGTTTATATTTCATATTGACACAGCCTTTGCAATAATTGTGTAATCGCTTTTCATTTTAATATTTTGTAACGACTGTATTCACTTGTTTTTTTTTTATTGCTAAAAAAAATGAAGTATAAAGAATGGCGCGATATTTACATCATCTAACCGATAAGATATTAATATATTTTTAACAAAAACTATCGATTTATTTATACACGACGATAAATTTGTATGCCCCTGGTTTACAATTTTTCATCGAGTGACATTGTAATGACGCAAAATAATTGACCAATGTCACATTGCTAATGTATTTGTATACAGAAAATAGTTTCTTGAATTCTAAACTATAAAGACACTGCGTAGTTATCTGTTGTTTATACAGTAATTTTTTAAGAAGATGTTTCTTGAAAAACTACTAGACCATTATTGATGTTAAGTAGTTTTTTAAAAGTCAACACATGGTATCAATCATGTTTGACAAAAAAACAACTCATAAAACAATGATAAGTATTTTGCTTGGTAACATTTTTGTTAACCTTTAATTTATGTGCACCGAAGAAACGTTCTCTGCGCTTATCGAACAAAATCTTTAAATAAACAAAATTGTATTTCCTATTTGGGTATCGAAAGTTGTATTAGCAGTCTGTGATGTGCGGGCATTCTCAAACACGGTAACTTTCCCTTCTTTAACGGAAAAACAGCATTATGTCAAACGCGTTACGGTCAAACTTACGTACCTATATCCGACTCACCCTTCCGCCAAGAGATGTTTGTTAAAAGAAAAAACCATAAAGATATCCAATAAAAAGGTTCCATATAATAACTAAAGCTATTACAGCGAAATTTCAAATGGTATAAAATAACGGCTGTTGAATATCAAATGAAAATTAGCGAGCTCTAGTTCTCATCAGAGCGACAATATGGCAACTTGCTAATGAGTACATACAACATATATCTTACCCTAAGTGCTGATACCAATATTATCTAGTGACCGTCAAAGGTCTGGTAAAAGGTCGAATGCTATTGAAATTAAGGACGCTGGAGTTTCTATGCATGACTAGACTATTTATACGTATTAAGAAAAGATTTATTGCTGTTTATTTTTTTGAAGTTTGTGTATTTTTCTTACGACATTGAATTCATACATTTCTATTGGATTTTTTCTATATTCAAGATTCATCGGTGTCTGTTACCATGTGAGCTTTATTTAAAAGTACAAAAGTATTGGAAAATTTTTTTGTTCATCATAGTCGTAAAAATGTAATTTAAATGTCAAAATAAACTATTTTTGTATTTGTAAATGTTATGTAGTATGTACTGGAAGGCCTAAACTCTCCGCGAGTTTCTTGTTTTCAATTAGGACGCAAGTTTTATAATTTCAATATATGTATATATCATCGATATGGTAATTCAAAGCTTGTTGATAGACAGACAGCGTTCTCGCTGTCTCCTCCTCTTCCTTCCAAGCTATAAGACTCATTTGTACCTCTCACTACCTCAAGGTTCCACTAGGAGACCACACGTGAAACTGAGATTTCTAAACAGATAAGTGCAAACGCTAAGCTAAACGTTCAGGTTGTGGTTTTCTTCTAGAACCAGTCTATTCATAAACGGAAGCACTCTCCTGACACCGCAATTAACACCACCATCAAGAATTTTCAGCTACTTTAAAATTACTTGCATTGACTTTTAGGAGGATCGCCTTAACATTCTGACAAATATAGAAAATACTTAACAAGCAACATTTTGAAATTCGATATTCCTTCCGTGTTACAAAAGGTTTAAATAAACATTTTTAATATTATTTAAAGTTATATCTCGACAGTTATGTAAAACCTACAGTCAACAAGAACTTTCAACAATTAACAATGTAATCATTTCGGATAGGTAGAAAATAAATCGAGTGCCTCTTTTTGCAAACAGGTGTATAATTAGATAGTTATAAAAGTGAAAGTCAAAGTGGGTTACTAGTCAAATGTCAATCGATGTGGTCAATCTCAAGTGGCGGCGATTGAAATATAAGCTATGTTCATATATGAAAAAAAAATATAAGGGAGGTTTATTTGAATGTTCCAGTGTTATCTATAGGCTGTTGGTATCCAATGGCAACGTTCTCGCTACTGTGAGCAATGCAAAGTGAAAGTGAACAACGCTCACGTAGCCGTAGTCCCAATAAGACGACACAACCGTCCGCATACCTCTGCAATTACCACGAGGAAATCAGAACTGTTCCGCCGGTCCCAGTACCCTCTGTACACACGACTTCAACTTGTATATACACAGAGCAATCAACTTGCAGATTATATTCAATTCTTGTACAAAAAAAGTAAAATAATGTACATTCTTACAGATGTAATTATTAACAGCATGTAACTGTATATTAAAAAGGTCGAATCTGCAAAATTTATATTCAACTTCCTTTCCATATATGATATTCTAACATCAAGAATTACTAACATTATAAATAATGTTAATAAAACCAAAACTTCACCTTTGTGAATCAAGACTTTCCTCATATTTTCATTGTAACTTCCGTGCAACATTATAGTACAATGACTAGTTTATCTTGACACTTGATTCTATGGTTGATAAAATGTTACGGAGATCAAGTTAAAGTGGATGACATCGTAAGAAGTTGTCCTTGTAATGAATGTAAACACTATTGTTTGATCATGTGGCTGTTAATTATAATCTGATAAAGGTGTGCTTGATAGAACATTTCAAACGATTTAGCAATAAAATATATACCGCCAATAGATTGGAATTTGATACAGATATTATAAAGAAAGAGATTACGTGTTTTAAAGTATTTCATATATTATATTTGGAAATTGAAAAATGAAATCTCTGATAGCACAATATTGTGAAAGAGATACTACGAAAATACTTTCAAGCCCGAAAATGTGAGTCATAACAGAAAAAAAGAAACGTTTACATTTTGAACGGTTAAATAATCGTATCCAAAATAATTTACTACACGCAGACAAACATTTTATAACCACAGAGTTATTTTCCTACAAGAAATTAACACGTTTAAAACTATTCTCATTATGCAAATATTTGCACAAATCACGTCGGACGAAATAGCGCCCGACTTGAAGGAAACGCGTAACAAAAGTTTTCAGATAAAGATATATATCCATAAGGTCATTATAAACCGAATCCTGTTTTCAAGGTTTGCAATAACGGGTCCATAATACGATGGTGTAAATAAAGCGCCCAGGGAGGACAACGACCCGGTCGGATCAGAACGTATTCAACTAACGTTAATAATACATACTGATTAACAATTTAATATTGCTTACTGTACTAAGTTCATTGTACATAGACTGAGTGATTCATTAGATAATATAGATATATCATTTGTTATTAACAAGAATAACATCAAGAAAAATTATTCTGTACTAGCACTATTTGAAAAAACTGGATAAGCCATTAATACAAAAGAAAGATCATTGCTCTTACAAATAAATCTGTAACATTAATTCTGAAATTCTTCAAACTAGATGAACGTAAAAATAAATTTATTTCTCTTAATTCTGACATTCGCTTTTTACGTGGAAAGGAATGCAATGTAAAATTTTTGCCGTAAAAGTACATTTCGTTTCATTGTGTGGCATTTAAAAAGTGAATAATAAGTCATGTCAGGATAATTTCAACGATATATGAAATGATGTAATTATATGTACAATTTTATTTAACTTCGACGTCCGAACGAGATCCTTGAAAGAAAGGAATAAATAAATATATGATGTTATTAAAGGTTGTATTTTAAACAGAGTGAGTTAGTCATGAGTAATATGGGGACAACGGCCGTCGCACCTGGGAGGTGCAGTCGCATGCGACTAGAACCGTATCTATTTTTACACCCTCCATCCACTCTATCTTATTTACTATTCTGGTCCGCAACTCATTGAATTGTGGTTATTATGTGCAAGTTGGATAAATGCCAGAAACTCGCACCAAACGTACAGATATCGAGATATTCAAAGAATTATATCGTGATGGCAAACGGTTTTACTGGAACTTATATTCGATGAAATTTATATATTTATAAATTTAAAACGCAAAGTCAAGGATGCATAGAATGGAAGTGAAAATTTAGAAACGACTTACGTAATCTCCGTAGGATTGTGAAGTAGTCGAAATTAAATATATTAATAAGGACGATCGGGGTCATTTACATACGACATGGACAAGAGAAAAAGAGAAGAGATCATATCAGACAGGCGAGGGGCGACGGTGGCTAACAGAACCGGTCGGAGGCGCCGGCCGTCGGAGGCAGGATCGGACGAGGATTATCACCTTGTAAACAGTATTGCATTAGTTACGTTTTTGTAAACCTATAAGACATTTACAATGAACATTTAAACGGATATAGCTTTGATTGGTCATTGTTTTCAAACATTTTTGCATCAGAGTTCTTTAGACAGAAACTATCAATTTGTAACTTATGTGCCGTCCAAGGTAATTTTAATAACAAAACATATTTAGGGTAAACTTATTAGAGCAGCCAAAACGAAAAGCATCAAAACGAAATCGTTTAAGTGGGTCATCGTAGAATTTCGCAAGCTTATCGAGTGCTGCAAGCGTTAACTGGTACGCTCGAGGCAAGTCAAGGCCCGCGTCGTCTGCCGCCCCTGTCGCCGCTGGTGTCTCATACCAGTTAGGATTAACAGGCTAGATCTGTCTTTGATAATTCTATATTGTCCGTAAGTTATGAGAGATAAATATAGATCGCTACTGGACACACACATTTCGTTGTTATAAACTCGATGGAAACAAGGACCCAATTAACCCTACAGTGATTAAAACCTTGCGCAATTTTTAAGCATGTGAGGTAATATAAAATGAGTTAATCTTCTCCCAAATATCCAAGCAGATTAAGTAGGCCGAAATAAGCAATAAACGGGGAGTTGGCAGAAAACTAGACAATAAAAATACATAACGGATCTTTAACGATCTCTGTAGCCAACTGCATCCACATATAAGTATAGCTAATAGCTTTTTATAGTCGAATAAATCCAGAAATTTGAATTACATACAGTTACGTAACAATAAATTTATAACGCCAGCATGTGAAAATCATCATTGAATTATTCACAGACGCCTACCTCAAGAATACCGTTCACTACCGAAATAGTTACGTTGTTATATTGTCACAGACGAATATAAATTTATTTTCATATAGCTGCAGTTTCATTGTACATATTTATATTTCTCAATAGCTTCGTCACTAACATTTACAGATAAGGTCAAAGTATTATGTAAACTATATG